>NC_080179.1:59509313-60173264 GCF_950295315.1 Erinaceus europaeus | reverse complement strand
GCTATAGATTACAAAATCTCAACATTTTTTTTCCTTAAAAGCAGTCAGCAGTCATAGTTTTTAAGTTGTATTAAAGCTTTGCCTTCAGAAATTTCACAGAATGTAGAAAAGTGCTTCTGAGGATGGACCTTCAGCTTTGTGTTCTGAAATAGATGAGTAGTTTGCCCAAGGATCATGTGTCTTACACTTAACTCCTTGGAAGCATAAGTTCACAGTGTTCAGTGTTTGCCACTAATAATACAAGCACTCCAGTTCTAGCAGTTTGTGATGAGAATAAACAACTAAATCTACCACAAGAAAAACTTTCCACTGCTACTGGACTGTTTTACTTCATGAAAGCATGGACAAAGGAATGGACATAAAAATACCAAATACTACTAATAAAGTTTGGACAACATTCTTTAGCTTTGGGAAAGTTAGCCACCCTTGTAAAACTGAGAGGGTAATGTTGATAACTGCCACAATACCTCAGATGGGGAGAAAATTGTAAGCAACTGAAAGTACATAAATATTTCAAGTAATAATGGTTCTGTCCATTCAGTGAAGATGCAGTTGAAGAAAGTGAATGAGATTTTTCTTTTTTGATGTAAAGTCTAAGGCATATTTCAATATTTTTTTTATCAAGGAAATGTCCAGCTCTGGTTTGTGTTAATGCAGTGGATCAAGCCCGAGACTTCAGAGTCTACAAGTATGAAAATCTTTTAGCCTAACCAGTTTGCTGTCTCTCCCACCCAGACAGTAACTCACTGTGATGTTCTGTATTGTTTTCTAGTTAGAAGCCTGGGATAATGATCATGGTCATATTGGCCCCCCGCCCCCACCCCCACTCCCACCCCAAGCATTGGGGCTTCCCTGCTCCAAGCTAACTTGTTTGTTTCAGATACAAAAGCAAAAGTAGAAAGCCAGAGAGAGTGGCACCACAGCACTGAAACTTCTTTCACTATGTGGGGGTAGAGCTCAAACCTGGGTCATGCCCTTGACAAAGTAAGTTCACTATTCAAGTGAGCTCTCTTCTCAGCTTGATTTATTTTCATTCTTTCCTCTGAATTTTTCTCAGTACTTGCTAGTTAATTTCTGATGCTCGCTGATGTCTCAGCATTGGTGAGAAGATGTAAGGAGAAGGGAAAATTGTGAGGAGTGATAAGATATTATATGAACTGGTTTCATTGTAAATTGTCCTCTCTGTGACCCTAAAGGATCTTTAAAAATTGTATATTTGAAGGGTATAAAAGTGTGTATCTGTATGGGTGTATAGGCACGTTTTGGGAAGGTTTTTGTAATTTCATTTCTCTTGGTCAAAGTGGATGAAACCCTTGTGACTTTGCATTCATGAATAACCACTTCATGCCCATATACTTATTATCTGAGTCATTCTATCTAACGGAGGTGCTGGATTATTATACTTCATTGAAGTTTTCACTACACTGACATCCTATCTCATATTTAATCTACAAAATGATTTGGAAACCTCTTGCCACAATAAATTCTGTGAGAACTGGAGGGAATTAGATTCAAAGCTTTCTCAGAGGTCCTGTGGGAGCTCCCTCACTAGAGTACAGGTCACACATACCTCTCTCTTTTCTGTTTCCTATCACCTTGGGAAATTAAAGAATGGGAAGTAGAAACTCACAGAGCCAGCGTCTTCTCTCTAAAGAATGTTTCTAAAATCCTATTCTGTTTACAGCTGTGCCCTTAATACTATTGATCTGGTTCAAATATACAAGAGTTCTCGAAACAATCCTTATGAAACCTATTATAAAATATGAGGACTTTTTTTTCCTTCTCATAGTGATTTGCTGGTTTTTATATAATTTCCCTTCTAATCAAAAATTTAATTCTATTTTTAAATTTATTTATTTATTTTTCACCAGAGCTTTACTGTTCTCAAATGAGTTTTTTTAGATAGGGACAAGGGAAGAAAAAAAAAAGAAAAAGGAACACAACTACCATCACCAACAACAACAAAAATGAAACACAGTATCAAAACAAAAAAGAGCCTCCCTCACCATCCTTCCCTCTATCATGGCTCAGATATCACCTTTGTCTAATTATATATATATATATTTAAAAAAAACTGTGGCATATTTTTTTTTCCTCCAAGGTTATTGCTGGGCTCGGTGCCTGCACCATGAATCCACCGTTCCTGGAGGCCATTTTTTTCCCCTTTTGTTGACCTTGTTGTTTTAGCCTCGTTGTGGTTATTATTATTACCATTGTTGATGTTGTTCATTGTTGGATAGGACAGAGAGAAATGGAGAGAGGAGGGGAAGAAAGAGAGAGAGAGAAAGATAGACACCTGCAGACCTGTTCCACCGCCTGTGAAGCAACTCTTCTGCAGGTGGGGAGCAGGGCGCTCGAATCAGGAGCCTTTGCAGGTCCTTGCAGTTTGCACCACGTGCACTTAACCCACTGTGCCACCACCCGACCCCCTGTGGCATATTTTCTAATATTGTGATGTTTCTGATCAGTGAGCAGTATACTTTGGGTTAATTTTCTTTTCAAATTCTCAAAGGCCCTAACACAAATACATGAATTGTAGCTGGACTTTAAATGTACCTCCAGTATCCTCATAATGATTAGCATGGAAAAACTGAATGATGGAGAGAATTTTTATCAGTGTTTACAGAACATTTCCTGTAATGCTAGAGTACATAGCGATATACTGGTAATTTGCTAATACGTTAAGTGTGGTGGTACATTCTGAGGAGATGAGAATGTGTACTTCGAAAATATAATTTTGGAAACCATATTTCCTCAAAAATAAGTGACTAGGATATAATTAAATACTTTTTTTCTTAGCGTCTAACTGAGGATTTTTTTCTAAACCATGAGGTATACAAAAATCATAAAGACACATGAAGAATATTTTCAGGAGGTTTTATGACATTGTTATTATTAGCTCTGAGGAAAAAAAAGAGTCTCTCCCTCACCACCCTTCCCTCTATCATGGCTCAGATATTACCTTTGTCTAATATATATATATATATATATGTGTGTGTGTGTGTGTGTGTGTGTGTGTGTGTGTGTGTGTGTGTGAAGTATATATACATATAAATACACATATATTGTGTGTGTAAGAAAAACTGTGGCATATTTTCTATATAGTGATGTTTCTGATCAGTGAGCAATATACTTTGGGTTAATTTTCTTTTCAAATTCTCTGGAATCACAAAATGTATAGAGTGTACATAAAATTATTATTTTTTGTAGCTATAGAGATGGTACAGCAATAAAGCATAAGACTTGTGAACATAAGTGCCTGTGTTTGATTTGGTATTTATTGTGTATGCCAGAGTAATGTTTCGTTCCTCTCTCTCTCATTAACTAATAAATCCTAAATAATGGATTATTTTCAGTGTGAGATTGACTCTCAGTATGGTTGAAAAGATTGTTTATCAGTGTGTGTCAGAAGACTTTAGAATATTCCCATTATTTTCCTTTATTTACCCCGCCAACGGGGTGGGGAGGGACATGTTTTTTGAGTACAGCAGTTATGATTTGTGGAGTGAGCAATCCATAGGGATTTTATCCACCAGAAAGAACCCAGGGTACTGCTCTAGGTATTCCCACCGATACATCTCCCCACATTGCACTATGCCCATTACCTCACTGTATATAAAATTAAAAATATTGAGTTCAATATAAATCAGATTAGTTATTTGATATCATATAGATCAAGTAGTTAATCTTTTTGTTTTTCCCTTAAGATGGCTTCACTGACAGAAATTATCTTGTTCTAAATAAAAGTGGATAAGGGCATGTTGAATAATATGTCAATCAGTTTAGTTACTTAGCATCATGTAGAAAAATACCTTTAAGTATTTTTTTTTTTAAATTCTAACTGAGATGGCTTAAGTGAGTGATCTTCTTTTGTTCTATAAAACTCATGTGCAAAATTAACTATTAATACCTGTATTTTTCTGATAAACTCTAGCTGGTTTTATAATTATTCTTTTAAAAGGCAGTTTTATTGCAACATGATTTATATTTAGAGAAATTCACCATTTTTAAAGCAACAGCTTAGTATATCTAGATGAATAACCACTATCACAATTATTTATAGAACACTTGCTTTACCCAGAAAATTACCTGTTATCCTTAACAGCCATTGTTTTAACTTCTGCTGATTTGATTTTCCTTACTATAGCTTCACCTTTTCTAAAACATCAGAATTATGGAGTCACGTAGCATCTAGTCTTCTGAATTTGGCCTTCTTCAAATACTTTTGACATTTCTCTGTGTTAATTATCGTTACTCTTTTTTCATTGTTTGGGTAGTTTGTTATATAGATCTATCCCCAATTTTTTTATGAAGTAGTATAATCTGCTCTCTCTCCATATGTATATGACCCCCAAATTCTTATTCATTTACTAAGTGATTTTTCTGTTGTTCCATGCTTGGTCACTTATGAAGAAATTCTGATGAGCATTTGCATATACCACACTGAATATGTGGATAAATGGACTTGCATGTTTAAAATCAAATTGCTTCATGATAAGATATCTGTCGACCTTACCTCTACATTTTTAAACAAACTAATAACAATACACTCAAACTGTTGAGTATATACATGTATATGTAACTGTGCGTGTGCGTGTGTGTGTGTCCATATGTAATTAGTGAGAGGAACTAGAGTGCTGCTATGGCACCTGTACTAGTAAGGACAGACCTGGAGCCTCAGGTCTTACAAACCATGTGCTTTATTTATTGAATCTCTTTCACAGCTGCCCAAACCTTTTTTTTCTAAGTGACCAAACTATTTTATTTTCATAATATTAGATTGTTAGAATTAACAGTTGCTTTGCATTTTTTCCATGGTACAGCATTGCTGGCCTTTTCATTTGACACATTCTCTCAATAGTAATCTATCATGCAAAGTCATTATTTTAATTGAAATATTTAATTAAAATAGGTCACCTTAGAACATTTTCTCTTTTTCTTTCTTTCTTTCTTTCTTCTTTTTCTTTTCTTTCTTTCTTTTTTTTTTTTTTTTTGCCTCCAGGATTATTGCTGGGGCTCCATACCTACACTAGAATCCACTGCTGCTCGTGGTCATTTTTTTTTTTAACATTTCATTGGATAGGACAGAGAGAAATTGAGAGGAAAGGGGAAAATAGAAAGGGAAAGAGAGGGGGCCAGGTGGTAGTGCAGCAGGTTAAGTGCACATGGTGCGAAGCACAAGGACCAGAGTAAGGATCTATATTCAAGCCCTGCAGTGAAGTAAAGGCAACAAAATGGGAAAAATGGCCTCCAGGAACAGTGAATTTGTAGGAAAGGCATGGATCCCCAGGGATAACCCTGAGGGAGGGAGGAAGAGAGAGAGAGAAAGAGAGAGAGAGAGAGAGAGAGAGAGAGAGAGAGGCCTGTAGACCTGCTTGTAAGAGAGAGACCTGTAGACCTGCTTGTAAAGTCCCCCCCTGCAGATGGAGAGCCTGGAGCTCAAAACCAGAATCCTTGCAAAGGTCCTTGTGCTTCCTACTGTGTGCACTTAGTCTGGCCATAAGGCATTTGCTACTGGCGGCTTTAACTATTTTACCTACCAGTTGTTTCCTTTTTTTTCAGCAGAGCACTGCTCAGCTCTGGCTTATAGTGATATGGTGGGTGATATCTGAGGCTTTAGAAACTTAGGTATGAGAGTTTCTTTGCTTAACCATTATGCTATCTACCCCCTCCCTGACTAGATTTTCCCAAGTTGTCTTTTCTTAATTGTTTTATATGTTTTATTTAGTAATGATCAAATTTTATACAGAAAAATAGAAATTCAAATAAAATTTATATGAAAAAAGTCTATCTCTTCTCTCCAGAGTATTAGTACAGAAATTTGGTCAAGCACTTCAGTAACTGCTGGGTTAGGATTTTGTCCTTTTATTACCTTTGGTTAACCAAAAATTCTCGCAGTAATAAACTGATAGTGTCCAGTGTTTTGTGTAGGTTCTGTATTGCACCGGCTCAGTATCTGCATGATTGAGGGGATTCTCTTCTTGTCCTGCCTCAGTGATAGGCTGCTATGATCTGTTACTAAGTAGGAGACTCACAGTAGTTTCTGGGGGACTCTATTCTCTTGGTCAATTCTTAGGATTAGACTCTGTGGATGGGTCCTCTCTTGGCAGCCAAAACCTGCCTTCTATCTGTGGAAGTTCTTGAGGAGGAGATAATTTTCTTTATTTATTTTTTAAATTTTTTATATTTATTAATTTTCCCTTTTGTTGCTCTTGTTGTTTATTGTTGTTGTAGTTATTATTGATGTCATCGTTGTTAGATAGGACAGAGAAAAATGGAGAAAGGAGGGGAAGACAGAGAGGGAGAGAGAAAGAAAGACGCCTGCAGACCTGCTTCACTACTTGTGAAGCAACTCCCCTGCAGGTGGGGAGCCAGGGGCTCGAACCTGGAATCCTTATGCTGGTTCTTGCGCTTCGCATCATGTGTACTTAACTTACTGTGCTACCACCCGATGAGGAGATAATTTTCTATCCCACACACAGAGCAGCAAAGATCTATATATCTATATATCTATCATCTATGCATAGATCATCTATATATCTATATCTATCTATCTATAGTATCAATCTTGGTTATATTCTAGGTTAAGACAACTACATTTTATTTAGGAGAAATCAACTTTGCTTCTTCCCATTCCTCAGTACCCATGTACCTTTGTTTTGAACCAGAGACAGTAAAGTTGATTGCGCTTCTCCATGCCTTAGACTAGTTTTGCTTGTTACAGTAGCAAGCGTGGGTGGGACAAGAGGTTATACCGACTTCTCCCATAGAAAGTAATTGGGTTGGTTTTCTGGTCCTCCCTCAGCAACTCTGGGATTTCACTTCAATTCTGGGAAAGGAAAGGATCCCATGGTCTGAGAGGTGGTGCAGTGGATAGTGTTGGACTCTAAAGCATGAGGTCCTGAGTTTGATCCCTGGCAGCACATGTACCAAAGTGACGTTTGGTTCTTTCTCTCTTTCCTCCTGTCTTTCTCACTAACAAATAAATAAAATCTTTTAAAAAAGTAAAATATACCTGCATATATACATATATATATAATTTTAACTTTATGCTTCCTCACAAGTAGTACACCTCATATCTTGTTTCTGGGAGTAAAAAGTTGTTTCTTTCCTTACCCTACTGCTTAGGGTTTCTTTTGTCTAAGAGAAGAGTCAGGCCTAAGGAGGGGGTGTCCTGTAAGTGAGACATTCAGGGTCTCTCTCAGCTGTCCTGCTATGTCGTCAGTTACCTTTTTGTGAACTCAGTGAGAGCATTCCTTTCTATCATGTCTTTTCCAAGGACACTGAGCTTTCATGCTAACCACATTATTTTTTAAGAATTCTCTTATCATTTAGCTTAAAAAAAAAACCACTCGACTTTTATGACAGTCGCCTCTTTCTTCTATTCTGCCAGTTGTGAAACTTTTTTTTTCAAAATGCCTTTTATTTTTACTTATGTTTAATTTTTTAAAGTTATTTATTGGAGGAGTTAATGGTTTATAGTACAGGTGTATTTTATGTTTGCCCTTGTAGAGGCCTATATCCCTGCAGATTTTTTTTTCATTTTCTTGTCCTGGGATTCTAGCTCTAATTTAGACTCAAGAAAAGTCGTAATGTTGCAGATCATTGAACTTTGTCTTGTTAAATGTTTCAATACTATTTTTTTTTTAGTTTTCTTGAAACTCGCATGAAGAATAATGCTGAATATTTATAATTTACTAATACAAATGGGAATATGTAATGCATGATTTTTTTAATTGCTTTCTTACCTTCACTTTAAACTAGAGTCAAGCTCCAAAGATAACAGCATTATTACTGAGTACTTGTGGACCCCCTTGTGATGCTTCTAAGCACCTACATTTCACACACAAAGAAAGTATACTTTCTGCAAAAAGATTTAACAGCTTCCTACTTTTTAATAAGCTGAGTTCATATCATTTGACCTAAACATATGCAGTCATAGGAGTTTCCACCTTGCAAAAGAAAATTGTTTAATGTCTTATATTTTCAGAAGACAAAATCTTTGTTATTATTAAAGAAGCAGCTCAGAAAGATAAACCTAAGGGTTTTATCAAAATGTGGTCCCTACTTGCCACTGAAATTTTTATTTTCCAACTTAAAATATTATTTACTTGCCAGAGATGTGCCAGAAAGTAAGTCAAGTGTTCATCTGAAAATGATTGTCATTCTCAAAAGTGGGTTATTTAGTCACAATGATTATACATTAGACAAAGTTCTAAATTTAAGATTTAGTAGAAATTGTCTGACTTTTTTTTTTTTTGACACTGGCAACACATCAGAAGGACAGCTCAGTGAAAGAGAAAACAAGTTCACTGTCCACTACTATAATATGCAAATCCATATAACTTGAATATATATTATGATGATATCATCGTATTTAATATGTAGTAATAAGCCCATAGTTCTAGGAGATATTTGTAATATTCTTCTGTTTTCTGCTTTGGTTAGGATAAGGCTTCCGTCATAAGAAAGCAGCGCATTCCTGGCTCCAAAATCACCACTTTTATCTCAGCTACTAAAATGAGTTTTCATGAAAATTTATTTCACTTCAAAGAAAAATGTGTACAGTTGAGTCAAAAATTTGTCTTGATGTGTTAGTGTTAAGGAAATTGTAATTTGTTTCAAACATAGGTCTTTTAAGTTGTAGAATCTGGTTCAGTATTATTTCAGCTAAAAAAAAATACTCTTTTGATATTAAGATATCTCTGAATGGACTTGAGAGACATATAATTCTGTGACAGATTTCCAAATTATTTTTCACAATTTCGTTTCCAAAGTATTTTACATATTCTTTTGGGGAAAGGAAGCAACGTTTGCTTCCTCAGTATTAAAAAGGTTCATCACTCATTATCTCAACAAAGAATTGAGGAGAGAGCATGATTTTCAGGAATTTTAAATTTTATTCAGGAAAATTGAGACCATTCACAGGTTAGAACAGGAGAGAAAGACACACACAGAGAGAGAGAGAGAGAGAGAGAGAGAGAGAGAGAAAGAGAGACACTGAGTTGATGATCAAATCTAAACTGTCAATAAAGTCAGTGTTGGGAAGTCTTGCCACTACCAAGTAGGTGCCAGACTGAGCAAAGTGAGACTTTAAAAAAATAATAATAATTTATTCCCTTTTTGTTGACCTTGTTGCTTTATTGTTGTAGTTATTATTGTTGCCGTCATTGTTGGATAGGACAGAGAGAAATGGAGAGAGGAGGGGAAGACAGAGAGGGAGAGAAAGACAGACACCTGCAGACCTGCTTCACCCCTTGTGAAGCGACTCCCCTGCAGTGACTCCCCTGCAGGTGGGGATCCTGGGGCTGGAACCGAGATCCTTATGCTGGTCCTTGCACTTTGTGCCACCTGCACTTAACCCGCTGCGCTACCGCCCGACTCCCACAAAGTGAGACTTTTAATGGTTAACTATTGATAGTAGAACAAACAATATGATTATCAGTATAATGAAACTGATCTTTCTGTCTCTAAATGCCTTAGGATGACCTATTAGACCTGGATGCTAAGTAAGCAGAAAATTGAGTCCAAACTAAGTTACCAACTTGGGGATCAGTATGTTTTGAGCAAACAGTGAAAACGGTAGCAAACTACAAAACTTCAGTCCCCTGGCTTGTGAAGAGAAAAGCTATTCAGTGCTCACTCTAAGTCTCCTTATTTAGTTGCTTAGGTGACTAGATTCTCAAGTTATTGTCATAAGACAAATAAAATTTGTAGTTCAACAAAGGAAAGCAGGAAAGTTCAGGAATCTCACAGTTCTGTAAGATTCATAAGGATTGCCTCCCCCAGTACTTACAAATAAAAAACTAACACAAAGCATAATAGGGACTTACTTATTTCTGTTTTTTAAATTTTTATTATCTTTATTTATTTATTGGATAGAGACAGCCAGAAATTGAGAAGGAAGGGGGTGATAGAGAAAAAGAGAGACAGACACCTACAATACTGCTTCAAGACTCACAAAGTTTGCCCCTGCAGATGGGGACCAGGGCTTGGAACCCAGGTCTTTGCACATTGTAACATGTGTGTTCAACCAGGTACACCACTTCCCAGCTCCTTATTTCTGTTGTTCATGAGAATTTTGTGTATAATCACCTCATAACTATTTCACATACATATTTCAATATATTGAAATTCACATAGCAAAAAAAAATTAACATTCTTTCAGGGGGTTGTGTGGTAGGTAGCTCAGCATGGCATGAAGCACAAGGACCAGAATAAAGATTCTAGTTGGAGCCCCTGGCTCCCCACCAGTGAAGCAGGTGTCTGTCTTTCTCTCCCCCTCCCCCTCTGTGTCTTCCCCTCCTCTCTCGATGTCTCTCTTTTTTATTACCTTTTGTTGCCCTTGTTGTTTTATTGTTGTTGTTATCGATGTCGTTGTTGGATAGGACAGAGAGAAATGGAGAAAGAAGGGGAAGAGAGAGGCAGGAGAGAAAGACAGACACCTACAGACCTGCTTCACTGCCTGTGAAGCGACTCCCCTTAGGTGTGGAGCCGGGGCTCGAACCGGGATCTTTACGCTGGTGCTTGTGCTTTGTGCCACCTGCCCTCAGCCCACTGTGCTACTGCCCGACTCCCGATGTCTCTCTTTCCTATCCAACAAGAACAAAAACAATAATAACAAGGGCAAAAAAATAGAAAAAATGGCCTACAGGAGCTTTGGAATCATAGTGCAGGCAATAAGCCCCAGCGTTAACCCCGGAGTCAATAATAATAATAATAATAATAATAATAATATATCAATATATTATTATTATTAATAATAATAACATTCTTTCAAGTGCTTTATCTGCTGTATAACTGGTCATGTCTTTATTACTCCATCCTTAGTTAAGCAAAATAAATAAATAAATAAATAAATTCTTTCAAGTTCTTTTTCTGCTGTATAACTGGTGTTGTCTTTATGACTCCATCCTTACTTTCTCTTTGTCACCTCCTAAAGGCCCTGAGCATGATCTCAGCCCAGAGAATTGGCAAGCACTGCTCTTCTTTGTCTCTGGAATATTCTCTTACCAGGTGGCCCCAAGCTGCTGTCCTTTACCTCTTAGGGGCTTTGCTTAAGGATTGTGGTTTTGGTTAACTCTTCACAGCCAATTCACCTCAAATCATAACACTTAAACATATTAGCATCTTAAGCGTTTATCTTCTTTCACAATTCAATAGTTACCCCTGCTCTTTAG
The DNA here is from genome assembly GCF_950295315.1 of Erinaceus europaeus. NCBI lineage: Eukaryota > Metazoa > Chordata > Mammalia > Eulipotyphla > Erinaceidae > Erinaceus > Erinaceus europaeus. The sequence goes on along the minus strand of NC_080179.1, from coordinate 60,162,084 downwards.
TACTTGTCTTGACATTTTGCTTGTTTATTGTCTTGCTATGAAAATACAAGTTCCAACCGGTTTGGTTTGTTCACTGACATGATAATTAGGGCCTACAGTCACCACTGGCATATATTAATAGTGATTACACAACCAGTGTGATTTGAATAACGTGGATGTCATTACTTAAAAAAATAGCAGTGAAACTGGTTCAACAGAATAAAAATGATTGAGATTGATTTGTTGTTGTTGTTTAAAGGATCAGTATGATCCTTTAAACAACATTTTTTAACAACAATTATATATGTATAATTTTAATCTTTGACTAATTCTTCACTACTGAAATCATTCTTAGAATAGTATTTCTTAATGATTTTTTCAGGTATTTTGTAAATTCTACATATTTTCTATAGTTTATTTTGATGTTTCTAACATTTTAATTATTAATAAAAACATGATTTTGCAACCAGGCAGTGGCATACCTGTTCAACATACACATTACAGTGCACAAGGACCTGGGTTCAAATCCCCAGTCCCCACCTGCTGGGAGGGAAGTTTCATGAATGGTGAAACAATACTATAAATGCCCCTCCCTCACTATCTTCCTTCCCTCTGCATTTCTCTTTGTCCTTTCAAATTAAATAGTTAAAAAATTAAACTTTAAAACGTGTTTTTAAATTAATACCCATGAGACAATCCTTTCTGATTACACTTTCCCAGACTCTCAATCAACATTTTATTTTTACTATAGTTTCAAATTATGTTTTTCTTACACAATATATATACTGTTTAAAGAAATGTAATTAATTTAAATGTAATTTAAAGAAATGTGTGTGAATACATATACAAAGTATATATTCTTTTTAAAAATGATACTTGTAAAATAGTTTTTTTTAATTTACTTGTTTTGTATAGAGGCAGAGAGAAATTGAGAGGAAAGGGGAATATTAAGAGGGATCGAGAGACACCTGCATCACTCTTTGATGGCTGTGATGCTACCTCTGGTTGTTAGGGACCTAGGGCTTGAGCCAGGTATTTACGTGCTGTACTGTGTTCACTCTACCAGGTGTACCACCACCTGCCTCCTGTATACCTTGCTTTAAGATGTTCAAATTACACAGTCATTTAAAATATTATTCTATGCTAATTTTCACTGTGGAATTATAAGTATCCATTTAGTTTCAAGATCTTTGATACTTCTGCTATATAGCAATATTAATACAGTGTTTTCATACAGTCTCATTTTGGGTTGCTCTACAACCATTCTTTGATAGCATCTGGATATTAAACATGTTTCTCCAAAAACATTAATGAGTCTTTTACATTAACAAACTCTGAACTACTCTTACTTAGTTGGGTAGAGCATTTGCAAAATAGTTTCTCACAGTTTTCCGTAATAGTACATCTTTAATTACACAGTTAAAATTTATTAAGATTAAAAAAAAAATGATGCTGGCATGATACAATTAACTTGCCAGGATAGCATTGCGGGTGGGAGAGAGGATCCAGGAACTCATGGTGGCGTAGTAATACAATTCTTTATTCACATGGGATCTTCCCAGAGTGAGGTGTGAGCACAGCGGGTTAAGTCAAGGGTTAAGTCAAGTGGCACCAAACCGCGGTGGCCGCCTCCCGCTCTGCACGCCAGCCATTCTCCAAGTCAGGATGCTGGAGAGAAAAGAGAGCAAAACCAGGAACAGAAGTGAGTTTTATGGGATAAAACTGGAAGTGGCAAGTCGGGACCTAAGGTGGCTAGGAAAGGGGATGGAGAAAAAAAAAAGGCATGCTGGGAACTTCCTTACCTACGTTGCTATGGTTATAGCTGGGGGGGGAAATTATCAATACCCTGAGGGGATAATGTGTGGGAGGAGACCTTTAGTCATTTATAAGACAAAGCAGAAGGCTGGTATGTAGATAAAGGGACTGGCCATAGTAGCATACGATGGTTTGTGGGCCCTGCCTAATTCAACCACATCTGTGCAATTTCCCAACAATTAACTCACACCTTAACTTGATTTTACAATTTTTTTCATACTGTAGTTGTTTTTTCTCCTTTATTTCATGATCTCTAGTAATGCCTCATTTCCTCTGATATTTAAATTTAATGCACAACTTCTCTTCATGTACATATTTATTGAATTTCTGTATTGTCAGTCAACAATATTTTGGTAAATAAATAATAGTTAAAGTTTACTGAGAATAATGATTTTTTTTGAATACTGTTAATGTATCTTTCACGTCAACCATCACTCTATATCCACTTTCTCCCACACTTCCACGCTAATTTGTTCTTTCTTCTGATGACTCATTGCTTATGCTAACTTTTGGACTCTTGCTTTTCTTTCTGATTCAAACTACAAACTTAGGTTATGGATTACTAGCTAAGCATAGGTCCTTGTGAATCATCACAGTTTTCTGGAAATTTGCTTACTTATTTGCAGAGTATAGAAGTTAGACATTGAAATTTTAGTTTCTTTGTATGTGTAAAATGTTTCCTTAATATATTGGTTTCTGACTAGTTTATTATTGCAGGTTCAGATTCGGTGCTTCTTTTTCATAGTAAAATTTACAGACCTAAAAGGCTTATGAACATGTGCTTTCTTGGATATTTATGGCAAAATTTTATAAATAAGTAATTATAGAGGACTTGGCTCTTTCATCAAATTTACCTATATTGTGTATGTATTTTTTATATTTTTTATTATCCTTATTTACTTACTGGATAGAGACAGCAAGAAATCAAGAGGAAAAGGAGAGATACTGAGGGGGAGAGAGAGAGAGAGAGACCACTGCAGCACTGCTTCACCACTTGCAAAGCTTTCCCCTTGCAGGTGGGGACTGGAGGCTTGAACCCAGGTCCTTGCACATTGTAACATATGTGCTCAAAGAGGTGAGCCACCACCCAACCCCTTACAAATATGTATTTTTTTAAGATTAATTTAATATATGTTGAGAGTGAGAGAGAAAGAGGTAGGGGAGAGAGAGAGAAAGAGAGAGAGACAAAGAATTTCAAAATGCTATAAGGGCACATTAGGAATTAAACTAGAGTTCTCAGAATTGCATGTCTTGTGTCTACCAACTTTTTCCCAGCCACATGCAAACAAATAGACTGTAACTTGCCACCCCCCTTTTTTATGCAGGTCTGAAACATTGTCTACAGATGGTAAGGTTAGCTTCAAGATAATTGCTACACACATGCTTTGTGTTAAAAGCTATAAAAATTGTAAGATATAAAAGTAATCAGTATCTTTCCTTAAACATAATGCCCAAGTAAAGTATACACTGTCTTTTTACATGAAAAAATATCAGTAAACTTACCAATGCAGGTGAGTGTTTGAATGTTTAAACAATCATGCACACAAAAAGATTAAGTCTATTAGAAAATACAGCTAATAAAAAGTAACTTCCTAGGAAGTTAACTGCTCAAGTGACTTCTAATGAAGTTGCCTTTTCATCTAATGCAAAAGATATTGATAGTTTAATATTCATGCAATAATTTTAAAAGCATTTTATTTTATTTATTTAAAAAATTATAACCTACTTCATAGGACTACAGAAAAGGCATTCCAAAATAACTGTGATATTTTACATTCAGAAGTTGAAGAAATTTGTTTTCTGTCCTGTCTTGGTAAGTAGACAGAATTAGGTAGTAAAAGATCTTTAATGAAAGTGATTTTTCTTCTGTCACTCTTAATATAGACCCATTTTTTTTTAATTCTTTCTTGAGATAATCTGTCAGGTGAAGAAACAGGAGGAGATATTTTGGAAGCTCATGAAATGTCTACTATAGTCACAGGTCATAGAGAAAGAAGGCACAAAGCAACATACGGGACTGACCTCATGACAAAGATGCCAAGAGGATTAATGACAGGGATGATGGGAAAACATTAGGTCACAGCCTTTATTGGAGTTTGTGTGGGCAGGGAATAGCAAAGCAGATAGTAAACAGGAATAGCAAAGCAGAGAGCTGGCAAATTCAAATAACTCCATTGAGCTTTAATCATGGCAATCAGCACACTATCCAAGTGAGCTGCTTTTATGACCTGATTATAAATATATAGTTTATTGGATATAGTGATACAGCTCACTTGAATAGTGTGCAATTTCACCAGGTATGTGACACAGGTTTGAGCCTATTCGACCTAGTGGAACCTAAGGAAGCTTTAGTGCTGTGGCCTCTTTTACTCTCCCCTCTCTCTCTGCCTCTATATCTTAAAAACAAACAAACAAACAAACAAACAAACAAAGTTTACTTTTGATGCCAGAACCTGGTCTTCCAGAATTCATTGCTTCCTGTGATTTTCAGTACCTACCTGCAGGGGGAGCTAGTAGTGAAGCAGGGTTGCAGTTGTCACTTTGTCTCTCCCTCTCTGTCCCCCTTCCCTTTATTTCTCTATGTCCTATTAAATAAAATAAAGTTTAAAAAAGAAGAAAAAAAATAAAAGAGAGCGTATCAGAGAGAGAAAGCACACACAGTGCTCCATAGTTAGTGAAATGTCCCCCTTGCATGGTGATCCCATGTGGTGACCAGAAGCTTGAATCCAGTTCCTAAGGCATGGCAAAGTATGTGTCCTCCTGAGAGGGCCATCTACTAGTCCACAGACACTTGTTTCATAAGGAAAGCGATATATTCTTTGTTTTGATTTAACTAGGATTATGTTTTTGGCATATATTTGTGTGTGTGTGTGTGTGTGTGTGTGTGTGTGTGTGTGTGTTGTTAGTGATTTACTTATTTGCAAAATTATTAGACAATAAGGATATAATTCTACACCTTTCCCACTATCAGAGTTCTTGTCCCCATTCCCTCCAATGGAAGCGACAGTAGTTCTTCCAAGATCACAGATATGGGTTGACTCTTATTTCTATAATAATTTATCTATATTTACATATTTTTGTCCGATTTTTTTGTGGTCTTGCCTTCTCTTCCTTTCTTTTTAAAAATGTTTTTAATTTTTATTTTAACTAGAGAGAGATACAGAGAGAAAGACCAGATTATCGATCAGTTCTGGTTTATGGTGGTGCTAGGGATTGAACCTGGAACCCTTGAGTCTCAGGCATGAGAGTCTTTTTGCATAACCATTATGCTGTCTCCCCAGGACCCCTTCTCTTCCTTTATGTTCCTTCTTTCTCCCTCTCCTTTCTCTAATGTTGACTTAAAAGTCATAAAATTTTAGGACTATAGTTTCATACCTATTCATGAATGTACTTACATATTTCCATATCCATCGCTATTCTAGTCTTCCTTCCTCCTTTCTTCCTTTAACTTCCATAGTTTTTAAAAAATACAATTTTTTTTACAAAGTAGTTTGAAATGAATATTTTTAAGTTAATCTGTTCATCTGGAAAATAATACCCTTGGGTGAACTTTACATATTCCTTTGCTTACATTGGCTCAGGATTTTGTTCCAGTAGACATTAACTATGTAGTCATACTCTGACTTATTAAGCTATGAAAGTTCTGGAAGGAAGACTGAGATGAGAGCATCAGTCTCAATTGACTAGTGAGGATAGATGATATAATAGACAAATTTGAGCCTGACCAAAGATTCCTCTAATCCCATGAGAAAGAAAATTGAGCAGGCAGACACTGCTGCCACACTATTAATTAAGTCAACTTTATTCACTCATGTCAGATACATATGAGCCATGATGCCTCAGGCCATATGGAAATGTACCAAGAGAATTCATATTAATTGATCTACAAGAATTTGAGTCTGGAGAGCTGTGCAAGTGCTGACTCGGAAACAAGATAAGACATCTCTGGCCCTAGGCATTTCTCCACAATTGCCACATATTCAGTTAGTTAAGGAAGCTTACCACACTATCCAGCAAACACTTTGTGATATTTCATTCTAATTTAGAAACATGTCTGTTCTAAGAAGAGAACAACTTGGATCATTTGGGAAAAAAATGTAGGCACTGTGATGATTGAAAATATGAGGTATAACTTCCCATTTGTTACTTATTCTGCAAACTAAATTCTACAATAAAGCATCTAGGTTTATGGATCAACCAGCCACTCTGGAGTTCAAGTTTCTGTACAAAACTAGGGTCTTTGCTCAAACCCTTATCTTTTATTATCTGTTTTATTTTGTACACATTTACATAAAGTATAGGTTTTGCTTTAGATAGTTAAGGCTTCTATCTTTTCTACAAATATGTAATATTTAAATATCAGGCCCATATATATATATAATTTTTTTAAAGATGATCAGGACTCCACATTCAATCTTTCTCTTCCTTTTTTTAGTTTTTCTTTTTGCCTCCGGGGTTATTGCTGGGGCTCAGTGGTTGCACTATAAATCCACTGCTCCTGGAGACCATTGTTTCCCAATTTGTTGACCTTGTTTCTGTCTTTCTTTTTTTTTATCTTTGCTATTGTTATTGTTGTTGTATCATTGTTATTGCTGTCAGATTCGGCAGAGAGAAATCGAGAGAGGAGGGGAAGACAGAGGAGCAAGACCTGCTTTACCGCTTGTGAAGTGACCCCCCTGCAGGTGGGGAGCCTGTGGCTCGAAGTGAGATCCTTACGCTGGTCCTTGCACTTCGTGTCATGTGCGCTTAACCCGCTGTGCCACTGCCTGGCACCCCCCTATATATATATTTAATTTTACTGATAATTTTTCCACATTCTTAAAAATATTTACTTTGTCTAATACTAGAAAATACCAACTTACATAACTTACATTTGTTTCTTTTAAGTCCATATAATCCATTTAAATTAGATAAGTTTTAAGTATATTACTTAACACCATATCATTTGTACAGAAAACAAATACTGATACTCTCAAAATTTTTCACTTAGGCTTAATAATTTGTTTATATATATGTGTTTAATATTACTATTTGCCCATTCATTTATGTCATTATTTTTAAAAAACAAAATTATTTTTACATGGGAAGATGTGGGTATTTTAATAAGTTGAGCCAGAATAATATGTTAATATTAGCTATTCAGAAAGTAAATAGTTAAGTTCATTTTTAATCTTAATGAGAGTGTGATACCACCACCAGACCCACGAGTATGATATCCTTTCATGTTGAGTCCACTTTTGTCCTGTCAAATTAGGTGGGAATCTTGCAGACAGTATATAGTTGAGTTGGGTTTTCTGATCCTCTTCCTACTCTGTTCCTTATAATGGGTGAGTTCAGATCACTGACATTTACCGATATTATGGATTTTAGATAATTTAATGCCATTATCCTAAACTTGTGTTCAGTGTTTTTATGTACAACATTTTAGAATTCCTTCTAGAGAAGGTTTGGTGGTAATTGATTTACTTAACTGTTGCTTGTCTGAGAAAGCCGTTTTCCCTCCATCTAATCTAAATTCCAGTCTGGTCGGGTGCAATATTCTTTTTGTCAGTGAGCACTCAAGGCATCTTGTCATTCCCTTCTGGCTTTTAGAGGTTGCATGGAAATATCTACTGCTGATCTTATGTGTTTTCCTTTGAATGTGGGTCTTTTTTCTCTCTTGCAGTCTTCAGGATCCATTCTTTATCTTTAGTCTTTGCCATTTTACTTATTATGTGTCTTGGTTAACATAGATGATGTAAGGATTTGATCTCACCCAATTATCAGTGCTCTTCAAGCATATCATTAGCTCAAGACAAAATCAAACAGGCCAAGTGGGAACATAATCCTCCAAAAGTCTACTCACTAGAATTCAATTACTTTTCACCGATACTATTTATTTCCAATGTCTCTACATGTTTTTTTGTTGTTGTTGCTGGGACTTTTCTGCTCCAGGCTGACTTTTTTCAGATAAAGAAATACAGAGACAGGGAGACAGAGAGAAAAGGAAGAAAAAGATATCATAGCACTGAAGCTTCTCCTAGAACAGTGGGGACTAGATACAGATATTATTTCTAGTTTAAAATGACCTCTACTGGGCTGGGGAGATAGCAGAATGATTATGCTGAGTAGTATTCCATTGTGTATATATACTACAATTTCTCAGCCACTCATTTGTTGTTGGACACCTGAGCTGCTTCCAGGTTTTGGCTATTACAAATTGTGCTACTATGAGCATAGCTTTACACAAGTCTTTTTTGGATGGCTATGTTTGGTTCTTTAGCGTATATTCACAGGAGAGGAATTGCAGGGTCATAGGGTAGGTCCACTTCTAGCCTTCTGAGAGTTCTCCAGACTGCTCTCCATGATTATGCAAATGACTCTCATGCCAAAGGCCCTGAGGTCCAGGGTTCAACAGGATCATAAGTTAAATATTAGTAATAATAATAAGAATAAAAATAAATGACCACTGGTCAGAGTTTAAGGGAATATCACTGAGTAATCATTTACAGATTAAAATATAAACCCTATTTCTATCAAGTATTATCTGTAATGATAAGCTGCAAGGTATATACATAACAACCAATTTTGAAAACTGAATAAATTTCAATAGGTATTGAACATTAGCTATGTTCCAGGCAGTATGCTATATGTTTTACATACAATAATTAATCTATTTCTTCAGTGTAAGTGCTATCATTTCACTGTATGGGTGAAGAAATTCAGTGTCAGGCTGATTAAGTTGCTTATCCAAGTGTTAGGAATAAAATTCCAATTAATATACCTTTGAAGTTGCTTCATTATGAAAATAAGCAAAATGCTTTACCTCACATGTCAAAAGAAAATGAAAGAAAAAAAGAAGTTCATTAGAGAAGGAAATTTCATACTGGAGCAGATCAAATGTAATACAATTTTTGAAAACTCAACTAACAAGATAAGTCAGCCACACACTCTGATAAGTAGAAGCAACTACATAGCTCCTCTTTTTCCATTATGCCAGAACAGGAAAGTGCTCAGTAAAATTAAGTGTCAATAAACTAAAGACAAAATTAAACTTTTTCCTTAAGCATAGGCATAATTAACCTGTGAAAATTACTCATATTGGATGGTAATGAAGCAGACAGCATGGTGAAATTGAGAACATATCTGAGTCACTATAATGAGGTTGTACCCCTCCTACCTTATGCTTTTGTTCACTAATCCTTTCTTAAATTAAAAATTAAAAAAAAAAAAAAAAGATTTTCTTTGGTGTACTACTGGGTTGGAGGCAGGGGTGGGGGGGGGGGTTCAGGTCCTGGAACATGATGGCAGAGGAGGACCTAGTGGGGGTTGTATTGCTATGTGGAAATGTTATGCATGTACAAGGTATTATATTTCACTGTCAACTCTAACCATTAATCCTCCAATAAAGAAATAAAAAGAAATATTTTCTATGGTATGGTATTTATAAAAGTTAAATTAATGACAATTCATGGTTCTGAATTCATTCCTTTTTTGAAATGAAGTACATGGTCAATACCACTGAATAGCCTCCCCTGAAAAATTTTGTAGTTCTATATACTGAGTGTAAGAGAGAAAAAGTGTAGAAAGGAAGGGAGACAGATGAGACCAGAAAGAGACATACTGAAGTTTGGCTCCACCATATACACCATATACAGAGGGCTCTTTGGTGATGTCCATGGTGCTACCATGTGGTAGCCGGGACTAACCCAGGGTGTTATGCAAGTAAGATATATAATCCATCTGCTGATTTTCCCCCCATCTTCATCCCTTGTTAAACAAAACTCTTTTATCAAGTAGAATATAAACAGTGGACATTATTGTACAACTTGATTCATTCACTCTTTTTTTTCCCTTACTTTTTCACAGATCTAGATAATGTGGAAGGCATTGCTGTGGACTGGATAGGAAATAACCTTTATTGGACAAATGATGGTCATAGAAAAACCATTAATGTGGCCAGGTTGGAAAAGACTTCTCAGAGTCGAAAGACACTTTTAGAGGGAGAAATGTCTCATCCCAGAGGAATTGTGGTGGATCCTGTTAATGGGTATGCAGTATTTGATTAGTTTTATATATTGAACAGAATATTAATGAAAGTTTGTTTTACATCTTATTTAAATTTTATTTAAATTCATATATACATTGGGAGTAACCATAAGTTTTTTAATTAGGAAAAGATATTTACATACTCATTTCTTCTCCTAGAGAACATACTAAATAAACATGTCAGAATACACTGAGTTTAAATAGATTTTGTATATATATAATATACATATATATGTATATATTTATATGTGTATATATGATTAATGTGAACATTTTTTAATATTTATTTCCTTTTTGTTGCCCTTGTTTTTATTGTTGCTATAGTTATACTGTTGTTGCCATTGATGTCGTTGTTGTTGGATAGGACAGAGTGAAATGGAGAGAGAAGGGGGAGGAAAAGGGGGAGAAAAAGGTAGATACCTGCAGATGTGCTTCACTGCCTGTGAAGCAACTCCCCTGCAGGTGGGGAGCCGGGGGCTTGAACCTGGGTCCTTACACATGCCAGGTGTGCTCAACCCACTGTGCTACAGCCTGACTCCCTAATGCAAACATTTTTTTTTTTTTGCAAATTAGTGTAAATCATGATTTTCTATTTTAAACAGTTTGACCTCAAGATTATCAGAAAAATAAAACAATATAATTTTAAAGACTTGGATTCAGTGTAGTAATAGAAAAGGTGCACATGTGCACGTTTGTGTTCACATTTTTTGTAGGCCAAGCATTTTATTAAATTAAATGGTTCACCATGCTCCTATTTGATAATCTTCACAAAACATCCTTGAATTACTTTTTATTTTACTTGCATTTTAAAAGGAAGAACCTGGTGTCTGATATACAGGAGATCATTCAGATACTAGAAGACTAACTAGGTATTTAAATCTAAAGAGTTTGTTGCCATGGCTATAGCTATGCCCCTATACCCCATAACTTTCATTACTTTGGGTAGTTAGGTAACTTGAGACATCAACCTATTTCCCTCATATCAAAAACATGATGTAGTATGTATGTGTCTCTAGTTTTAGGATGGAATATTTTGGTAAGCTCTTGGATATATGTTTTATTTTTAGTCAAAGTAATTCCATTACATAGCATCATGTATAAAGAAATAAGGGAGTCGGGCTGTAGTGCAGCGGGTTAAGCGCAGGTGGCGCAAAGCACAAGGACCGGCATACGGATCCTGGTTCGAACCCCGGCTCCCCACCTGCAGGGGAGTCACTTCACAGGCGGTGAAGCAGGTCTGCAGGTGTCTATCTTTCTCTCCCCCTCTCTGTCTTCCCTAAAAAAAAAAAAAAAAAGAAAAGAAATAAGAAAGTTCTGATCACAATTTTAGCTAAATAAATGTAATATGTTGTTGGTATGCTTCTAAATTCTGCTTCGAAGACCCCTTCTGTTGCATTGCTTGACTTTGTAGTCTATTTACATAATCATTGTTTTCATTGGTTTACTCCCCACTGGTTTGCACACTATTTTCCTTCTCCTCATCCCCTATCCTACATACTTCCTCTTCCTGACACTCCTGCATCAGGAGATATAAAAGGCAGGGCTTTCTAATGAAGAGAGATTAGAAGAGATTAGATTGTTGAACTGCATCCCCGCTTGTCAATAAAGATTGAACTGCGTTCCCAGCTCAGCCATGAGTACCTGGTCGTCTCTCTCCCGCCCTTGAAGCTAGACTGGCAAATGGTGCCCTGAACAGGGGCTGTCAATATGTGGTTGTTGTGTGTTCTCCATAGCTTACATCTCACTGTTTCAAAAATAGCATCATAACCTATGTGTTGTTCATTCCTCACTATATACAAATAATATTTAATTGAATAGAAGGTATATGAGATTTTTTTATAAACAGAGATCACCTAATAGTACCTAGATTTATTTTATTTTCATTTATTTATTTATTTCTGTTTCTTAAGACACAACGAAGATCCTTCAGGGGCTGATGCCTAAGCATAAAATGAATTTATTAATGGTGTTTTTATAAAGTGTAATTATAAAGTGATTTCATATGTGGATTCTAAAAATATTTGTTGTATTCCTGAACTTATAAAACCAAGTGATCTATCATACCTTTAAACCAAGGAATCATAATTGCATGTGAAGATATGTATTACACACTGTGTAAATCTACTTAAAAGAAAGAGTTCCTGAAAAGAGAGTTAACATATAAAGCCAAACAATTTGTTCACTAATCATACATTTAAAGACTGGAGTCGTGCAGATGAAGAGTTGCGGGAGGGGGGGGGCTCTCAGTTCAGCAACAGGTTTCAGATGCTAGCATGATGCCAAACAGACTTCCCTAGACAAACAACCCCACCAATGTGTCCTGGAGCTCTGATTCCCCACAATCCCGCCCCACTAGGGAAAGAGAGAGGCAGGCTGGGCGTATGGATTGACCTATAAATGTCCATGTTCAGTGGGAAAGCAATTACAGAAGCCAGACCTTCCACCTTCTGCATCCCACAATGACCTTGGGTCCATACTTCCAGAGGGTTAAAGAATAGGAAAGCTATCAGGGGAGGGGATGGGATACAGACTTCTGGTTGTGGGAATTGTGTGGAGTTGTACCCCTCTTATCCTATGGTTTTGTCAGTGTTTCCTTTTTATAAATAAACAAACAAACAAACAAATGAGTTCCAAATATGTCCTAGAATATCTTCCTGCTTAGTATTTTGTTAAGCAGATATTTTATAATAATAGAGTTAAAAGATCTTTCTGATGCTTAGGGAAATTATATATCTGTGTTGTAATAAAACACATGAGTTGGGTGGAAATGCGGAAGTCACTTGTCCCCTATTTTATATCAAATTCCCATTTAATACTTCCCTACTAGGCATGTATTTGACTTATGTTTAAAATCTTTTTTTTAGGGAGTCGGGCTGTAGCGCAGCAGGTTAAGCGCAGATGGTGCAAAGCACAAGGACCAGCATAAGGATCCCGGTTCGAAGCCCAGCTCCCCACCTGCAGGGGAGTCGCTTCACAGGCGGTGAAGCAGGTCTGCAGGTGTCTATCTTTCTCTCCTCCTCTCTGTCTTCCCCTCCTCTCTCCATTTCTCTCTGTCCTATCCAACAACGACAACAACAATAATAACTACAACAATAAAACAACAAGGGCAACAAAAGGGAATAAATAAATAAAATAAATAAATAAATAAAATCTTTTTTTTAATTCTTAGTAATTTAATAATGATTAACAAGACTGTAAGATAACAGGGGTGCAATTCCATACAGTTCCCACCACCAGAGTTCTTTGTCCCGCCCCCTCCATTGGAAGTTTCCCTATTTTTCTTTTTTCTTATTTATTTTTATATTAGAGAATTACATGTCTACAGGTGTTTGAATCCACAACACTCCCACAACTAGAGTTCTGAATCTTCACTCTCTCCACTGCAATCCACCACAGTTCCCCTAAGTTTGTAGATATGAGCCCACTATCATCTCTACAACTATCTATACACATTTATACATAGTTAACCCCCCCATTTTTCCTGATTCAGTCCTCTCTTCTTCTTATTCAAGACATTCATGACATCATAACTACCTCCATATGCCCCACTCCTTTTCCTTCTCTCTCTCTGGGTGCTGATGGAACCAGAGTTCAGAGCCCTCTTATCTTCATCCTATCATTTCTCCCCCACTGGGGGTATGGATCAAGGAGGTTTGGGGGGAGCAGAAGGTACAGTCCTGGCTTTCGTAATTTCTTCTCTACTGAGCATGGGCATTGAAAGGTTGACCCAAACCACCAGCCTCTTTCTATCTTTCCATAATGGACCAGAGCTCTGGAGATGTGAGGGTTCAGGAGTCATTGGTGAGGTCCTCTGCCTAGAGAAGTCAGGATGGAGTCATGGTAGTATCTGTTACTTGGTGTCTGGAAGGTGGCATGACCTAAGCTGAGACAAAATGGTTAATGAACAGGAACCAAAATGTTGGATTAGAGCAGGTAAAATTAGGGGTCTTAGGGTATAAGATAGCTGGGAAAACCATTTTAGGCATGTTCCTGGGGGCACACAGCTATGGCAGTTTTGTTTGAGTTTGGTAGCTAGCCTGAGGTTGTATAAGAATATTTTCTAAGAGAATAGTGTTAGAGAAAAGGGCTAGAAAGTTGGATTAGGGCAGGGATAGCTCCCATTCTTGAGAAAGCAAAAAGTAGCTAAAATTAGCTATTTACCTCCATCTACCTGTCCAATATCTATCTATCTATCTATCTATCTATCATCTATCTATCTATCTATATATCTATCTATCTATCCATATATATATGATCACCAGAGCCTGTGTAACCTCTAAATCCCTATTGATCTGAGCTTGTAGCTCATGGTCACATCTGAGGAACAGTGTAGGCTGCACTCCTTTCAGGAGCAATCTTATTTCAAGTGGCAGGGCAGGATACCCCCTTCAGAGACTGGAGTTATCTGTACCATCATTGATTTATGGTGAAGACAAGGACCCATAATAAGATGCCGTTCCTTATGGAAGTGACCAGTGCTTCCCTCTTTTTTTTTTTTTTAATCCCCCTGGGAGTATGGACCAAAATTCTTTATGGGGTGTAGAAGGTGGAAGGTCTGACTTCTGTAATTGCTATTCCACTGAACATGGCTATTTGCAGGTTGATACATAACCCCAACCTATTTCAATCTTTCCCTAGTGGGGTAGGGCTCTGGTGAGGTGGGGTTCCAGGACACATTGGTGAGTTTATCTGCCCAGGGAAGTCAGAGTAACATCATGGTAGCACCTGCAACTTGGTTGCTGAAAAGTGGTAAGATATAAAGCAGGACAAATAGTTTAATAAACAGGAACCCAAAGATTAGAATACAGTAGAAGAAACTAATGGTCTTCATGTGGGAAGAAATTAGGAAGTCCATTTTAGGTATGTTCCAAATAGCCTGTGATTTTAGTAACTTTTGCTCAAGTCCAGTAGTTAGCATTTCAGGTGAACAGAAAGTATTCCCCAGGAAGATGGTTTCAGAGTTGAGAATAGGATTAGAAAGCTGGGTTAGGGGAGCTGGGCGGTGGCGCAGTGGGTTAAGGGCAGATGGCAGAAACTGCAGGGACCAGCTTCAGGATCCTGGTTCAAATCCCCAGCTCCCTACCTGTAGGGGGGTCACTTCACAGGTCTTCAGGTGTCTGTCTTTCTCTCCCTATCTCTGTCTTCCCCTCCTCTCTCAATTTCTTTCTGTCCTATCCAACAACAGCAATAATAACAAGAACAATAAAGACAACAAAAATGATAAACAATAAAGACAACAAAAAGGGGAAAATAAAATAAAAAAAATAAAAAAAATAGAAAGTTGGATTATGGCAGAAAGTAGCTACCAAATATGAGGAAAGTATATAAATACTGTTAACTGTTAACCCCATCGATCTGACCTAGGGCCCATATATATTCATATTTAGTACAGGAGCCTGTGTAACCTCTGAGCCCCTGTCAGTCTGAGCAGAGTCCATGGTCACAGCTAGGAGCATTCTAGGCTGCACTCATTTCAGGACCAATCCTCCTCAAGTGGCAGAGTAGGTCGATACAACCTCCCTTCGGAGAGTAGTACAATCTTACCATTGCTACTCTACATTGATCTCAAGGTCCTGTAGAGGCCTACAGGAGGATTTATAATGTTGTTCCTGATGAACATGACCAGTGATGGTGGAGAGAGGGATCTGTTAGAGGTGTGGCCCCGTCATATCTATGTGGGAATAAATATTCCCTAATGCCCAAGATGATGGGGTGGCCTGGTAGTGACCATAAAGGACATCCTTAAAGTGTGCCAGTTGGAGTGATCAGGTGGTGACGCACCTGGTTAAGAACACACCTACAGTGTGCAAGGACCCAGGTTGAAATCCCTGATCCCCAACTGCAGGGGGAAAACTTTGTGAGTGGTGAAGCAGGTCTGTAGCTGTCTATCTCTCTATTTCCCCCTTCCCTTTCAATTTCTCTCTGTCTCTATCCAATACATAAGTAAATAAAAATAATTTAAAAAAATAAAGAGTGCCAGTCTTTTGCTCTTATCTAGCTTTTGTAGTTCTTACTTTATCTGCTGATTTTAGACTTAAGTACTTAAAAAAATGTAAAGTCTGGGAAGCACTTGACTGTCAGCAGAACTGAAATGAATGAGGACTGCAGGATTGGCATATAGTAGCAAAGAGGAAGAGGACTCAAGGTGTAGTTGGATAGTAAAGTAGCATCTTATTAATAATTTGAGGATTATTTTT
Source organism: Erinaceus europaeus (assembly GCF_950295315.1). Taxonomy (NCBI): domain Eukaryota; kingdom Metazoa; phylum Chordata; class Mammalia; order Eulipotyphla; family Erinaceidae; genus Erinaceus; species Erinaceus europaeus. The sequence goes on along the minus strand of NC_080179.1, from coordinate 60,146,065 downwards.
TTCTCTTTGTCTCTAGTGCAAGGGTAAAATAAAAGTGATGTAATTAGGCTTATGGTTAAAAATAATCCTATTGTTCTGTGGAGAATCAACTGTAAAACTAGAAGTAGTAATGTGACAATAATTTAAATTGCCCAAATAATTGTAAGTGCCAATAAAACTTATTTTTAAAAGAAGAAACTACAGTTTGAGAAGCAGAATTTCAAAGAATAATCAAACTTTAGACATAATATTCTCATAAAAACTGATTCATTTTCCATTCTTTCTATGGTACTTATTTGTAGTAGTACACAAGAAGGAATTCTTTCTTTTTTTCTATAATTATCATCTATTTATAAAAAATATTCACTTAAAAAAAACTATTCACGAGAGTCTGGCAGTAGCACAGAGGGTTAAGTGCAAATGGTGCAAAGTGCAAGGGATGGCTTAAGGACCCTAGTTCGAGCTCTGGGCTCCCCACCTGCAGGGGAGTCGCTTCACAAGTGGTAAAACAGGTCTGCAGGTGTCTATCTTTCTCTTCCCCTCTTTCTTCTCCTCCTCTCTCTATTTCTCTCTGTCTTGTCCAACAGCAGTGACAGCAATAACAACAACAATAATAACTACAACAATAAAAAACAAGGGCAACAAAAGGGAATAAATAAATATAAAAATTTAAAAAATTCACTTCAGTGATAGCTGTGATTAAAGTGTCCATAACCAAATACATCAATAAATTATTTATTCTTTTATTAAGATTATTACTGATTAACTACCTTATAGACCAACATAAATAACTAAAACAATAATTGTCCTCAGGGGGTTTATAATCTTGTATGCCTCATGCATATAGACACACTTGTACAAACAACTAGCTATTAAAGAAAATACAACATATATAAGCTTCAGAAATTCACAAACATTTAGATTCAGAATTGGGCTATAGGGAATAGTTAGAATTTTCAAATGAGTGCAGTTGGTCCCAAGAGCTTGTGATAGGCAGTCACAAGGTTAGTCCTTGAACTGGAGGGAGAGTATAACTAATTAGCAGAAGGAAAGTTAGTGGCAGGTTTGAAGTAAGATAAGTTCAGTAAGTATATAAGAGGACCTGTGAGAAAAAAACACCAGTAGGAGATAAAGGTAGACATATGTAAAATACTTTAATACTGGGTACTAAGTCTAGATTTATTATGCTGACAGCTGTGTCATTGTAAGGTTCTGAGGAGAAAAGTTCCATTATTTTTAATGTATGATTTAGGAATAAAGGCAATAATATGAAAGCCGTATGAGAAACCACCTCTTAGAAGTATCCTTTGATGAGCAAAGGTAGACTGCAGCATTTGTAATAGGAGCAGGGAAGTATATATTGGCATAGGAGACACTAGAAGACAAGGACTGGAAAGCCTCAACTTTACTGAAATGAAAGAGGAACTAATTATGATCCACTGTTTCTCAAGTGGATAGCCAATGATGAACTCACTCCTTCGTAATACCTGCTCTATACATTTTATGTCAACAACTTAGAAACATTTATTTTAATTATGACTTTGCAAAGCTTTTTTCTTTTTTAAAATATTTATTATCTTTATTTATTTTTTTTGGATAGAGACGACCAGAAATTGGGAGTAAGAGGGAGACAGGGAAGAAGAGAAACAGACACATGCAGCCCTGCTTCACAATTTGTAAAGCTTTTCCCCTGCATGTGGGGACCAGGGGCTTGAACCTGGGTCCTTACGCACTGTGATGTGCACTCAACCAGGTACATCAATACCTGGCCCCAACTTCTTAAAACTTATTCTATGTCCAGTATGTCCGAAGCTGAGTGCTTCTTTTTCTAGTCACAGATTGTTCCATATTGTTCCGTAGCATCACACCCTTAATTAATTACTATCTAGTTAGATAGTCCATCAGCAGTTATCAAAAGGAAAGCAATTTATTTCACCTTAATGACAGAGAAACACTTATGGAATTAAATATTTCCAGGATAAACGATAGATAGTATAATCCCTTTTGGAAAGATGATCACTAAAGAGCTTAAGCCCCCTGGCTCCCCACCTGCAGGCACGTCCCTTCACAGGCGGTGAAGCAGGTCTGCAGGTGTCTGTCTTTCTCTCCCCGTCTCTGTCTTCCCCTCCTCTCTCCATTTCTCTCTGTCCTATCCAACAACAACGACATCAATAATAACTACAACAATAAAACAACAAGGGCAACAAAAGGGAATAAATAAATAAAAAATAAAAATAAATTTAAAAGAAAAAGAGCTTAAGCTTGGTGTTATAGGGTAAAACATAAATAAGCGATAAAGCCTGCATTAAACATTAAAAAACTAACTGTGGGTTGGGAAGATGGCCTAATGGTTATGCAAGAGACTTCATGCTGAGACTCCTAAGTCCCAGGTTCAGTTCCCAGCATCATCATAAGCCGGAGCTAAGCAGTGTTCTGGTTGTTCTCCATGTGTATCTTTGTCTCCATGTTTCTCTGTCACTATATATAAATAAAATTTAAAATGTTTGATTTTTTTAAATACTTGGAATGATGACATGTGGAGCATTATCAAATATTCCTACAAACCGTTTATACATGTAACAAAGACTATGCTGTAACTGAAGAAGCCCTTTAGAGAATAGAGGAAAGAATTTATATTGCAAAATATCTGAGGTTAGACTTCATCAACAATTTATAGTTGAGCAGATCTTGAAATTAGAAGCAGAATTGTGTTGGTGCTGGGGTTTCACTGCTGCCACCATACATTTTCAGATAGGAGGGGAAAGACAGCGCTTAATCTTCCTCCACTGAGCTAGGGACCTAGCTCAAACAATTCTAGGTCACATGCATGGCAAAGTAGGTACACTCTTCTGGTGAGCTATTTTCCTGGTCCAAAGGCATACCTTTTTTTTCCACATTAGCAGAAGGTCTGATTGAACTATTTTTTTATTATGTTTATTGTTTATTTATTGGATAGAGACAGTCAGAAATTAAGAGGGAAGGAGGAGGTAGAGAGAACAAGAGACCGAGAGACACCTGTGTCACTGCTTCACCCCTCGCAAGGCTTTCCCTCTGCAGGTTGAGAACAGGGGCTGGAGTCTATGTCCTTGTACACCGTAACATGTGAGGTCAAGCAGGTGTGCCACCACCTTAAGGTATTTTTTTTATCAGATGAAAAAAGTCAATTCTAATTATGAGGAATTTCTAACCATATAGTAAATATCCTTCTATATTGCTGAGTTTCTATAAATAGGGACAGTCAGAAAGACAGAGGGAAAGCTGTTACAGCACTGCAGCTTCTACAGGTGTGGAAGCTGGGCTTGAGCCTGGGTTGTGCATATGAAAAAACAAGTCCACTATTCAGCTTGGCTATCTTATTTTCCTAGTCTAAATTTGTTTTAATGTGGTTTCTTCTAAGATTTTTAAAAATATTTATTTATTCTTTTGTGTTGCCTTTGTTGTTTTATTGTTGTAGTTATTATTGATGTCATTGTTGTTGGATAAAACAGAGAGAAATGGAGAGAGGGGGAGAGAAAGACAGACACTTGCAGACCTGCTTCAACGCCTGTGAAGCAAACCCCCTGCAGGTGGGGAACTGGGATCCTTACACTGGTCCTTGAGCTTTACACCACCTGTGCCACCGCCCAATTCCCATTAATACGCTTTTTTAAATCATTTTATTGAAGGGTTAATGATTACAATATATTTATTGACACATGGGTATGATTTATTTTTAGTTTTTGTTAGTGATTTAATAATTGATTTACAAATTTACAAGATTATAGGGTTACAACTCTGCACTGTTACCACCAGCAGAATTCTGAGTCCCATGGGGAGCTATAGCAATTCTGTTAAGGTTACAGATATGGGCTAAATATTATTTCTACAACTCTCTGTCTATATTTGCATATATTTGACCACGCTTATTTATTTATTTATTTATTTATTTATTTATTTTCTTTATTGGGGGATTAATGTTTTATATTCAACAATACATGCATAACATTTCTCAGTTTTCCACATAACAGTACAACCCCCACTATGACCGTGTTTTTTTCATGGTTCCATCTTCTCTTCATTTCCAAGTCACACATACACCTATTAGTACATCCAAATGTTCCTCCCTTTATCCTCTTCTCTCTCCGGGTCCATATGGAGTTGGACTTCAGACACCTTTGTTCATCTTCCCCCTGTCATTTCTACTTCACTGGGAGTATGGATCAAAAATATTTTGGGGGTGCAAAAAGTGGAAGGTTTGGCTTCTGTAATTGTTTCTCCTCTGGACACAGACATTTGGCAGGTCAATCTATATACTCTGCCTCTTTCTATCTTTCCCTAGTTGGGTATGGCTCTGGAGGTTCCAGAACACATTGGTGAGTTTGTCTGCCCAGGGAAGCCAGGATAGAATCATGATAGCGTCTGCAACTTGGTGGCTGAAAGGAGGCAAGATATAAAGCAGGACAAAATAATTAATGAACAGAAACCAAAAAATAGGAACAGAGCAGATTAGAATAGGGGTATTAGGTTGGAAAGAAGCTAGGAAATCCATTTTAGGCATGCTCCACGTCCATTATAGTTTTTGTTTGAGTTTGATAGCTAATATGGAATTGTATAAAAATATTGTCTGAGAAGATGGTATTTGAGTGAAGGACAAGAAAGATGGATTAGGGCAGAGAGTAGCTCCCAATTTTGAAAAAAAAAAAAATCCTCCTCATCTCCGTATCATATATGCCCCTTTTTGCCCTCATGTAGCAGGATCCTAATCCTAACCCCCATATTTTGTGTGTTTAAAAAAATCACCATATTGATTTTGATTATAAAGCTGTATAACATAACTTTGAATCAGATAATGAGAAGAGTACATGATGAGCACTTACAAAGCTTTTGTCAGATGAACAACACTTGCTAACTTTTCATATATATATATATATATATATATATGTATATATATATATATATATACATATATATATATATATGTTTTTGAATAAAGACAATCTCAGGGGGCTGGGGAGACAGCATAATGTTTATACAAAAGGCTTTGGTGACTGACGCTCTGAAGTCTCAGGTTCAGTCCCCAGCACCACCATCAGCCAGACTTGAGCAGTGCTCTGGTGTCTCTTCCTCTCTCTGTTTTTATCTTTCTCTTTGCATCTCTCTTTCATCAAAATAATAAATAAGTAAAATATTTTTAAAAAAATAATCTCAGGGGAGTTGGGCGGTAGCGCAGCAGGTTAAGCGCAGGTGGCACAAAGCTCAAGGACTGGTCTAAGGATCCCAGTTCACGCCCCTGGTTTCCCTCCTGCAGGGGAGTCACTTCACAAGTGGTGAAGCAGGTCTGCAGGTGTCTTTCTCTCCCCCTCTCTGTCTTCCCCTCCTCTCCATTTCTCTCTGTCCTATCCAACGACGGCATCAATAACTACAATAATGAAAAACAACAAGGGCAACAAAGGGGAAAATAAATAAATAAATATAAATTTAAAAAATTAAAATAATAATAATAATAATAATAATAATCTCAGGGCCTAGAGAGAGGTAATGTGTGCAACCCTTTGAGACCAAGCACTACAAGCACTATAAAGCAGTGTTGTAGCACTAGAGGAAGCTCTGGTGATATTGTATCTATCCGTTTATCCTTCTTTCTGTATGTCTGTGTGTGTGTGTGTGTGTGTGTGTGTGTGTGTGTGTCTCTGTCTGTCTGTCTCATTAATGAAAATGCAACTAGGAGTGGTGAAATCACACAAGTGTCAGGCCCCAACTCCATAAAAACAAAACAAAACAAAACAAAAACCTTCAGGTACTAGGTGAGATCACAAGTAAGTTTTTCTTCAGTTACCAAAACAACATGAAATGTGTTTAGAATTTAATGCATTGTCTGTCCCCTGTATATGTGTTTGTGTGTGTAAGCATATTTTGTGTCTGAAATACAGGAAAAAACAACAACAACAAAGAGGAAATGTCAGAGAAAAACGATAATTACAATTTCAGTAAGTTATATATTAGCTAGCAACAGCAATAAAATTGCATTGATTATATTAATGTTTTAAGAAGACATCAGTAGAGATGAAAAAGCTATTTCCCTTAATGCAGTTGATTTATATACTGAGAGCCAAGGAGTTATCCCAAACTAGCACAAGATTAAAAGCAAATGAAATGATTTCTCCATTTGTTGATAATTTGTTACAACAATAAAACCACTCGAAGAAAATGCAAGATATAAGATAAGCATTTCAGCATGTTTATTTGTAGGACTAAACGTATTATGATTTAATAAAACTCACCAATTGCAATTTACTTCCTCGGATTGAAAATTCACATTGATATCATTGTGAACAGCTAAGAAATTTTTAGAAGAAATAGAGCAGAATGTAATAATGGGTAGTGAGTTACATCTTTAGTTGTCTTCGACTGTTGTTTTCAACAGGTTATGTTGTTTTCGCTGGGCTGGCTTCACGGGCGGGTAACAGACGACCAGGGACTCATGGTTGAGCTGTAGGCAGTATCTCTTTATTCATGCAGGACGCAGCACAATCTAAGACGAGCTAAGTTAAACTCAAAGTACAGTACTGTAAAACTCACAATGCTGTCTTTATATATACTTGCCAAGTAAGGTGGAAACAGGATGTGACATAGAGAGGGTGGGGAGAAAAGTGACTGGTGAAAATCAGGGTGTGATAAAGAAGGTATCAGGGTGTGACAAGGAGGGGGGTGGAGCAAAAACATATCATGAAACAGTGGGGATTGAACCAATGCCCTGGAGGGAGGTGCTTGTTAACAGCGGTTATGTAAATAGAATGAAGTGGTTATGTAAATAGAATAGTGTTAAGCAGGGGGGATTTAAACCAAATGAAACAGAAGGGGTCTCATGCATACCAACATTCGACTTCCCTATTTAGATCACAGGGCTTTTGATCATGGATAGAGATTTACCCCCTGCTTATGTCAGAAATTCTTTAGGGTCTGGAGAACGTGGGAGACAGAGAATCTAACAAAAGCATTTTAGGGTCAACAGCTTGGAAAAGCTCTGAAGCTTTATAAAGTAGTATATGAGGCAATTTATTTAAAACCTACACTGTATTAATAACTTAGGAATTATAATTAATAACTTGGGAACTTTCACATAACCCTAAAATAACACATATGGAGGGTTTTAACCTTATTCATGAGGGAATTAGAATATTAGCTCATGGCCGCCTCTCCTACTGTTAGAGCTTACACACAAGATTTGTTTTTAGAGACAGATGCTTTTGTTTGAGGTAGAAATTGAAGCTCAAAATCTCAAGGTTAGTCAACCTGCTGTTATTAAACTTATGTGCAGCTAAATCATCTTCTGTGAGTTTGGGGGTAATAATAAGCAGCAATAAAGCATACATAATTTGCATCAGGAAGACAAATTAGACCTGACCAAACAAACCCAGAATGACTGTGCCCTTTAGAATAAAGGCAATTCAATTGCCCGTCTAGAAAAAATAATCATTCGTATGAGATTAAAGTCTGAAGTAGATCAATAATTTTCAGGAGTTCTCATGTCTGTCAGTCTAAATTTTAATAATATAACTGATTAATTTTTTAATAAAATGGGAAACACTTAAATTAGTATGTCTTGAATAACATTTCTCAAACTTGGTATCAATACTAATTGTTATTTGGGACTAAATGTTAGATTAATTAATAAGTAACACCAGTAAATGAATCAATGCTCATGTCTGAATGGGTTAGTTCCACTGAACAACTTTTTTTTTTTTTACTTCTTTTAGCACTTCAGGGTTCTACCCTCCCTTAGCAGATAAACATTTAGAGAAGAGAGCAAATCCTACTGTTATTAGATTTTATGGAGGTGCCAACTCTGAGGTGACATCCCTCTAAAGGATGGCTGGTTGAAATGACATGTGTGTGCTTCTTGTTTATAATGTCTTAGCTGGATGTACTGGACAGATTGGGAGGAAGATGAAATAGATGACAGCGTGGGAAGGATCGAGAAGGCCTGGATGGATGGCTTCAATCGGCAGATTTTTGTGACTTCAAAGATGCTGTGGCCAAATGGTTTAACTCTGGACTCTCAGACCAACACTTTATACTGGTGTGATGCCTATTATGATCATATTGAAAAAGTGTTTTTGAATGGAACTCACAGGAAGGTAAAAGACAAATACCGCTGGTTTTAACCCACAGGCTTTTTCTTTCATCGAGCCTTGTTGTGCTGTGTTAAAAATACTTTCAAGTTTATTTTTACCCCTCTGAGATGGCTGCCAGAAGTCTCTGTAGGGTGGCTAGAGGAGGCTGAGAATTAAGTAGTACAGCTGCCACTTGCCTCCAGGAGACCAGGTCCAGCGCACTGTGGTATGCCAAGATTTGTGGGATTTTTAAAAGCAGCTTGCAGGATATTAAAGCTGTTTCAAAATGCAGGTTTTTTCTACATTATTGATGAGATCGCTATGACCAAGCAACCTAACTATTTTCAACTGAAATATAGCCTATATATTGTGAAAAAGTAATTATAAGTCACTTCTTTGAATAAAGACTTTTATAATCTTTGATTTGAAGCAAAATTAACTGAACTTAAGGCCTACCGGTATAAATAAATACCATCTTCTTGGCTCTTTTGGTAGAATCATTACAAAATGATTTTTAATTTCTTGAGCAAAATTAAGCATGGAACAGACCATGTGACAGAGGCAATATTAAATAGACACTACTTCTATATTTTAAGTTATAATTACCAAAGCAGCTGTGACATATGAGTTGACTTCAACTTTAATCAGAGTGGATAATGGAATACTGCAAGTTATTAAAATGATTCCCATTGACTCAATATTTTTTTTTCTTTTCTTCATTCTATGTTACTTATTTATTTATGTTGAAAAGAAGAAAACACATTTTACCAAGTGTAAAGTGTATTACCTGCTTAGGAAATAAATATTACATGAATCAGTTAAGACTAATTCATTCATTGATGACTTCGACTGTGGTTAATAATGTTCCCCTCAATACACAAAACTAGTTGGTGCTTAAGTGTACATACTTAACAATGCTAAAGATATGATTATTTTCCCTTTAAGAGTGTTGATGTGTGCCAAGAGATAGCGCTACTAATAGTGCAGTAGACTTTCATTATTTAATAATCTATTCGTTATAGTTAATGTTTTCCTGTTTGCAAGTAAAATCTTTACACTTTACCCTTGTTATCTAGATTTCCTCATTTTGCATTTGGCAGTTACAATAGAAGGGATGATCTTTTTCACTACCAGTGTGATTAGACAGTATTGTATCTATCCTTCATTTATCAGAACAAAATTTTTAAAAAAGTGCAGAGTAACACGAAATATATAGATAATTTTATTTTCCTGGAATCACCAGGAAAAAGAAAAGAGTCCTAGAGAAAGTCAATTGACTGTATTTATAGTGCATATGTGATAGAATCCAAATGGTTGAACCATAGGGGGACTTCTTTCAAAGAGGGTGTCTGAAATTATATCTGGCCACATTGTGAAATCCATTTTTACAAATACCTGAAAGAAAACACAAGTTGAGATATTTGTGAGATCATTATCTGTTACACTTTGATATCATTTTATCTAAATATTTAGTTATGTTTTGAAAGGTTAACTTTTATTTTTCACAATATTTTTTTCTTTTTCTTTTTTTTTATTTAAGAAAGGATAAATTAACAAAACCATAGGATAGGAGGGGTACAACTCCACACAATTCCCACCACCCAATCTCCATATCCCATCTTCTATCTTACAGGTTGTTTACAGTGGGAAAGAACTGAATCATCCTTTTGGATTATCACATCATGGGAATTATGTTTTCTGGACTGATTATATGAACGGTTCCATTTTTCAGCTAGACTTGATAACCAGTGAGGTGACATTGTTGAGACATGAAAGACCACCCCTATTTGGGCTTCAGATTTACGATCCACGAAAGCAGCAAGGTATTAAAAAAAATCAAATTGATTCTGGATTTAACACATCACACTTCATAGTAGCTGCAAAGAGTTTTTATTTTGACATTATTGTGGAAGTTTTATGACAAAAGCTGTCCAGTCATTCCAAAGTCAATCAATGACTAGATTTTATTGCCAGGAATTTTATTATTTGGGAATCCTATTTGGATAAAGTTTAAGGTTTTCTCTGTGTACTTTTTCATATAATTTTTACTGACGACAGATGTCAATTATTTAAAGTTTAAAAATCCTCTTAAGTTTTGCAAAGATTAAATAGTCTTAGCAGTGAAAAATAATTTGGATATAAGTGAAACTGGTGGAAAACTCTGAGAACAGACCTCTCATTGCCTTCCTTTTCAGGATTCTTTTTTTTCTTCCAGTTTCTCTAAAATTATTAGTTTCCTGATTTCATCACATCACTCACATATATCCACATTGGTAATTTTCAAGGCCATGCTTTTATTTTTGACTGAAATGGAAATGTGTACATTTCAAGACTGTATAATTAAAATTAACATATACACAGGCTATCTTACTTTTACTACTGAAAGTGCATTTCTTTTTTTTTAATTTCTAATTTTTATTAGTAAAAAAATCTTAAAACAAATAAAATCAAATATCTGTAAGTAAATGTTGTCCACATATCCTCCCCTGACTTTAGAGAGCAGGAATTTGACAAAGTTTCTTGACTACAACTCTCCTCCCAGTTAAGCAATCCTGCCGTCTAAGTAGACCTACATGTGTCCTGATACAAAGGCCCACACCATAGGAAGGGCCTAGGCTCATGGATGCCTCCTGCACGTCTAGCAGCCAAAGGATGAGGAGAGCATAACATTTCCCTCAGGCTGTTCCAGAGTGTCCCTCACTCCTCTAGAGGATCCTTGTTCATTTCAGAAGATATAATTGCAAGGGATTCTGGGAGTGCTACAAGGACAGAAGGGGGTAGCAAATACACCTCTCCTGTCAACACTTTGCACTGAGGAGGGAGAGAGATAAAAAGGCACAAGGAAGAAAATCCTCAATTTCAGTCGGGTGCCTTGGAATGCCGCTGCAGGTCCAGTGTCACCCAGATTATGAACAAATCTCAGTTGAAGTCTGCATTAGAGCAGTTCTCTGTAGAGGAGGAAGAGGAAGAGGAGGCAGACTTAGAATCCTCATTTTTATCCCCACTTCTGGAGACTAATTATTATCATATAATTGACTTCTTTTATCCAAATCACCCACAGTCTTTCTCCCTTCTCATCAGGCAACTACTATGATCTTATAGTTTAAAGCTTATTTTTCTTTTATTTTGTTCATCCATTTGTCTTCCCCTCAAATCACTTATGAGAGAAATTATATAGTGCTTGTATTTTCCTCCTGGATGGTTTTATTACATTTAATCACCTCTAGGTCTCTCCATATTGTCAAAATGATGAGGTCTCTCACCATTTTCTAGCTGAATGTTTTCCCATCTTGCACATGCATCTTTAACTCATAAGCATTTTGGTGGGTTCTAGCTCTTAGCTTTTATAAAGCTTATTTTGATAAATAACACAAATAAATATAGGATGCATATATCTGTTTGAATACAGATTTTTACTCAAAAGTAGGATATGGATCATGTGAAACTTCTATTTCACAAATATTTTGAAGTGGCTTCCTTACAGCTTCCTATAACAGCTACACCAATTGATTGCTACACTAACAATATGCAAAAGTTGTGTTCTCTGAACATTTTCTCCAACATTTGCTGTTATTTGTCTTTTTCTAGTAATAACTGTCACTTATTCATGAGGTGCTATCTATCTCACCTTTGTATTAATTTGTATTTCCCTTAGAAGATACAGTAAATATACATTTTTATATGCCTGCTGATTATCTATGTATATTGTTGGGCTAGACAAATCTCTATTCATGCTTTCTACCCATTTTGTAATTTTTTTCTTTCCTAATCTCTGAGGCTTTACAAATCTGGTCTGATGTTTCAGATAGAGACAGAGGCAGAGAGAGGGGGGCAGGGAGAAATCACAGCACTTAAACTTCCTGCATTGTGGTGTGGGCCAGACTCAGACTCAAAGCTGGGTCACAGATATGTCAAGGAAGAACACTAGCCAAGTGAGTGATTTTGCCAGGTGTTGTGAGTTTTATGTACTTTGGATATTCATCCCTTTGCTATGCAAATACAACCTCCATTCAGTAGAATGTCTTTTCATTTTAATACAATTTTTTTTTTACTGTGAAAAGAAGCATTTTTTAGTTCAGTGCAGCTTTAATTTGCCTCATTGTTGGCACAGAACCCCCAAATACATGTGCTCTTTTGCTTCTGTGTCTTTTGTGGTTTCACATCTTAGACTCATACACAAAAAAATATTTTAAATTATATAGGAAAGTGCAAATCAGGAGATGAGATGAAAACAGAAGTGATGTGTTGTGTTCTAAAGAAGAGATCCTAAAGGTCAACAGACACATGAGAGAATTCTCCAAGTCATTGATTGTCAGAGAAATGCAAATAAAGACAATAATGAGATACCACTTCATTCCTGTGAGAATACCATACATCAGTAATTATAGTAACAACAAATGCTGGAGAGGCTGTGGGGATCAAGGAACCCTCCTGCACTGCTTGGGAGGGGGGTGTAAATTAGTACAAACCCTGTGTAGAACAGTCTGGAAAACTCTTAAGGCTAGAAATGGACCTACTCTATGACCATGCAATTCTTCTCTAGGGGATATATCCTAAAGAATCTAGCACACCTATCCAGAAACTTCTGTGTATACCTTTTTTCATAGCAGCACAAATTTGTAATAGCCCAAACTTGGAAGCAAGCTAAGTGTCCAACATCAGATGAGTGGCTAATACAGTTTTAGTGTATACACAATGGAATACTACTTGGCTATTAAGAATGATAAATTCACCTTCTTCAATTCATCTTGGATAGAAATGGAAGGATTCAGGTTAATTGAGTTAAGCTAGAAATAGAAGGATGCATATGGAATGGTTATCACTCTTAGAGAGAAGTTGAGAAATAAGAACAAAAAAGGAAAACACAAAGCAGAACTTGTACTGGATTTGGTCAGTTGCCCCAGGTAAACCACTTTGGGGGAAGTGGGGTTTTTCAGATCCTGGTGCAAGATGGTGGAGGAGGGCCTAAGATGGAGGTGAGAGTTTTTTGGGTTTTTTTTTTGCAGAAAACTTAGAAATTTTACACATATATCAACAACTGTACTTAATGTACATTAATCCTCCCATAAAAGTAAAAGAAATTCTCTCAGTGCATCATACCTAAATTTCCTCTAATCGAATTCCACAATATTTTCACAATCTTTATATAGTTGCTTAAGAGACTTGATCAAATAAATACAGCATCTTGGTAAGACTAATACATTATTCTTTTGAAATTTTATATATATATATATATGTGTGTGTGTGTGTGTGTATAAATAGACATCATAACATATGTTTGCATTATTAATTTTTGTTATTAAAAGTATGTTATAAGACTGTAGGTTTACAATATATAATTCCATACTACACCCCAAATCTAAGTCCCATGTCCCCACCATCCCACCTTCCAAAGATAACAAACACCATAGTTCTCACAAATCTGGAAACCATTTACTTGCTTCTGTGTTTTGGTTTTGGGGTGTTTTTTTTTTTCTGCAAGTTAAAATATATCAGTTTTCTAGATGCCAAATATGACTGAAAGCATCTAGTAGTTTAATTATTAAGCATATCACCTCCAATACACCCATTTTGTCCCAAAGGGCACAATATTTTTTTGATTGTAGAGTAGTATTCCATGGAATATATTTTTCCTAATTTCTTTAGCCAATCATCTGTTGATGGGCATGTAGGCTGTTTCCACCATTTTGGATGTTGTGAATAATGCAGCTATGAACATAGGGGTGCACGTGACCCTTTGAAGTAATATCTGAGTGGCCATTGGAAAAAATGCCTAAGAGTGCTATTGATGAATCCTTAGGTATTTCCATTTTTGTTTGTTTAAGCAATGTCCATACAGTCTTCCAAAGGGGATGTACCAGTTTGCATTCCCACCAGCAGTTTTGCAGAGTTTTTATCAACATTATCTTCTATAAATTTAGTCTCTGGTCTAATATCTAGATATTTTATCCATTTTCTTTATTTTGAATATTTATCTATCTATTGAATAGAGACAGGGAAAAATTGAGAGGTATGGGAGAGATAGAGAGACAACTGCAGCACTGTTTCATTGTTTGTGAAGCTTTTCCCTACAGGACTGGGAGCTTAAACCCAGGACTTTGCTCAATGTAACATGTGTCTTAATTTTCTCAATGAATGAGATTATCCTGTATTCAACTTCTCCTTTTGGCTTACCTCACATAACATAATTTCTTCCAGCTCCATTCAAGATGAGGTAAAGAAAGTATCATCAGCATTTTTTTAAATTTTTATTATTATTTTTATTTATTTTCCCTTTTTGTTGCCCTTGTTGTTTTTCCTTGTTGTTATAGTTATTATTGTTGTTGTTGTTGATGTCGTCATTGTTGGATAGGGCAGAGAGAAATGGAGAGAAGAGGGGAAGACAGAGAGAGGGAGATATAGACACCTGCAGACCTGCTTCAATGCCTGTGAAGCAACTCCCCTACAGGTGGGGAGCCGGGGCTGGAACCGGGATTCTTACACCAGTCCTTGCACTACTGCCCGACCCCATCATCAGCATTCTTAGCAGCTATGTATAGTTCCTCTTTCTTAGCAGGTCTTCTGTTATGCAGAATGTAAATTATTTATCTCCTGTGGGTATATCTAAGGAAACAACCACATCCATCCAAAATGATCTACTTACACCTATGCTCATAGCAGAACAGTTTGTAACAGCTAGAGCTTGGAAGCAATCCAGGTGTCCAACAAAAGGTGAAATCAGTGTCTGACCATGCTTCTGTCCTCTTTCAGGTGACAATATGTGTCGAGTAAATAATGGGGGCTGTAGTACCCTGTGCTTGGCCATTCCAGGTAGTCGAGTATGTGCTTGTGCTGATAATCAACTTTTGGATGAGCATGGAACAACTTGCATGTGTAAGCTTATTTTTCTTGTTACTCTTATTGTTTCTATTATCTGTTTAAAGAACAGAAGCAGATGAAGGCAGTGGAATTAAAACCAGTGCTGGAAAGAGAAATGTGGATAATTATTTTTGACTACACAATAATTAATACAATTGTCCTGTTTCTTTAGAGTAGTGGTTATCACACATTTGCCTCACACAATAATTCATAAAATTAATTTAATATAGAAGAAAATACTAATTACCGTTTTATGTCCTTACTGCAAAGTAAGTAAAAATATATTAATAATAAATGAGCAGCTAAATCACGTAAATGTGAGTTCTAGACTCTAGAAAATAAATAAATAAATAAATAATTCAATTAAGACTTCAACTTGGGTGGGTGTAAGTAGTAATAATGCTTATCCAAAGTGGCTTTCATGCCTGAGACTCCAAATTCTCAGGTTCAATCCCCCTCACCACCATAAGACAGAGCTGAGCAGTGCTCTGGTAAAAATAAAAACAAACAAAAAAAAGACTTCAACTTGTTTGTAATATCTCATTTCTCCTAAGAAAATATTACTGGAAATATTTAAATGTATGATGTTCTCACTGGTTTGAAGTGTTATCTCCTTGTTATCTTAATTTGCATTTCTCTGATCTTCAGTGACATTGAGCATTTTTTTCATGTGTTGGCAGACACCCACCATAAGGACATGAGAGGCTGTACACATATGCCAACAACTGTTCTATAAGCCATCGCTTGCACGATAAAAAAGATTTGAATAAAAAACTTAGTTGAAGAAGCAGCATTTGAAAAATATAAAAATAGCTGAAACATAAAAATTGACTTATAATATTCCTAATCATGAATTAATCAGAGAGACATTATTATAATCTTATAACAGGCTATATTATAGTCATGTAAACTGGTCATGACTCAATTAAGTCTGATATCTGAGTGAACAAGCAAAACAAAAATTTGTATTGGAGCCATTGAGATATGATTGTCCTGGTTTTACACTTTCTTACCGACTTAGGATCAAATTAACAAAAAAGAAACCTATTAGCAGATGGTCAGCAAAAATTAAACACTGACAGTTTTTTTTTTTTTCAGTGAACTTGTGGCATAAGGCTATGCCAAAAGTGTCATGTACCCAACAGAAATATATTGGCATGCCACATGATTGATTAAGAATGAAATCTGTCTAATGCCGAGCCTGGAAGGGATCAGGAGTCAAAGTAGACTAAACTCTTTGTCTTTGTGAGTCCTGTGTGTTCTGATCAAATCACCTTTCAGTTAAGGATGAGGTCAGCTATAATATATGAGTTTAGAGCTTACTGTTATGGAAAAGCATATGTAAATCCACCATGTATCACAGAAGTTTTATTTTCCTTGATCCCTTTGTATGTGGAAAATTATACTTAACACAATTAATAAATAAGCGCTTAATTTCAAGAACACAAGATAAATTCTCCTCAAAATGATAACCACTGTTTTTTAGAACAGCAAAATAATTTTGTCTAGTGTAATTCTGTTATCCCTCTTTAGTGACCTGAGGAAAAAAAAAAGACATCTTCCCAATATGTCTTATTCCCAAGAGAACAACTTAAATATTGCCAAAATATTGGCCATCCAACTGTAGGATTGCGCAATTATGTGTCAGTGATTCTCTGTGACCCTCTTCACCTTCTGAAACACCAGATATATTCCTCTGTCAAAAATAATGCTCCAGTATGGCTGAGCCATTTATCTGTTCAGCTGTGACAAGCCTTATGTTCTAGGATATATGCAATCTAATGTGTAGTAAAAAGTTTAAGGCAATAAAAAGTTTAGAAGCCCAATCCAGATGAATATTTATGGCCTTCTGTGCTTAAGAACTCACCAAAGATTATGTACCACTTAGGTTGGTTGCACAGAAGACCACTCTGTCTAATGAAAGGTCATCCTGCTATGATCTAAAAAAGAAAATTCAAACCTCATAGCAGCATTTTCCTTCCCAAAGCCTTTCTTTATAGACAAGTTTATATGAAGGTATCCAACAAATTACAGCTTTAATTTTTGTTTTAGGTTCTTGCTACCTGTTCGATTCAGTACTAGTAATGAATTCTGACACTGCAGGGCAAAAATCAAACAAAAAAAAATGTGCCAACAAAAATACATGTTCTCTTTTTAAAAATATTTTAATTTATTTATTAATGGATAGAGACAAAGAGAAAATGAAAGAGATGGGGGTGAGACACAGAGAGACACCTGTAACTCTATTCAACACTTGTGATGGTGAAGCTTTTCCCCTACACATGGGGACCAAGGGCTTGAACCTAGATCCTTGTATACCATAACGTAAGCTCTTAACCAGGTATGCCACCACCTGGCCCCTATAGATGTTGTCATATGAGACACACAAGGACAGTAGAAAAACTTTATTTTATACTATGGCTAATGTTTCAGTAACAAAGCTAATTTGTCATAATTTCAATAATATCAATAACAAATCATCTACTTGAGGTAGACTGAACTTGATTTAGAATAGATTACCATACTGGAATTGAAAAGAAGAAAACTTATTAGAAAAAAGGAAATAAATGTGACACCAAGGAAGTAGCTCAATTTGCAGAGTACATATACCTGAGGTCAAATCCTGGAACCTCCAGTACTGGCAGCTATCTCCCTCTCCCTCTCCCTCTCACCCTCCCCTTTCCCCCCTTCCTCTCCCCTCTCCCCTCCCCCTCCCCCCCTCTCCCCTCTCTACTCTGTCTAATGCAAAATAAATATTTGTAAAAAGGAGCATAGGTGGGTGGAGGGTAGATAGCATGATGGTTATGCAAACAGACTCTCATGACTGAAGCTCCAAAGTCCCAGGTTCCATCCCCTGCACCACCATAAACCAGAGGTGAACAGTGCTCTGGTAAAAAATAAATAAATAAATAAAAATATGGAGCATAGGTATTCATTCATGTGTGTGTGAGAGAGAACTCACCAGATAAGATACATGCATTGCTCTGTGTGATCCTCAGCTTTAAGTACCAATATAAGATGGGACATGCTATGGCAAGAGGAACTTCTAGCACAGTGCTGTCTTTTTCTCTCTGTGTATCTCTGAGATTTATTTTATTTAAAGGGCCAATTTAACATTGGCTTACAAATTATAATATTTAAGCAATGTCATTTCATGCCATATGTATATTTACAACTTTCACAGTACTTGCTACCAAAGTTCCTGTGTCATCACACAGAATGGAACCTATCCATCACCTTCCCCTCTGATAGTCACCATAGTTTTCATAGAGTCTGAATCAGTTAAGCCACCTATTTTTAATGGCCTGATGCGATCAGATCAAAATCTTGTGAATTTTTTAGTCAGCATACTATGAAGCTATAACATTGATTTACTATTTATTTGATGTTAATGAAATTAGAAATTCCTGAAATTGAACTTAATTGAAAATGGAAGTTGATTATATGTGAAATCAGATTGCTTGTCTGACTGAAATTTATTTTAAACAAGAGACAACTAACTGTTAAGATTAATACTGGGGTGGAAAGTAGATAGCATAATGGTTATGCAAACAGACTCTCATGCCTGAGGCTCCAAAGTCCCAGGTTCAGTCCCCCAGAACCACCATAAGCTAGAGCTGAACAGTGTTCTGGTTAAAAAATAAATAAATGAAAAACAAACACAAGCAAACAAAAGATTAATACTGATCCGGGGTCACACAGTAGTAGTGGGTTAAGCACACTTGGTGCAAAGCACAAGGACCGGTGCAGGGATCCAGGTTCGAGCCCCTCGCTCCCCACTTACAGGGGAGTCAATTCACAGGCGGTGAAGCAGGTCTGTAGGTGTCTGTCTTTCTCTCCCCCCCTGTCTTCCCCTCCTCTCTCCATTTCTCTCTGGCCAACAACAAACGCCATCAACAACAACAATAATAACCACAACAAGGCTACAACAAGAAGGGCAACAAAAGGGGTGGAGTCATGGTGGAGGCACTGAGCCCCAGCAATAACCCTGGAGGAAAAAAAAAAAGATTAATACTGATAGAGTAGAAACCAATGTATTACTATTCATTCAATGCTAGTCAAACATGGATTTAAAAGAAGAAAATGTAGTACTCTAAAAATTAAGTTGATAGTTGAGAACATTTGAAAGTCAAAATAAAAATAAATCTATGTTAGCACTGATTTATTCTAGAAATTTTGCGATAAAGGTATGTTTATAAAAATGGTCATAGTATTTGAGGTTACTTCACTTTGTTTTGATTCTTATCTTTACTCCCAATTCTGTTATAAAACAGTTTGCATAGGAGACCTAATATTCTCAATTTGTTTTTAGATTTTCTGTAATCACCAATTTGGGACTTATATATGTATGATATATATTTTATATAAATCAGCACACATTATATGTGTACATATACACACAGAATATTTTCTTTCAGGTGGCATTATACAAGTAACATCATTAGAGAAATTGTTGCTTCAGCAGTTCTCTGTTGAGAAAAAATTAATTAACCATGGATGAAAAATTACTGTCAGTTCCAACACAGATTATATGTAACAGGGTACAGAAAAAAAAATAGGTTTATTGTTGGGACTATGTGTAAGCCTGATAGAGGTTAGGGAGAACCACCCCTGTCCTTGGATGGAGGTCTGAGAAGATAACTTCTTGGTAAGTCTCTCTCAGCTGAGGTGAGCAAAAGCGGGGAAACTCAGACTTAGTTCCGTCCTTCTTGACTCTCAGGCCCACAGAAACCCCAATACTTCCCTCCATTAACTGCAGGACACATGGCCGCAGATTCACTTATTCAAAGTCACCTTCTGATCACAGAAGAACACACGTTATCACACACTTCATCACACACCTCAGATTCCAGACATGAGAAACTTCAAACTACATGGCTTTTTGATATCCATCTTCTCTCTGTCTCACCCTTCTGGTTTAACCCCTATGCTTCTCTCAAATACCTTTGGATAATTAAGTTGCTTGCGTCATGGAGAATAACTGTCTTATATCTCATCAATTCCTGTCATACCAGCCCCCTACCATAGGGGCAAGCTGACCTTTAAGAAACCTGTAATTTCCGACATATTTCAATAATAATTCCCTTTGTTTGGTTTCTATTTAACTCATGTCCACCTTGCTAATAAACGAGTTCTGAGCACGCTGAAGCGCTCCCTGGTGTCTTTTACTTCATGTCACCCCTGTCGTGAGCGAGAAAGAACCGGTCCGTTACCTTTCCCCTGGAGACCACCCCGACAGAGACCCGCCAGTTTATCTCTACATGGCTGTACTTCAATATTTTAATTACTATAATTATTTTTTAAATTAGTGATTTAATAATGATTTATACAATTACAAGATAACGAGGTACAATTTCACATTGTTCCCAGCACCAGAGTTCTGTGTCCCCATCCCCTCCACTGGGAACTGGAGTGGTTCTCCCAAGGTTACAGATATGGGTTGACTATTAATTCTATAACTATCTGTCTAGCTATCTATCTGAATTTTTGCCCATTTTTTCTATGGCCCTACCTTCTCTTCCCTTTTTTTTTTTTCTTCCTTATTCTTCTCTTCCTTTCTAAGTCACACCAGTACCAATTACTACTTCCAAATGTCTTTCCTTTTTTCTCTCTGGGTCCTGAAGGAGTTGGGTTTCAGAGCCCTTTGGTATTCTTCCCCTAACATTTTTCCCCTTCTGGGAGTATGGACCAAAATTCTTTTGAGGGTATAGTAGATAGAAGGTCTGTCTTCTGTAATTGCTTCTCTGTTGAATACACGGACATTGGCAGGTTAGCCATACCCCCAACCTGTTTCTGTCTTTCCTTAGGGGAGTAGTTCTCTGGAGAGGTGAGACTTCAGGCACATTGGTGAGGTCACCTGCCCAGGGAGTTATCCTGATTTTTATTTTTTAATCTGTGAAGCCTTAAATAAAGTCTGGACTTACTGGACAACTTTTTTATTCAAGTCCCACAAACTTAAATACCTGTGCTTTGTGAAATTCTGAAGGGGATTCTCTGCAGTTATGGTTCAAGAGTCACATTTCCTCTTCTTTGCAGCAAGGCAAATATAAGGATTCAGCGAGTGCTAAAGTCAATGTTCTGAAAGTATTAGACATTTTTTCTTAACATTCCTTGTTATGGGAGTGTATATAAATTGTGTGACAGTTTATCTGTCTAAGCCAGTTATCTAAAATAAAATCTAAAGCCATTAGAACTGGGATGGAAAGATAGGCCTTTGCTTCTTTTAGCAATGAACTAGAATTAGATAATTCAAGGCATTTTACAGTCCATGAAACACAAATCATTTCCTTTAACACACTGCCACATATTTCCTTCTCTTTCTAGACTCTACTGAATTTACTCAGAGAAAGAAGAATAGCGACACTACTAACATGCAAGCAAATTCCAGTTAACTGAGTCCTTAACATGAGCTATATGGAGAAAAATTACAGACTAGAATTCAGATATTCAATGAGATCGTTTTGATTAGCTTAAGCTCTAAATACTTAATTGGGCCTGAATTTGCCTATCTATGTAAATGAGCAACGTAACATACCCATGGATATTATGTGTGCCTTACTATGCTGTTACAATTAATTTTTGGTGTACTTACCTTGGGAGAAGATAGTAAAATTCTTTGCCAGGCCGGCCTAGATTATTGTTGTGATAATCACTTGAAATGATGAGTGAGCATTCTATATAAAAGAAACAAAAACTACAAAATTAACATAAATATAAGGTGTCCTTATTGTTGCTATTGTTATTTATTATTTTGGCAACAGTCCTTTAGTGTAAATTTTTAATATTTCTAGCATACTTATTGTCAGGAAAGGAAAACCTTGTTGTCAGAGAGAGTTGTTACTGCAATGTTAATATGTCAGTTTTTTCCTCATAAATGATGGGAATCAGTGTTTTTGTATTACAACAAAAATGACATTTTAGTGAACTGAATATAGCTAGTATGGTTCATATGTCTTGGATTCTTTTTAATCTATAGTTAATCCTGGAGAAGTAATGCCTCACATTTGCAACTCTGGAGAATTTCGCTGCAAAAACAGACACTGTATCCAAGATCGGTGGAAATGTGATGGTGATGATGACTGTCTGGATGGAAGTGATGAAGATCCAATAAATTGTTGTACGTTCTCCCTTGAGTTATCTCAAATCTCCCTTAGTCTTTTGAGTTTGTCAACTGTACAAGAGGTTAAAGTCTGAAAATACCTCTAATGCAAAATGAGCTTATTTTTGTATTGTGATTGCCTCCTTTACATAGTTGTAAAGCACTTTTGTTTTCGTCATCTTTAGTGTTATCACTTTGGATGTTTCAAAAATCTCTTCCTCTTCTATTTTATACTATCAGTGCCCACACCTTTGTTGGAGGATGCTAAGACAGACTCCTTTGGAATCTCAGGATATAAAGGTGTTGGAAATCAATTTAAACCCCCTTAAGACAGAATTACTTTTACAGAAGGTCAGGATCCACTCTGTTGCTTCTTGGCAACAAAGCCTTGAAGAGGATCCAAGGAAACACATGAGTCTGGAAATCGTTATTACCTAATTTCACTGGTTCAGTGCATAGCAGGAAACACATATGGCATGGTCCAAAAAATAGCAAGAGGTTTGACATCTCTCCCCTTTGACTTTTACTTGGATGTTTGTTCTGGATAAGGACCTATGTTGAAGGGGAACATCATAGGTTTTTAGAATATGTGTGATTAGAGTCACTATGCATTTTTGAGAGATATAAAGGATTTTCATACATAGAGAAGCATGTGATATATATATCTTTGGTCTTTTGGTTTAAGTTTGATATATTATTTTAATATACGTATTAGTTTCCTGGTTAAATTGAATGCACTTCTATGTACATCTTTCCCCTAAAAAGCCAAGGATATATAAATAAAACTCTTATATTAAGAATGAACAAAATCAATGACGGGGGACAGTTCCTGAATCAATCACTGTCATGATAGGTGCCAGACACGGTGCTCTGGCTAGACTTTCTCTCAGTCTCTTGTGATGTTCTCTCACAGCAATAACTAAAATAATTCAAAGAACAGGCAGAATTGGTGTAGACAGTCTTATCATACAACCCTCTGTGAATTGGGATGAATGCCCCCAACATGAACTTTTAAGAAATATTTATAAGGCTTGATGAAATCAGGAGTTTATTTTAACCAATGATGATCGAGAGAGGAAGTAAGGATAAAAACATTTTGTTAACTGGTGGTAAAATAAGTAGAAGTTACTGATAGAGTTGAATAGGGAATACAAGCAAAATAGAAAACTGCAGGAAAAAAATCTTGGGTAAAAAATTACTGAAAATAACCAAGGGAAAATATCCATCAATGAGGTAGCAGTTATTTATTGCTTTTAGGGATTCACCACTCCAGTATTACTTTTACAGAAATAAAGACACACACACATACACAGAGAGAGGGGGGAGGGGAGAGGGAGAGGTAGAGGTAAGAGGAGAGGGAGAGGGAGAGGGAGAGGGAGAGGGAGAGGGAGAGGGAGAGGGAGAGGGAGAGGGAGAGGGAGAGGGAGAGGGAGAGGGAGAGGAAAGACAGATATCACAGCACTAAAACACTCTCCATTGTAGTGGGGACCTGGCTGAATGTTATGGATGACAGCAGGCACATCCCCTTCCCTCTGGAAATTTAACATTGCAAATACAATGTTCCTTACATAGATACAATAAATGAGTTTCACATAAATTGAAGCATGGACCTAATGGAATGATCCATAATTATTATGACACTGGGCACAATTCTCTTAATTTGGAATCAGAAGTGATTTTGAATGAATCACTGATAATACATTATTTGTGTAAATATAGGAAAGTTGACGACTCACTCTTAGAACAAATGCTCCACTCCAAAACATTGGATAATTGCATTCATTAAATATATCATGTTTAATGAATTTATTTTGTCACCGGGGTTATCACTGAGGCTAAGTGCCTGCTCTTAGCCTCAGTGATAACCCACTGCTCTTGTCAACAGTCATTTTTCCCCTTTTTAAAATATTTTTATTGATTTATATTTAGTTGATAGACATGTAGAGACTAAATGCGGGAGCAGGGGAGATAGAGGAAGGAGGGAAAGGGGGGAGAGAAAGAGATAGAGAGAGAGAGAAAAACTGCTTCACTTGCAAAGTTTTCTCCCTTCAGTGGAGGTGGAGGCCTGGGGCCTTAGTCCAGATCCTTGTGCATTGTAATGTGCACTCAAAACACAGAAGCCCTTTCTTTTTTTTGTATGTGTGAAGACAGAGAGAAATTCAAAGGGGAGTGGAATTCATAACTCTCAGGCTGTTAATCTAGCAATTATTCCCACTTAATTAAAGTCTGCTATCCATACCAATTCCAAAATGATATTTAAAGAATGAAATTTAATCTTTTTTAAATATTTATTTATTTTCCCTTTTGTTGCCCTTGTTTTATTGTTGTGGTTATTATTGTTGTTCTTGGTGTCGTCGTTGTTGGATAGGACAGAGAGAAATGGAGAGAGGAGAGGAAGACAGAGAGGGGGAGAGAAAGACAAGGCACCTGCAGATCTGCTTCACCGCCTGTGAAGCGACTCCCCTGCAGGTGGGGAGCCAGGGGCTCGAACCAGGATCCTTACGCTGGTCCTTACGCTTGGCGCCACCTGCACTTAACCTGCTGTGCTACTGCCCAACTCCCAAAATTTAATCTTTTTAATATCTCCATAAATAGCAAAATCTTTTAAAATACATGTTATATTGTTCTTGTTATATCTTGTGTCGACATTACAGTCTTTAAAAATATTTATTCATTTATTGGGTATAGACAGAGAAAAACTGACATGGAAAGAAGAGAGAAAGAAAGGCATCTGCAGCAGTGGTTCACTGAAGCTCACCCCCTGTAGTTGGGGACCACAGACTTGAATCCATGATAATGTGTGATATCATGTGTGATATACTAAGTGAGCCACCATGCGACCCTCTCTACATTTTAAAATAGCACTCACACATCTGCTTGTCTTCTTTATGTTTATCAAATGATACTGCAAGTAGAAGTCTTAAAAGTATGTTCATCTCTTCATCTAAGCGCTGTACAATTCTACATAATTTGCTGTAGTTTATTCCTAGGGATGCATGTGTGTTGATTGTGATATTTTTTAATTCTTATTTTATTATTGGACAGAGACAGAAATTGAAGGAGGTGGAGACATAGAGGGAAGGGTAAAACACAGAGAGATACCTGCAGCCCTGCTTCACCACTCATGAAAATTTCCCCCTGCAGGTCGGGACCAGGGGCTTGAACCTGGGTCATTGCACATTGGAATGTATGTGCTTAGCAAGGTGCCTCAACACCTTGATTCTTTATTTAATTGTGGGAAAGAGATCAGAGGACTGATCAGTCCCGGCATAAAAGTTTTGAACCCGTGGTTTCTGGGTCCTCAGAGACAAGTGCTGTGATCTCATTGACTGAACTATCTCCATGGCCTGGAATTTTTCTCTTTTAACACTAAATAAATGTGTCCCTGTAGATGCCAGTTGGAGTTAAATATTTATCTTATTCATATTTTGATTATGGTAGTTACCAAATCAGATTGCAACTACATGCTTTCTTAGCTGGTACTTCTCTCTCTTTTTTAATCAATGACTCTTTCGTTTTGAAGTCCAGTAGTAGGACTAACAATTGACTTTCTTGCTTTTAATATTTTTACTTATTTATTCCTTATTGGACAGAGACAGCAAGAAACTTAGAGGGGAGGGGTGATAGAGATACCTTCTACACAGTTTCACTGTTCATAAAGCTTCCCCCTTACAGGTGGGGACTGGAACCTGGTCCCTTGCCTATTGTAACAGGTGCTCTCAACCAGGCGTGTTTATGGGGGGGGGGGCAATGAGAGGGAGGGAGAGAAAGAGAGAGAGAGGGGGAGACCAACCCGCAGCATGTGGGGTTAAGGATTTCAACCTGGTCCTTTGGCACTGTGATCTGTGTGCTATGATAGATGCATCCCTGCACAGCTCCTTAGCGGATACTTCTAAATGGAAGAATATCTCCATGGAAGAAAAGTACCATGTTGCAGTATCTGTATAGTATTAGAGAATATCACAGTACCTGACACACAGATGAATGAATGGCTAAATAAATAGAGCAATGGAAAACCAAGCATCTCTGATCACCTTCCAGCAGACTAGTGTGTTCTGTAAACAGTGCTGTGATTTTGAGCTGTGTTTTATTCCTGAGGTCTCATGGTTAATGTTCCTGCCCGATACAATTCATTTCAGAGGATTGTTTTAGAGTTTAAGTACTCCTATGCTCTGATCTTGAATTCTATTATAGTTCTACTTTCAGTTCTTTTAACTTCTCAATTTCAGATAGAAAGATTATTGATAGTATTTACACCTCCTTTTCAAACTCCCGTTTATACTTTTGACGAAAATTGCAAAAGTCCTTGACCAAGTCTCACTGAAATGCTTATACATAATCTTTGGTGCTTTAAAGTGTTGACCGTATAATATACTGGATAATTTGATCGTCCTGGCTAGCTGTGCTTGTTAAAATGCCTAAAGTTGAATAAAAAATGGTAAAAATGCTCCAATGTCAGAAAGCATAGGTTCCCCTCCAATTCTACCCCAAATATGAATAAATTTGTTTTTTTTTCTTTTTTATTTAAGAAAGGATCAATCAACAAAACCATAGAGTAGGAGGGGTACAACTTCACATAATTAATAGATTTGGTTTTTGTTATCCTTCTAGGAAGTTTTTATTATGAATGTTACTTTCAAGAATTAGTGTTTTGCAGAAACTGACTGGGAAGGCATACATTTTGCTAGGCAGCAGCATGAGAAAATGATAATTTTTCAAATTCTTGTAAGACTACTACCAAATTTTTTTTTATCATATAACTACCTGACACAAGGAAAATTACTTCAAGAAGAATTCTGGAGTTATGATATGAATGCTAAAGGGTTGCCAACTCTGTTAGGAAGTTAGCCTCCAAGAGGCAGAAAAAACAATCACCGAAGGTTAACTTTAAGAGACTCCCTGTTGTGCTTAGATATTGGAGATTCAATCCTTAGCTGTGCACAGCTTCCTCTATGAGAACTGGCCTTGTCCTTAGCATATTTTGTTGCTGCATGTTTATTTGCTTGCAGTAGGGGAGAAAACTCGTCATGATCATTTTTGTTATTACACGAGCAACGGATCCCATTGTTTGCACCAACTGGAGATCATCAGTGGTGCATTTTTCTTTCTTGTGTTTTCCTCCCAATCTCTGGGAAAAAAATGAGAAAAGCATAGGGATATTAGACTTCTTTAGTATTTCAGCAAGTGTTTGAGTGGATGTATGCTTTACAAGAATAAGCATTTTATTATTTTTTATTTTTTATATTTATTTATTTTTCCCTTTTGTTGCCCTTGTTATAGTTATTATTGTTGTAATTTGATGCCGTCGTTGTTAGATAGGACAGAGAGAAATGGAGAGACGAGGGGAAGACGGAGGGGGAGAGAAAGATAGACAGCTGCAGACCTGCTTCACCGCTTATGAAGCGAATCCCCTGCAGGTGAGGAGCTGGGGGCTCGAACCGGAATCCTTACACTTCGCGCCATGTGCGCTTAACCCGCTGCGCTACCGCCCGACTCCCCAAAATAAGCGTTTTCTATATGACTAAATTATTTGCTATGCTTCACATTATAATTTGAGTGTAACTGTAGGTGTGAGTCATAAGTTACAGAGGCAAAGGAAATAAAAGTTAGTAATGTACTTGGTTTCAGTGAAAAATAAAAATGAATTTCCTGTAAACTAAATTTGATTATTTGTATTCCTACAGAAAATTTTTATATCTATATTATACTCATTTTTAAAAAATTCTTTATTGGAGGATTTATGGTTTACAGTCAATAGTAAAATACAGTGGTTTATACATGTGTAACTTTTCTCAGTTTTCCACATTTCCATTCAGCCCCCACTAGGTTCTCCTCTGCCATCATGTTCCAAGACCTGAACCCCCACCCAAGAGTCTTTTACATTGGTGCAATACACCAAACCCAGTCCAAGTCCTGCTTTGTGTTTTTCCCTTCTGTTCTTATTACCATACTAATTTTTATACAATGAGATAGTCGCTGACAGAAGCTATTGAATTTATTTTGCCTTAATGTTGCTATGAAATATAAAATGCTTGCAACCACTATAATCTTTCCATACCTATCATGTTAAAATAATTATAATTTTATCTATTTTTAAAATGATTGAATTTGCTTTACTTCTTACTCCCCACTCCTTTACCCTTTAGTCAATCACAGCTGTCCTGATGATCAGTTTAAATGCAAGAATAATCGTTGTATCCCCAAGAGATGGCTTTGTGATGGTGCTAATGATTGTGGGAGCAGTGAAGATGAATCCAATGAAACATGTGCAGGTAAAGGTTTGCTTGGCTGTATACATAAAGCTCTTCAAAGTTACTTTCCATAAAATTACAGGTCAGCGCTATGAACTAAACTGAACTTTCCTGGTGCTGATGATCTACAGTAATAAATGAAATCAGAGTTTGATGACATCAAGGCTGGAGTACAAATTTTCCTTTATCTTTGAGAACAATTTTGCCTTCCAAAGTAATTTGGCATTTTATCTACCTATATGGGTTGATGGTTGATACACTGCTTGGACAAGACTTGTCCCTGCTAAATCTTCCTTGGCAGGAGAAGGTGAGGTTTTCTAGCATGCTACGATGTAGGTTATCTCAAAAGGAAACATTTTTTTAATTATATATTTTACTTAGTCTTCTATAGAATACTCCTATGAGGGAGTCGGGCAGTAGTGCAATGGGTTAAGCACGGGTGGTGCTAAGCACAAGGACCAGCATAAGGATCCCGGTTCAATCCCCTGGCTCCCCACCTGCTGGGGAATCACTTCACAAGCGGTGAAGCAGGTCTGCAGGTGTCTGTCTCTCTCTCCCCCTCTCTGTCTTCCCCTCCTCTCTCCATTTCTCTCTGTCCTATCCAACAATGATGACATCAGTAACAACAATAATAACTACAACAATAAAAACAAGGGCAACAAAAGGGAATAAATAAAAAAATAAATATTTTTTTAAAAAGAATACTCCTATGAATACTTTCCTGCTCCTGGCACCTTATTTATGTAGGCCATTATTTTTTATGAAGTCCCAAGACCACTGGGCCCATTTATACTTCCATATAATCTTTGAATCCCTAGCCAGATTTTCACTGAATGGGAATGTACAGTTTATGGTACAGGTTGTAACAGATGCCACAAAGGTTGTTATTAATCAGACACGTGGTGAAAAATGCTACTGTGTCACAGCAGTATACTGCTTCTCTAAATGATGAAAATAAAAGTAATGTGTTTGATGGGTAATATTTATATGGTTAGTTAAAACCGATTTTTGGATCATTATAATTAACAATATCAAAAGATATCAACCATGTCATGTTTTCTTTGGAAATAAATCTACTCTAAAAATGAGCATAATGTGTTAGTGGAAATGCTAGATGCACTGTATAGAGAAAAGGCACAAAGCTCACTCACAAAGCCTGCATTGTGCTCTTGGCTTTGTACTAGTTTTCTTTTGGACATCTTTGTGGGTTATCACTCCTGGGTTTCCTCATGCAGGTTTTCAGCTCTAAAAGAACATACATACATTGACTCAATGATAGTAATGGCTAAACAACAATAATGACATGACCAAGACACTTGCCACTCCCCAATTTTTTTTTCATGGTTTCATTCAGGAAGTGATGATTTATGAGACAGCTGTTGCCATCCGGGTACAGTTCTCCTTCTGTTAGGTACCTGCGTATCACTCCGACCACCAGCTTAGATCCTCTTTCAACACTGAGCAGTTGGTCCCCAACACCCTCTCCCCCACACCTACTCCATCCTTTGCCTTCCTTCAACAGACCACATCTAGTCCAAGTTTTATCCTGTGTTTGTCTTTGTCTTTCCTCGTTGCTTCTTAAGTTCTACCTATAAGTCTACTTACTCCTGTCTGTTTTCCACTTATTTTTTATAATTCTTAAAAAAAAAAAAAAAAAAGGAAATAGAGAGAGGCAGAAGGAGATAAGGAAAGAATGAATGATGTAACAGCACCAGAGTTTCCTCCAGTGCAGTCAAGGTCCTGCTTAAACTGAGCTCTTGTAATGACAAAGTAGGCGGCACACATGCGAATCACATTGTGGACAATTATACCGAGTTTGTAAAGAGAATTTGGAAGTAACCAACTAATAATAACAGTAGAAATGTAGATTATAAAACATATTTGCATGTAGATATGCAAATTTTAAAATCTGTCCTTGTGGGAGTTCAGTGGTAGCACAGCAGGTTAAGTGCACGTGGCACAAAGCGCAAGGACCAGCATAAGGATCCTGGTTTGAGCCCCTGGCTCCCCACCTGTCTATATTTCTCTCCCCCTCTTTGTCTTCCCCTCCTCTCTCCATTTCTCTCTGTCCTATCCAACAACAATGATGGCATCAGTAACAACAACAATAAAAAAAAAAACAAGGGTAACACAAGGGAAATAAATAAAATTAAAAAATAAATCTTCCCTTGTTAATGAGGATTTAGGAACATTCTAGTTCTGCTGTCCACTAGGAGATCAAAGCTAACTTACTTTTACCTCAAGTGTTAGTTTAAATGAAGCAGCTAAAGTCTACTACCCCATACTAGGTCTTCTTTGCAATGAATCTGTAGCAACTATTATGACCGCTGTGCACCTAATAAAGTGAGCAAACATAACAAGCAAAAAATGAAGACACCTTTGAGTTTCTAAAATTCAGGAAGTTCTTTATTGCAATGTATTACTATTTTGTTTATAAACATAAATAGGTCACATTGATCATCATACTGAGAAAGCATGACATATTGTTTGACTAGTTCCCTGAGTGGATCATTTCTTTATATGTCTGGATAAATGTATTCATGGACATATACCCTAGATAAATTAAGTTCCATAGGGGGGATTACTTTGTAATTGAATTCACTGTGCTTTATTTTTAAGCATTGTGACTATAGCTGAAAGAAAAGTCATTCCTACTAGAAGCCAATTTCCTACTTTTTTCTTTGGGGATTTCCTCCTTATAAAGCTACTATTTCAATAAATATTTATAATGACACTATAGATAAGATAAGGAGAAAGTATACAACACCTTTCCTTAAGAACCTAGGAGTGAAGATGGGGAAAAAGGCCCGTAAACACACCATTTTTAAAACATTTATTTTCCCTCTTGTTGCCCTTGTTGTTTTTTATTGTTGTTGTTATTGATGGCATCATTGTTAGATAGGACAGTGAGAAATGGATAGAGATGGGGAAGACAGAGAGGGGGAGAGAAAGACACCTGCAAACCTGCTTCACTGCCTGTGAAGCGACTCCCCTGCAGGTGGGGACATAGGGGATCGAACCAGGTTCCTTACGCCAGTGCTTGCTCTTTGTGCCACCTGCGCTTAACATGCTGTGCTACTGCCCGACTCTCTAAACACATCATTCTACGACAGTATTTAAAGTGCTTAAATGAAGCACATGGGGTTACATGAAAGAATGAATAATTTAGTCTTTGTCTAAAAGGACTTCCTTTTTGTTAAGTTTTATTAGTGATTTGATATTGGTTGACAAATTTATATGATAACAAGGGTATAATTCTACCCTGTTCCCACCACCAGAGTTCTGTTTCCCCATTCCCTCCAATGGAAGCTAATGCAGTTCTCCCAAGGTTGCAGATATGGGTTGACTATTATTTCTTGCTTTTTAGTTTAATTTTTATCTCATAAACATCATTCCCGCCACCAAAAGACTGTGTCCCAGCTCTTCCCCAACCCCCCCCCCCGACTATTGTTTCTATAACTGCCTCTACTTGTATGTATTTGCCCATTTTTTTACCGTGGTCCCATCTTCTCTTCCTTTCCAAGTCATCCCTACACCTATTACTACTTCTGAATGTCCCTCCCCTTTGCCTCTTATATCTCTGGGTCCTGATGGAGTTGGAGTTCAGAGCCCATTGGTCATCTCCCCCCCTATTATTAGTATGGATGAAAATTATGCAGTGCAGAAGGTGGAAGATATGGCTTCTGTAATTGCTTCTCTGCTACACATGGGCATAGGCAGGTCGACCCACACCCTAGAAGGGTTTCTTTAAGGAGGTG
Source organism: Erinaceus europaeus (assembly GCF_950295315.1). Taxonomy (NCBI): domain Eukaryota; kingdom Metazoa; phylum Chordata; class Mammalia; order Eulipotyphla; family Erinaceidae; genus Erinaceus; species Erinaceus europaeus. The sequence continues at coordinate 60,114,027 of NC_080179.1, read as the reverse complement.
CTATTCAAGCTAAGCCATAAACCATTTCAAAATGCCTTGTCATGGTTCAAGTCAATAACTTAGAAAAAGTAAACACTGATAATACTGTAAAATAAAATATACTCTTATACACTCTGCTAGAGTGTGAATTGATTGTCTGCATTGGAAAGCAATGTAAGGAAGCATGTTTGTCATTGTCCCTTGATGACAAAATTATTTCTTATACTTAGAAGTGAGACCCAGAGTCTATCTTTGAAATATTTTCCCCTTGATGTCACCGTGGACAATCCTTCGCTTAAAGCTTATGTGATTTCAAACCAGCATTTTCCCATAGGTTAGAATTCTAGTTAAACTACACACACACACACACACACACACACACACATACACACACACACACACACACACACACACACACACACACAATTTGCTTTCACATCTTCCACAAAGCATAAGTTCAAAATAGATACAAATGGGGGGCTGGGGTGATAGCACAGCGGGTTAAGCGCATGGTGGCAAAACACAAGGACCTATTTGAGCCCCTGGCCCCCCTGCAGGAGAGTCGCTTCACAAGCGGTGAAGCAGGTCTGCAGGTGTCTGTCTCTCTCTCCCCCTCTCTGTCTTTCCCTCCTCTCTCCATTTCTCTCTGCTCTATCCAACAACAACAATAACAATAATAATTACAACAAGGGTAACAAAATGGGAAAAACGGTCTCCAGGAGCAGTGGATTCATGGTACAGGCACTGAGCCCCAGTGATAATCCTGGAGGCAAAAAAAAAAAAAGATATAAATAGTTATAGCATTTAACTGAATATATTTGAAAAATCAAGGGGGCTGGGTAATGGCACACCCAGTTAAGCATGCATAGTACTATGCACAAGGACTTGTGCAAAGACCTAGGTTCAAGTCCCACTCCCCACCTGCAGCAGGGATGCATCACGAGCACTGAAAGCAGGTCTGCAGGTATCTTGCTCTATCTACTTCTCCCATCTCAATGTCTTTCTGTGTCCTATCAACTAACAGAAAAACGAGAAAAAAAATCAAAACTCATTAACCATATGTATAATGCATTTTTGTTAATTAAAAATTGTGTGCATTTATGCATTTCTTTATTTGCTTAGAAAGCAGAGGGCTACCAGGTCATATGCAGTGCAAGAGATTAAATGCCCTATGTCACATATGTAAAACATGTGCTCTGTCTCATGATCCACCTTCCTAGCTGCTAAAGAGTATATTTTGATGATATAAACTGTGTTAAAACATAATGCCTTGATGAAGATACTAAGAAAGTAAAGTTAGGAATAATGGACTAGACTATATTCTCCTTTTCTCCTTATTGTTCCAATGCATTGTAGAGAAATCTTATTGCTACATAGCTTCAGGAGAAGCATAATTAGTTATATGTAGAAAAAATTCACGTGACAGTGAATATCTGATTCACTGCTAGATGAATAAATCCATTGAGGATGTGTAAATTTTCTCTTCATTAGAGCATCACACTACAATATGAGAGCTCTCTGAGGCTATTATGCTAATATGACTTCAAAACTCACTTAGATCTGATAAATACAAGAACTGGAAAAGTAAAGGTTGTCTATTCTTAGTGCAGATTTCAAGATTTGAAAATGAAAATTTAAGGAATTTGACTGTATCTTAACAAAAGTAGTTGTAAATTTATGAAATAAATTATTTTTAAAACCTTAAATCAGTTACACTTTGGTAGACTTAGCATATTATTTTTCCATAATTAGAACAGAAAACAACTTCATATATATCGATATTTTTAAGGGTGGACCATACCCAAATGTAAACCCAGTAAATAGTCTTTGGAGACATTTATTTAAGGACATTTATTTAAGGATCAAAGTCAGTAAAGTGACACACAAATTCATATACCAAAATTTGATATGCACAGCATGACATCAGTTCTAAGACTTTTTTTTCTTCACTCTACTCTGATCACTTTCTTCATGGTAGATTATACTCTGAGAAAGTGTTGGTAAAAATAAACCTGAATTACTAGGAGATAGTACAATATCATAATATTAAATAAAGGACTATTGTATTAGAAATTTTAATATATTCCCACTATAGGTTAATTTGAAATTAATAGAGATATCATAAAGGATACCATTTTGGTTTTGGTCACTAAAGAAGTGACATAAACAGGGAATGAAGGAGAAAAGGAGAGATTTAGGGAAGAAATAAATATGGAGGATAAAAAGGAAAGGGATGATTTGACAACTTCAGATGAGTATGTGTTTACTGGACTACTAAAACTTGTTAATTTTTAAATAAATGATTAGGATCCAGGCATTAATTCACCCAGTAGACTTCATACTTCCCCATGCCTGAAGACCTGGACTTGAGCCTCTGACTACCACATGAGATCACCATAAAAAAGGAAATCTGGGAGTTGGATGCTAGCGCACTGGGTTAAACGCACATGGCGCAAAGTGTAAGGACCAGTGTAAAGATCCCAGTTCGAGCCCCAGCTCCTCACTTGCAGGGGAGTCACTTTATAGGAAGTGAATCAGGTCTGCAGGTGTCTATTTTTCTCTCTCCCTCTCTGTCTTCCCCTTCTCTCTCCTTTTCTCTCTGTCCTATCCAACAACGACAACAATAGTAACCTCAACAATAAAACAAGGGCAATAAAAGGAAAAAAAGTAAATATTAAAAAAAAGGGAAATCTTGGGGGCAGGCGGTGGCATGGTGGTTAGGCAGTCACATTTAAGTGCCCTTGGACCCAGGTTCAAGCAGTGGTACCCATCTTCAGGGGGAAAGCTTCTTTAATAGTGAAGCAGGTCTGTCTCTCCCTCTTTATCTCCCCCTTCTCTCTCAATTTCGTTCTGTCTGTATCCAATAATAAATAAATGGAAATCTTCACAAATGCTAGAGTGGTGCTGGAGTGTGCCTTCTCATTTCTGTATCTCATTTTCTAGCTAAGACAAAAAGAAATAAGAAAAAGACTGCACTGGGAGTTATAAAGTTGTGTAGCCACTAAGTTCCAACACTAACTCTGCTAGCAAAAACAAACATGTATCAGTTTGTAGGGGGAAAAAAAAGGAAAATTAGATTTTACATGAAATATTTAAAATTTCTGGTCTTTATCCACATAAACTATAAGAAATATATACTGGATCCAGGTGGTGGCACACCTGGCTGAGCATACATTTTATAGTGGGCAAGAACCCAGGTTCAAGTCCCTGATCCTTACCTGCAGGAGGAAATCTTCACGAGAGGTGAAGCAGTGCTGTAGGTGTCTCTCTGTCTCTCTCCCTTTCTATCTCCCACTTCCTCTGGATTCTGTCAGTCTCTACCCAATTAATAAATAATAATAATAAATTAATATATATATATTACACAACTTCTCCAAGTTTATTTCTTTTTTTAAATCTTTATTTATTTATTGATTAGACACAGCCAAAAACTGAGAGGGCAGGGTGATAGAGAGAGAGAGACAGAGAGACACCTGCAGTACTGCTCACCACTTGTGAAGCTTTCCCCCTGCAGGTGGGGACTGGGGACTCGAACCTGGGTTCTTGTGCACTGTAAGGTGTACTCAACCAAGTGCATCACCACCCAGCCCCTACAACTTTATTTCTAATTAAAGAACTGAAACTAAAAAGTGGTAGACCCAATATATTATTGAGATCATTTTAGATATTATCTCCATATTTAGAAACCTTATAGGTTTTTATTTATTTTTAATTATTTTTAATTTTATTCATTTATTGGATAGAGACAGGGAGAAATAGAGAAAGAGGAGAGAGAGAAGGAAAGAAAAAGGAGAAAGACACCTGCTTTATCGCTCAAGAAACTTTCCACCTGCAAGTGGGGACTGGGGCTTCTTGCAGATTTTAATGTGAGTGGCAACCAGATGCACCACCACCCACCCCTGTAGGTATTTCTTATCAATCCATATACATATTTAGATTTTAAAGTACATTTTTTGCAACTTTAAACTTTTTATTGCTTTTGATTCCCCAAATACTGAAGATTTCACTGCTCAAGAGTCTTCTGCCTTTAAGACTGAAGTAGGTTAGTACACATTTATTTGTAAGACTTGTAAGAACTTAGAAAATCTGTGTCTTAATTGTTGCTTTTAAATTAGTGCATTGCAGCTGTTGTTTTCCTGTTTTATTATTTATTTATTTATTTATTTTTATTTATAAAAAGGAAACATTGACAAAACCATAGGATAAGAGGGGTACAACTCCACACAATTCCCACGACAAGAACTCCATATCCCATCCCCTCCCTTGAAAGCTTTCCTATTCTTTATCCCTCTGGATAAAGAATAGGAAAGTAGGAACCCAGGGTCATTATGGGGATGCAGAAGGTGGAAGGTCTGGCTTCTGTAATCGCTTCCCCACTGAACATGTGCGTTGACTGGTTGATCCATACTCCCAGTCTGCCTCTCTCTTTCCCTAGTAGGGAAATTAAAGTACACTTTACTTTAAAACTACATAACTAAAATATATATTTGAAATAACACCTAAATCTTTGAGTTATACTGTTTTGATAACTCATTCTGAACCAGTTTAAAAATAAATATTTAAAGTTACTTTATTTATTTATTTATTTATTGGTTAGAGACAGAAAAACCGAATAGAAGGAACAGAAGGAGTGAGACAGCTCAAGGACTGGTTTACTGTTTACTAAGCTTCTCCCCACAGATGGGGACTGTGGGCTTGAACCTGGGTCCTTGTAACTTGTAACATAGATGTTCTACTAGCTGTGCCACCACCTGTCCCCCTGAATTTTAAATTCAATATTTTAAATCAATCACAAATTTAGAAGTTGTTTTGATGAAACAGAAATACGTCTCTGTAATTCTCCCAAATTAAGTTTACAAATTATTTGGTTATAGTCATAGAAACTTAGACTCTCCCTAATTGTTTCTATTTCCAGCCAATTCTCATCTAACTCAAATATTGGTTGGCTTGATTTATCTTGTATGTGACCCAAAGTGAAGCCTCACCCCTGTAAAACTAGAGGAAGTTTTGGTGCTATAGTGTCTTTTCTCTTCTCTTCTCTGTCTCTGAAAAATCAGCTCAGAGTAGTGAAACCTTGGTGACAAAAAATAAGACAAATACAATAAAAGAGATCTGAGTACTCCCTTCCCTAAACCCCCTACTACTTATTGTAATCAAGTGAACAAACAAACACAAATAAAACGATGGATATGATATTGGTATTTATGAGATAGACTTGTAATTCAAAGGAACATATACACAAAATGGGAAAATAAAATGTTTTAAAATTAATATGTATATTACAACCTATTTCTTGGGTGAAGAAACTTGGAAAGTTATATGAGCTTGCAAGCTTTTGAACATTGACCTTATTGTAACAGGAAGAACAATCAAACTTCTTGTAAAACGTAACTCCTCTATTAAATATTTACTCAATAGTTTTAAATCACTGCCTTTAATTAACACAGAAGGAGTTCATCTGTGTGCTCGGTGAAATTACATAAGAAGACCCAAAACAAGTGCATTAATATACTTTGGTTGAAAAGTTATCCATTTCTAGATAACTGCCAAACATTTTGTCCCTTAGTCATCACTTTAACCGATAGACAAGGCATGTGAACTTTAGAGAAGACACGTAAGCTGGCATTGTCAAAAACAGAAATCAACTTAAAAATATTTAATAGTATATAATTTTAGGTATAAGAAAAAAAAAGACTTTGTGTGACTTATTCGATCCCAAGTTTTACTCAGAAGATTTCTAACTGAATTTTGTCTCTGAATTGATGATCATAGCCAGAACATGCCGGATAGACCAGTTTTCTTGTGGAAATGGACGTTGCATTCCAAGAGCTTGGCTGTGTGACAGGGAAGATGACTGTGGAGACCAGACAGATGAGATGGCATCTTGTGGTAAGTGTGAGTAAAGCATGTTGTCATTAGAGAATGTGTAAGACAGAAGGTTCTCTCACTGTGATGTCTCTTAAGAGGTTATTATTTCTTTGCAAATATAAGTTTCCAAGAAAGAGAACCTCTTGCATTTCATTACTGCCATTTGGGCCTGAGTATGTGCTGCCCTGATTAATTCATAATGCATTCCATTGGTGAACCATATTCTCTACTAGAATGAATGAACTTAAACACTACAGTTTTTAATAGAAAATGGTTATTGTAAGACTCATAGCACCTTCTCAAGTGTTCTTATCCACCTAATGTCAATGACTAAAATTGTTGGGCTGGGACTTTCATGCCTGAGGCTCTGAAGTTCCCAGATTCAGCACCATCATAAACCAGAGCTGAGCAGTGCTCTTATCTTTCTCTCTCTCTCTCTCTCTCTCTCTCTCTCTTTCATGCTTTCTCTCTCTCATTAAATTAAAATAAAATAAACAAGTAAAAAATTGTCTTGCCATCATGCAATCCAGGCTCAAAACTGGCCTCCCTCCCTCTATACTGCAAGCAGTTTGGGTACTGTGCTGTGTCTCTCTCCCTATCTCTGTGTCTGTTTCTCCCCCTCTATATGAAAAAAAGCCAAGCAGAGAAGTGAAGCCCCAGTGACTACAAAACAAAAAGTCAAACATGGCAGCTGAGTGTCACTTGGAGTAAGTGAGCAAGATATACTTCTTTATTATTATTATTATTTATTTTCCCTTTTGTTGTCTTTGGTGCTGGTTGTTATTATTAGTGTTGATGTCATTGTTGTTGGATAGGACAGAGAGAAATGGAGAGAGGAGGGGAAGACAGAGAGGGGGAGAGAAAGACGGACACCTGCAGACCTGCTTCACCACCTGTAAAGCGACTCCCCTGCAGGTGGGGAGCCAGGGCTTGAACCGAGATCCTCACGCTGGTCCTTGTACTTCGTGCCACATGCACTTAACCTGCTGCGCTACCGCCCTGACTCCCAAGCAAGATATACTTCTATTCAATATACATTTTTTATGTTGTTGAAGCAATAAACAGTGCAGGCTAAGATTGCATAGTTCATACACTTTTTACTTAGTTTCCGTAGTCACATTATTCTCAAGAACAAAGTCACAGCTAATTTTATATATTTGTGTTGATAACATTTCTAAATATTTTTTACTGATTATCTTACTCTTGAAAATTACAAAAAACCCCACACTGTTAGATAAATTTGCAGATTTAATTCTGTTAATACCAACTTATAACTCTACTTTATTATTATTCATCCCATGAAAGCATAGTGAAGTATAATATGAGAATGAACCAGACGTTCTAATACACATTTTAGGAAGAGCTCTAAATTATCTTAATTGTTAAGTGAAAATAATATCATTAGACAAAATAGTGCATTTATTTAAAACATGAAATTAAATATATATTCCAACTAATTGAATCTTATGTTATAATAATCCTGATATTTGGAAAATAAAATATTTTCCCCTCATTTTAAGTAACTATTTTTAGTAGCTGTATTTTCTGTTTAGTAGAATTTTTATTTATTTATTTTTTTCTGGAGTCAGTGAAATAGCTCAATCCAATAGAGTTTGCATGTTTAAAGTTCCGTAGGTTCTATCCCTGGAGAAACCTTGTGCCAGGGCAGAGTAGCTCTCTCTTTTTCTCTCTTCCTTTCTCTCCCTCTCATCATCATCATCATCATCATCATCATCGTCATAAAGTTCTATATTATTAGTTCCTGTAGACATTTGAATTTGTAACTTCTGAAGAAAAAGTATTGATAAAATCAGCAGTACTATTTGACATAATAAAGATGATAACAATGTCAAAGAAATACTCACAAAAGTACTTTTACCTTTATTTGATAGGACAGAGAGACATTGAGAGCAGAGGAGAAAGGGAGAGAGACAGAGAAACACTTACAATACTTGCTTCACTACTTGTGAAGCTTACCCTTTGCAGGTAGGAAGCAGGGGTTGGAACCCAGTCTTGATCACAGTAATATGTGTGCTTAACTAGGTGTACCATCACCCGGCCCTTCATATTGTGTTTCTAAGGTAACATCAACAAAGTTTGAGCAATTTATGCTCTCTAATTTAATGTCTAAAATAGGAATGCATTCCAAAGACATTAGAGAGCTTGAAATGAATATTTATCCATTGAACTTGATTTAGCAGATATAGTTAATGTTTGCATAGCAGGCAACTAATGTCATTATACATTTCCATAAATATATTATTTAAATGGATATGCAACTGTTTGATGAGTAGGTGAATCTTTTGAGTCCTCTGAAAGGGAGAAGTCTTGATCTAGCATTTCTCTTTTTTTTGTATGATGTAAAACTCTCACGGTGACCTATATCAAGTTTCCAGCAGGACATTTATGAGTATGGAATTGACAAATGGTGTGTCTACTAGTATACAAATTTGCACAATGAAAATTCAAGATATGTAAGTGACTTCAAGAGCAAAATAATGAAAGAATTGTAAGCTTTAAGTGCTTGTCCTTTTATTTTAAGCACTATTAATTTAATTATAAATTTTATAATTTAAATTTTAATAATATGTACCTAATAACTTCCTTAGAGAGTCTTTGAAGAACTTTAAATTGACTCTTGCCAACTAGTACAAGATAGTTCCAGCACCACTAGATATGAACACATTATTAAAACTGGTTTACAGATTGCTTGGTTCTGATGTTTAGCCAAATCTTATAGAGTATCAGAAAATTAAATGACATGAATAGTGTCAGTATGTTCCTCCTGTGTAACACATATAAAAAAAAGCTTCTCTCCAAATATTTTCCTCTTCAGTGATATACATTTATCTTCCTTATTGTCATTTTTTAAAACCTGAGTACCACTTACCTCTGAGTACTAGTAATATAATCAATGATTTTTCATATGCCAGTCCTGTGCATTTGTACATACCACTGTCATATTATCGTTTAAAATAAAAATTTATATAAGTAGAGAATTTGATAGAAAGCAGCAAAATAATCTCACTTTTCATATAGTGAGAAAGAATGCCATAGATTTTTCTCATAATAGTAATTATATCCACTGAATATAGAATTTAGAAAATAATGTAAATTGTTTAACTTGCTGCTTAAAAATCACCCTATTTGAAAATAATATAAAAAATCAGTCACTACATTGTTTTTATTAAGCATCACCAATAAATTTGTACTAATAACATCTCACTTTTTATATTCAAATTGATGAAGTTCTTATAGATATAATTCTAATAGGACATTCCCAGTTAAACACTTTTGTTAGTCACACTTTAGCACCATGAGTGATAATTCTGCCATGTGTAATTACTACTGTTTTACATTGAAAATATTAGAATTTGTATTTAAAGACATGATTATAAATACATGTGATAGTAATTCGGAATGAGGGTGCTATAAATTGGGTCAGTTGTAAGTGAAATTCACTAGCACCTGTTAATAAGCAATTCACTGGGAGTCCAGCGGTAGCGCAGCAGGTTAAGCGCAGGTGGCACCAAGCTCAAGGACCGGCGTAAGGATCCTGGCTCGAGCCCCCAGCTCCCCACCTGCAGGGGAGTCACTTCACTGACAGTGAAGCAGGTCTGCAGGTGTCTGTCTTTCTCTCCCTCTCCCTGTCTTCCCCTCCTCTCTCCATTTCTCTCTGTCCTATCTAACAATGACAACAACAATAATAACTACAACAACAATAATACAACAAGGGCAACAAAAGGGAAAATAAATAATTTTTAAAAAAAGAAAAAAAATAAGCTTCGTTTGCCTACATTACAAGTAAATTGTACATTGTAGGATGAGATTATATATGGGCAAACACTTACAAAATTAGGAAGTTCCTTGATGATCCTGCTTTAGTTTTTAGATAGTCATGTAGGTCTTTCAGTAGGGTTTATATGTACGAAGGAACCCTCTATAAACTGATGCTGAAAATCTGAGAGAAGATAAGTTAAAATGGTGAAGCCTTGTTAAAAGTAAACTAAGTATAAGCTGTATCAAAGTTATTTTCAATTAGATAACTAGAAAGTAAACTTCAAATAAAACTAATAATTCCATTGAAAATGAGGAAAATATCTGAATAGGCTTCATTAAAGAAGATGCTCAGATAGACAACAGATGTGGAAAACTGCTCAAGGTCTCTGATTATCAGAGGTATGCAAATAAAGACAGCAGTGAGCTATCACCTCAAACCTGTGAGAATGCCACACATTATAAAGGACAGAAGCAGACACCAACACCTCCTCCTCCCCCAAGTGTGGTAAATGAAGACTTGTCAATGGTGTAAGTAAATAAATCATTCCATTCACCTGGTTGACAGGGAGACTGACTAGCTGTGACTGGGAGAATTGACAGCTGCAGTGCCAAGACTGAGCCCAAGACCAGACTAAATAAAGGAAGAAAGAGACAAGCAGAGATGGAGACACTGAAATATCTCTCCATTGTCCATGGAATTTCCCCTGAAACTGTGTATGTTATTCATTGTGGTGCTAGAGGCTTGAACCTGAATATAAATCATTGTTTTAGGGAGAAGAAGCAAGATATTGACTGTCCAGGACTACTCTGGAAAACAGAAACAGAAAAGACAACTACAGAAACTACACAAACCAATAATAGTTGGAATAAGCTGTGAAACACAGAAAACCCAAAGGCAGAGGAAGAGAATCCCAGGGAACAACAGAGAGGAGACGAGGGGAATCTAAAAGTACAGTTCCCTCCATCACAGGGATCAGTGCCCTTGCAACCATTGGGACCCCAAGCAGAACTAAAAAATAAAAAAATTAGGGTTGCCCTGGGAGTCTTTCCTACCTACAAGTCTTTTCTACCTATTAGTCTACTGGGTCAGTTTCCCTCCACCTAGAACCTACCAAACCCCTGGTGTTCTTACACTGCACAACACCCTGGCTGGATTCTCAGACCCACCAGTTTCCTACACAAGCCCACCACCCTGGGAGTATACCCCACCCCCAGATAACCAGCCCCATTCAGCCTGTGCCCTAACCCCCAGGGAGGGATCCAGTCCACTGCACTCACAGGGAGGGACCCTATGCACTCACTGCCAGAGACTCTCAGATCCCTGGCAGATTGCGTGGGTCACAGAGGGAGCCCACCTTCTGTATTCCTCAAGACCAAGAGGCTCACAAACCCCAGTGGGCTTTCGTGGGTATAAAGAGAGAGCTCTTAGTCCCTGCACCTCACCGACAGAGGCCTGCACACCCTAGCAGGCTTTTGTGACCCTTGGGGAAGTACCCCATCCCCTGAATCACTGGCAGTGATCCCCAACCATGATACTCAGAGAGGAACCCCCCAACTCTAACAAAGGTTTTCACTCAGTGGGGAGACACCCCCTCCCCTTGTCCTCCAGGGTAAGACTCCATCATTTGCTGCATGGGCTATCAGAAACCTGAGCATCCAGTCAGAGACAGCTGCCCCCCCTCCCACCTACACAGAAATACCAGGAACCACAGTCTACCTTTCTGCTAGCAATAGATCTTGCTTGATCAGCCTGGGAACCAACGGTTCTGTTTCAGCCCAAGTTGGGTACCACCAACCAACATTGCAGAACACCACATGTGCTACAGACCCCATGTGCCTGCCCGGAGATAGTCAGGTTGCATTCATTCTGTATAGAGACACAGGGGAGTTGCTGAGTCCCCCTAAGTAGTTACCAGGCCTCACTCAACCCTCCTAAAGTAAGACTGGTGCCTTTCAGACCTCAAGAGGGCCTCATAGCATTGACTGCCCCAAGAACACTTCTGCAGCTGCCCCAGGCCAAGGAGCCAATACACAGCCTTGACTATGCTAGTCATTACAGTGCCATTTTGTGACTGTCCCAAGCCAAACCCTTGGTGTGACACACCCCAGTCATCCCTAACCAACTGTCCTTGTATGCAGCCTCAAGGAATTATAAAAAGTGTTTGTAACAGACAGAATGAGGAGACAGAAAAAAAAAAAAGTCCATCCCACCAGTAAATCAAAGAAAAAGTCCAGAAAAACACTCTAATAAGCCAGAGACAATCAGAATTTTTGATGTAGGTCCTGAAAAAAGTAGTCCACATGCATGTTCTTGAAGTGATAAAAGTCATGGAAGAGAATCCCACTTACCCATCAAAAGACACAAAGAAGGAATGTGGATCAAGAAACATGACCCAGCCATATGCTATCTGCAGGAGGTCTGCTTGACCCAGCAGGACTAGAATAGGGCAGGATAAGAATAGACTGAAAGTGAAAGGACAGAAAACCATCCTTTCAAGCCAGTAAATCTCAAAAAAGAAGCAAGGACAGCCATACTCATGTCAAAAAAACAAAGGGACAAGACCCAAATAAGTTTTATTATGAAAGAAGAGATCACAACAAGACACCGCAGAAATCCAAACCATCATGAGCCGTCAATAATCATATGCCCTAACACTACAAACGAGATAGGTAGACTTTTAGAAACATACACCCTCCCAAGACTAAACCAAGAGAAAAAGGCAAAACATGAATAGACAAAGAAGTTGAAACAGTAATAAAAAATAATCTCCCCAACAATGAGTCCAAGCACAGATGGTCCAAGCCCAAATGAATTCCATAAAACCTTTACATAAGAACTACTACCAATACTCCTAGATATAACTAGTTTTCATTGGGGAGTTTGTTATGGATAAAGATCCCCAGAGTTGGGGAGAGGAAGTAACAGAGAGAAAACTGACACGCTTGAATTCTAGGAGCGGCAGAACTCAGTCTTGCCTCCACTATATGCCTGAGAGGAATAGAGCTGTGATCTTTCTTTGTGTGTCTCTCTTATGGGAAAAAAAGATCTCCTACATCTATCCCTCAGAGATTTATGTTCAGTACATCTTGAATAGAATCCCAGAATCTATATTTGGGAAAAGTATCTCATGTGATGCTTATCCTAAAACAGGACCATAGAATTTACGTACTGTGATTTTAATGTTTCATGCAAACAATTTGTTAAGGCTGCTGTAACAAATTACCACAAAAAGTGATTACAAACAACAGAAATGTATTCTCTTACTATTTGGAAGTTAAAAAAAAAAAAAAAAAACCAAAGTAGAAGTATCATCAGAGCCTCACTGAAGGTACTAAGATACTTCCTTTGCCTCGTTCAAGTTTCTGTATAAGTACCGCACGCTAACCGACTGCACCACTGGAGCTCCAGCTCTCTTGAGTTTCTGTCACTCCTCCACAGGCAGCACAACTTCAGTATCTTGTTTCTATCTTCCTTTGAGTTTTTTCTTCATGTCTATGGAAAATCTCCCTCTCTTCTCTCTTATAAAAACATCAGTCATTGAATGTATGGCCTACACTTAATCCAAGATAATCTCATTTTGAGGCCCTTAACTTAATTACATCTGCAAAGACCCTTTTTCAAGATAAGGTCATACTCACATGCACTAAAGCATAAGGTTTAGAATCTGACTTACACTCTTGTTACACACAATTCAACCTGTGATACCTTGTAGTTTTCTTATGCCTGTTTTCTCCAATGGAATTATAATGGAGGCTGAGGTAGTTGTGGTTATGAGAAGTTCAAATGATTATTTAGCGATGTGAAGCACTCCTATATGATTTTTTTCCTTCCCCCTGGTTGACCTCTTACCCAGTCTTCCATGGATATCCCTTTAGCCTTCATATTTTCTTGATTTTTCCATGATACCTGGAGCTCTCCACTATCCAAAATAGTTTGCTGAATCATTAGCCACTGGGGAGTAATAATTCTAACTGCCTCTATGGTGCTGACACAAAGGTAGTTCTTTGTATTTCTTACCACAGTAAATAAGAGACTTTAGAGATGTCAATTGCATTGATTTCTTCATTGATTATACACTCAAAAGAGTTATAGTTCACTGATGGATTTTTATTTCAGCATTCAGAAAATTTTCATTATTCCACATTCATCTATGTATTGAAATGTTTGTTATTTTAGAAGTTCTCATTTGTCTATCATATTGCCAAAACTATTCAATGTTCTCTTAAATATTCTATTAATCCTCTCCTACCTAAACCCTGTGGCATGTTGTTGTTTATTTTATTCCCAAGGCTTTTTAATGAATAGTGATAATGATCAAATCTGACCTTCAAATGTTCTTATAACTCCTAAACATTTTTATACTCTGTTGAAGCATCCTGAAATTATTACACTTTGTCAAATATCTAAATGCTCTCAGACTTTCTGACTTTCAGTAGTGCCATATTTCTAAAATTTGAAAAATCACTTATTACCCTTATGTTTATGTGATTTAATTTGATTCTTCATATCAGTAGGTTTGTCATTTCCTCTGGAGAATAATACCTAAGGTTACATATTTTCATTATATGCAACAACAATACATTTAAAAATGTATTGTTGTTTACATAGTTACCAGTAGTGTTAAAAATGAAAAGGAGGGTCTGGGCAGTGGTACACCCAGTTGAACGTCCATATTATTATATGTAGGGACCCAGGTTCAAGCCCCCAGTCCCCACATGCTCATGCTGGGAGGAAGTTTCATGAGCAGTGAAGCAAGGCTGCAGGTGTCTCTTTCTCTCCCTCTCCCTCTCTCTCTCTCTCTCTCTCTCATCTACTCTTCCCCTCTCAATCTCTCTCTGTCCTAGACAGTAAATAAATAAAATATAAGATAACAATATTTAAAAAGAAGGTAGGCAGAGTGTTCTTCTTTCACTATACCATAAAGAACACTACTGCTTCAGATTATTCTGATATATGTCATTTTCACACATGTGAGATTATTTTCATTTTTTCCTCTGCATTTCTTGATAAAAAAAATTGTGAGCAAACATTTGTCCAAGTGGTTATTAACTATCTGAATGTTTCCTGTGAAATGTCTATTCAGTTCTCACCATGTTTTGATAGTGTCATTTGTTTTGTTGCTGAGTTTTTCAGGTTCTTTAGAAATCATGGATGTTAGAAAAATGTTGTGTGAATATTTTCACCCATTCAGCAGGATGTCTGATTTAATAACAGTTTATTTTGCTGAACAAAAGTTTTTGAGTTTCATGTAATCACATTTGATCTTTCTGATTTGTTTCTTTTTGTTTTTGTTTTCTATGCTGCTTAATTTAAGTTCCTAAAGACAGACTTCAAAAGTCATTGCCAAGGGAATATTTTCTTCAATTAATTTTTGTAGTCATCTATGTAAAAACCAAGCTTGTAATCCACTTTGAGTTAACGTTTGTGCCAGAATCTAGATGAATTCCCAGTGTCATTCTGTTGCCTATGGCTATTCAGTTTTCCTAAGGCAAATTATTGAAGAGACTCTCCCTTTACTATTTTACGTTCTTTCCTACTTTCTTGTGAATTAACTGTCCATTTATTTGAGACTCCATTTCTAGATCTCAATTATAGTCCATTGGCATATGTGCCTTTTTATTCCAGTATCATGCTGTTTTTACTATAGTTTTGTCATATAGTTTGAAGTCAGGAAGCATGGTACCTCCATTTTCTTTTTTCTCAGATCTTTATATACGATATTACACATTAAATATATTATAATATTTTGGGGCCAGGCGGTGGTGCACCTGGTTAAGCACACACATTACAGTGTGGAAGGACCCAGGTTCAAGCCCTTAGTCCCCACCTGCAGGGGGAAGCTTCACAAGTGGTAAAACAGGGCTTCAGATATCTCTCTGTCTCTTTATCTATCTCCCCTCCCCTCACAATTTCTGTTCTATCCAATAATAAAAATGAATAGAAATCTTTATAATATAGTATTTTATCAATAAGACAGTTTATGCTATACTGTTCACCTATCTCCCCGCAAAATATTATTACCTTGAAGTCTGTGCTCTATAAAAACCGACCCTCAGAAATCATACCTAGTGTCATTATCTAGACATTGTAACATATATTTTCTCATACAATATAGTCCTCCAGTATGTACAATTTTGAAAACCACTGATTTCTATAGCTAAATTTAATTGCATGCAATTATGTTATGTAAAAAAAAAAATAGTGTTGGGGCTTAAAGGGGAGCCATAGACCACAGAATGAAGAAGCAGTAATCTCATTTTAAAATGTTTTTGTGTTATTTTGATCATTTTCTTAGGGAAATAATGATTTCAGTATAGTTACTGATACATTGGTACAGAGGCACACAATGAAAATTTAATTTCATTTTGGGAGGTTTCTGTTTATTATTATCACATGTATTGATATCATCAGTCTGCTTTATTGAAAATAAAGCATGTTTCAGAATAAGCATGGTATTCAGATTTTACTCTGACACTTCTCCTGTTTTGGCAGTGTATCCTCAAGCAAGGCATGAAGTTTGCTTCAGAAAATTGGAATTAGCAATAGCAATTACAAAGTTATGAAGGTTATAGTTTGTCTGTGTCTATGTCTCTGTGTGTGTATGCCTAGCCTATTACCTCATCCTCAATAAATAATAAAAATGATAACAATAATATGCATTGTATGTATAATTCCCTCAGATTTAGATAGAACTGTCCTACTTGTGGATTACTATTGTACTCTTACCTTGTTAATTATTTTCACTTGAATTTTCTATGTATTTATACCTACTTAATTATGAAAGTCAAATTAATCTGCTTGGATCACCTGACCTCAGACAAACCTATAATAACTGTATTTTGATATTTTAATTATAAATTACCAGGGGGATAGGTAGTGGCTCACCTGGTTGAACACACATATTACAGTGCATAAGGACCCGGATTCAAGACCCTGCTCCCCACTTGCGGAGGGAAAGCTTTGTGAGTGGTGAAGCAGGGCTGCAAGTATCTCTCTGTCTCTATTCCTTTTTGTGTCTCCCTTCCCTCTTGACTTCTGGCTATCTCTATACAACAAATAAATAACGGTTATAGAAAAATAAATAAATAAACAAATTACCTAGAACTGTTCATTTTGGTAGCAAAGAGGAGGAATAGGTAGGAAAATTCCTAGACTGTAGAAAGGAAAGAAACAAATTACTCTTGTATATGGTTCACTAAAAAGCATTCCTTTACCCTCTTATACTGGGTAAATATATTTACCTTCGGACCCCTGCTTACCCTTGAGAGAAAGTGAATTGTCATTTGCATAATAGCTTGTATACAATGTGCCAACAAATTTTCAAGTGAAAATAGACTAGATAAATTGAACTTAGTACCTGTAACAAAAGATACATAGACCAGATTAAATATTCTGTGAAGTTGAAGTAACTGTTAATTAAATACAGTTTTCTTTTCCTTGCTACACATGTAACATGATCAAATCTAAGAAGTTTTTGTTCTTAAATCTGCTGTTTGTTCCAGTGTTAATCCATAATCAATATCGCATAATTTTTCCAGGTTAATCCTATCATCAATATCCCATAATTTTTATTTCAAGGAGGATCTAAAATCAAAGGATACTTATTCAAAGTAAAGAAATGGGGCTCGACCAAGTTGCAGACACTGTCATAATTTTATCCTGACTGTACTGGGAAGATGACTTTACCAATGTGTCTTGGACCTCATAGCTTCAGAGCTCTGTCCCACTAGTGAAAGATAGAAATAGGCTGGAGGTGTGGATCGACCTGCCAGTGCCTATGTCCAGCAATTACAAAAACCTGAACTCCCACCTTCTGCACTCCCAAAACAACTTTGATCCATACTTCCAGTAGGGAAGAAATGATAGGGGGGAGATGACCAAAGGGCTTTGAACTTCAACTCGATCTCCCTAGGAGAGAAAGGAGGAAAAGGGGAGGGACATGTGGATGTGATAATAGATATATGTGTGACTTGGAGTGGAAGAGAAGATGAGACCCCTCCACACCAAAAAAGGGGGGGCAAATATAGACAAATACAGATGGTTGTAGAAATAATAATTGAACCATATCTGCAACCTTGGGAGAACTATGGTAGCTTATAATGGAGGGACTGGGAATCCACAGCTTTGGTGGTGGGAACAATGTGAGTTCGACCCCTATTATCTTTTAATTTTGTAAATCAATATTAATTCACTAGTAATAATTATAATAATCATAGTAATATTCACGGGAATTAAAAAATGGGGCTGAGTGGGGGCACACTAGGTTGAGCCTATATGCTAGAACTAGAGCCTGGGTTCAAGCCCCCAGTCCCCACCTACACAAGTGATGAAGGAGATCTGAGAATCTCTCTCTCTCTCTCCCTCTCTATCTATTCCTTCTTTTTTAAAAAAATATATCTTTCTTTCTCTATTGTTGGATAGAAATAGAAATTGAGAAAGTAGGGGGAGATAAAGAGGGTGAGAGACAGAGAGAGAAACCTGCAAACCTGCTTCAACCACTTATGAAGCTTTCACCCTGCAGGTGGGGACCAGGGGCTTGAACCTTGTGTGCTATAATGTGTGTACTTAACCAGGTGCACCACAGCCTAGCCACTTCATATCCTTAACCAGGAGAATATCAATAAATTACTTGAAGTCTCGCAAATGAGTTGTTTAGTAATTGCGTGGTGTCTCCCCCTCCATCTCATTTTTTTTATATATATACTCAGATTTGACTATCTATTTTGTCAGTGGTGCAGACGGATTTACTAATCATTTGAATTGGCTAGTATTATATTTTAAACATACTCCCTATGTGAATACTATTTTATATTTTAATTGCTTTAGTTATCTACTAATTTGATATCGACAGGTTTTTTATTTAATTGGTTTATTTTCATTGTATAATCTAGTTCTTTGATATAATTTACTTTCAGGTACTTTTCATACATTTTTTTTCAACCAGAATTTAAGTGTTTAAAATCTTTATAACTCTTATGTCAACTAAAGTGATTTTATTTCATTGTTATTGTTATTGCATTGCTTTTTAACTTTAAACTAAAAATGTTGACCTATCTCAGGGGTAAATTTACATCTAAGCTTCCTACTTTGGTTCTGTATTCAGAAAAAAAAATTGTCTTTCAAAACATATGTACATGATTGCTATGCACCACCAGAGTGTAGAGCTCCATTTAGCTGTTGTTCATGAAAGGAATATGGGTCCCTTGCTACAAAAGGTTTGCATTTATTCATATTTCTTGCATTATAATAAACCAAAACAGACCTCAATTAAATTCTTCTTGGAATAATTTCAAGTTACCGTAAAGTAATTATTTAAAATATATTAATAATACAGCTCTTCTCCCAATTTATGATTAGCTATTCATATTAGAAGAGTACATTTAAAACAACTAAAATACCAAATATTCTTAGTTCACCAAGCCTACCTTAAAGGTGCTCAGAACACTTAGATTAGACTAGAGTTGTGCAAAATTATCTACCACAAAGTTGATTTTATAATAAAGTGTAGACAATCTCATCTAATTTATTGAATACCATATATACAGTGAAAAGCAGAATATCTTAATTCAAAATATGATTTTACTAAATACATAATGCTTTTGCACCATTATAAATTTAATGTATATAGTAGTTATGATGTAAATGTCTTTATTATATAAATTATATTAATGCAATGGTTCAACTTAATGTATATGCAATACTATACACAGTAAGTAATAGCTATAGTATTTTATTACATATATATTAAGCTGAGCCATTGCATTGATTATATATATATATATATATATATATATATCATTGCAAATTAGGAATTCTCTGCATGTCTATCCTATGTTCTCTCAAACCTAGAATCAAAGCATTTATCTAATACTATCTCTGTGCCTTTTGTGGAGGAATGCTGCTCACTCTAGCAACTGAGATGCAAAGTAAGTCAAACAAAGCCAGTAACAGTTTTCCAATTGAATGTTTGTTCTGTCTTTAACAGAATTCCCAACTTGTGAACCACTAACTCAATTTATATGCAAAAGTGGAAGATGCATTAGCAGCAAATGGCACTGTGACTCTGGCAAGTACCAACTGTTTACTGTAGAGCACTATTAGGAGACCTGGCTGTTCTGGTTTAGTTCCTTCAGGAGGCAGTTGAAAGAGAGACTTGAAGAACAAGCAAACGGGTTAATACAAGCAGGAAGAGGGCAGCTGACACATCAGTGGAGATTTAATATTAAGGATAATGATGCTCAGTGTTTGTCCCAAGGGGCTATGATCGTGCTTTGTTTTCAGATTTTATGCTGGACATAGTGTCAGTCTACAAACAGAAAGAAAACAATTAAGAAAATGATCTGAACTATTTAAATTCCCCAAAGCGTGCATGTAAAGCACTTGTAAACTCAAGATAAAATAAATGACCTCACCAGTGTATCCTGAAACCTCACCTCCTCAGAGCCCTGCCCCACTAGGGAAAGATAGGGACAGGCTGGGAGAATGCATCGACCTGCCAACGCCAATGTTCAGCAGAGAAGCATGCTTGTTACAGAAGCCAGACCTTCTACTTTCTGCACCCCATAATGATCTCGGGTCCATGCTCCTAGAGGGATAAAGAATAGGGAAGCTATCAGGGGAGGGGATGGGATATGGAAGTCTGATAGTGGGAACTGTGTGGAATTGTACTCCTCTTACCCTACCGCCTTGTTGATATTTTTTATTTTATGAATAAGTTAAAAATTTTAAAATGACAAAAGCCCATAAAAAATGTTATTATGGAAGTATTTAGATGGTTTTAGCTTTATATTTGGCTTCTTATTTACAAGTGATTTTTTTTTTCTTATACTAAATTGTAATTATGATAGCACTAATGTAATCATTGCTATTACAGTGCTTTCTAGATTATGTCAAATACAAGTAAATGAATTATATATAAATTGATGTAGACTCAGTCACCCATTTAAATCTACCCTATGTTCATTTTACAGTTCTCTACCTCCCTTCTACAAATAGGGGCTCATAAAGAGTAAAAATCATTGCTTATATTGATATTCAACATTTTTTTTACTTTAGATACTGTATATTTTCAAGTACAGATATAATGTATAGGGAAACACAGCATCGAGTCTTGGATAGACTCTTGGAAGGAGTAACATTAATCAAAGTAATATATGGTGAAATTAGTTCCTTGAATAATGTTACATTCAACACCAGACAAAATTTGTATTTTCTCATCAATAGTTTAATAAAACAATGTTAAAGTAAGACTCTTATTCAAGGACCCAACTAGTAAGCTTAGGAGATAGTGGAGGAAAAGTACAGTGAAGCCTCATGTTATAAAATTGGAAAGAGGGGACTGAATTATAGATATTGTGAGACGCTCTGGGGAACAGAGTATAGATTTAAATAATTTCCCCCAGTAATTACATCACTAGCTGTATAATTTCATGAAATTTCTATAATAACCATCATCATTCTTCTCCATAGTTATTTCATGATGCATAAGTTTATTCAGTCAATAGTGGTCTTATTTTAGTAAAATGGAAATTAAGTTATAACACCCCAAACCCAGGATGACTTTTTAGTTTAGTAGTTGATATAAAGTCAGGAGTAAAGCATTATAACTATTAAAATAATTCTCCCTCGGCTCATGGGAAATGTAGATTATCATAAATTACTCATCCCTCTTTTAGTAATAACAAGAGCTCTGTGTGTAGCAAAAAGCAATATTAGCTGTTTCACTAGAAAAAGCTTCTAAATGCATCAGTTTTAAATGCCTTAACCATGATGTTTTTTTCCAGACGATGACTGTGGAGATGGGAGTGATGAGGTTGGCTGTGTTCACTCTTGCTTTGAAAATCAGTTTAGATGTTCCAGTGGCAGATGTATACCAGGCCACTGGGCGTGTGATGGTGACAATGACTGCGGAGACTTCAGTGATGAGACCCAGGTCAACTGTACCAAAGAAGGTTAGTCATTTGAATTTATAAAATTTCAGGTTAGATTGATGTGTCTGTTTGAAATGTTTCAGAGTAACTATTCTAAAAACTAAATCAGGGTTTTCAAATAAAAATATGGACATAGTTAGGTGGGGTTTTGTTTATTTGTTTGCTTTCCAGAGCCCTGCTCAGCTCCGGTTTATGGTACTTGAGGGTATTGAGCCTAGAACTTCAGAGTTACAGGCACGATAGTCTCTTTGCATAACCATTATGCTATTATCTCCACCCTGTACATGGAGTTTTGAAAGATAATCTACCTTTTGGGGTAGGCAGTGGTGTACCCAGTAGAGCACACATTCCCATGTGCCAGAACTTGAGTTCAAGTTCCCAGCCCCCACCTGTACGGAGGAGGCTTTATGAGTAGTAAAGCCATCCTGCAGGTGTCTGTCTCTCTTTCTTCCTCACTTCCTATCTTCTCTTCCCTTTCACTTTTACTCTGTCTCTGATGAAAAGAGAGAAAAAAAGGAAAAAGGAGTAAAATGACCTGCAGTAGCCGTGGATACTTCATCATGCAGGCACCAAACCCCAGTGATAAGCATTAAGGAAATTAAAAAAAAACCAATTAATTAAAGGAATTTAAAAATCATTTACACCCTTCCTTTTTCTAGTTTCTCATCTTCATACCTCCTTGCATTTTAATATCTCCTGTGGTCTTAACTTTTATTAGTACATGTTCTACTTACCAACTCTTTAATTTCTTCTAACTTCTAATTGCCACATCATAACATATCCAAAAAGGGATGAAATAAAAGCAATGGGGATGGTGTTCCTTTTATTTCCGCACTAACTTTTTCCCTTAATAGTTTAAATACTTATCTTCTAAATGATATTATTTTTCAACTGATTGATGTCCTTGAAATGTGAAGAGAGGAAGGAAATCATAATCATGCCTCTCTGCACACACATGTGCAGCCTGAACCTGCCATTTACATGTGTGACTCTGCAAAATGTTATCAGCTACAGAGCATAATAACAAGTTAGAAATATCACAGGAGAGTGGTCCGGGATGTGGCACTGTGGATAAAGCATTGTACTCTCAAGCATGAGTTCAATCCCCAGCACATATACCAGATTGATGTCTGGTTCTTTTTCTTTCTCCTCCTATTTTTCTAATAAATAAAATCTTTAAAAAAAAGAAGAAGAAGAAGAGGGTCGGGTGGTAGTGCAGAGGGTTAAGCGCACGTGGTGCGAAGCGCAGGGACCAGCATGAGGATCCCAGTTCGAGCCCCCAGCTCCCCACCTGCAGGGAAGTCACTTCACAGGCGGTGAAGCAGGTCTGCAGTTGTCTATCTTTCTCTCCCCGTCTTCCCCTCCTCTCTCCATTTCTCTCTGTCCTATCCAGCAATGAACGACATCAACAACAACAATAATAACCACAACAAGGCTACAACAACAAGGGCAACAAAGGGGGAAAAAAATTGGCCTTCAGGAATAGTGGATTCATGGTACAGGCACTCAGCCCCAGCATTAACGCTGGAGGCAAAAAAAGAAAAAGAAAGAAAAAGAAAAAAAGAAAAAACAAATATCACAGGAGAAAAAAAATTAGCCTGTCAACCACATGTTCCATAAGTAACATCCTTAACCCTTTAAAATAGAGTTTCCTCTCTACTTAAGCAATTGAAATAGTTTGTTATCCATTTAAAAAAAGTTATTGTACATATACTTTGGAAGCTATATGCACTCTGCTTGAATTGAAGAATAAATAAAAGGATAAAAAAAATCCTTTCCCAGTTTTTAAATCTATTATACATACAAATCAAAGGCACCTATATAGTAAGGTGAACAGGATAAACTCTATGCTGTCTGATCATAGAAAAAGAGTTGTTTTCAAAGTGGTTTTCATTGAAGTTTGTCTTTTGCAAATATTTGACAATGTATAAAAAGCAAACAGCTAAAGTGCTTTCTTTGGCATGCATTACTCTTATTTTTCTCATTCCTTCTCTCTTCAGTTGTAAATACTATGAACAAGGCAGTTGACATTATCTACCTAAAACTAGACTCTTACAAGAATGACTAAGTTTTTTATGAATTTTCTAAATGGTATATTAAAAGTATATTATTGATTTTCATTTGCCTATTAAGAAACCTGGGGTTATATGTTCCATAATGATGACCAAAATATGGGCATACAACCACCCACTAGTTATAAGGCAATGAAACAGGAGTCCCCATGGCTACTGATATTGACTTGAGTCTCTTTCTCTCAGACAGTGGACGTAATAGAAGTTATAATGAAAAAAGAAAATTAGTAAGATGTTCTGGGTTACAATATCTTATAAAATTTAGTATGAGCACAAGTGAAGTGAATGTTACTTCAAAATTGAGGAAGAGTTGTATTTCATACTAGAGTTTATGATTATCTTTCTCTTAGTCTCCACTATGTGATTCTTTCGTCATACTCCACTTCTTTCTGTCCCAGTGTTTTCTCTATTCTTTCTCTACCTTATACTTGTGTTCTTTTTTTCTTTCAACTTAGTCGATCCCAGACTAAAATTGAGCTAGAACACTTTGCTTTATATTTTTCTGGTAAGGAAAAGGGAGCACGCAGTTTTGTCCTTGTTCCCTTTGCGTATTTGAAGTATCCATCTGCAGATTGTTCACCTGGTAGTTAGCACAGTTGACTATGCATAAGGATTTCAGCCCCTGGGCACTATATGGGAGTACTCGCACAGGGAAAGCTTTGCAAATGGTGGTACAGTATTTTGGGAATCTCTCCCAATTATGTCACTCACCCTCAATGAAAGAGAGAGGGAGAGAGAGAGAGATCACTGGAAAGATGCAAGTATGAAGGCCCTGCAAACATCCTGGAAGCAAATCCTCCTCCTCCTCCTCCTCCTCCTCCTCTAGGATATGTTTGACATTTTGTTATAAAATACACATTAATTTAATTACCAAGTTACTCCTAGAATATAAACTAAAGTTTCCCATTTCCCCATTTCATGTATGTCTTTTTAGCCTCCTCCTGAGATACACACTTGTGACGTACTGTCAGTACCACATACTCTGCTGTGGAAGATACAGTGGATTTGTTAATTTACTTGCATCTCAGAATTGAGATCTAACTCTGTCCTGTATGTGTAGATACCCAAGTCAACGTTTTTATTGAATATAAAAAGTTCGGAGACATCACTTTCGTTTCTTGCTTGTCCATAGTTGAGTGCTGCCCCATCTTTGAGGCTTGCTGAGGAGTTTTTCAGTTTTGGATTAGATAGAAGCATCAATATTAGTATCAATACTAATAGACTCCATCTTCTGAGCACTTCAACTTCACTGTTTGTGTTTTTTGTTTGTTGCTATAAAAGATATGCTGTCAATATGAGTGCCACATGTTTCTTCTATGATTAAGGTAATTAGTCAGGAAGTGACCCAGATAATCTGCATGGCACTCGGGAGTGTTGCAAAGATGAGGAGAGCTTTGTGAACTAAATTATATGTATCAGATTATGAACTGCACTAGGATCCTTAATCAGATACTCCAGTTGGTAAATAAAAGGCACAGGAGTTGAGGAAAAGAGACTCTCAGGACTGACTTTTATACAAAACATTCCAGACTATTTAGAAGGGCATTGGAATATATTTTCTCTACAGTAATTTTGGTTATGTGTTCTGATACAGAACTTGTGAATAAACGTGATAAGGAGTTGTTAAGGATGGTCAGGAAAGTCATTTTGCACACACAGAATTTGTAAGGCAAGAGCCAAGGTAAAGTCAACGTTTGATATAATTAGTCATATAATTCAGTCCCAAAACCTCCTGTGGAAGAAAGAGTGGGGAATTTTGGCTGGAGTTTCAAGACTGGCTGTCAAAGCTGATTAAATCCGCCATATAATTGCTCAGCATTTTGCTTTACACTGCCTGGGTAAGCAGAGCATATGGTGCTGTGTCTATCAAACCAAATTGTTTGCAAAAGGACAAAGCAATTCTTATAATAACCCTTATGACTAAAGAAACAGGAGAAAACTAAGAAATCAAATGTTCCATATGAAGACTTTACCTCAGAAAAGTCGTATGTTTAAAATTGGCCCATGGGAAGTCAGGCGGTAGTGCAGCAGGTGGCGCAAAGCACAAGGATCAGTGTAAGGAACCCAGTTCGAGCCCCCGGCTCCCCACCTGCAGGGGGGTCACTTTACAGTTGGTGAAGCAGGTCTGCAGGTGTCTCTCTTTCTCTCCCCTTCTCTGTCTTCCTCTCCTCTCTCTATTTTTCTCTGCCCTGTCCAACAAGGACATCAATAACAACAACGATAAAAAAAAGGGCAACAAAAGGGAATATATATTAAAAAATTTAAAAAAATAAAATTGGCCCATGTACTCCTTCAAAACACTTTCAAAAAAAAAAGAAAAGAAAAGAAATCTACAGTGATTATCACTTTATCATCATCATAATCAATATATGGGGGAAAGGTAAATGGATGGTGTCCTCCTAAATTAATTTATGCCCTGCTCTTCCCTCTTACTGTTCTTCTCCTTTCCGAATTTCTTCTTTTGGCAAAGGAGGTATAGTATCTAATTTAGAAAGCATTATGATTGTCATAATTATTGCTGTACATGCATACAGATACACACACACAAGCGCACACACACTACAAGCAATAGTGGAATGGGTAGGGAATCCATAACATACTGATCCCTTCCTTTGTTTTAATACCTGTTTATTATTAATTTAACACTAGTTTCTTTTTTGTTTCTGAATACTGGTACTTGTTCATGAAGTTTCTGCTTCCAGATTTCCTGAAACTTGTTATTAGAAGTCCTACTGATTATTACTTTTTGCCTCTGTGCTTGTAAAATATGTGTCTGCAAGGTACATTCTTTTGAATGATGATACTGTGAGGCCTGCTTTTCAAGCACTTCCCCTTTTGCCATCTAGGGCAATTCTGGATATGTCAGAGATTTTTCTTGGCCTACAGGCTAAAAGAGAAGAATATATCACCACATGCTAATCACCCACAACTCTGGTATCTGGATGCTATCCTGAGAGCCTGGAGATTGTGTATGGGATAACTAGAATAAACTCAATATCTTATGATATCAAAATAATGTACCTGATGCAAATGCCATTTGGACAATGACAGTTTTATTAAGCACCCTTATCCTGATGTTTTCCCTCTTAGAAATATATTCTGATTTTTATCTGTGTGATGTATACCACCTGTTTGTTACTTATGTCTTAACATTTGCTCCTGATGCATATTTTACTAAAAAAAAAAAAACATTTTAAATCTTCCTCATTCCTTTTTGATGTAATACATAATTTACAAATAAATACTTCTGGAAGCTTGGCATAGATGGGCACACACTTGACACTGTCCCAACTCGGGATATGCTGTGTGTCTCCCACCTGACATCTTCTGATCAACTTTATGGCAACTGGCTATGCTATTCTTTCTCTACCCAGGGACACATCTCAACTCAGGGTACTGGCAACTGGCCAAGGTTCTCCAGCTGTGTATCCCCATAGGTACTTATTTCCATAGTGATCTTTTTGTAAAGCTGCTGTCTGAATCGTTCTTCTGGTTAGGGAAATAAGCATTGTTAGATCCTTAAAGGGCTTTGTATGGAAAGAATTCTTCTGTTACCTCAAGTTTGATCATTTTGATTTATTTTTGAATTTACTTTTATTTTTTGCCTCCAGGTTTATTGCAGTGGCTTGGTGCCTGTACTATAAATCCACTGCTCCTGGAGGCCTTTTGTTTTTTTCCATTTTGTTGCCCTTGTTATTATTGCTGTTGGATAGGACCGAGAGAAATCGAGAGAGGAAGGGAAGACAAAGAGCGGGAGAGAAAGATAAGACACCTGCAGCCTTGCTTCACTGCTTGCAAAGCGACCCCCCCCCCTTGCGGTGGGGAACCAGAGGCTAGAACCAGTATCCTTACTACTGTCATTGTGTGTTTCATGCCATGTGTGCTTAACCCCCTGTGCTATGCCCAGCCCCCTCTTTGAATGTATTTTAAAAGAAAATATACGGGGGCTGGAAGAATAGTTCACCTGCTTTGTCATGTGAGAAATCCAGATTTAAACTCAAATCCTGCCTCATTAAAGGAAGCTTCAGGGGCCAGGCAGTGACACACCTGGTTAAGCTCACATACTACAGTGTGTAAGGACATGGGTTCAAGCCACTGGTTCTCACCTTCAGGGGGAAGCTTCACAAGTGGTGAAACAGGGCTGCAAATGTCTCTCTGTTCCTTTACCTCTCTATCTCCCCCTCCCTTCTCAATTTCTCTCTGTCTCTATCCTATAAATAAATAAATAAATATTTTTAAAAGCAAGCTTCAGTGCTATTATATATTTATGTGTATATGTATATATACACACATATGTATAAAAGAAAATTGTTTAGTATATTTATACAACTATTCCCCAATTATCTCCAGAAGTTGTTATAAAACTGCATGCTAAATAGCATCACTTTGGACTTGATGAAGAAGGGAGGAGATTTTACATATAATAGTCTTGTCCAAAATATGACAATTTACTCTAAATGCAACATTGAATAGCTCTCGCATATTTGGAATTTTCCTTACTGTTGAGGAATATCTGACCTTAATTTAGTTTCACTGTTCTTAAATGTCTTCTGTGAGTTTAAAGTAGTGTAATTAGTACCTCGTCCCCAAATGAGCAAGTTGGGTGATGCTGGAACATATGTGATCTCTTATTCACATCACAAATGCAAATTAAATGCAAATTTAAAATTAACTATGTATTGACCTTCAATTTTGATTCATTACGGATAATCTTTAACAATTTTCCAAATCCATTTAACTGTATCGCATTATCAAATATATCACACTGTTAATATGCATGTTCACACGTCCTCAGTCTTCAGCTTGAACTATTTAACTTTGTTTCTGCTTTGAAACTTCCAATTTCCTTTTGGACTTTTCATTGTTCATTCATTCACTCACCTCACTACTTCCTTGTTTCTAAATTTAAGAAAGAAACCAGAATGTTTTTCTCTTTGTAGATTTGTAGTCAAGCAAATTATTTGATATACTGGTGAATAGATGAATGTTTAATAAATAATTATTGAGTTAGACTGTCTTAACCAGAAAATTCAATCATGTTCTCTAAACTCAATCATTTTTTTCTTAATTGTCACCAGGCTTACTGGGGTTTAGTGCCTGCATGGCAAACCCATTAATCTTGGTGGATATTTTTTCTTTCTCTCTCTCTTTTTTTCTTTGTTTTTCATTTGATAGGGAAGAGAAATTAAGAGGATAGAGGGAAAGAGGGAGAGAGGAAGGGGGGAGGGAGGGAGAGATAGAGAGAGAGAGAGGAGAAAGCTGAAGCCATGCTCTACCACTTGTGAAGTTTCCCTGCAGATGGAGACCATGGAGCTTGAACCCTTGTCCTTGCACATGGCAATATGTGTGCTCAACCAGATGACCCACTGCCCAGCCCTCCTTCATTTACTTTGTCTTCTGAATTTAATAACTTTTAAAACAGATTTTTGACTTATTTTTTCAGAGATAAAGAAATGACAGTAAAAGAGAGGAAGAAAGGGAGAAAGAAGGGAGGAAGGAAGGAAGGAAGGAAGGAAGGAAGGAAGGAAGGAAAAGAAAAGAAAAAGGGAGAGAGGGAGGGAGGAAGGGAGGGAAAAAGAAAAGATTGGCATATGCAGTGACAAGAATGTGACCTGAGACTTAAGGTTTGCCAGTCCTGTGCTCTACCATGATCATCTACTAACTTGTCTGTTTACCCACATTAACTCCAGAATCTGGAGTCTCTCTGACTGCTGCTGCTTCTTCCTTTTTCCCTCCTCTACTTCCTCTTCCTTCTCTTGCTCTTTCTTTCTTTCTTCCTTTCTTTCTTTCTTTCTTTCTTTCTTTCTTCCTTCCTTCCTTCCTTCCTTCCTTCCTTCCTTCCTTCCTTCCTTCCTTCCTCCTTCCTTCCTTCCTTCCTTCCTTCCTTCCTTCCTTCCTTCCTTCCTTTCTTTCTTTCTTTCTTTCTTTCTTTCTTTCTTTCTTTCTTTCTTTCTTTCTTTCTTCCTTTGTCATTGCAGGGACATCACTACCTCCATGGAAACTTTTTTTTTTTCAGAGAGAGACAGCAGATGGAGAGAGAGAAAGCACTATAGAACTGAAATTTTCCCCAGTGCTTTGTACTCAAAACAGTATCCCACACACTAATGGCGCCCTCCTGGATAAACTATTTTGCCTATTCAGGAGTTAATTTTCTTGAAGGCATATAGGATGCAGTGAACTAAGTTTACATTTCTTTAGTATCACTCATTTACCCAATATCTATGTGTAGTTTCATCCCATGACTCAGTAAAATAAGACAGATAAGATGTTTCCATTAATTTTTTGAGAGGTCAGGTATCTGGTGCATATGGCATGTGTGATTTCAGTGCTCCCATATCAGTTTTTTTCACTCAGATAAAGAGATACCACAGCACAAGGTACTCCTCAGGTATTACAGTACTCCCTTTGTGGTGATAGGATTGAACCTGGGCTGTGTTCATGGTGTATCATGAACCCTACTCAGTGAACAGTCTCTCTGATCACTTCTTTTGTTTGTAAAAAAAATCTCTCTGCCCAATGGATAGTGAATTTCAGTCAAATGGTAAAGCATTAAATCTTGTCTTTGTTTCTATTCTTCAGTAGTAACTGCCCAATAAGGAGAGTTCGTTAATGATAATCTGAGAGGAAAAAATGAACTTATAAATATTGACAATCCACCTAAATGTCATTAAATTTGCATGTGTTCTTTTTTATTCAGTCCTCATAATAGATATTGCTCAGAGAAGTTAAAGTACTTGCCTCAGATTATAAATCTGATATCATATATTTGTCCATTCTTTAATCTAGCTATAAGGTATGTAATCTCTCTGATGTCTTAACACTCTATGATATATATGAACATCCAATAATTATAAACTTGTAACTAAATATTCAGTTTCACCTTAAAATGAGAAAAGAAAGACCATAATTAGCTAGTTGCTGTAATGAATTTTTCCAAAAAATGTCAGAAAAGACCTTGGTCATTACATTAAATAATCACAGGTCTGTCCTCCATTTTGGTTTCTTTCTTCTGCTCCTGCAGCTATCTTTGGCAAAGTGTGTTCTGGAACTTTGCCATTGGAATATCTGTGGACTTTCCCTAAAGCATAATTCTTTAGTCACCAAAGGTATTTATTTGACTTCCATGATCATTTGACCACATAGATTCAGAAAATGTAGAAAGTTGGAAAAAATCAGGGCTGGGCAGTAGTGCACTGGCTTAAGTGCACATAGTATGAAGTTCAAGGGCACACTTAAGGATCAGGGTTCGAGCCCCCTACTAGAGGGAGTCGCTTCACCAGCAGGGAAGCAGATCTGCAGGTGTCTTTCTCTTCTCCTCTTTATCTTCCTCTCCTCTCTCAATTTCTCTCTGTGCTGTCCAATATAATAAAAATGAAAAAATAGAAAGAAAAAAAAGGCTGCTAGGAGCAGTGGATTCCTAGTGTAGGCACTGAACCCTAGTGTTAACCCTAGAAGCAAAAAGAAAAAAATTAAAAGGTCAGTTTAGTTTGATGACAATGTTCTGTTGTAGATATGATGAGGCTGGTAATTTTGATGCAAAAATATTCTTTAATTTAAAAGTTATGCCATATTATTTTTTGGACAGTCCAGAAAGCTCTAATAGTACAGCCAAACCAAAAAGTAGATACTAACATACCAAGACAGATTAGAAACACTTAAGGCTGTGCTGTTATCAAGATTAATTTGTAGATGA
This sequence comes from Erinaceus europaeus, assembly GCF_950295315.1. Classification (NCBI taxonomy): domain Eukaryota; kingdom Metazoa; phylum Chordata; class Mammalia; order Eulipotyphla; family Erinaceidae; genus Erinaceus; species Erinaceus europaeus. The sequence continues at coordinate 60,082,704 of NC_080179.1, read as the reverse complement.
AGACTCATATTACATATTTAAGTATAGAGAATGGTGGTTAAGGTCAATATCTTTTGACTTCTAGACTCTATCACACCTCCACTTAGCTATACTATCCTGTTTCTGGCAATTCTATAGAACCCACATTGAAACTAGGTGACAGAGAATAGCGTTCACCATCAAGACTCAGGCGTGTTTTGTTCTTTCACGAAAGCATTCTGTCACTTGTGTGCTTAACCAGGTGCGCCACCACCTGGCCCCAGGAAAGCATTCTGAAGAAGCTTTCAATTCACTTTTATTAAAATACAATAAAAACCACTATTTCATAGTCACCAAATTTTATAGAGAAGGAAGAATTTGGCTTTGAATTTTAGGAAAGTAGGAAATTATGTTATGAGCTCAGCAACACCATAAAAGTTTCTCTCTTCATATTTTTGGCTATTATCTTTTTATAAAAATATCGATTACTTCCTGATAAAATACAATTTAAAGAAAATTTAAACTCTAATTTAGAGAAATATAATATCCATTTTCAATGAGACACAAATTGTCTGGCTTAACTTTATCCTCTCAAAGAGTGATTTCATTTCCTTAAGAAATTTTAATACTGAAATATCAAACAATGTTAATTATTAATGGATTTTACCCATAGGAAACCTCTTTTTGTTTTCCAGGCTGAAATAGCTCTTGAAAGGTCATTCTGCCCTTAGTACTGCAAACAACTTTCACATCAAGTGCAAAGAAAACTCAGGACATATTAATTAATTAATAATAAATTCCACATTGATAATCTATAATATTTATAGCTATATAGTTCATTCAGATAAATATTAATTATAAAATTAAATGTTAAAAAATGGTTAATTTATATAGGAAGAGAGAAGCTAACTATCCTAATCTTTGCTACAGAAAATTTTGGCAATTGATCCTGTCTTACTCATAGTAAGTACAGCTTTTGTATTCAGCCAGTATTTATGTATCTTGTCACTAAGCAGAGTAGCCATTCTGCATTTTATGGATATAATTAATAACTACATCCAAAATGTAGCAAAATATCTCTCTTGAAAGGAGAAACCATGTTTCTTAAACTTTGAATATAATTGAAAAATAGTGGTAGAAGTAAATCAACTTTCACAGTTTTTCAGTTGTTTTCTCATAGTAAGGTTGTAGATAATGAGATAGTAAGACTTAAGACATCCAGCAGAAAATAAGAAAATAGGAAAAAAAAAAAAAAAGTCCGACTCCCCTCCCCTGCAAAACAACTTACCAAGAGATCTGGTAGGAGATTGAATGACAGTTTTTTGTTTGTTTTTTAAATTGAATTTTTTTAAATTTGTATTAGTGATTTAATGATGGATTGTGGGGTAAGAGGGGTACAATTCCATACAGTTCCACCAGAGTTTTATATCCCATTCCCTCCATTGGAAGCTTCCCTATTCTTTATCCCACTGGGAGTATGGACCAAAAATCTCTATGGGGGAGGTGCGAGCTCTGATTTCTGTAACTGCTTCTCTGCTGGACACGGACATTGACAGGTTGATCCATATTCCCAGCCTTTTTCTATCTTTCCCTGGTGGGGTAGGGCTTTGGGGAGGCAGGGTTCCAGGACACATTGGTTGTCTGCCTAGGGAAGTCAGGTAGGCATTATAGTAGCATATGAAGCTTGGCTGAAAAGCATTAAGATATAAAGAAGAACAAATTGCTTAATAATCAGGAACCAAAAAGTCAGAATCTAGCTGATGAGATTTGGGTCTTCATAAGGGAAGAAATCTATTTTAGCTATATTCTGATGGGCCCATGACTTTACTAATTTTTGACTGAGCTAACATGCAGGTGAGCTGAAAGTGGGTATAGGCCTAGAAAGCTGGATCAGAGAAGAGAGTAGCTCCCTAGGACCCATATCTATTCATATTTTGCACAGGAGGCTGTGTAACCTCGACATTCCTGTCAGCCTGAACTCGCATTCCATGGCCACAGCTAGGAACATTCTAAGCTGTACTCATTTCAGAGTCAGAGTATGTTGACCCAGGCTCCCTTCAGAGAGTGGGACAGTTTCTACCACTGTTGTTCCCAAATTGAGGGCAAGGTCCTTTAGAGGCCCACAGAGGGTTTATGATTTTGTTCCTGATGGAGATGACCAGTGATGGTGGAGAGAGGGATCTGTTAGAGGTTTAGGCCTATCATATCTATGTGGAAATTCTCAGGATTCCCTCACTAGGGCTCAGATGATGAGGCCGCCTCCTAGTGGCCAAAAGAGCCACCATTAAAGTGTGCAGGTCTCTTGCCATGTTTTCTAGTTCTTACTTTATCTGACAAAGTTAGATTAGAGTGATTTAAAGAAGTGAAACAAGAAGTGGGAGAGGTGGGTATCTAGGTCTAAGGAGAAAATATTTGATTAGTACTTTATGGTGTCCGCTAGGTCTTTCTACTTTCTTGCTGCACTTATTGAGTCACTATAGACCACTGCACACTTTTACTTTAATATATATTCCCCTTAATTTATGGACACCTGTGCACATGTGCCCTATCTCATGTGCCCTGGTCTATATCTAAATTCTGTTACTTTGTTAGATGTGCCACCCCAAGTGGAACCAAGAGGTCCTCTGAGCTACGAAAAAAAATCTCACCAGAGTATTAGAGCTGGACAGTTGAAATCCTAGGCCTGGCATCTCTGCACACAGTCCAAAGTGAAATATGTAGAGGTGGCACTGGTTTCATTGATTTGGTTGAAGTCAGCAGATGGAATATTAAATGGTGTGGTTGAGGTCAGCAGATGGAGTGTGGATCAAGAGAAGCATGAAGGAAAACAAGCAAAGCCCCAGAAATTCCAGGAGTAAGAGAAATCTGGTTTTATAGAGAATGTGGAAGGTTCCTTACTGTCTTAGAGTTTAAGGCAAGAGATTATGATTATTATTATAACCAAGTTATTTAGGAACTTCATTTACTTTGGAAGTTCAATGGCTAGGATTTGCTATACCATACAAGATCTTACCATGATTTACGTCATATAAAGCTATTTACAAATAACTGTCTTTTATACTGATGAAACCAGTTGCATCTGGTCTCCCTGGTCTATGATTATAGGTGATGTAATAGTTCCAAAAAATAAGTTATTATTAGAAATGCATTAACAATTTAATTTGTTAAAATTCAATCATTTTACTACTTTGAAATCTTAAGTGCTTAGACTGAAGGAATATATACTCAGAACTGAAGTTTATGCATTAAAAAGCTTGAAACATTCAATCTATTATCCCCTCTCATATTGATTAAGTAGTGATTTATAAGACTATAAGTTAACAGGAGTATATATTAACACCATTCCTGCCACCACAGGTGTTCCTACCCCCAGCCCCTACAGCAGAGCTGAAAATCTCCCCTCTCCTCTCTCATCCCCCACCCGCCCAGAGATTTTAGTTTGTGCAATACTCCAAACTCAGTCAAATTCTGCTTTGTGTTTCCCTTTCTGAATGACAGAGTTCTTGACTTAGATCACTACCACCACATGAAACTCACAGTAACAAAAAAAGAACTCAGTGGATTAAGATAAAAATAAGTGATATTTTGTAAGTATCAATAAATAAGCAGTAGAATAAAAACATTTCTCTATTCAAGAGAAAAAAAAATGGTATGGGACCAGAAAATGGTTTAACTGATAATGCACCTTCTTTTACTATACGTGAGGATCAGGATTCAAGTAATAGCCACTCCACAGAAACAAGATGCAAAGGGGAAGCTTCACAGGTTGGGGGCAGCACTGTGTTCTTCTCTTTCTCTCTATCTCTTACCCTCGCTCTGAAAAAAAAAAAAAAACAGATTAAGAAATAGTCTGATAAGAGCACTGGAGTTATCAGGGGTTAAACCCCAGTGAAGCCCTCGTGGCAAAAAAAAAAAAAAAAAAAGTTAGAGCAGGAATAGATAGCATAGTGGTTATGCAAAGAGACTGTCATGCCTGAGGCTCTAAGAAAGAAGTCCTAGGTTCAGTCCCCCCCCACACCACCATAAACTAGAGCTGGGCAGTGCTCTGGCTAAAAAAAGGTGCCCAACAACAGATGAGTGGCTGAGAAAGTTGTGGTACATATACACAATGGAATACCATGCAGGTATTAAGAACAATGAACCCACCTTCTCTGACCCATCTTGGATGGAGCTAGAAGGAATTATGTTAAGTGAGCTAAGTCAGAAAGATAAAGATGTGTATGGGATGATCCCACTCATCAACAGAAGTTGAGAAAGAAGATCTGAAAGGGAAACTAAAAGCAGGATTTGACTGAATTTAGATTAGGGCACCACAGTAAAAACCCTGGGCTGAGGGTAAGGGTGGATGTTCAGCTTCACGTGGCGGGGGTGGGGGGGTGGGGAGGGATGGGACACAGTCTTTTGGTGGTGGGAATGGTGTTTATGTACACTCCTATCAATTTGTAGTCAAATCACTATTTAATTAATATGAGAAGGGAAAATTGATCGAATGTCTCAAACTTTTTAAAGCACAGACTGAGTCTTTTTTAATACATAGGCTGAGTCTTTAACATGTTGACTCTTAAAAACTTAGACCAGGGAGCCGGGCTGTAGCGCAGCGGGTTAAGCGAAGGTGGCGCTAAGCGCAAGGACCAGCATAAGGATCCCAGTTCGAGCCCCCAGCTCCCCACCTGCAGGGGAGTCGCTTCACAGGTGGTGAAGCAGATCTGCAGGTGTCTGTCTTTCTCTCCTCCTCTCTGTCTTCCCCTCCTCTCTCCATTTTCTCTGTCCTGTCCAACAACGACGACATCAACTACAACAATAAAAAGACAACAAGGGCAACAAAAGGGAAGATAAATAAATAAAAATTACAAAAAAAAAAAAAAAACTTAGACCAGGGAGAACAGAAGCAACCAGTGGCACAGCTATATACAAATGATGTCAAAGGACATAAATTATGGTGATGTTCTGTATGATACAGCAAATCCTAACAAAGGGATTTTTCAAAGTTAACCTAATTGCCAAATAATGTGATTATAGTAATAACTATCTACTGTCTTCTTAAACCCTAAGATAGCAGGAACCTCCTGCTTCCTCTTTAGAGTCTATATTTCCCCCAGTCCTGGAACCTCTAGGGCGGGGCTCACTTTCCTGCATGCTTCTCTCAAATAATACCAAGTGATATTGCAGCCACTGATCCCAACCTGATTAATGCAATGAGTACCACCTCAGCATGCTTCACTTCAGACTGTTTCCAGAGACGTCAGGCATGGAAATGTCAATCTTTCACCCTCATTACCTTTCCTTTCATAGTATTCTCTAATTCCATTAGAGGAGGTTCATTTCCTAACATAATCCCAAAATCTAGATATAGACCAAGTCCCATAAGATAGAGCATATGTTTACATGTGTCCATAAATTAGGGCAAAATATATACCTGAAAGCAAAAATACACAATAGTCTGTAGTGAGTAAGTATCAAGTTCCTAATGAAATAGTGTCTACTTAGATTTAGATACCCTCCTCACCTACTTCCTATTACAGTTCTCTCACTCACTCCAAAGCTAACCTCATCAAAGCAAGGACCTCAAAAGCTGAATAAGGGCAAAAGACTGGCATACTTTAATCTTCTTCTTCTTCTAGCGTTTGCCCTTCTTCTGTAGCCAGTCAACAGCATCAGGTTGAGTCTGATGTAAAGTTTCGAGACCTCCTTTGAATCTGGAGAGGTGGCAGTCGTTGACTATGTGGGTCATAGTCTGTCTGGAGCCGCAGGGGCAGTTCGGGTCATCTCTGGCTCCCCAGCGATGGAACATAGTGGCGCACCGGCCATGGCCTGTTCGATAGCGATTGAGGAGGGCCCAATCATAACGTGCTAGGTCAAAGCCGGGTTGACGCTTGCAGGGGTCTGTGATGAGGTGTTTGTTCTTTACCTCAGCTGACTGCCAACTCTGTTTCCAAGAGACTGGAACAGAGAAGTTCAGTGTAGGCGTAGGGGACCAGATTGGGTGACGAGACGTCAAGCGTTGGACAGGGTGGGCGAAGATATCCACGTATATTGGCAGGTCCGGTCGAGTGTAGACGTGGGAAATGAACTTAGATGATGCCGCATCCCCACGAATATCTGGCGGGGCAATGTTGCTAAGAACTGGCAGCCATGGAACCGGGGTGGAACGGATGGTTCCAGAAATTATCCATACTTTAAGGATGACTCTTTAGTCACTATCAGGCCACCCCATCAGCTGGGGCCCTCTTTGGGGAGTCCTGATATTCCCAAACAGACATGAATTTATTCGAAGCCTAGATCTTGAATAAATCCCTCTCTCCATTGTTACCGGTCATTTCTATCAGGAACAACACAATAGACCCCTTTGTGGGCCCCCATAGGACCGTGCCCTCAACTTAGATCAACAATGGTAGAGAATGTTCCATCCTCTGAAGGGAGGCTGGACAATATACTCTATGTTACACCTGAGGAAGATGGGTCCTGATATTGGGGCAGCTTATAATGTTCCTACTTATGACCATATATATATGAGCTCAGATCTACAGGGATGCAGAAGTCACATAGGCTCCTAAGCTGAATATGGACCCCAGATCACATCAAATTGATGAGGTTTACAGTCAACAATATTTATACACCTTTCCCATATTTGGGATCTACTCTATTCCCTGATCCAGTTTCTGGTCCTTCTGCTAGCCATGATATCATCTCCCCAGACAATAATTAGGATGCACCTGCATATCAGATTTCAGACTCAGGAAAAAACAAACAAACAAAAAACACTAGTATAGCCACAGGCCCTTTGGAATATAACTAAAATATGCCTACTAGCTATCTACAAAATGGAGACCCCCCCAAATTCTTCATCTGCACTACTCCAGCCTTTAGGTTCATGATCAGTCAACAATTTGTTTGGCTTTGTATGTTAACTCTCTTTTCAGCCACCAGGCTCCAGATGCTAGCATGATGCCGACCAGACTTCCCTGGACAGACAACCCCACAAATGTGTCCTGGAACTCTGCTTCCCCAGAGCCCTTCCCCACTAGGGAAAGGGAAAGACAGGCTGGACATATGGATCGACCCATCAACACCCATGTTCAGTGAGGAAGCAATTACAGAAGCCAGACATTCCACCTTCTGCATCTCACAGTGACCTTGGGTCCATACTTCCAGAGGAATAAAGAATAGGAAAGCTATCAGGGGAGGGGATGGGATACAGAGTTCTGGTGGTGGGAATTGTGTGAAGTTGTATCAATCCTATCCTATGGTTTAGCCAATGTTTCCTTTTTATAAAATAAAAAAAATTAAAAACGGGGGGTGGGGGGACAAGCGGCAGTGCAGTAGGTTAAGTGCACATGGCGCAAAGCACAAGGACGGTGTAAGGATCTCTATTTTGAGTCCCTAGCTCCCCACCTGCATTCACAGTGAAGCAGGTCTGCAGGTATCTGTCTTTCTCTCCCTTTTTCTATCTTCCCCTCTTTTCTCTATTTCTCTCTGTCCTATCTAGCAACAATGACAGCAATAACAATAATAATAACAACAACAATGATAAACAACAAGGGCAGCAAAAAGGGGAAAATAGCCTTCAGGAGCAGTGGATTTGTAGTGCTGGCACTGAGACCCAGTGTTAACCCTGGAGACACACAAAAAAAAAGTTGATAATTAGTATCTTTCAAAGACTGTTCTATCAACAACTGTTTCTTACTTATGTGAAATTTCAACTGAATTTGAACTTATATATTATGCCCCTGAATTATATTAACCAGATTTATTCATTTGTTGCTAAGGAATTTTAGTTCTTGGCTGGTTAATGTTAACACATATACTCAGATCCCTTCCATAAATAAGTGTAGTTTAAAAAAAAAAAAGAGGGTGTAGCACAATGGGTTAAGCTCAAGTGGTGCAAAATGTAAGGACCGGCATAAGGATCCCGGTTCAAGCCCCTGGCACCCTACCTACAGGGGAGTCGCTTCACAAGCTGTGAAGCAGGTCAGCAGGTGTCTATCTTTCTCTTCCCCTCTCTGTCTGCCCCTCCTGGCTCCATTTCTCTCTGTCCTATCCAATGACAACAACAATAGCAACAATAATAACCATAACAATAAAAAACAGCAAGGGCAACAAAAGGGAATAAATAAATAAATATTTAAAAAGGAAAGGAAGGAAGGAAAGGAGACAGACAGAAAGAAAACCCTGTGTTTAAACTACTACAAAAGCAGACAGTGAACCAGAATTGATCTGTAAGTCATAGCTTGCTGATATCTCATTAAAAATGCACTAGAGGGAGTCGGGCTGTAACGCAGCGGGTTAAGCGCAGGTGGCACAAAGCACAAGGACCGGCATAAGGATCCCGGTTCGAACCCCGGCTCCCCACAGGTGGTGAAGCAGGTCAGCAGGTGTCTATCTTTCTCTCCTCCTCTCTGTCTTCCCCTCCTCTCTCCATTTCCCTCTGTCCTATCCAATAACAACAACAACAATAATAACTACAACAATAAAACAACAAGGGCAACAAAAGGGAATAAATAAATAAAATAAATATTTTTTAAAAAAAAGAAAGAAATGTCTTTTTAAAAAAATGCACTAGAGGCACATTCCAAAAAAGCCTTGGGCTGGCACGTTACCTCACCTGGACAGTGAACTTGTTTGTTTTGTTTGGGGTTATTGGGTTTAGAGCCTGCAGAATAAATCTACTGCTCCCAGGAACATTGTATTCTCTTCTTTATTTTATCTGATAGGGCTTCATTATATGTGAAGCTTCTCCCCTTGTAGGTGGGGACAGGAAACTTGAACCCCGGTCCTTGTGTATAGTAATGTATGTACTCAATCAGGTGCACCACCTACCAGATCAGCCCCTAGTCACGTTTTATCAAATGCATGACTCCAGTTCATGCCCAGCCTGTCTTTTTTTTAAAAAAATTTTATTATATTCATTTATTGGATAGGGACAGCCAGAAATCAAGAGGAAAGGGAGAGCAAGAGAGACAGAGAGACACCTGCAGCCCTGCTTCACCATTCATGGAGCTTTCCCCCTGCAGGTAAGGACTGGGGGCTTGAACCTGGATCCTTGCACACTGCCATGTGTGTGTTTAACCAGGTGCACCACCACCCAGCCCCCTCAGTCTTTTTCTATTTGGAAAAAAAAAGTTATTACAGAGAAGTACAACCCAGTGACAAGAAAAAGAAGGAGGAGGAGAAGGAGAAGAAGGGGGGTGGGAGGAAAAGAGGGAAGAAGGTAGTTTAAAAAATGTTACAAATAGAATATTATATAAATATATTTTTGCTATCTTGATTTTTTTTTAATTCTAGGAAAGAAAGAGTCCTCTATTTCTATACAGTTGCTAGTCTTCTAAGTTCAAATATTTAGTCTCAGTGAATTCATGTGAATATTGGAATAAATTCTACCATCAGTTGCCATATTTTCTCCAGGGTTTTACATTTATTTATTTATTAGATTTCCCAAATTTTGTGCCTAGTTTAAATAGCTCCTGGGCAAAAATATAATAAATTTGCATTCATTAAAAAAACATAACCAACATCAGAAACATAACAGGAAAACAGTATACATATAAACACTCTTGTCCTTTACAACACTATTGGGATACACTGAATTACAATGATCAATTGTGTGCCAAGCCCTGCAGCTTAGGCAACAGGGGACTCTAGGGAACCACACAGGCCTGGAACTGACATTAGAATGGTCATCACAGGCTTTTCAGAGGAATGTAGCTCTTCATACAGGGAAACATCAGTTGTTAAAAGAAGCTGATTGCATTTAGCAAGAAGGTTAAGAGAACATAAATCTTGAAAAATATTTTCAGTATGTTCTGGTAGAAGAGAACAGTATAGCTTAAACATGAACATCCACATAAACCTACTCTACATTAAAAAAAATAAGGTTGTGGCACTGTTGTTTTATATATAGGATAGGTACAGAGAAATTGAGAGAGAAAGGGAGATAGGGAGAGGGGACAAAGAAAAAGAGAGGGAAAGAGAGAGATAGAGATAGAAAGGGAACAGCAGTACTGCTTTACCACTCTGAAGATAGGGACCAGGGGCTTGAACCCACATTTTTATGCACAGTAATATGTGTACTTAACCAGGTATACCACTGTCCGGTCTATTATTAATATGCTGTGAGAGAGAGGATAAGAGGAAGAGAGCAATGCCAGACTGTTTATGTGTGTGCTCACTCTCTGTGTCAGGATACAGGTAACAGTCTACCTGATTGTGATATCAGTTTTGAGTGTTAAAAAGACAAAATAAATGCATAATGCAAATTTAAGGAATATTGCATATTTTCCCTTCCTACATACTGTAACAATCCCCAAAGTTATCTATACAAACTGGACACCATGTGCTATCAGAATCTAGCAAAATGCTGGTTCTCATATGTCTGTAGAGTTAAATCTGAACTGACAAAAACAGATAATACCTATGGTTTCCTCTTTAGCTTACTTTATTCCCTCTTTTTACATCAGACAATAGTCTTTTTTTTTTTTAGCACTGCTGACTTTGAGACTATCACTCATTTCATTCCACTTTCCTCTTTCTCTGACGCTTAATCATGACTTATAACTCTCATATCTTGTCATGAGAATGCTTCATCTGAAATTGCCAAGTCCAGTTTAAGTTTCCTTCTTAACATTTTCTCACAGACTTTTCTCCTACAGTAGCACTTATGGCACTGCTTTTTAGCGGGGTAAACCACCCACTTCCATTGATAGACAGCATGCTGTCAGCTCTATTTCTTGTTGCGCATTGAGATTTCAGTAAATGTTATTTATATGGTCTACCTATTTCCAGTTAAGTCTCTTAGTATCTTTTTTGTTTGACACACAGCAGTTACTGGGAACTTTCTTGAATCAATTGACACCAAAATGGGAAATCAATCCCATATAGCTATTTTTTTAATAAAGTGAGTGTAAAAGGAGCTAGGGAACATTAGCAGCTTAAATGTAGACAAAGTCAATACAATTTGGAGAGAATAGCATTACCAATATGATATTTCTGACAGGTGTATTAACACTCCTAAGAAGAGAATGCTTGCACCATTTAGATTTGAATGTTTATACTACTCTATTGCTTATTTCTCCAAGCTTTAGTCTTGTTTTTCAATTATTGTAATATTATTGTTTTAGTAGCCTTTGCTATAAAACAAAAAGTCCAGGAAAATAATTCATGTATTTAAAATTAATGTATAGATTTACATATAAAGGATAAATAGATAAATTTGCAAAACACACACACACACACACACATATATATGTATATATATATTCAATTTTATTTACTTTGATAGGGCAGAGAAAATTGAGAGGGAAGGGATATAGAGAGGGAGAAAGACAGGACACCTACAACACTACTTCACTACTCATGAATCTTTCCTTCTGCTAATGGGGTCCAAGGGCTTTTGCATGGTAACATGCACTTAACCAGGTGCACCACTGCCCAATTCATACAGAAGTATATATATAATCTTAGGGGGGTTGGGTGGTAGTGCAGCAGGTTAAGTGCACATGGCACAAAGCACAAAGACTGGCATAAGAATCCCGGTTCAAGCCCCGGCTTCCTACCTACAGGGGGTCGTTTCACAAGCGGTGAAGCAGGTCTGCAAGTGTCTATCTTTCTCTCCTCCCTCTGTCTTCCCCTCCTCTCTCCATTTCTCTCTGTCCTACAACAACAGCTATAACAACAATAACAATAACAAGCACAACAAGGGCAACAAAATGGGAAAAATGGCCTCCAGGAGCAGTGGATTCATAGTGCTGGCATGAGCCCCAGCAATAACCCTGGAGGCAAAACTTAGATAATCGTAGTATTCTCTCTCTCTCTCTCTCTCTCTCTCTCCATATATATCTTTTTTGCATACATCCTACTTTTACCTGTGTGGTCAAATTATGGAAGTCAAAATTTTAGTAGTGAAAAAAATATAGTATATGCAAATGTTGAATTATTTGTCTGGTCAACCGAAGCATCTATAATATTACCATAATACTACATGTGGAGGTTCAGCTCTTTAGTGCTAACTTTCTTCAGTAGATGAAAAGTTTTCACTTTTCAGCTCAAACCAATGGCATTTAATTGCAATATAATTTTACTTTAGGGCAGCTATATTACAACAGTGAAAGCATACCATTCTGACTGATTCTAGAATTGACATTTTATTCCATAAATAATTTATTTATATATTAATAATTTGATGCTTTTATTCTCAAGATTTTGCTAATGTGAGAGTGATTACAGGTTTTTTTTTAAATTTATCTCAATAGACCAAATGAAAATTTCTAAAGAAATGTGAAAAGATCAACCAAATTCATCATATAGATAAAATAGGAAATATCTTTTATGTGTTATTTAAAAAAAAAAAGATCCTTCATAGATCCCAGTCTCTTTATTTATTCACTTACTTATTTTTTGACAGCAGAGTTTTCATTGGGGCTTCATGTCATAGTTCACTATTTCCAGCAGGTCAGTCTCTCCTCCTCCTCCTTCTCTTCCTCTTCTCCTCCTCCTCCTCCTTCTTCCTCTTCTTCTTCTCCTCCTCCTCTGCCTCCTCCTCCTCCTTCTCCTTCCTTTCCTCTTTTCTTTATTGCTGTTCTCTTGTTGTGGAAGGCAAGAGACAGGGAGGAAGAGAGAGTGAAAAGGAGAAACACTGCCTATAAAAGTCTCCCCCTTGTCTGGTGTTCTCTTGTGGTGGCTGGGACTTTAAACCTGGATTTTCCAGTGTGGTGAAGTGTGCATTCTACCAGGTGAGCTGTCTTCTAACCCCACCAAATATCTTATTATCAAAACTATAGTTGAAATCACAATGGGATGTTCAGGCATTATCTTCATGCATGTGGTACTTTCAGAAGCATACAGATGACAAGAAGCATAATCATCTCACCATATTAACATCTTTCTAAAATGAATTTGTAATGCGAAAGTATTATAGCAATTAGGTAACTGAGGTAGATATTTCTTTTTCTCTGGCTTCATAGTAGTGCCTGAAGGGAAAAAAATAAACTTGAAAGCTTATCAAATAGAATTGTAATTTCTTGGCTCTCTCCCCCCTATTTCAATTTAAGAGATTCAGTCTCCTGCTGGTTGTAATGGGAATGAATTCCAGTGCCATCCAGATGGAAACTGCATTCCTGATCTATGGCGCTGTGATGGGGAGAAAGACTGTGAAGACGGTAGTGATGAAAAAGGCTGCGATGGCACTTTACGACTGTGTGACCACAAGACCAAGTTTTCTTGTCAGAGTACAGGTAAGCAGAACATTGGGTTCCCTCCTTTTAAAATGGTATTTATATATTTGCTTATTTATTTAATAAAGACAGTTTCCAAGAAGAAAGGGGGAGATAGGCAGGAAGAGTGAAGGAGAGACCCCTATAATGTTATTTTACCTCTTGTGAAGCCTCCCCTTGTTAGGTGGGGGGCTCGGGCTTGTAACTGGCTCCTTGTAAATGCTAAGAAGTGTGTGCACAATTGGGTGTTTCAATGCCCACCCCCAGGGTTCACGTTCTACCTTGGAATTTCTGGTTATAGTGCCCTGTCAGTCCATTCTCAATTCAGTTCTCACTAATTTTTAAAAAGGGGGTGGAGTCAAGGACCAGAATAAGGATCCTGATTCAAGAAGTCTTAGTTTGGGTATGTTGGGTAAAAGAATATCACTGTAAGCTTAGAAATGATCTTTGTGGAACATATTAATTAATATTAACAGATGGAGAACTTGTTAAATAAATTAATTATTGACCAAAGAATAAGATTTTAATAGACCTATTCAAGTGGGAAAAATCAATAATTTCATTAAGAATAATATTGTTTTAAGCATATATGGTGTATAATTCCATATACTACTTCTGTGTTGGCTTGGTTGTCAGCAGTCTTTACAAGAATATATTTAAGATACTGGAAAGGCTATAATAAAATATGAACTGACATGGAAAATTCTCAGCTTAAATTAACTTAATATGTGATCAAGATTTAGCAAATTAGTGGTAAAACATAAAAGCAGTCTGCAATTTCATTATAAGAAGAATATTATAAAGGGGGGCAGGAAGTGACACACCTGGTTAAGCACTCACATTATAGTGCACAAGGACCCAGGTTCAAGCCCCTCGTCCCCACCAGCAGGGAGAAAGCTTCATGAATGGTGAAACAGGTCTATAGGTGTCTCTCTGTCTCTCTCCCTCTCTATCTCCTCCTCCCCTCTCAATTTCTATCTAATGATAAGTAAATAAGAACGCGTTTGGCAAAGGACAGCCCCTCAACATTAAGTTGGAGGACTCGAAGAGCAGGACCAACAGCTTGAAAGTTGCCAGGAGCTGCTTGTTGCTGGCTTTGAAAGTGACTGGGATCCATGTGGGTTCAGTTGGCTAGGAAGGATCGTCAGTTTCCCCAATGAATGGGTACTCACGGGATGCACCACGGGAAGGTCGATCCAATGCATCCATAATAAGTAAATAAATAAGTATTTTAAAGATTTCAAAATTTAAAAAGAAGGATATTATAGTTTTCTAGTAAGGTAGATTCTAACAACTGTTTATTGGTGAAAACTAGTTTGTACGTTCACAGCATAAGCATACAAGATAGCATACAGGTATTCCACACTAAAGCAACAACTTATTGAATTTTCCCCCTTTTATACATTCTTCTAATGCATTCATTTTATCACAAAAAATTTAAGTATTAAATAGGATAGTTAAGGAATAAAATAAAATGTCCTCTTCCTATATTTGTACATTGATATGTGGTTTTGTGCCAGAATTTATTTCCCCATGGATCTACTGCAACACGTTTTGATTGCGTTCATGGGTTCTGATTACAGCTGATTGCTGGAAACATATGTGCATAGGTGTCTATTTGGACAGAAGTTTTTGACTCATTTGGAAAATATCTAAGAGGATTATTGCTTGATTGTATAGTTAAAAGAGTATGTGTAGTTTTGTAAGATAACATCACACTGTCTTCCAGAGGTTTTGACGTTCCCGGTGGCTGAGGAGTTCCTGGTGTTCTATAACCTCAATAGTATTCATTGCATCAGCATTTTGAATTTTCACCATATAACAGTGTGTAGTATAACCTCATGGTTGTAGCATATTTGTATTAGTGATTTGAGAATGGTTTGCAAGATTATAAGATTATGGGGCTAGAACCTCACACCTGTGAGAATGACTCACATCACCAAATAAAGTGATTACAAGTATGGTGGGGATGTGGAGAAAAAGGAACTCTGGGACATTATTGGGGGACATGCAAGCTGGCCCAGCCCTTATGGAAAACAGTATTTAAAGTCCTCAAATAAAAATGGAAATACCTCATGATCTGACAATACCACTCAAAGGCATATATCTAAAGAACATGAAAGAACTATTTTGAAGGGATCTATGCTCTCTATATTCATAGCTGCATAATTCACAATGACCAGACAATGTGTATAAATGTCCATTAAGGGATAATTGAGTGACATGTTATGGGACATATACTCACTAGAGTACTTCTCTGCAATTAAAAAGGAGATATTGTGTGCATCAGGACAAAATGGATGATACTGAGGAATGATTATGCTTACTTAATAAAGACATTAAGGAGGTAAAAGATTGGGGCCTGGGTGGTGGTACACTGAGTTAAGAGCACATAGTATGAAATAAGGGCCCAACCTACACAAGGACCCCAGTTTGAGTCATCGGCTCCCCAACTGTGTGTGTGTGTGTGGGGGGGTCGCTTCACAAGTGGTGAAACAGGTCTTCAGATGTCTGTCTTCTCTCTCCCTTTCTATCTTCCCCTCCCCTTGCAATTTCTCTCTGTCCTATTGAAAAACTGGCCGCAGAAGCAGTAGATTCATAATGCAGGCACCAAGCCCCAGAGATAACCCTGGAGGCAAAAATAAAAGGAAGTAAAAGACCACTCCAAAATGGTTTTCACAGATGGATAATATAAAGAATTGCAATGAACATGCGAGAATAAAAACGTAACTAAACTACTATTTCACTGTTTATAGAACTTGTGAGAACTGTGATAATTCTCACTGATCAATTGGGACTTTTGGTGATGGATGCAATGTGGTAACATTCTTCTGCAATCTTATAACTGTGTAAGCCAATATTAAATCATTAATAATGTGAAAATAAATCGTTGAAAATAAGGGATTGTAGTGGTAGAGAGGGGTGTGTGTTTGTGTGTATTAGAATGTCTTACCTCCAAAGTCCCAGGTTCAATCCCCTGCATCACAGTAAGCCAGAGCTGTGCAGTGCTCTGGTGTTTCTCTCTCTGTCTTTCTCTCTCTGCATCTCTCTAAAAAATGAAGTAAATAAAATACTTTTAAAAAAAAGAATGTCTTACACATTCTTTTTTATAGAATAGAAGTCACTATTATGTATTAATAATAATATTTCCCTCTTTAAAAATTAGCGAAAATGAAGAAACACAATAGAGTGTATCATGTGTAATATTTGTTTAGAAACATTTTTAAAGTATCACTTTTAATTAAGTCTTTTGACTGGCTGTCTTTCCCAAAGGTTTCCCATAGATTTAATTGAAAAAAAAAAAAGCAATATATATTTTCATGTCATATTCCAGGTTAGGGTTAAGACTTTTTTATTTTTTTATTTTTTTTATTTAAGAAAGGATTAATTAACAGAACCATAGGGTAGGAGGGGTACAATTCCACACAATTCCCACCACCCAATCTCCATTTCCCATCCCCTCCCCGATAGCTTTCCCATTCTCTATCCCTCTGGGAGCATGGACCCAGGGTCATTGTGGGTTGCAGAAGGTAGAAGGTCTGGCTTCTGTAATTGCTTCCCCGCTGAACATGGGCGTTGACTGGTCGGTCCATACCCCCAGTCTGCCTCTCTCTTTCCCTAGTAGGGTGAGTCTCTGGGGAAGCTGAGCTCCAGGACACATTGGTGGGGTCTTCAGTCCAGGGAAGTCTGGCCGGCATCCTGATAACATCTGGAACCTGGTGACTGAAAAGAGAGTTAACATACGAAGCCAAACAAATTGTTGAGCAATCATGGACCCAAAGCTTGGAATAGTGGAGAGGAAGTGTTAGGGGGGTACTCACTGCAAACTCTAGTGTACTTCTGCTTTCAGGTATATATTTTGCAGTAGTTTATGGATACGTGTGAACATATGCTCTCTCTTCTGTGAGAGGGTTAAGACTTTTAAAGTATGAAGTAGATTTTAGCAAAACAATAGAACAAAGCTAACTGACACACATGGGGATTTAACTGGGACTGGGACTTCTTAAGCATTGTGCTCTGTTCTCATCCTCTGTGTAATGAAAGTCCTTTTCAGGTTTCTGTGAGTGGCAGAGTTATTCTTTCTTCTCTGTGCTTAGGTTGTTTTGTTTTCCTCTCTTATTGTTGTTTCAGTAAATACAACGTACAAGAATGAGCTTCATTGTTTTTTTAAAATCAATACAGAGAGTGTGTACCAAAAATATCCTACAATGGAATAATGATTTTGTTAGTATTTTATGACAGACATAAGTGAAGCATTTCTAAATATAGCACTTTTATCTCTCTGTAAGCAACACTATGGGACACTTATTTATTCATGTTGAAAATGTGGTAAGCTATCCATTGTCTATGAGTTGTAAGCTTTGCATATTTCTCTTTTATTTCCCCATAGAAACAACCTTTTACATTTGAAAAAAAAAATTAGTTGTTCAGAAATTACCAGTTTGATTGGCTTATAGCTTATTCTGTTTCACTTTATGCTAACTGCTCCTCTTTGATTTATCCCAGAGGTAATTTTAAACTCTTGGTTGTGTACTGACTTCTCTATTCATTCAGATCCTTATCTGAAGAAGAATACACCTTCTATGTGGCCCAGAAGTGCTGTTTAATTTTTCTTAATTTACTTTTTCCCCCCTTTGTTGACCTTTTTGTTTTATTGTTGTAGTTATTACTGTTGTTGTTATTGATTTCCCTGTTGTTGGATAGGACAGAGAGAAATGGAGAAAGGAGGGGAAGAAAGAGAAGAGGAGAGAAGTGACTCCCCTGCAAGTGGGGACCCAGGGGCTCAAAACGTGATCCTTACACTGGTACTTGTGCTTGGCGCCATGTGCACTTAACCCACTGTGCTACCACCTGACCCCCCAGAAGAGCTCTTTTAATATTGATTCTGTGATCTCTTATCTAGTTGTAGAGCTGTGTAGTGTTAGTCACTTTTCTTGCTTGAACATGTTTCTTTTTTCATAATAATTTTTATTTTCTCTCTATATATCTACTCTGTTAACCTCAAAAGCATTTACTTGAATGTAATTTCTTCCCCTGTTCCTACATTAAATCACTTGGGTAGCATATGTTTTATCTCAATCACGCATTCCTACACCCTTCGCAGTCCTTTACTGAAATTACTGATTCTGTGGACACAGCAATAGCTTTGTGGTCATTATCTTCGGTGGATTGAGTCCTCATTGGCCAATCAGCACCAAATTATGTTCAGCTATATTAGCTAACTTCTAAGTGTTTTTTTCCCCCTGACCTATATACAATGATAACACTAATAACCAGTATAATGTATAATGCATGTCTTGAACACAAAACAACCTTATTGAACGATAATTTTGATTGAATTTTGACTTTCTCTTCAACACACAGCCTTGCTTTGCAACACATACTCTGTACTTGGATTCTCTCCCTAGGATTTTTTTTTCTTTTTTCCTCTAGGGTTATCTCTGGGGTTCGGTGCCTGCACTACGAATCCACTGCTCCTGGAGGTCATTTTTTTCCCCATTTTTGTTGCCCTTGTTGTTGTCATTGTTGTTATTGTTGGATAGGTCCTTGCGCTTTCTCCCTTGGAATTTTATATCAGATTATCTTCTTTAACCACTTACCATTTTAAGTTATCTGTGTATTTCACCTTTTTTTTTCTTACCCCTTTCCTTCATTAATTGCTTGTATTTAATAAAAAAAATAAATGCATAGTATGACTCAGGCACTCTCTATATAGATACAAGCAGCAAAGGAGATAGTATCATTTCGAATGGCTTAGCAGTGTTCCACTGTGACTATATACAACATACTAAACCACTCCTATGTCCTTGGACATCAGTGCTGATTCCAATTTTGTGCTGCTACATGCAGACTGCACTTCTATGAACATAGGTGTTCATAGATCTCTTTGTATGGGTATATTTGTTCCCTGGGTGGTGGTGGTTATATTTTATTGCCACTAGGGATAACACTGGGGCTTGGTACCTAGCTATCACATCTACCATTTCTAGTGGCCATTTTTTCCTTTTTTTTTTTTTTTTTTTGTTTTTACTTTTTGATAGGAATAGAGAAACCGAGGTGGAAGAGAGGGATAGAGAAGGAAAGAGATGGGGGCACGGCAGTAGCACATAGTATGTGTCCCTTGCGCCCCACCTGTAAAGCAGGTCTGCAGATGTCTATCTTTCACTCTCCCTATCTTCCCCTTCTCTTTCAATTTCTCTCTGTCCTATCCAATAAAAAAAAAAAATGGGTGGGGGAAGTGGCCTCCAGGAGCAATGGATTCATAGTGCAGGCACCTAGTCTCAGAGATAACCTTGGAGGGGAAGAAGAGGAGGAGAAGAAATGAGGTGGAGGAGGAGGAGGAGAAAAGAGAGAGACATCTGCTGCAACACTATTTCACAGCTTGTCAATCTTCCCCACTGCAGGTGTAGAACCTTGTACATGGAAAAGTTCACACTTTACTGATACTTCACCACCTAGTCCCTAATTTATATGCGTTAAGTCTTCTCATTACTAGGCAGGGTGTTCAGTTTCTCAGTTCTCGATTTTTTAACTGTAGCCTTCAGTGACAAGCTTCTCAATCAGTGATGCGGACCTCTTGCTGCACACTGGTAGTCAGTGGTGTGCTAAGGTCCTGAACTTGTATGTCATTTCTCTGTTTTTAGACATATCTTTAGTTTTTTAACTATTTAGGCTGAAAGTAGAAAGCACATGCTTGACACTCCTTACTTGTGAGCAGTTTCTTGTACTGATGTTAATGCAGTGGGAGCCAGATTCTAACCTGTGCTGTACACGTGGCCAAACAGCGCATTATCAACGTGAACTATTTTGCTAGCCCTCAAGTCCCCTTTCTAAATAATACTTCACTAAACCCTGTTCCAGCCATGCATATTTTCTGTCTTCTAAGAATTTTATGCCATTCTGGGATGATTTTTGTATTCCTTCGTACAGGTTTGATTTTTAGATAATTTGTCTCTATTAGACATTTTGCTTATCAAGGACAGAAGGCTGTTTTTTCTGACATCATTTTCTACATCCTTCACCACAAAATAAGCACATAGTACTCAACAAGTATTTGTTGAACTAAATTGAAGTCAAACATTAAACTAGAAATGCATATGTAACATTAAAGATTAGTAGCATGAAAATTAGAAAGATTATAATTCAAGGCCAGTGTTGAAAAATTTTATTTTATTGAATAAATGTATGTTTATTTTCTCAAAGATTAACTTCCCTTTAAAATCATTTCCTTTATCTCACTCTCTCTTCTGTAGTGAGGAAATGCTATTTTACCAGACTGTTTCATCTTGGGGTATAATTTCACATCCTGAAATATGGCAAAACCGAATTGTTGATAGTAACTAACATTTACATCGTAGTACATAATTGATCAAGTTATAAGTTGTGTTATCTTTTTATTAAAAGCTAGCCAGATGTTTTTAAATGGCACGTTGAGTCATAAATGTATTATCAATTTAATAATGATGGTATATTTACTTTTTAAAGAATATTTTATTTATTTATTAATGAGAAAGATAGGAGAGAGAGACAAAGAACCAGACAACACTCTGGATTGACTTGTGTCTAAGGTAATTAAAGGGTTCACAGTTGTGGAAGTTAACAGTTGTTTCAATAGTATTTTAATCCCTGAGTTGGAGTTCAGTGGCTTAAAAGCTTCTTTTGTGCTTTTTCTTCCCTGTAGGCTCTGGGAGCCTGAAGGTTTTTAAACTATAAGTAGGATTCTTAGTTTTATCACTCCTGACCAAGAGATAAAGCAGGGTGTGGCAGAGATAATCCAGTGGTTATGCAAAGAGATTTTCATAGCCCCACAGGCTATGCCACAGAGGTAGAGATCTTCTGAGTTTCCTGATTTGTTCTCTGTCCCCTGGTGTCAGCACGGGGCCTCCCTGTCACTGCTCCAGACTCTGAGGGCAGTAGCAATGGAGACTCAGAGTTGCACTTGGTGAGTCCCAGGAGAGTTCTCTCCTCCCCTCAGCCATCCCCTTGTTGGTGAAACAGACTGGAGGTGGTGTCTCAACTGATAAACTGCTGGACTGTTACCAACCACTCAGTCTCTCCCTAGGCCCCTCTCTGTCCACCAGCCACAGGTTTTTGCACTCACCGATGATCTGGTGGGTTCCTGAAGTCCTTCTAGTCCTGTCCTGTTTCAGTCCCAAGTGTTCTCCTTTGGTATTCTTAGTTGATCTGGGAGAGGAGAGGAGAGGAGAGGGGAGGGGAGGGGAGGGGAGGGGAGGGGAGGGGAGGGGAGGGGAGGGGAGGGGAGGGGAGGGGAGGGGAGGGGAGGGGAGGGGAGGGGAGGGGAGGGGAGAGGAGAGGAGAGGAGAGGAGAGGAGAGGAGAGGAGAGGAGAGGAGAGGAGAGGAGAGGAGAGGAGAGGAGAGGAGAGGAGTGGAGAGGAGGCATCACTCTGGTACATGTGCTGGTGGGGACTGAACTCAAGACCCCATGCTTGATAGTCCAGTGCTCTAGCCACTGTGCCACCTCCTGGACCACCATTTACTTTTTTACAATAGACTAACTAGTTTAGCAAGGAAAAAAGAATTTCTGAAATTATGCAAATTTAAATTTTGGCAAAACAGCTAATTTTCTGGGGATCTTGGAATTCTGATTTCCTGTAATTGTTGACATGGTGGTAGCTATGAAATTCGACTGTATATTTCAGAATAACACAAACAAAATAGTTCCTCAAGTGTCTATGCTGTGTTTGTGCATGTGTGTGTGTTTGCACTAGCTACTATGGTAAAAAAAAAAAAAAAAAAAAAAAACAGTATTTCCATTGTTTCTATTTGCTGTGACTGTTATTTAATCATTCATTTTAGGGTTTCTTTTGGGTTTTGTTCCCCTGTACCATGACCTTGTAAATGGATAACTCTATTCCCAACTTTTTGAAATTTATTATTAAATTTATTATTTTTATCATTTAATTGAGGGGTTAAATTTACATTAAAGTTGTTGGCACCTGGTACAGCTTCTCCTCTCCCCAGGATAGTTTCCTGCAAAATAATCTCACCCCAAACTTGGGTCCTTTTCACCATCATGCGCCAGAACACCAACATCCTCGTCATATCTTCCCTCCCCTTCTTCCCCAGAGTCCTTGTCACACTCTATGCTTTATTTTATGTTTTCATTTTCTGACCTTGTTTGTTAAGTTCCACATATAAGTGAGATCACCTAGTATTTGTCCTCTTTTTAGCTTGTGTGGCTTAACATGCCTCCTTAAAGTTCTATCCAAGATAAAAAAATGGAGATGACTTCATGATTTTTAACAGCTGAGTAGTATTCCACTATGTATATACACCAGAATTTTCTTTTTTAAATTTTTTATATTTATTTATTCCCTTTTGTTGCCCTTGTTGTTTTATTGTTGTTGTTATTAATGTCATTGTTGGATGGGACAGAGAGAAATCAAGAGAGGAGGGGAAGACAGAGAGGGGGAGAGAAAGATAGACACCTGTGACCTGCTTCACCACTTGTGAAGCGACTCCCCTACAGGTGGGGAGCTGGGGGCTTGAACCAGGATCCTTAGGCCGGTCTTTGAGCTTTGCACCACGTGCACTTAACCTGCTGTGCTACTTACCAGTTCCCACACCAGAATTTTCTTATCCACTCAACTGAAATTGAGCACCAGGGCTGCTCAAGGTTGGACTACTATAAAGTATGTTATATGAATATAAGCATACATAGATGTCTTTGAATAGGTGATTTATTTCCTATGGGTAAATCTCCAGGAGAAGCCCTGTGGAAAACTGGAGATTTCTTAAAATAGAAAACAAGGACTTTAACTAACTAACCTCTGACCCAACAATTTCCTGTCTGTAATCTTAGGTATATAGAGTGAGATAGGCAAAGTGGGGAAGGTAACAAAGCTATGGCATAACATTCATGAAGCTTCCCTAGTGTGGTGGTTCTCCTGTGTGGTGTCAAAGATCCAACCCTGAGAGTTTGTGCATGGGAAGGCCAGTGACCTACATGATGAGCTAGTCCCCAGATATGTGATCATTCTTATATTCTTTGCTTAGCATAAAGAGCTACAACTCTCAGAAGAGTCTTGCATGCATATTTATCAAGCTGAAAACATCAACAACTCAATATATATATACTTTTAATTTTCATCACTTGAATCACCAGAAATACTTTCATTCCTTCAGAACAGTAGATACCTATCCAGATTTTCTTTTAAAAATAATATTGATTTAATAAGACCGTAGGATAAGAGGGGTATAATTCCATGATGTTGAATATTTATAATTTCTATAACACATCCCAGATTCCAAATTTTAATAATACTGCTTTACCTAATTGTTAAATTTCTTATATATGAAAAAGGAACTTTTAAAAATTGGAATATTTCAGACTTTTTTTCTTCTAAGGTCATTTGCTTTTCTCTTTTACTCAATTAATATTAATTAATTAGAAATTTCATTAAACTTGATACTCATTTATATATGTACATATATATTTGTAAGAATTAATACAAACAAGAAAAGGAGAAGCAATGTTGAATCAAAAATATTTATGAAATTAAATGTGTTAACATGTCTTTTAAGTTTTATGCATCTGTATAGTAACCATTTATGCTTTTTAAAATATATTTTAATCTAGAACGTTTATTTAAGTTGTTACCACTTCTATTCATCAGAGTATATTTTAGTTTAAGTATCATGAAATTTCAACTTTATTTTTTCCTGAATAGGACTAACCAATGCTCTAGATATCATTGCTTTTATAATTACATTTTTCTACTATTTTGAACTGTTCTATATATTTTATTTTAACAAATGTTTATATGTTAAAACTTTTATGCAAATTAATCTATTTCTAGTGTCTCTATTGCTATTAATTTTTTCATTCGTATTCTATTACATTGTATGTCAACTTGTTGCTTTAAAATACTTCCAAATATTTGGCAGATAAGTCCCTACTCACACTTGTGAATCACCAACAAATGACCTCTCTGTTTATACACACACACACACACACACACACACACACACACACACACACACACACACACATATATATATTCTGTGTACTGAGGAAATAGGGAGACACAAGCAAAGGAAATAGGGAGACACAAGCAGTCACCAAATATTGATTGTCTCTCCATGGTCCCTTTAGTACTCTCCATGCTGCTCTTACGTAGTGCCAGGGATCAGACAGAAGAAGTGAGCTCCACTCACTGAATTGCCTCTCAGTTATTGTAATGATTTTTTTTTCTAATTCTATGCCTCATTTCTTTCTATCATAGAATTGCATTAGATAGTATTTTCAGGACATTATAAATTGATAACATTGTTGATTTTATTTATGATGTTAAGACCAAAATATATGCTTCTATTTGTATCATATTTGTTAATTATTAGGTAAAGTGTCAAATATATTAATGTTAATGGTGCCATTTATAGTTTTTCATTAATATAATAATTTGGAGAATTATCACTTTTTAAGTTACTTGAAGTTAAAGTTTAAGAAGACAAATATATACGGGCTCTTGGATATATACAACCTATTTTTCTTTTCCTTACCCCACAGTTTATTTTTTGGGACTTCATTCTAGCCTGATTGAGGGGAGAGAGAGAGAGAGAGAGAGAGAGAGAGAAAGAGAGAGAGAGAGAGAGAGAGAGATGAGCTTCCTCAGTATGGTGAGGGCCAAACTTGAACCTGGGGTAATGTACATGTGGTAGGCAGAACAGGTCTCCAGGCAAGCTGTTTTATTTGTCTTTTACAATGCTCACTAAATAATAACCATTTACTTTTTCTTTAATTTAAAATCAAGAAATGAATGGTTCTGTAAATTCTGTGTATATATTACCACGATAATAATACTGTATATATATGTATTTTATAAAAGGGTTTGTACATCTATCTGGTGTGAGGACTTACAATTGTGTAGAAGTATAAATAGAAGGATATCATCTAAAATCAAACATTTGCTTAAATTAAGGGCTCTGATAGCAGCTACCTAGATACTAGAGGTATTTATACACTGACATAAGTATGTAAATTTTCATTTTAGTAGTATTACATTTCAACTAGTCACTGAAATTTATTTAAATAGTGTAGGATAATAACCTAACACTATAGAAAAGCAAATGTCCATATTTTACAAATAATCACTGTAACAACCAGAATAAGACTTTATTCAAATATTGACATAAGAATATTTGGAAAAATAAGAAAAAAACTATCAACAAATAGAGTCATTGCTAATAGCAAGTAGCTTCTACCTCTGACTGAAGGTAACAACAATCACTCACTATTCCAGTGACTTAATTGCCAACATCCAATTCCTGATGTTTCTTTTTTCATAAGGGAGATGCATCAACAGAGCCTGGGTATGTGATGGAGATATCGATTGTGAAGATCAGTCAGATGAAGACAACTGTGACAGTTTCTTGTGTGGACCACCCAAGTATCCTTGTGCTAATGACACTTCAGTCTGCTTACAGCCAGAGAAACTCTGCAATGGGAGGAGGGACTGTCCAGATGGGTCTGATGAAGGCAGCCTCTGTGGTATTGCATGATTCTCTGCTTTTGTTTCTTTTTGAAAACTAGAACCTTACTTACTGATACATTTTATATGAGCAATTCCCCTTTCTGTTTTTTCCCTTTAGAAGCATTTTTACTATTTAATAATAGGGTTTAACCCTATCAAAATTTTTCAGGCAATTTACGCTTATAGAAAAAAAAAAGTAATACTAGAAATTTCTATTATTGTTCTGTTGTTGTTTTTCTCATTTAAATATAGACAGAAAAACAGAGATAGAGAGTTAAAAAACTAGGATACCAAAACTTCTGCATTGCAGTAGGGGCCGGTTGTGAGTCTGAGTATCATAAATGACAATAGAATCCACTATCCAAGTGAGATACTGACCCAGTGAGAAATTTCTGAAAACAAAGCAAAAGAACCGGCTATTTGTACCCAACTGTTTGAACAGTTTATAGTTTTATTCATAATTAAAACCTCTGGGTAGTCGATGTTGTTTCTACAACTGAACTGATAAATTTTGGTCAGTGATTTCACTCAGTAACAGAATATAGTTATTGCTGATTTATGGGATGGGCTTTACTATTACCCAGGGGATTTAGTCATATTTTTCTAAGCATCACAATAGAAACTTTTAGATAACAAGAATAAAGTGTGTAATCAAACAAATGAAATTTTACTCAGTTGTATATATTTTTCTCTGAAGTTTGTAAGTCTCCATGCACTAGCTTTCTCTCATAAGTATTAACTAGTTCAAGTGACTAATTCAATCTAATAACTTTTGAGTTTTGAATTTTTTTGGTTTTTTATTTTTACTAGTTGTCTTTATATAACAACAGGAAGATACGGAGAAAATTATATTTCCTCCTCTGGAGGGAGACCAGAGATTTAGCAAGAAGATCTTCAAAATACGTCTCTAGATTATACTGAAAGTGACATCAGTAAAGTAATGAAAAGTTTCCAGAATAGGAACAGTGATGAGCTTACTTGAGACTATGAGAAAATAACATAAAGGAAGTGACAGAGCTGCTTGATTGAAAGGAAGAAGGAAAGCTACCTTTGAACCTGCAATTATCATATTTTGATAGGAATTAAGCACTAATAACATGTTGAGTGACATGAAAGACTATTGTTAATTTATCTAATAAAGTGGCTGTGTTTTTAAATAAGGTCATTAGAAGATGAAAAGGAAGACAGAAAAAACATGGTCTTATTTTCTCTTTTGCTCTGTGAATAGAAGAGGAAATATTCCTTCTGTTTTTTTTGTTTGTTTGTTTGTTTGGTCTAATACGATTGCTAATCACCTCTGCTTTAAACTGATATTATAGTTTTCATCTATGGAATCCTGTGCACAAATTTCAAATATCATAGAGAGGGGAAGATACTACAAAGAAACTGGAGATAGGTGTACCACAGAGGAGATTTGTCCTGATTGCTACTTTGACAGAATAAACTCCGCGGGAGTCGGGCTGTAGCGCAGCGGGTTAAGCGCAGGTGGCGCAAAGCACAAGGACCGGCATAAGGATCCCGGTTCGGACCCCGGCTCCCCACCTGCAGGGGAGTCGCTTCACAGGCGGTGAAGCAGGTCTGCAGGTGTCTATCTTTCTCTCCTCCTCTCTGTCTTCCCCTCCTCTCTCCATTTCTCTCTGTCCTATCCAACAACGACAACAACAATAATAACTACAACAACAAGGGCAACAAAAGGGAATAAATAAATAAAATAAATATTAAAAAAATAAAATAAAATAAAATAATAATAAAAAAAATAAAAATAAAAATAAAAAAAAAGAATAAACTCCGCATCTTGCCCTTCATGAGAGGGAGTTGCGGGAGTGTTAGATCAATGAAAAACAAAAATACCCAGAAAGGACTGAACTGCCTTCTATGGTGTTTCTTTCTTGCTTCCTTTCATATGTAGCTTTGTACTGTCAATTCAGTAGACAGTCTCCCTACGGGCAACAATAAGTATCTGCCGAGAAACCACATGCTGGTCTAGTATATAAGTTCACCTCCCACCAACCCTGAGTTCTTCCTTTCCCATACGTTAAGAGCTATTAGCTTATCAGTATTGTACTAGAGGATACAAAATATCTACTAAGTAAATTTAAATGATTAGTATAGATTGATTAGTAGCTAGGAAGTAGCTTTCAGAGAGACTCAAGGTTGAAAAGGTTCATTAAAATAATTCATTGTAGATGACACCAGTGTAATTGGGTTTGCCCTCTTTGTGTCTATTCTGTCCAAATTATTGTGTCAAAAGCTGTTTTTCATACATTGTTTTTGTCCTCTTCCCCTGTTAAAACAGAAATGGGAGACGGGTGGTAGTGCGGACGGGTAGAGTGCACGTTACAGTTTGCAATGACCTGGGTTCAGCCTCCAGTCCCCAACTGCAAGGAGACAGTTTTGCTAGTGGTGAAATAGTTTTGCAGGTGTTTCTCTCCCCCCTCTACTACCCCCTTACTTCTTGATTTCTGGCTGTTTCTATCCAATTAATAAGCAGAGATAATAAAATAAACCTTAAAATAGAAATATGGCTTGATTTGTACAATTTGTAAAAAATCTTGTCTATAAAAAGGATTTGTAAACTGTAATCTGAATATCTGTAAGATATTTTCAGATGTAAAAATACCCTCCTTTTGGTTATGAATTTATTTTTTCAAGATAAAGTTTGACTTTGAAGACAAATTTCTTTCCCTTCCTCCTTCCCTTCCTCCCTCCCTTTTTTCCTTCTTTCCTTTCTTCCTTCAATACCTTCACATATTTTTATACCTTCATACTTTCTTCCTTTCTATTACACCAGGCTTATCGCTGGGGCTGAATACTGGCACTACAAAACCATGGCTCCCCATGTCCATTTTTCTTTTCTGTGTTATTCAAAAGGACAGAGAAAAATTGAAGTGGCAGGAGATAGGGAGAGAGAAAGACACACCTGCAGACTTGCATTACCACTGTGAGCCATCACCACTGCAGGTGGGGAGCGGAGGCTCAAACCCTGGTCTTGGGCAGGTCCTTCCACATAATACTCTGTGTGCTTAGCTGAGTGCACCTCCGACCAGCCCCAAAGGAAATTTCTAAAAATTTTTATCTTCCAGTAAAGTTTTATTCATTTTTACTTAAATAATATTGGCTCACTAGACTGAATATGTTTTAGTTCAAAGGATGAATGAAGGTTAATACTTTTTCTTAACTGCAAATGTTGTGTATATGCTGAGTTTGAGAGTTTGAGGTTTTTTTTTTTCAAATCAAAGTTGTTGGCTTTTGTTTATTACCAGAGTACTGTTCAGCTGTGGTTTGTGGTGGTGTCAAGGATTAAACTTGGGACTTTAGAACCTCAGGCATAAAAAATATTTTGCATAATCATTGTTATCTCCCCTGTCTTGAAGTTAGTATTTTAAAGAACTAAAAAAAATAATAAATAAACCTCCTAATATTAGTTAATAGACTGCTATTTTGTTATTATTGTCATTGTTAGGACTTTATCTCTCTGAACTGACTTCTCTAGAGTTGTGGGTGGGGTTGGGGAAAGAGCATAGTAACAAAGTTTCCTTTTATGATGGTCTGGTTTGAAACTCACTTAAGAAAGGAATGACAAGGGAGTTTGATGATTTAAGAATGGTGTGAACCATTTATCTTTATTATAAGAGTATGCCAAAGGTAAATTAAAAAAAAAAAAGTTAGACATAAGCTAAAAGGGAAGAATGTCCAGTGTGATCTAAATTCAATTTATGCAAAAAAAAAAAAAAAAAGACGAGAAACTTTTAAAAGCTGAAGTGTGCTAAATAAAGGCACCTGTGCTGCGTTCAAGAGAGTTTCGCCCATTGACCAAGACAACTGGGTGTGCTAGCTGGAAACTAGACATGCTGAGTTGTATCTTTGAATATTAGCATTTAAAGAAACAACTTTCAGGTCCTTGAAAAGACAGTTCTGGTGGTAGACTACATTTCAAAATTACAGAGAAAACATTTATAATTGCAAACTTCCCAAAGTAACTAATACCTAAGAGGTTTAGTTCCATCTGCCAATTATCGTGTTTTGCCTAGCACAGTTAATTCTCCTAGCAGAGCTGACCTTTCTCAAGGAGAACTTCTAGGCGCTGTAGGTCACTTTAGTGATACTGCCTTAAGCTGTTAGAAACATTGATAGTATTTCTTAAAGTTTCTTCTTATGTATGTGTTTGTGTGTATGTGTGAAAGGGGTGAGTGGCTAGGGAGGAAAGTAAAAGTTATTGATGCTGAGAGTTCATAGATAGATAGGCCAACTTTGTAGACTAATTAAAAAGAGAGGTCAGAAGACTCTCACTGGAATATGGTAAATGAGAAGATATTTGTCAGATAAGAAAAAAATTAAAAATAAGTTGCATTATTCACTGAGAGGTTAAGGGTTACAGAATAATTAGCAAGAGACTAGACATGAAGTATCAGCATTACATTTACATATTTAACTTTCAATTTCAGCATAGATGTTATTTACCCTAAAATGTATGATTTAATTCTACAGATAGTGTCAGAAAGAGATACTTCAGTACTGAGAGAGTAGTTATATTTGAAAAAAGCTAAAGAGCACTGTGACAGTTTTTTCACCTGCTGGGTTCAATGACGTTATTTACAATAATCGTCTAGAAAGAGAATGTCAATTGAGCTAAAATGGAACAAATACTTTGAAATGACTGCTGTTTTTAAATTATTATGATGGCATGTGAACAAACATATTTGGAGGAACCAAGAAATGATTTTTTTTCCTTCTAAGATAATATCAAATTTGAACTGAATTCTTAGATAAAATGGTTAATATGATCATTTTCCTTTCTTATTACTATAACATCTGTTTGGTGACAAATAAGATAAAGAACAACAGACACATAGAAGCTTAAAGCTCTAGAAAATATTTTAAAATCCCTACATGTTAGCCTCATTTTTGAATTGAATCAATTTCTATAAATAACAGGAAATAGTTGAGGTATGGGAGTAATTACTACTTCAGCTTTTCAATTATAGAACAGTAGTCAACAATAGATTATTATAGAAAAATATAAAAATAAACTTTGAAAAATACTCAAGACTATTTAAATTTTAAAAAAAGTTTTTTTGTTTTGTTTTTTTTTACCTCAACCAGTGTCTACCTAACTCTGCATTTACCTAGGTCTCTAACATCATCATTATATAAAAACAATACTCTGTTCATGTCTCAAAATATGAGCATGCTGTTGTGAAATTTCCCCATCAGAATAAATACTGACTTAACTTTAAGTGCTATAGAGTGTTAAATAAATGTATCTAAAACCCATCAAGTAAAAGTTTCTTTCTTGGGCCAGCAAAATAGTTCACCTGACTTGTGTGCTTGCTTTACCATATATAGGACCCAGATTTTCATCCTATCCCCCAACAAACTGGAAGAGGTGTCAGTGCTGTGTTGTCTTCCCCACTCTTTCTCTGTATCTCTGTCTTTCCTTTTCTAGTTGAAAAAAATCACCCCAGAGTCTTGAGACTTGGAAATGATAAAAATAAATCTATTTCTTTACAAACTAGTATTATTTTTACATATAGAGCCAATAGAAGTTGCTGATTATGTCAGCCAATGTCTATATATGATTTATTTTGTTTACATGGTCTCATTTAATCAGTTATAATAACTAATATATAGGACACGATATAAAAACGTACCTGTCTTAAGTGGTTATAATTAATAAAGGTCAGATTAAATAAATAATTCTTCATTATCATTCTATCAGACTATAGGCACTGAATATATATACATATGTATTATATCACATTTATATGTTCATTTATTTATAAGCACTGAGATAAGCCAAATTCATAAATATATCTTACTTGAGAAGATTTCATAAACTTAATTTGCCTAACTTCTAATAAACTGAGAATAATCATTGTGGTGATGATATAAATACTGAACTTGCAGTTTTTCTAATTCTTCTTTTTTTTTTTTTTTTTTGAGTTGGGATCTCACAGATGTACAATTTCACTGATCCTCAGTTGACATTTTCATTCAATAGAGAGAGAAAAGAGTGAAAGACACCACAACACCAGAGTATCATATACTGCCAGGGTTCAAGCCTTTGTCTTACTCATGGCGTAGCATGTGTCTTACCCAGTGAATTATCT
This sequence comes from Erinaceus europaeus, assembly GCF_950295315.1. Classification (NCBI taxonomy): domain Eukaryota; kingdom Metazoa; phylum Chordata; class Mammalia; order Eulipotyphla; family Erinaceidae; genus Erinaceus; species Erinaceus europaeus. The sequence continues at coordinate 60,050,936 of NC_080179.1, read as the reverse complement.
CTTGGCAAGAGATTTTATAGAAATTATAGAATTAAAGATCTCGTATTTCTTATTCCTATCATATAGAATTACATTGACCATTAGATCAATTATTTTTATCATGCCTACCATAGCCCCTGTGAGAAAGAATCCAAAGCTGTTTTCTCCTCGTTTATATATGTACTCTGTTAGTCTAAAGAATTGAGTTCGGTTAGTATTTAACTGAGCACAACGAATGGTGATGTCCTGTAATCTATTCCCTTCTTTTCATAGATGAATGTTCTCTGAACAATGGAGGCTGTAGCAATCACTGTTCTGTTGTTCCTGGAAGGGGAATTGTCTGTTCTTGCCCTGAAGGACTTCAACTCAACAAAGACAATAAAACATGTGAAATTGTGGATTTTTGTAGCAGTCACCTAAAATGCAGTCAAGTATGTGAGCAGCACAAGCACACAGTCAAGTGCTCCTGTTATGAGGGGTGGAAGCTGGATGTGGATGGTGAGGGTTGTACAAGTATTGGTAAGTAGATGTGTAATTTGCTCTATTTGAAGACAGTATGTGAATTTTGTGGTCTTTGTGTATTACATATCTTGCTATTTTTTAAAACAGAGCTTCAGATAAAAATTTAAAACACCTTCAGAGTCGTACCCCTCTTATCCTATGGTTTTGTTAGTTTCCTTTTTATAAATAATTTTTTTAAAGTAGTTGTATAAAATTTAAAGGGGCTGGGTGGTGGTGCAGCTGGTTGAGCACACCTGGTTCAAGCCCCTGGTCCTCATGCAGGAGGAGAGCTTTGCGAGTGGGGAAGCAGGACTGTGCGTGTCTCTGTCTCTCTCCCTCTCTATCACCCCTTCCCTCTCAATTTGTCTGTCTCTATCCAATAAATAAATAAAGATAAGAATAGAATCACAAAGATTTAAAAATTAAATGATAAAATGAACAAATATATCTCTTTTTTTACCTACTTCAAAGTCTTCTAAGGTGATATCATCAGAATATTTTCCTCTTAACATTCCATCAGATTGTTACTATAGGATTATGTTTTCTTTAAAACTGTATTCATTATCATTCTTCCCAATGAATTTACTTCATGTGCTCCAAAGCATTTTATTATTGTTTTTGTTAATTTTGCAGACTTTTTAAAATTAACCTTCCAAAGTCTAGCCCTGCCCATATAATTCTATTTCTACTGTTCTTATAAACAACTCATTTTTCTAACAGTATTCATTAGTTAATTGCCCACTTAGAATACTACTAATTGTTAGGTCATATTCCACAATGACATCAGAATCTGGCATTTGGAATCTATTCTTAATAGACATTCATGAAGTATGTGAACTGAGGTAGATTATATTTAATATCTTAAGCCTTAGTTATCTCATCTTTCAAATATTAATGCTTACTGTAACTGTGTCTCCTTAAACCAAGGTTGGGGAACGTGTCCTTTTGTAGGTCCTTACATGACCTACAAAATCATTTGGTCTGTCCCTGCCAAGTTAACCATAGGTGGAATTTGAAATTCACTAAGTCTGGGAAAGTTTTTTTTTTTTTTTTTGCAATTTTATTGTTGTTATTTTATTATATTATATTTATTTATTTATTTATTTATTGGATAGAGGCAGCCAGAAATCAAGAGGGAAGGGGTAAAAGAGAGGGAGAGAGACAGAGAAACACATGCAGGCCTGCTTTACCACTCACAAAGCTTTTACCCTGCAGATGAGGAATGGGGGCTCAAACCCAGATCCTTACACATTTCAACATGTGCACCCAACCAAGTGCGACACCACCCAGTCTGCTTTTTTTTTTTTTTTAATAACGACACAAACTGCTAATTTCTAAGTTGGTAATTTTGTATGGCCCTCAAATGATGTTATGTCCTCTGGCATAAAAATTTTCCCTGCTCCTGCCTTAAAGCAAGTTATAAAAATAAAGCAAACTGCTTTACCTCACAACCAAACTGCTTTATCTCACAACCATTGAGTATTCATGAATGATGTTTCCCACCGTGCTTTCCAGTCCTTAACTTGAGTTCAAGGGCATGTAGAGGAACATGGGTGGAACTGGTAAGTCTGGGAACTTTATAGGGAAACACATTACATCTTTATGTTCTCTAATCAGTCACAGAAAATTAGCATTTCCTTGAACAGTGAGTATAGGCTGCAGGATACAGAAGATATTAGTAACAACTAAGTGTATTTTTTTATAAAAGAAGTGATAGATTTTATAATAGAAGTGTAGTTAGTATCTCACATATTGCTTATGTTCCACTGTTGAAAGCCAACAATGGAAGCCATTGGATCCAGCCCTGAATCTTGTTGTCGGATGCATTAAGAAATCAACTATATCACTGTATCTGAAGTGTTTTTGTTTTATTTAATAATCTTATTTTAATATAATTGGTTCTCTTTTCTATGTGTACTTACTTTTTCTTACTGTTTTATAATTTCTTAAACATTTAGATAAGTAGTTCTTGTGTTTTACCAACCCCTATGAGCATATATATCATAAATGTTTTAAATTTTGTGTCTTACATATCACTTTCCATTCTCGTCTCTCAAAATTTTGGATATTCTAAACAACGACATTTCTCCCAGTATTCTTCTTCTCTGCTTATCTTGCTTTCTACTTATTTCTCAGTTCACTGTCTACAATATTTTTATCTACTTAAACATGGAGTCACATTTTCCCCATTTTATTGCATGGTTAAGGGTTTATATCACAGTTGTCTACACAGGGGCAGCATTTCCCAGGTCTGGATCACAAGTGTCTGCAAAATACACTTATTCCCAACCTATGACTCCACCCCACCCCTAGCCCCACCTCCCACCTTCCCTTTTCCATTCCTTCATCATAAAACCTTGCTTTGATGCAGTGTACTACACACAGTCCAAGTTTCACCCCACTTTCTCCCTATTGGTCTCTGTCTCCCAAGTTTCACTTACATGGGAGATCATGTTATTCATCTGTTATTCATCCGTCTCTGATTCATCCCACCTTACATTTTTCTTTCAGATTCCAGACAAGGAGAGACAATTATTGGAATTTTAGAGTTTCTAGTCTAAGATCCAGCCTCTTAGTAGTTTAGTTGGCGTTAGTTTACCTACATTGTTCATATAGATCTGTCCATTTTTATTCCCCCTTTTCCAGTGTATTTTCTTCTTCTGTTTCTGATGTTTGGCTTCTGAATTCACTTCTACCAGTGATGAACTAATTAAGAGTTTATTTGCTTATTTTCATGTAGGACTCATTTCAGTAATCCTTACAAGATAGGGTTGCTGGTGGTGCATTCCTTCAGTTTCTGTGTGTCTGGAAAGATTTTTATTTCTTCTTTATACTTGAAGGATAATTTGGCAGGGTAGAAAATTTGTGGAGGGTAGTCATCTTCCATTCCCTTCTTGCCTCTTAGGTTTGTCTTGAGAAATCTGATGAAAGCCTGATGGTTCTACCTTTGTGGTGTCTGATTCTTTTTCTAGCAGCCTATAATATTTCTCCTTATCTTTGTTTTTAAATAGTTTTATTATGATGTAATGTGGTGTGGGTCATTCTTAGTTAGGAGTCTTAGATGTTTAGCTTCCTGTATATTGATGTTTTGAGCACTGCCACAGAATTCTTGGTACAAATGACTAACAATAATAGCAATTTTTGTGTTGATAGTCATTGCATCTATATGTGAACAAGGCCAAAAGTTGACTTTGGACACAGCTACAGTACTAATTTTTCAGGAAAACTGACCCTGTATCTAGCTTTTGGATACAGACCACAAAATAATTGACTTACAATGAATGCCTTTGTACTCTGTGAAATCAATAGTATCTCATTTTCAGTATTATAAAGCTTCTAATTATGTGTGTAGGCACAAAGATAACTGCCCTAATAAAACTGATCCCCTTCTACTTTATATTCAGAATGAAACTCTAACAGTACCATATTATTTCTTAATTTTAAGATTCTTGTATTTCACACCTTTTAAAGTTAATAATGGAGCTTTTGTAACATGAATAATCTAACCTGCTGATAATGTAGCCTTTTATGAAACTGCAGTATACCAAAAACCATTATTTGTCTTTATATTGTTCAATATATAAATTTTGTTAGGTATTGAAATTTATTTTAAAACATATATGTGTATGTATATATATGTATGTGTGTGTCTGTGTGATTTATTTTCTATTTGGTTTATTTTATTTCTTTTTGAAAAATGTACAGCACATTCAAAGTTCAATAAAAATGATGTGCTTATTAACTATTATATGCTTTCAGAATAATTGTTTTTTTGATTTTCTTTTGCACCTTTTTTATTTCTATCCTTCTTAAATTTGGCCTCTCTTTTAAAAATGTGTTCTATTGAATTCAAAATATGTGCTTATTATTCTTAACATTAAAAAAATAAAAACTTTACTCTCTATATTTCAAATTAGAACCATGTTTCACTTTTTTATTTTTCTTCTTTGGAGTTCTCTTGTCAATCTCTTTTATATCCATATTTCTCCCTGTTCATTCTTTCACAAACTGTATACAGTCTAACTTTTTCTGAACTATGAAACTGAGTATATTTTCTTTATATTTACTTCTAGAATCTGGTTAGTTTAATGATTTATATAAATAGAATATTTATGATCTTTAATTTTTTACTGTCTTATAAATTTCACTTTTCTTGTACAACTCAATATTTTATCTTTCTGACATGTTCTATCTTTAATACATAATTAATTAACCTTTCTTTTGAAGTGCTGGTTTCATTTTACTAATGAAAACATAGAATTCTGCTACTGACTGTATTTTTTTTCTGTGCTCTTTACTGTTAATCAGCATTCCACTTTCATCGCTACACATATATGTGTGTATGTGTGTGTTGATATAATAATTACCATAGTTTGGCTATGGTAAATAAATCCTTAATTATTTACTTCCTATGTTAGAAATACTATTCTAGCCACATTGAAAATAACAATTTAGCTTTTTTATTTCTTAATTTCTCATTTTCTGGATTAGGCTAGATTTTTCTCATTGATATTATCCTTGTTCTTACCCTCTCATTTTATGCTCTTAAATTTTCTAAATTATATTTATTGTTTTAAGGAAAGAGAATGTGAATATCAGTACAAAATGCATAAATATAGCCATTGTATAGCACTGTAGTGATATAGTAGAACTTGTGTCCAATACCTAATTCTTAATTCTCATTTGTCTCTGTGTGTCCATTTAGAGAATCCCTTTCCACTCTGAGAACTTCCTTTATGACTTCAAATCTGATTGTTGTGGCATTTCTCCCTCTATTGTGTTTTCTGCTCTCTAGTTCTTTTTCCATCAATTATCAATAAATCACCTGATAGTTGGCTGAAATGTGTTACTTTTTTTTAATCCCTCAATTATATGATTTTGCTAAGGGGTCAAGTTGTCTAGTTTTCAGGAGTCACAACTTTAATGTGCCTTATACATCTCTGTGTCCTTACTCCTTCCTCTCTCCAGACCATATTTTTAAAAATTTTTTATTCTATTATTAGATACTGCTAATGTTCAAATTTTATGACTATGAGAACCAGGTCCAAAATAAGTTACTTCATTTCCCCAGAGCCTTATGGCTAAAAGGTATTATAACAAAGATTTTGAATTTTAGTTCTGCTGCTAAGATCCAAACCATCTCACTTTCATGCTGTCTGTAAATGGGACATGTTTCATGAGCATATTTCTGTCACCACTTATACAAAGCTTTCTTATAAACAAAGACTGACTCAAAGTATTTTATAGTTTACATTGTAATTTTATTTACATTTCTTCTCCTGCATCATAGTATTCATTTCCTTTATCCATTAGAAATCTGTGAAATATCAAGTGATCCATCATTATGAAATATATAAGCACTTATAAAGGTACAATTTTTACAGTAAATGATAGGTAGGTATTAAATGGTCCTCTCTTTTAAGCAGTATAGCCCCCCTTTTTTTTCAAATACTCTACTGCTTACTGTTTCTGTCACTTATCTCTTATTTTTAATCTTAGATCACACACACATACACCAAATTCAGACTTTTGTCACTAATGAGAACAAAAAAATTTTTACAAATGAAATATAAAGCAGAGCTATTGAGAAAAAATATGTATGGAAGTTTTTTTAACAAATAATTAAAGGGAGAGAAAAAATGTTCTTAAGAAAATTGATGAGAAAAAAAGAGTTGGAGCCATAATCTTGCAAATTCATAGAGAGTTGTAGTAGTAGAATTTATTTTATTTTTATTCTTTAAGTTCTACCTCCTCTGCCTTCATATAATCACATTTTAGTGGTATGTAACAAAAATCTATTCCCAGTATAACTACTACTGAAGAAATGAAAAAAGAAACAAATTAATAATATATATTGAGTGAGAGCAATGATAAATAGACCCTTTACCACTTCATACATTTGTACTGTGTAGAGGGAATATATCTGATGATGAGGGAGAACAAAACTGAGGAAATTTAAATATATACGTAAGTACAGAAAAGATAGTTAAAAAATCTTGAGGCTGCAGCAAAGAAGGCATTGTAACTAGCATATCATTTTTGTTTGATAGTGTAAGTATTATAAAGAATCAGAAGCTATTCTTATAGAATTGCTAGTTGTAGAGTTGTAATAACACTTTTACCTGAGAGGGCTATAGATGGGCTCTTTTGCTTCAGTCTTCCACTGCTTTCATATTCCATCTTGAAAAAGTCATGTGAAACTTTAGAAAAATAGCATTCAAGAAAACTAAAGATAGAAAATTTATAGCTAGAAGATTCTGACTTTTGAGTGTTTTTTTTTAATACATGTGATTCTTCATGTTAAGTGAGATAAGTCAGAAACAAAAGAATGAGTATGGGATGATTTCACTCATAGACAAAAGTGAAAAACAAGATCAGAAGGGAAAACACAAAGCAGAACTTGGACTGGAGTTTGTCGCATTCACCAAAGGAAAAGGGTGGGGGAGGATGGCTCAGGTCCTGTAACATGAGTGCAGAAGAGGACCCAGTGGAGGTTGAATTGTTATGTGGAAAAGTGAGAAATGGTACTCATGTGCAAACTATTGTATTTTATTTTCAACTGTAAACCATTCCACAATAAAGAAAATTAAAAATATATATCTGATTTTATAAACATGAAATTCATCACAATAAAATGTAAATTGTAACCAGCTGTTTGGTTCATGTGCCATCTCAATCTAAAGGGGGAAAAATCAAGTAATTTCTATATTAAAATTTCAGTGTTTGGCTTATTAAATTCAGTCATTTACGAAATAAGAGCTAGAAATAATTGTTAGAAGATTTTACATATAAATGGATACTTCACATTTTGCTCATATGCATTCCAATTTAGTAGGTCTTCTAAAGACTATTCTACATCAAAATTTAAAGACACCAGAAAATTTTTCATTGAGTTTTATTTCCGTAAATCTTTTTTTTAAAAAAATCTTTCTTTCTTTATTATTTGATAGAAACAGAGAGAAATTGAGAGGGGAGAGGGAGACAGAGAGGGAGAGAGACAGAGGGACACCTGTCACCCTCCTCCACTGCTTGTGAAGCTTCTCTCCTGCAAGTGGAAACCAGGGGCTTAAACCCAGGTCCTTGTGCACTGTAAAGTGTGCACTCAACCAGGTACACCACCTCCTGGCATCTCCCTATTTTCTCTGCAGCACTTTATCTATCTATCTATCTATCTATCTATCTATCTATCTATCTATCTATCTATCTATCATCTATCTATCTATCTGTCTAAGGGGTTAATGCTTTAGAGTGCAATCATTGACATATAGATACAATTTCATTGTGTAATAGGCCTCCAGAGTTTTCTTCCTATTCACCCTCTCCTTCCCTACTCAGAGTCCTTGACTTTGGTGCAATGCACCATGTCCAGTCCATGTTTCACTTTGTTCTGCCCCTCCCCATAGTCCCTTGCTTTGATGCAATACACGGTGTTTAATCCATGTTTCACTTAGTACTCTCCCTCCTTGTCCCTTCTGTACTAAGTCCCACAAATAAATCAGATCATGTGGTATCTGTTCTCCTCTTGTTGGTTTGTCTCATTCAACATGATGTCCTCAAGTTTCATCCAGGAGGATGCAAAGGAGACTCAACTTCATTATTTTAGACAGCTGAGTAGTGTTCCATTTTGTATACATATCACAATATTTTAACCACTCAACTGATTTTGGACATCTGGGTTGCTTCTAGGTTCTTACAATTATAGACTATACTGCTATGAACATAGGTATACACAGATCTCTTCGAATAAGTATTTCTGTCTCCTTTGGGTAAATCTCCAGGAGAGGAATTGCTGGGTCATAGGATAGGGCTATTCCGATGTCCCAATAATTTTCCAAATTGCTTTCCACAATGGCTGGACCATTTTGCACTCCCAGCAGCAGTGAAAAAGTATCCCTTTTTCTCCACATCCTCTCCAACATTTGTAATTTCTATCTGTTCTGATGTACTGTACATGCTCACAGGTATAATGTGGCATCTCTATGCTGTCTTTACTTGCATTTCTCTGATGATCAATGACTTTGAGCACATTTTCATATATCTTTTGGCCTATGGATCTCTCCCTACAGGAAATGTCTATCCAGAAATGTCTGTCTGTCCATGTCCTGGCCCCATTTTCTAATGAGCTTTTTTATTATTATTCTTTTTTCTTCTTTTTTGGTGCTTAATTTACTGAGCTTTATATGCTTTGGTTGTTAGTCCTTTGTCTGATGTGTGTTGTGTAAAGATTTCTACCATGCCATTGGGTATCTCTCTATTTGGGTAATGGTACCCTTTGCTGTGCAGAAGTTTTTCAGTTTGATGTAATCCCATTGGTTTATTTTTCTGTTGGATTTGAATCTTTGAAGGACTTTTTGAAGCACAGGTCATGAAGTTTCCTGCTAATGTTTACTTCTGCAAATTTGATAGTTTTTGACCTAATGCCCGTATACTTGATCCATTTGGAGTTGACCTTTGTGCATGGTGATAAGTGATGGTTCAATTTCATCTGCTCACATGTTTCAATCTAATTTTTCCCAGCACCATTTGTTGAAGAGACTTTTCTTTTGCCATTCAATGGTTTGGGCCCCCTTATTAAAAATTAGAAGTTTCTTTATTTAAAAAAAACTATCACAGGATTCAGTTTTCATGATTTCCCACTGTTTTATGAAATAGTATTTTTGTTATTTATAGCTCTTTGTTGTTGTTGTTAATTTTAGAATATATTTCAAAGAGAAATAATATGCTACTATAATATAGCACAGTAAAGATCAGCTTTTATTAGGTAACTGATCATGAAAGACCTCTCTGGGGAGATGGGATTAAAAGCAATGTCTGTTTGCAAAGAATAATGTCTGTTTGCAGTGAACAAAAAGCCATTAATACTAGGTTTAATAGAGTTGAGTCCATATTCAGAGCATGGAAAATGTACAGGAGGTTGAGGAAGGGAAATAGAATTGTAGCTATAAATTTCAATGTCCTTTAGAAAGGATCGATTGTTCATAGATAATTACAGTTTTTTGTTTTTATTTGGGGGAAATGGATTATGATTAATAGTATTAATTTTTGGTATTAATTTTTACTGCTACTGAAATATCAGAAATGAACTTACTCAAAATTATAAAGATGTGAAACCTGAGAATACTATATTTCAAAATCTATAACTCTAGAGAAAAAGCATTATTTTCCCTAAGTCTGAAATATTATCTGAAATTTACAAACCCATTGGCCTGACTTAAATGTCACATCCATTTCCTGCTCTCATTCCCGTGGACAAGTGTTATAGCAGCTCACATTCAGATAGTGTGTCAACACTTAGGGCGAGGAATCTAGAACGCTCAGAGGGATGGTACCAACATGAAAATGTATGTGAGCCTGTGTCTCTCATTTAAATGTGTATTCCTTGTGAAATTCATGTGAAAATTCATGTCTAGCACATTCTAGTGTGTCAGGTAGTAATTAATGCAGAACTCAAAACATTTTCAAAGTAACAGTATTTTAGTAACTTTCAGAGACTGACACATTGTTTCCTGTAAGTACAAAAAGAAAAGACCTTAATATTTCTGTTTTCCTATGTTTTTGCATCTTTTCCCTCCACTCAAGTTTAAAGACTAGTGGGGACCAGTGTACTAATGATTGTCAAGGATTGTGAAGAAAGTTACCACCTTTTGCCTTATAGAGGATACTCCCTATTAATTCTACTGGATCTCTATTTGATAGATCCATAGACATGATATACTCTTAAAATACAAGAGTTAACTGTTACTAATTCTTAGCAACTTCTATGATGACTTTTATGATGGTTGGATATTGAAACTCCACTACAACAGTAGACATAACTTTTCTTTGAATTTCAATCATTCTTATGTTCTTTAATTAGAATTAAGTAAACCAAATTTAGGACATGCACTACATTATTCCCTTCTAAGGAGCATAAATATATATACACAGTTTCTGCTAATTTTTAAATTAGGAGTTAAAAAAAATTATTTAATGACACGTCATGATATAGTAAAAAATACTTACAACAATTGATTTTGACCTCAACTATTTTATTCCACATAGCAAAATATGTAAATATTCTTATATGCCTCTTAAAATTAATTTAAATTTCAGATCCCTTTGAAGCATTCATCATCTTTTCTATTCGCCATGAGATCAGAAGGATTGACCTTCATAAAAGAGATTATAGCCTGCTTGTTCCTGGATTGAGAAATACAATAGCACTTGATTTCCACTTCAATCAAAGTTTACTTTATTGGACAGATGTTGTAGAAGACAGAATATACCGGGGCAAACTTTCTGAAAGTGGAGGTATGCATGATACAATTCTGACTTAATATTTAGGTTAACTTTTAGCTGAAAAGTTTCCAGAAAATATTTTGTAACAATAAGGAAATTTGTTTAATCTTTGGCCTCCAATTTAAAAATAAAAGATTTATTTATTTCTTACTGAGGAAAGGAAAAAGAACCAGAGTATCACTTTAGCATATGAGTGCTGGGAATCAAATCTAGAACCTCATAATTGAGGGAAGAATTCCACCCGCTATACCATCTCCCAGATTGTAACTTTTAGCCCTTTATCTTCTCCCTCACATATTTTACTAGGGATTGGAGAAGATATTTGTAGGAAAGAGAGTGGTGAAAGTCTTTGTTAGTCAAAATATTTTGAAATGTGAACTTTCTCATGGACATTTAATGAAAAGAAAATAGCAACAGTCATCTCTATACTACTAGCTGTATTTTTGTGAGTTACATTAACTCAGTTTGGATTGATAAAATAGCTCCTTTGGGTAATATGGTGTTTTACCATCCAACTAACCCGAGTTCCATCCTAACCCCACTTCATTGGAAGCTTTGGTGATATAATTGCTTTACCTGTCTTTACATCTCTGTCTCTCTATATATCTGATAAAGCATGGAGTGATGAAGTCCCCATGGTAACAAAAATAAATAAATAAATAATAGTGGGGTTTTTTTTTTTTGGTATTATGATACAACTTTTCAAGATAATTCAAAGAAATAATAATAATAATAAACTGTTTGAAGGACTACTAATATGAACTAAATATTTTTCCAAAAATGAATTTGTCTTTTTTCATCTGATTGAAGATTTTTCAAAGAAGCAAGACTTTGAGATACATATGTGATACTTTTCAGGTAAGATGCTGTATTTGGATACTGCTCAAAGGGCTAGGTAGCACTAGAGAAATTCTAAATGTCTCCTTAAATCATATTTATAACTTTGGAAAAATAGTAATATTCAAACATATACTATAAAGAATTTTGTTCTATTGCAAAATGTTATCAAATGTGGAGTTAAAGTCAAAGGATTAGATTATTAAAAAAAAAACACACTGGGCTTCTGGTGGTATCTCAGCATCTTAAGCTCACATGGCACAAAGCACAAGGACCAGAGTAAGGATCTTGGTTCAAGTCCCTGGCTTCCCACCTGCAGGGGAATTGCTTCACAAGCGATGAAGCAGGTCTGCAGGTATCTGTCTTTCTCTCTCCCTCTCTGTCTTCCCGTCCTCTCTCGATTTCTCTCTGTCCTATCCAACAACAACAACATCAATAACAACAATAACAGTAACCACAACAATGACAAAACAAGGGCAACAAAAGGGGGGGGGAATAGCCTTCAGGATTCGTGGTGCAGGCACCAGGCCCCAGCAATAACCCTGGAGGCAAAAACTAAATACATAAATAAAAAACACTATAAAATGTTTAAATTATTACTGGTAACATCAGAAACTGGCACAGATTTTTTTTAGGTGCCAAGAGATACCTCCACCAGTAGAGTACATGTCCTGATTTACTAATTCATGAGTCACTAAGATTGAGTCTGATGGGAGGATAAGCAATAGCACAGGTGACTACATTCGAGATGGATTCATGTTGTAATGTCACTCTCTTCTCTCTCACACACACACTCTATTTCTCAATTTAAAAAACTGAAAAAAAATAGCATCAAGAGTTGTGGGGAGATCCTCAGTATCTCCCATATGTATGAGACCCTGAGCTCAAGTCTGAAAACTACATTTGACAATATATATTGTTTTTAAATATTTGTAATCCCAAAAGAAATTAAGCAGTTAATAAACTACTGGTGGACATTCCAAGTTTGATTATTTTTATTTAGACTACATTAATGTCTTCTTTTATTTGCAAATCTGTTATGCCCTGCAAATCCTGTGACCCTGGATTGCTTGAGTTTGGGATGGCAGTGTGATTCAGGTTTACTCTGTTGATGTTAAATGTAAAAGCTGTCTTTATGCCATGCTCCAAAAAAGTGTGGGGTGCTGACTAGCTATAATGCATGTCACCCCAGGTGGACTTTTCTAATTATTCTACCCCTGAAGATAAACATTTAGATAGTGCTCATTTGAATCAGCACATCATTATTCCCTAAAGTCCTTACTCTGCCTAAAAAGTCAGAAGCAAAGAATAACTTTTTTGCAACCTACACATTATCATTAGCCGCAGAGTGGTTTAAAATATTGTTTTGGGGTCCAAAGGGTGACACACTGGGTTAAGCGTACATATTACCAAGCTTAAGAACCTGGGTTTGAGCCCTGCTCCCCACTTCCTACAGGGAGTCCGTGTCATGAGTTGTGAAGCAGGTCTGCAGGTGTATAGATTTCTCTCCCACTATTTCCCCACCCTCTCTCAGTTTCTCTCTGTCCTATCTAGTTAAAATTATGAAAAAAAAAAAAAAAAAAAGGACAGGGTGGCCTCCGGGAGCAATAGATTCTTACTGTCTGTACCAAGCCCCAGTGATAACGCTGGTGACAAAAAGAAAAATAAGTGAAAAGAGAAAAAATATTTTGTACCTTCAAAGAGAAGACATAAGAGGCTTAAGTTTTCTGGTGGCAAGAAGACTGATAATTCTAAGTTTGAGGTCTCAGTTTGTACCAGGAACACCCTTTTGCACTCTTCTGTCAAGATTTCTGGAATATTTAAGTGCTTTGCACTGCTAACAAGTAGACCTTTTTCTATGTTTTCAGTATGTTCCTTGAATGGGAATAAGTGTCACCTCCCTCTTGTTTTTGTAGGTGTAAGTGCTATTGAAGTTGTTGTAGAACACGGCCTGGCTACCCCAGAAGGACTGACTGTTGACTGGATAGCAGGCAACATTTATTGGATAGACAGCAACCTGGACCAAATTGAGGTGGCCAAGCTGGACGGTTCATCAAGAACAACACTAATAGCAGGAGCCATGGAGCACCCCAGGGCCATTGCTTTGGACCCGCGATATGGGTAAAGAAAAGATTTTTTGTAGTCACTTTTGCATAAAGTATAAACTTTCAAATTAATATTGAATTCATTCTCTCATACATGATGCCAGAGTGTTTACCAGTTTATTACAGGATTGCTTACATAGGTAATTTTTAGAAACTAAAATGTCACTTCTTTCTTAAATATGAAAATTCTTTCTTAAATATGAGAATTCAACTCTATTGCAACACTACACTGAAGTAGTTATTTAACTTTTTCTTTTCTTTTTTAAATTATCAAATGTATGCTGTGACTTTTTCTCATGGTTGCAGGCCATAGGATCATTCTTTAGTGCAAATAGTCACAGATGTTAAATACTTCACTCTTTATAGTACTTATAAAATATATTTTATGCCATAAAATATAATAATTTTTATATTAAGACAATTATATTAAGCTTCAAACAGTTCAGTGGTGAGACTCTGATTCTTAGGGTGTTTAAAAGATAAGGCACAAGTTTATGGAGGAACAGGTCAATTGTTAAGGAACTTGTATTGTTTCAATCCTTCCTTTCTGTTCCTTTGTGAAAGAGGAGGGGAACTTGATTTGGAACTAGAAAAAGTGGATTCTGGTTCCTACTCAAACTTTTCTTTTCTGGTGTTGGGGGACATCCTCAAATGTATTTTCTTTTCTCATTTAAATTTCAATTTTTTCTTTATAAATTAAGGGTAATGAATTCGTTATTGCTTCTGTGGTGATGGTGTGAGAGATATTGTGTAATTTATATATGTGAGAATAATTTGTTGTTATTGATAAGTCAACTGTTGTGAAGCAAATTCAAAGTTCAATAAAAAGGCACCTTTATTAAAAAATATAATTTACAGAGAAACTAAGAATCCAGACCCAAAGAATAGTCAATAGATTTCTGAGACTGATTAACCTTCCTAAATCTGATGCGTTTCTTTATCATTCATTTATTTATTTATTTTATTGAAGAGGTAATAGTTTATAGTAGATTTGTTAACATGCGAGTACAATTTTTCATCTCTCCATGATTCATGACTGCAAAACATTCTCAGGGCCAATTTGGGTTTCTTTCCACCATCAAGAACCAAGACCCCAAAGACTCCCAACCTCCTCCATTTCCCTCCTTCTCCCACAATCCGTTTCTTTGCTGCAAGTATGCCACATTCAATGCAAATTTTACTTTGTGTTTTCATTTCATATTCTTATTTCTTAAATTCCACCAGTGAGTGATATCATCTGGTAGTCATCCTTCTCTTTTTAGTATATCTCACTTAACATTATCCCTTTCAGTCCCATCCAAGATGAGGTGAAAGAGATGGCTTCATAATTGTCAGTAGCTGAGTAGCATTCCATTAGGCATATAGAAAAAAATGCTATTATTCACTCATCTGTTGTTGAATTCCTTTCACCAAGTTTAGGCTATTACACATTGTGCTACTATGAACAAAGGATTCACAGATCTCTCCAGGTAGATATATTTAGTCCCTTGGTCATTTCCCCCATAATTGAATTGGTGGGTCATATGGTAGGTCCATTTCTAGCATTCTGAGAAGTCTCCAAAATAGTTATTTTGATGATGCTAATTCTTCCAATCCAGTCTCTAGTTTGCACAATTTCTACTTTGTGCATTGTCACTCATTGTCTTCTGGAATAGGAATTCAACCATAAGACAGATGCTGTATTAATTATTCTTTTTTATTAATGATTTAATAATGATTGACAAGACCATAGGATAAGAGGGGATAATTCCACACAATTCTCACCACCACAGTTCCACATCCCATCCCCTCCATTGGAAGCTTTCCTATTCTTTATCCCTCTGGGAACATGGACCCTGCATCATTTTGGGGTGCAGGAGGTGGAAGGTCTGGCTTCTGTAATTGCTTCCCCGCTGAATATGGGTATTGGCAGATCGATCCATACTCCCAGCATGTCCCTAACTTTCCCTAGTGGGGCGGGGCTCTGGAGGGGTTGGAGTCCAGAACACACTGGTGAGGTCATCTGCCCAGGGAAGTCATATTGGTGTCCTGGTAGTTCTGCAACTTGGTGGCTGAATAAGTACTAACATATAAAGCAGAACAAATTGTTTGTTTAATAATCAGGAACCTAAAGGTAAGAATATAGCAGATGAGATTTGGGGGGTCTCCATTTTGTAAAAACTAGTAGGTCTATTTTAGGTATATTCCAAGGGACTCATGACTTTACTAATTTTTTCCTGAGCTCGATGGCTAACATGTAGCTAGGTTAAAGGTATTGTCTGGGGCGATGGTGTCAGAGTTGTAAATAGGAGTAGGACAGCTTGATTTGGGCAGAGAGTAGCTCCCAAATATGTGAAATGAAATAAATATAGGAACCTGGAAACCCCGTAGGTTTGATCTGGTGCCCATATTCAGCACAGGAGCCTGTGTAACCTTCTGCATCCCTGTAGGTCTGAGCTCGCATTCTGTAGTCATAGCTTAGGAACATTCTAGGCTGTGTTTATTGCAGGACTTGTCTTCCTTAAATGGCAGAGTATGCTGACCCTACCATTGTTGACCCACATGGAGGGCATGGTACTGTAGAGGCCCACAGTAGGGTCCACAGTGTTGTTCTCATGGGAGATGTCCAGTGATAGTGCAGAGAGATCTGTTAGAGGTCTAGGCCCATCATGTCTGTTTGTGAATCCCAGGATTCCCTGACTAGGGGTGGCCTGGTAATGACCAAAAGAGCCATCATTAAAGTATGCCAGTCTCTTGCCCTTATACAGCTTTTTTTTTTTTTTTTAGTCCTTTTGTGTCTGACAAGGTTAGCGTTGGAATGATTGTGGGAAGTGAAATAGAAAGTAGGTGAGGAGGATATCTAGGTCTAAGTTGAAACTATTTAAGTACTTTATTATTACATATGGTACTTAATAAAAAGTGCCGTTTTTAGGTCTTTCTACTTGCACACTGCACTTATGGAGTCACTGGAAACTACTGTGCACTTTTACATTAAGATATTTATCTTCCCCTAACTTATAGAAACATATGCACATATGTTCTGTCACAGTGAAGGTCTGCAGGTATCTGACTTTCTCTCCCTTTCTCTGTCTTCCCCTCCTCTCTCAATTTCTCTCTGTCCTATCCAACAACAACAACAATAACAATGACGATAAACAAAGGCAACAAAAGGGAAATATTTAAAAAAAAAAAAAAAAAGTGATATCCAGAAGCAAAATATCCTCTGTGAATTGAAAATTTAGAAAGCTCTCCTGTGAGTAGGCAAAAACTGATAATGCTTTTGAGAAAGTTGATATGTTCCATTATTAATTGCTTCTGTGATGCTGTGGAAGCAATTAAGATAATTGAAATGGTAATAAAAAAGAACGGGTGAAGGAATAACACTTGTAAAATGTTGTCTGGCATAAATGATGAAAGTTCAGATGATGGTAGCAGTATCTTCCACTTTAGGAAAACATTGAAAAGTTGCTAGGTTTGATTGTCAGTATCTAATGGGATTTTTATTATAGAAAATTATGTTATAGATGATTACCATGATTAAGATATGAGACTTGTGTAAACAGATTCAAAACCCACTTTTAGTAATGAAATCTTATAGTACAAATAATAAAGATGATTTCAGGATTACTGGTTTTCTGTAAGCAGTGTATAGCTACTTTCAGAGATTTCATTTTTATCTTTTTTTTTTCTTGCCTCTAGGGTTATTGCTGGGGCTTGGTGCCTGCACCACGAATCCTCTACTCCTGAAGGCTGTTTTTTCCCATTTTTGTTGCACTTGTTGTTTTATTGTTATTGTTGTTATTGGATAAGACAGAGATAAATTGAGAGAGGAAGGGAAGACAGAGAGGGGGAGAGACAGATAGACACCTGCAGACCTGCTTCACCATTTGTGAAGCGACCCCCCCCCCCCCGCAGGTGGAGATCCAGGGGTTCTAAATGGGATCCTTACAATGGCCCTTGGACTTTGAGCCATGTACACTTAACCCACTGTGCTACTACCCAGCTCCCCATTTTTATCTTTTTACATATTTTTATTGTTAATGAATGAGATACATACAGAGAGAGAGCAGAGCAGAACACTATTCAGTTTTGGCTTGTGGTGATCCTGGGTACTGAAACTGAGGTCTCAGAACCTTGGGCATGGAAATCTTTTTCGTAACTATTATGCTATCTCCCCAGCTCAGATATATTTGTTTTTATTACATGATAAAAAGAAAGAGGAGAGACAGGCACACACCTCAGCTCTGGCATATTATTGTTTCTAGTATTGAGCTTAAGGTTTCTAAGTCTCAGGCATGCAAGTCCTATGCTCTGACTCTGAGATATCTTCCCTGCCTTCTGCATGTTTTTAAACAGTGAGCTTTTCATATGGCAGGCTGGGGACAGAGTTACAAGCACAGGACACAATCACTACAGCGTCAGAGTAATCATAAAACAAGCAGTGTTGAAAAGTAATCTAATTTAAACTCAGCTTACTAACTGAGAGCTATGTCCCAAATGGAAACAAGATTTCCCCTATTTCTCACATTATAGGAAGACATGAAAACTAATACAAACTCCAAGGATATTTAAACTTGTTTTGAAAAAATATAGTTTATTTATTTTATTTTAGAAATGTTTTTAAGTTTTTCTGTTGTCTACTGAAAATCACATTTAACTTATTTGGGAAATGTGATTTTCACAATGCTATTATCTTTCCCATTAATGACAAATTTTCTTATGGGAAGCAATGTTATTCCAAGACTATAATATATATATATATATTCAATAAAGGCTGGTTATATATAAATTAACATATGCATATCAAGAAACCTGTATACATGTAACTTATAGGGACTCAAAGATATACCTTAAGGAATAAAAAATACAGTTAAAAAACTAGCCAATAGGGAGTTGGGCGGTTAAGTGCACGTGGCACAAAGCAAAAAAACTAGCCAACAGATAATCCTATAAACTTTGTTTTTTAATATACTTTTATTTATCTATTATTGGATAGAGACAGAGAGAAATAGAGAGGGGAAGTAAAGAGATAGGGAGAGAGACAGAGAGACATCTTCAGCCCTGCTTCTGTGCTTGTGAAGCTTTTTCCCCTGAAGGTGGGCACCCAGGGGCTCGAACCTGGGTCCTTGTGCACTGTAATGTGTGCACTTAACCAAGTGTACCCCTACCTGGCTCCCATCCTTTGCCTATAAACTTTGCTTATAATGACAAAATAAAAACACACCGTCCAGTTACTGTGCTCCCATAGCATAGCTGATGACCACAGCAACAACAAAAACCTAGGTTTTAACAAGGTTTCCATGAAAGACATCTGCATCATGAAAGATTCCCAAAGCAATCAAAGACTTAGTGGACTTGCATGTACCAAAGAAGTCTTTGAATGAACTGCTTTGCTTCCCCAGTATAAATTCACTGGTCTCTATATTATATTATAAAACCTATTTGCTACCATGTCACATCCCTTCAACATACTGACCCAGTTTCTCAAATGACAAGCTATCCTGAGATGGTAAATTGGAAATCTTAGGGAGAAGTAATTTTTCTTTCCTTCTAGCTTAAGGTAATGCACTTATTGCTAAGGTGACCCAAAAGAATACTTGTGTCTCTGCTAAGCCTCAAACTTATTATTAGGGAGTAACAAGTACCAAGGGATTTAGGATCTACAGTGCACTTTCATTCTTGAATGTTCATTGTCTTTATTCGTGAGCATCCATTCCATGTTTCTTTCGTCTTATTACGAGTATTTCACTTTCATTTCTACAATAGCCTGACTCTGCTAAGACAATTGCAACTGGTCAAAAGAGACATAATAATTATGATGATTAGCAAGAACTAAAAATTATAGATAAGTAAGCAATTTTTTTTGTCAAAATCATTTATTTTCACCTTCTGCAGCTGGACCTGATAGAAGATAATGGCTCTTTCATGCCTGCAATAGCACAAATTGTTCATGGTCCATTGACCCAATATAATCCTGATACAGACTAACCCATGAATTCAGGAACTATAGAATGAGTAGGCTGGAGTGTCTTTTTTAAAGTAATTGTGAGTGAACATTTCCAAATACTCATAAGAAGTAATATTAAGTCTTTGTATACTTGTAGGAATAATATAATCACTGAAATGCTAATACATATTAAGGTTAAAAGGAAAGTAATAAAGAAAAAATGATTCTTTGAAAATATCACATTGTAAAGTGTACAAAGAATACTTCAAATTTTATAAAACAATGAGCCTTGAAATCAACCTTTAAAATAGATTATACACTCTTCTATGCCAGGGTTAAGAACGTTTTTTAGGGATTTAATTCTAGAACATGTAATTTTATAAAACATGATGAAACTCCTTCACCTGAATTACTGGAAGATTAGGACCACAGTGATCATGACAGAAAGAAACATTTTAACACTATCATGTTTGGCCATGGGAAAAAAAGGACCACTTATTTTAGAATTCTGAAAATTGTCTGAAACCATATTCATTTTTTTTTTTTTTTTGTGCACTGGAAACATGTATTTGAGAGCCCATGGTGCTTATTTCTGGTAAATTTACAAGAAAAAAAAAAAGAATACAGAATTGCAGGGTCAGTAAAATACATATTGGAATTGTTGAAAACCACAAATGCAACATTAGGTAGAGTTACAAGAGAGGGCAACAAAATAGCTCACTTGGATAGTGTGCTGCTTTGCCATATGTGTGACCCAGGCTTGAGCCAGACACCCAGCACGTTGAGGGATGGGCCCCACCACATTTGATACTGTAGTCTCTTGCACTCTTTATCTCTGTGTGTGTCTCTTCTCTCCCCAACAACAATGAATCAATTATATATTTTCCTTTAAAATACATATTTATTTAAAAATATATATCTTGGGAGTCGGGCTGTAGCGCAGCGGGTTAAGCACAGGTGGTGCAAAGCACAAGGACCCGCATAAGGATCCCGGTTCGAACCCCGGCTCCCCACCTGCAGGGGAGTCGCCTCACAGGCGGTGAAGCAGGTCTGCAGGTGTCTATCTTTCTCTCCCCCTTTCTGTCTTCCCCTCCTCTCTCCATTTCTCTCTGTCCTATCCAACAATGACAACAACAATAATAACCACAACAATAAAACAACAGGGCAACAAAAGGGAATAAATAAATAAAATAAATATTAAAAAATATATATATATATCTTAAATATATATGTTAAGATATATATTTTTAAAATATATAGTTAGTTATGAGACATTGATTCTCTGTTAATTAAAGCCGGCGTAAGACATGTTTCAATGTCTTGGACCTGTGATTGTGAAATCCTGACTTGTCCAGATCTAGGCATGAATTAACAACAGAAAACAAATCTATGATTCTCAAATTCACTATTTTCAGAGATTATTTTTTAAATATTTATTCCCTTTTGTTGTTCTTGTTGTTTTATTGTTGTATTATTATTGTTGTTATTGATGTCATTGTTGTTGGATAGGACAAAGAGAAATGGAGAGGGGAGGGGAAGACAGAGGGGGGAGAGAAAGACAGACACCTGCAGACCTGCTTCACTGCCTATGGAGCAACTCCCCTACAGGTGGAGCTGGGGGCTCGAACCTGGATCCTTATGCTGGTCCTTGCACTTTGCACCAGTGCGCTTAATCCACTGTGCTACCGCCCAACTCCCCAGAGATCATTTTTACTAATCTTTTTCAAACTTGAAGATCTTTCTACTTCACTTTGTTTGTCAAGAGAATCACCATAAATTTGACTGATATTATGTGGGTCATGTTTTTATTTTAAACCTTATTTTTAATGCTGAACTTAAAGAAAAACTGAGAAATAACAACTTTGTGTTAATAAAAAGAAATGTGCATCTAAATTTAAACTTCGAGTGAGACACATAATTCATTCTCTATTTAGTGTTCTCAAAAAAGATACTCAGCTCCTGCTTTGACTGCCAGCTTTATGTTAATTCACTTTTGGTCCATTTTCTGTTTGACTAGAAATATAGTAAATGATTATAGATGTTTTCTTTTTTATATATTTGTTTATTTTCCCTTTTGTTGCCCTTGTTGTTTTATTGTTGTAGTTATTGTTGTTGTTATTGATGTCATCGTTGTTGGATAGGACAGAGAGTAATGGAGAGAGGAGGGGAAGACAGGGAGAGAGAGAGATACCTGCAGACCTGCTTCACCGCTTGTGAAGTGACCCCCCGGTATGTGGGGAGCCAGGGGGCTTGAACCGGGATCCTTAGTCAGTCCTTGCGCTTTGTGCCACATACACTTAACCCGCTGGCTACTTCCAGACTCCCAAGTTTGTTTGTTTGTTTGTTTGTTTGTTTGTTTAAAGGTAAACTACATATAGCTGTAAAGAAAGGCAGCATCTGGGGAGATGGCTCAGCTGGTAGAATACAGGGCTGAGTATCTGAGACTTCAGTTCGGTTCTCTCTCGCACATGAAAGAAACAAAAAAATACTAATACTAACAGAAAAGAAAAAAAAACAGAAAGAAAAAAACGTATTTTTATCAATAGCTTCCCCATTCCTCACCAAGAATTTGCCAGTATTGATAGAGAATTGAACAGTTTACTGGAATGTCACTTTCTCTGTGCTTCTTTGCACTCTGCCTTCCCAAGTCTCCAGGCTGCCTACTGGGCTCTCCTGCAGAAGAGGTTCCTCTTTGTTGATTACCAGTCAGGCTGCTGCTACTATACCAGATGTTGCCCCTTTGTTATTTTATTTAGTAACATGACATTTAAAAGTAAGGCCCTAACAGCACGGAAACAGAAGTTAAACTGTCCAGCTTCCCATCTCCATTTGCCACTTACTAGCTATATAGCCCTAGACAAATAATTTAACTTCTTCAAGCACCTTGTTTTCTCATCTGTAAATATAGATAATTTTAGCAGCGTCCTAGTGGTCAATCAAATGAGGTCATTATAGCAAAGCACTGAAAACAATACTTGGCATAGAGTTCGCACTCAAAAATATGACCTCGCGTCATAGTGACTGTAGGGTTGTGTGGCTGTATTATATAATCACTGTAGAAACAAACAGCAGCAGTTTAGGGCATTGCCAATTAACTACAACCATCTAACTGCCTTAGGAATTAAAAGCACAACATGAAGCACTTAGTGCCTAGTGTGCAGAACAGTTTGTGCACTGCAGATTCAGTCTCACAAGCAGCATTTGACAAAAACATTTAAAAAAGTAAAAGAAAAGAAAAGGAATAATCCTTAACATATAAATAGGAGCATTTCAACAATGGCATACTAGTATAAAATATGAAGCGTTTTATTCCCTCTTGCGTCCTCTCTACATTCTCTGCCTTAAAACTCCATTCATATGGCTTTGAGTAACACCTCCATAGTGATAACTTCCAGTTTCATGGCCTGGCTGTTATAAATGTAAGTCTCAAGCTGACATACTACTTAACTTCTTGCTCACCTTCTTTATGATTTCTTGAAATATTCTTCATACCACTGCCCTTATCCTTCAGATTCAGTATAAAGATCCCCTGTAATGTTTTCTTTTTTTTTTTTCTTTCCCCAAGCATTGATCCCTGACTTGCTATCCTCTCTTGTAACAGAACTTTTCTCCAAATGTCTCACAAGCTGTGCCAGAAAATAGCTCACCTGCACAATGTGCCTTCTTAGCCATGCGTGTGAACCAGGTTTAAGCTTGACCCTCACCACACTAGAGGAAGCTTTGTGCTGTAGTGTCTTTCCTTCACTATATCTTCCTCTCAGAAAAAAATGGGGGGAAAAAGGTGGGGGGTGGGCATTGATATATAGCAGTAAAGTCCTATTGAAGGCAAAAAATAAGTGTATTACAATCTATCATGAATTCTCATGCATGTCCTGAGTCCATATCCTCCACTGGACTCTAAGCCCCATCGCAGTTAATACTTACCTGGCTTTCTCGTGTCTATTTACATGGTCAGTGCCTAGCAAAGAGTAGAATTCATTAATTATGTGTGAAATGAATGACCAAAGCGTGAATATTACTTTTTTTTTTTCAGGCTCCTTTTCTGGACAGATTGGGATGCCAATTTCCCTCGCATCGAATCTGCCTCTATGAGTGGATCTGCAAGAAAAACCATCTACAAAGATATGAAAAGTGGTGCTTGGCCGAATGGACTCACAGTGGATCACTTTGAAAAAAGAATTGTTTGGACAGATGCCAGGTTTACAAATAAATATTATTTATTTGTTTTTTAATGTCTTAAATTATCTTTATTTATTAATTTGGATAGAGACAGCCAGTAATTGAGAGGGAAGGGAGTGATAGAGGGGGAGAAAGACAGAGAGACACCTGTGAAGCTTTCCCCCTGCAGGTGGGTGCCGGGGGCCCAAACCCTGGTCCTTGCACACTGTAGCATGGGCGCTCACCCAGATGCACCACCACCCAACCCCTATTTATGTTTTCTTTCTTTTGCATTTTATCTTGCTTTCCTCACACAACTTTCACACCAAGCATGCCCAACATGCATGAATCCTGTAAATGCACACTGAAACTAATAGTGCCATTTGTTTTTATTGCGGTGGTAGGAATTTTCTGGTCTTTTACATTTACTCTATAAATGCAATGTTTTTCTCTTTCATATGTCTGAGCAATACCATCATGTCACTGGTCTCCTTGAATATATATAAAGTTACTAATGCATTTACCTTTCTGTAGGTCAGATGCTATTTATTCAGCCCTCTATGATGGAACTGGCATGATAGAAATCATTCGAGGTCACGAATACCTTTCTCATCCTTTTGCTGTATCTCTGTACGGAAGTGAAGTCTATTGGACAGATTGGAGGACCAATACATTGTCCAAAGCCAACAAGTGGACCGGGCAGAATGTCAGTGTGATTCAGAAAACCAGTGCACAGCCATTTGATCTTCAGATTTACCATCCCAGTCGTCAGCCACAAGGTAAGTTTTTACTGTGCATTAATTATTCTCCCAAAAGCTATTCTGTTTTTGTCAAAACAGTGTAGTATTTCGACTATAAAATAACTGTGTTTTAAATATGTTTGTGAATTTTATGATGAAAGTTGTTCTGGTTATTTATTTTTTTAACTACTTCACTGTTTTCCTTTCCTTTGTGTTTCTACTCCAGTATTTTTTGTTTGTTTTGTTTTTTACCTCTGGGTTATTTTTTTATATTTATTTATTTTCCCTTTTGTTACCCTTGTTGTTTAACATTGTTGTGGTTATTGATGTCATTATTGCTGGATAGGACAGAAAGAAATGGAGAGAGGAGGGGAAGGCAGAGAGGGGAAGAGAAAGACAGACACCTGCAGACTTGCTTCAAGGCTTGTGAAGTGACTCCCCTTCAGGTGGGTAGCCGGGGGCTCGAACCAGGATCTTTATACCGGTCTTTGTGCTTTGCGCCACGTGCGTGTGCTTAACCCGCTGTGCCACAGCCCGACTCCTTACCTCTAGGTTTATCACAAGGACTTGGTGCTGGCCCTATGAATCTACCACTCCCAACAGCCATCTTTCCTATTTTTTTTCTTCCCTAATTTATTTGATAGGATAGAAAGAAATTGAGAGTGTATAGGGAGAATAGGGAGAAAGACGGACATCTACAAATCTGCTACACCACACATGAAGCAGCTGAGGAGTGGGGACTGGAACCCAGATCCTTGTGCACTGAACTAGATGTGCCACTGCCCACCTCCTGTACACTAGAGTCTTTATTTCAAAAGAATATTGCTATATATCATGAAATATGCCATATTTTTAATGTATAGAAGCATCCACCTTGGTTTTGTGATTCTTTTGTTCTTCATTCAATATTTGTTGAATTTCAAAGTGCTTTCTTTCTTTTTCTTACTTTCCTTCCACATAGGGTACTATGGCCATTAGGCAGAATTGCAGTGTATCTACTTATACCTGCTATTTGACTCTGCCTCACTATGATATGTACCATAGCCTGTGGGAATCTCATCCCTATTCAATTAATGTTCTTTTTATTAGTAGCATATTTTTATCTAAGACATGATACTCAAGAGGGAAAGCTATTTTTTCCAGGGAATAAATGTTCTCCTCTCCGTTTCTCAGTGTAGAGTAAGTAGATCTCCAAATCCACGGCATCTCTCGACTTAGTGCACCGTAAACCATGCATTCTTATTTTTAGTAGTTTAAAGATTGCTATGAGAGAGAAACCCATAACACAGTTAGCTATGGTATATGATGGTGCCTGAGATAGAAAGTGGGTCCTCAGGCGTGCAAACATTGAGCATTATGTTGTGTTGAACTATTTTGCCAGTCATCAGCTTTATTTGAATGTTAAAATGACATCTTTTAGATATGACTAAAAAATAACTAGAACTAACCACCTTTGTGGTTAATGAACCTCTATATCAATTCCTTGTCTTTTTTTCTATGGGTGAAAATGGTCATTCTCCCTTGATACTGTTTCTTCTGCCATGATATCCTCATCTGTAAATTTCCCGTGCCATCTCTCTAACATAGTCTGACTTAACCTAGTTTTCTTTCTAGATACACTGAATTTCTAATTTTCAGCTTCTGTATATAATTGATTTTCTTTTGTCCTATACTCTGGACTGTTAGAAATTCCTTTAGTTTTATTCCTATAATCCTTAATTCCGACATCCTATAAATCAGCAGTCTGAGGACATTGAAGTGGAAAAATATAGCCAACCCATTTTTACACTTTAAAGGAATTCACTAAATAAATTGAAATAAGGTAATGAAACATGATTCTGACCTTGTACTAATATAAAGAATGTACTAGTATAAGTAAGAACATATTCTTTGAAAATTTTCCTTAATATGAAGTACTATTTGGTCAAAAGCAAAACCATGTGTATGAAAAATACACATTTATAAGATAGGATTGGCTTTACTTTTGATAAATGGAAAAAATATTTACAAATATGTTCTTATAATCCAAAAATTTAGATGGCCAATATTTTGGAAGAGCTGCAAGTTTTATATTTAGGGTAATTTAAAAGGCTTGGACAATAAAAACATAGCTCAGGTGTAGGTATTGAATCGTTCTCTCTCTCAAAATACAATCAATGTTTTTCCAACTTGGTACTTTTGTCTCATGAAAAGCTCTTAAGTTCTGGCTCACATATATGAGCATCGTGCTGTTGCTGAAGCTGGGACCTCTGGAGTGATGAAATAGTCTGGTGATTGGGGTGACATGAGTGGTTTATATATAAAGTACATAGTTACTAAAGTAGAAATGAAACTGAAAAGTGGGAAATC
Source organism: Erinaceus europaeus (assembly GCF_950295315.1). NCBI lineage: Eukaryota > Metazoa > Chordata > Mammalia > Eulipotyphla > Erinaceidae > Erinaceus > Erinaceus europaeus. The sequence goes on along the minus strand of NC_080179.1, from coordinate 60,024,063 downwards.
GCAGATATATCAGGTAGTTATGGCATCTCCTATGCAGGGCATAAAAAGTTTAAAAGGAGGAGGACACAAAATAGTTATTTTATTGTGATAGATTGTATAGAAACAAGACAAAATTTTCAGTACAAAAGTTACTAGGATTTCATATATAATTTACTATAGTTTCACACTGGTGACATTTTAATCCCCATAATGCTTTTGGAGTATTTAGAAACATTTATTCTCATTGATTGGATTGATGTTTGAGTACTTTAATCTAAATTATTTTTTATGTCTATGGTGTGTATTGGAAATTTGTAAATGTAGTTGATACTTGAGAGTCATCTGTTGGCTAAATATATAGGTCAATGCTGCTACATAATATATACATATATAATGTATATAACATATGTAAATGCTATTATGTAAATAATTAGTTATGTATACTGACGTGGTGTATGTCACTTTTATAATAGGCAAGAACACCAAAATTATGAGTTTTCCTTTAAACTGAAAGTGAACAGTTTTCATTTATGAAGTCATCTAGCTGAAATACATTTTTAGTAATACACGCATAGTAACTCAGTACATTTTGCACATGTTAAAAATAACGACAAGAATCACTTTCATAGTAAGCCCTTTTGAGCTATATGTTAGTTTCTGTTTATATAATGAGATCTGAACTTGCATAAATAAATATTAAGTGTCAGTTGTGCTGTTTCTTTAAACTGTCTCTTGGTTGGACTGGTTAGGGATTCGTTTAGAATGGAGAGTGTCTGTATCTCTAGAGGCATGGTTCTCCCTTCTCCCCCATGGGGGACAGTGGAATCTCCTTAGAAAAGACCTTGGCATCCACTATAACTGTAACTCCCTCATGCCCATCTGTGATTGGGCAGGTGGTGAGGGACTTCTTTACCACAGGACCACAAACAGAAGAATGGCTGGAGGGGGCCAGAGAAAGAGGCATTGAGAAAATTATAGATAAGGGAATCATCAGTCATGTTGTGGAAGGAAATATCTCCTGATTCATAGTCCGGGAAAATCCCAACCTGACAGGGAGGTTCTGCCAACAGGAGAGGGGTCCTGAGTGGGGTGAGGGCCCAGTACCCATTTCCATATAGTTCCACAGCCCAAAACCCATTTTCTGGAGTCAAGGGATCAGATCCTTTCTTCACCACATTCTCTCTACGTACTCCAATAGCCCAGTCAGTCCTGTTGCCCCCCTCCACCTCCCAGTAATGTGTCCCTGAGGTGAAGGTCTCACAGCCACACACACAAGGCCAGGAGTCAAATCTCTCTAGTTTCTCAGGTAGTTACTGAAAAGAATCCTCCAGTCGGACAGATTTTGAATCTTCATATAAAAATAGGTGAGGATCCAGTGTCTGGATCCAGAGTCACATCAACTAGACAAAAAAAAGAAAAAGAGAATTTGAACCTCAGTAAATGTTAGAGGTTACAGAACCTAGTCCAGAGCGCTGTTCTAGAAGTTAGCCTGTTTTCTGAGGAGGACAGCTCTTTGGCCTGCTCACTTGTCTCAATTTCCCTCTTCCATCAACAGAGGGCAAAGTATTAGTTGATTGTCTGCAGTAATTAATGGTACCCTGTCACAGGGGAGCTTGTCTCCTAGTCATCTTCCAAGGGCCCTCTAAATACCTCAAAGAAAATGTCCAGCTCCAAATAAAAGACTCTGGTGTGGGTGGGTTGGCAGAGTACAGGTCCTGGAAGAGGATGACAGAGGACCTAGTGAAGGCTGTATTGTTATGTGGAAAACTGAGAAATTTTATGCATGTACAAGCTATTGTATTTGCTGTCAACTGTAAAACATTAATCCTCCAATAAAGAAATAAAAAAAGAAAATAAATATTAAGTGTTTGATTATTGTGACTTTGCAATACTTAGGTATATTATCTTTAAGAGAGGCTTTCTTAATATAATATTTATAAATCTCTACACTGTTTTACCTTGTCTACACTTGTGGATAATACTACACAAACTCTCTTAGTACTTACGTCTTATATGGTCATTTAATCTTTTCCTAACACTATTTTATCTACCTAACCAGCTTAGAAAAATATCTGAACAATAAAATTCACTTATTTATTTCAAATATAGATTGTCAGTTCTTTATAATAACAATACCAATAGTATACCAGCTATCATTAGTTGATGTGCAATTAACTAGTTTTATGGGGTAAAGAGTTTAAAAGTAAAGTAATAGTAAGTTATTTGTGCAACCTTTAATAGATAAGTGATGCTTATCAGTTGTCTGACTTCAGGAAAGTGGACCCTGAGTTTTTATACTTTAATTAACCACCAAGCCATACAGATAGAAGATACTGGGTTTATGCTTAATTAGCTTTTCCTAAGACTTATATATCACATCACCAGAGGGCAGTAGAGAGTCATGTTTGTTGACCTTCCTATGGTACGAAGGAATTCTGAATGGAGGTCACAAGCTAGAAAGGGAGCAAAATAAAATAACAACTAGAGTCAACAAAATTATGGATTAACTTTGCGTGTAAGAATATAGTAGACATACATTTAAAAGTAGTCAAGTGTAGTTCTAAGAACACACTGAAATTAACTGAGTTCAATTAACGTCTGATCATTTAGTAGCCTTGATACCTGAGGCAAATTAACTTCTAAGGCCTGTTGATCACATTTTCATATTGCTGAATCTAAAATTTTGGAGGAAATAAATAGAAACAAGATTGGATAGCAATCTGATCATTAGGAGTTTTGGTGGGTTTTTGTTGGTTTGGTTTGGTTTTTGTTTTCTACCATAGCACTACTCAGCTGTGCCTTATGGTGGCACTGAATATTGAACCTGGAATTTAGGATGCCTCAGGGAGGTAAGCTTTTTGCATAACCTTTAAGCTGTCTCTCTCAGCCCTTGATTTTCTATTTTTATTCACTAAGATAAATAATTTCACTTATCTGAAATATGACTATGCCACAGAACTACCTGAAAGGCTCATTAAATTACAAATATATATCATATATATGCATACATAAATAATTACACAAAGTAAGATATAAAACTGAATTTCTCATGTTGTAAAGTACAAAATTTCATGACTACATTACATTGTAGTACAAATATTACTACAGATATTAAGCTACAAAGTCAATGCACATTTTTTCTTTAATCTGTATATAACATTTTGATAGCTTTGCTTTTGGAAAGTATTTTAGTATTCTATCACAGTGTTGCAATATAGCTGGTATGATTTTGGGCTAAACGTTGTAAAATTCAAAATGAAATCTAAGTACCTATTATTGATCTGTTATAGATCATCCTCTTAATTCCCATGAGAATAGTATGTCCTATGTCAATGCTGTTGTTGTTTAAGATTTATTTCATTTCCATGAGATATAGTTTCATAGAGACAGAGAAACCAGAACACCTCTCTGGCACTGGCCACACAGGGGATCAAATTGGGAGGTTCAGGCATGCAAGTTCTGCTTTCTACCAGCAGAGTTAATTTCCCCAAAGCTTCTAAAGAAAATTCCTCTCATCCGTCCTCTTTCTCTTTCTTGTATTCCTCCATATTCTTTTTTCCCCCTCATCTTCTGATTTTTCAAGTCTTGTAAATACCCAGCATTCTCTTTGCCACAGCTGGTTATCTCTCATTTCTCCAACTGTACCGATGCTTGTTTCTAATGCCCTCTCTCCTATAGCATATTTTCTCTTCATAATATTCACATGTATGTTCTGTTTTTCTAACCTACAGTAAGGGCAGTGTAAGAATAACTGCCACTTACAGAATAGAGAGATTTATACTCTTGAAGAAATCTCTAAAGACTTGAGATATAGCACCATTTGGGAATATCAGAGCACTGAGGGAAGTTATGGTACTGTGGACAGTCTCTCTCTCTCTCTCTCTCTCTCTCTCCGAGTAAAAAAAGTAACCTTGAGCCCTTGAGCAGTGGAATTCTGTATGCATGAGGGTAAGTCTGCAAAGAGAGAAGGAAAAAGAAATGATCATAGAAATCTCTAAATCTTAACTTTTGTAATAGTTTTGTACATAGGTGATTTTTTTTTTTGCAAAATTGAGTTTCATTCTTTCTAAATGTAATCAAATGCTAAGATACAGATGATCTTTATTATCTTGCAGAGAAGGTAGAAGCCTTACTGAATATTTATCAAACTGGGCTAATTTCATATATCCTCTGCGATTTTATTATATCCCATTGATTAAATTTATATTATGTGTGTTTAAAGCTCTTTGAAACTGCTATTAATATTCTGAGCTATAAATCTGTATGTTAAAAAGATATTGGTTGAAAGCTTATGATGGTATTAGAAGTGTAACCAGCTTCTTTATGCTTAAATTCATTAGTCTGATTCTTGAAATGTTAGTTCACTTTATAGGAGTTCTAAAAATGATTTAAGAGAATTATTTATTTATTTAAATTATGGAGATGGGAAGGATTAAACCTGGGACTTCAGAGCCTCATTTTGTTATCTCCTTCACCCCACTGCCACTTTTTAAAAAATATATATATATATTTATTTATTCCCCTTTTGTTGTCCTTGTTGTTTTATTGTTGTAGTTATTATTATTGTTGTGATTGATGTCGTCATTGTTGGATAGGACAGAGAGAAATGGAGAGAGGAGGGGAAGAAAGAGGGGGAGAGTAAGAGAGACACCTACAGACCTGCTTCACTACTTGTGAAGCGACTCCCTTGCAGGTGGGGAGCCAAGAGCTCGAACCAGGATCCTTATACCTGTCCTTGTGCTTTGTACCGTGTGCGTGCGCTTAACCCAGTGTGCTACCATCCAACTCCCAAGAGAATTATTATTGATCCACTTATATTTAAACCTTATCTAGAGAGCATGATGATAGAATAAGAAAATATCAATGAAGGCAAAATTTAATATTTCATTTTAAATTTCAACATATCATAAGTTATATAGTGGACCTTAGTAAGCATGTAAGAACACATTTTAGCCACAGGATCAGTTAATAGCAATAATAATCAATTAATAGAAAAAAATGAAGATGTCTTAATAATAAAGAAAGCAAACACTTCTTCACTAGACCTTTAATGGGGGAGGTGAAGAAATTCCTTGAACTAAACTTAGGTGTGTATAATTGCAAGAGAAATCTCCTAGGATATAGAAACCATTAAGAATAATATGTTCAAGGGGGCCAGCTAAGTGCACATGGCCCAAAGCACAAGGACTGGTGTCAGGATCCCAGTTCAAGCCCCTGGTTCCACACCTTCAGGGGGCTCGCTTCACTAGCAGTGAAGCAGGTCTGCAGGTGTCTTCTCTCCTCCTCTCTTTCAACCCCTCCTCTCTCAAGTTCTCTTTATCCTATCAGGCAAGAGCAACCAAAACAACAACAAGGGAAACAAAATGGAAAAAAAAAAAAATGGCCTCTAAGAACAGTGGATACATAGTGCAGGCACCATGAAAAAAAAAAAAAAAGAAAAGAAAAGAAAAAGAATAGTAGGTTCAGGCAAGAAGGAAGTTTGTTATGCCTTTTACTCAGGTTCAAGACCAGCCCTGACTTCACTGACGGAAGCTTCAGTTCCATGGTCTGTCTCTCATAACAAACAATCTTTGTGAACGGTTAGGAATGTAATAGTCCATTAAAACTCCCAATACCTGAATTCTTATTCTTCTTCTTTTTTATTTATAAAAAGGAAACATTGACAAAACCATAGGATAAGAGGGATACAACTCCACACAATTCTCACCACCAGATCTACGTATTCCCTCCCCTCCCCTGATAGCTTTCTTATTCTTTATCCCTCTGGGAGTATGGACCCAAAGTCATTATGGGATACAGAAGGTGGAAGGTCTGGCTTCTGTAATTGCTTCCCCGCTGAACATGGGCATTGACTGGTTAATCCATACTCCCAGCCTGTCTCTCTCTTTCCCTAGAAGGATGGGGCTCGGGGGAAGTGGAGCTCCTGGACACATTGGTGGGGTTGTCAATACCTGCCAATACCTGAATTGTATAGGTGTAGGTCTACCTGTATTTATTATCACTAAAATTAGTAACTACTGTTTCTCAAAATGATTCCCTAGAATTCTTCACTTCTCTGGCAATAGGACACACATAATTCATCTTAGAAGAAAATGAAAGAGTTATCTTGGAAAAGGAAACTGTTTTTATTAATGTAATTGCTGTGTGTGATTGTCTATTATCCTCATATTAATCACCACTGGATTGGGTGCTGAGTACCTCACTCTGAATCATTAAACGAATAACCCTTGTCAAGCTCAGAGGCTTCTGACTAGATTCTTCCTTCTTTGCTGTTAATATTTCACTGTGTAATTGCAGCTCCCAATCCCTGTGCAGCTAATGATGGCAAAGGCCCCTGCTCGCACATGTGTCTGATCGATCATAACAGGAGTGCTGCTTGTGCCTGTCCCCATTTGATGAAGCTTTCTTCTGACAAGAAGACCTGCTATGGTAAATGTTTGATAGTTCTTATCTCAAATCCAAGCTGAATTCTCTCAAGTTGTATGAACATCCATATTTCCTCCTTAAGCAGAAGAAAGTTTTAACATTCCTGAAACATCTGTGGTGCTACTATTTCCAGATTCTAATGATGATTCCTCTGCTTTTAGAAAGACTGACAAATTCTTTAAATATGTGATCTGCTGCATTTTGCTATTTATTACCTTATCACTTCTTCCCCTGTCCCCTCCCACCCCCCACCCTAGGGAACTTTCTTATTTGGTGTGTTGGTAGCATTTATCTCTACAACACAGGAAGATTTGTAAGTGAAAGTGCATTATCAAAAAATGTTGATGTAGTAACTTTCATAACAAAGAGGTACTTAACAACCTAAATCTCCTATTACTCTTGGAAAGTCATTTTAGCCTGTTATTTGTGCAGGAGATTATCAACTTGAAGATGGGGAATAGAGTAAAATGTGTAGGTTGGAAAGATTTTTTGAAATATTTATATGACATGTTTAACTAAAAGTGATATAATTTATGAACAAAAATCGGACAGTGGATTCTTTCATTCTTTTTTTAAAAATCAGTATTTTTATTTGCAAAATAATTTTAAGGACAGGAAAATGTACTCATCAAATCTTAGCTCAAAAATGTAAACACATATTACTTTAAATTTTTATCATAATGAAATGTCTCAAGTAAAAATTGCAACTCCAAGAGAATAATGAATACCTGTGACGTCATTTCTATAAGCTAGTGGGGAAAATATGTACTTATGGAAATAAAAATAGCATAACATCTCACATTATGTCAGTTACTACAATTTACAATAAAAACATATAAAAGTACGCTTTTACGTTTTGAATTTTTTTTTCTTTTTTGCCTCCAGGGTTATCACTGGGGCTAGGTACCCTAATTACAAATCCACTGCTCCTGGAGGCCATTTTTTTGTTGTCATTATTGTTATTACTGGGTAGGACAGAGAGAAATCCAGAGAGGAGGGGAAGACAGAGAGGGGGAGAGAAAGACACCTGCAGACCTGCTTCATTGCTTGTGAAATGACCCCCCTGCAGGTGGGGAGCTGGGTCTCAAACTGGGATCCTTATGTTGGTCTTTGAGTTTGCACCCAGTGCACTTCATCTGCTAAGCTACACAGCCTGGCCCCCTAACATTTTTGAATTCTAAGTTTGATATGAAAAGCATAAAGTTGGTTTTTAAAAACAATGTTAAACCTAAAGTCTATGCAGAGTGATTATTGAAAGTTATTATTAGTTTTCTTAAACATTTAATGATACAAATATTGTTAGTTGTACACAAAAGCTGATATGAATGTATGATATTTATAGAATTAATGTATAGTAGACTATTTTGAAAATTTAAAATGAGATGAACTAGATTTTCTTGACATCTCTAGCTAATAAAAAAATGACCTAATGATTCTTATTTTACAGTTGGTACTAAGTATATGTTTAAAAATAAATAAATCAGCTGTACATTTATATTTCTATCAAATCTGGTTATGATTTTCTGATGTTAAAAGTCTGCCAAGTAATCAATATTTTTAAATTTCGATACTATTTCAGTGTTGACAACCATTTAAATAAATCAAACACATAATTTCTATTTCTTTTCTAGAAAAGAAAAAATTTCTTCTTTATGCAAGACGTTCTGAAATCAGAGGAGTGGATATTGATAATCCATACTTTAACTTTATCACGGCCTTTACAGTCCCTGATATTGATGATGTTACTGTGATAGACTTTGATGCATCTGAAGAACGTTTATACTGGACAGATATTAAAACACAGACCATCAAACGAGCTTTCATTAATGGAACAGGCTTAGAGACTGTCATTTCAAGAGGTAAAAGACTTGTGCATGGTGCAACTATAAAACTGCTGTTCAGTTAGTAGTAATCAAAAAATCTCTGTTATACAATTCTGTAATACTAATTGAAAGTTGGAATTAACTACAGATTTAGTACTACACTGTTCTGACAATTGTATAAAGCTATAGTTATGTTCCACATAGTGGTCTGATAACTAGATATTTTATTGTATAGGAAGACAGACTTTCATACCAGATGACCTTAAAGTTTATAGGCTTGTAAATAAGCAGGTTGGAGACTGATTTTTGCTGATGAGAGAGCAATAAAATTTGCATAGAGAATATACAAAATATAGGAAGGACTCGACTCATCTAAATCAACTTCATCCACTTTTTCTTTAACTATATCCTTAGAACTAAATTATAGAAATAAGACAGGAAACCTGTTGCTATCTACCTCATGACCCAAAAGTATGGACCATTGGATCTTAGTGAATGCTGTTGAATCAATCACTTAAAAAGAATAACTTATCCCAAATGAAAATGTAGCTGAAGTGAGATGTCTAAATGAATGTAGTGTTTGAACTCTATATGTTTAACATTAAATTTATAGCCTTTGCTTAACTTTTGGCATACTGAGAATTCTAAGTCAGTCATTAGTTTCTCTTTATTGGAATGAATCTTAATTGACTGGCTGGAGTTTTCTTTTTTCAACTTTATGATGTTCTATAAGCATGAGAGAGGTATTCAGCAAAAATGGAGGAAACTGTAATCAGTCATCAATCTATGTCAAGTCTCTATGTTTTGAAGTATACTGTAAAATTAAAGTGAGACCTTATTCTTGGTGAAAGCAGTAAGAAGTGCAGATTTCAAATCCACAGTGTTTCTCAAGAGTTTCCACATCTACTACTAGAAGACAGATAAGTACCAATTGCAGATCTGAATGAACTAAGAACTTGACCAGTAAAGTACTCCTATAGTTCTACTAGCTCCTTAAAAAAAAAAAAAGTATTACTTATAGGAGAGTCTCACATAGGAGAGAGAGAAGCCAGAGCACCTCTCTGGCACTTGGGGAACAAACCAAGAATTCCCGCCAAACACTCTACCAGTTAAGCCTCTTCCCCCTTTTGCTACACTAGCTGTCCATCTCAGGTTACTCTTGTTAGGCAAGCAGCTGGTTATAAACTTCTTCAAATGTTTATTTCAAGGTTGCCATAAAAGGAAAGCCTTAATATAACAACTTTCTCTAGCGTTTGCCCTTCTTCCGTAGCCAGTCAACAGTGTCAGGTTGATGTCTGCTTGTTGCTGGCTTTGAAAGTGACTGGGATCCATGTGGATTCAGTCGGCTAGGAAGGATGGTCAGTTTCCCCAATAAATGGGTACTCACGGGATGCACCAAGAGAAGGTCGATCCAATGCATCCCCATAGGATACCTTATAGGCAGGGAGAGAAGGTTAAATAAATCATTATTAGACTAGGTTTTAAAAGAATGATCAATGGCCATTAAATACTTTGGGAGACCCATTAAAGGTTGCTAAATGCCTTCTCAGACTGATAGTCAGGTGATCTTACAAGAAATTCATCAAAGTCTAACAGAATGAGTATGAAATCCAGCCCCCCTCCCTAACCCTGCCAGGAGTTCTGTGAAGTGTATGGAGTAAAATATAGTCTATTTTCAACAATTTTGGAAACAGCTTTCAGTTTTTAGCTGTAGAGTGGTTACTAGTAGTAATCTGGGGAATTTATCTTTGAGAAAATCTTACTTACCTCTACTTAGCAGATTCTATTTAAAGTTATCAAACAAAGATTCAATAGCAATATTTTCACAGTAATAATTCTCACCTGGTCAATATTTATTAGCTTAATAATTTTGACAATGTTGGAATATCTTTCTTTTTTTTTTTTTGCCTCCAGGGTTATTGCTGGGACTCAGTGCCTCCACTATGAATCCACTGTTCCTGGAGGCTATTTTTTCCCCCTTGTTGTTTATCTTTGTTGCTGTGATTATTATAGTTGTAATCGCTGTCATTGTTGTTAGATAGAACAGAGAGAAATTGAGGGAGGAGGGGAAGACAGAGGGGGAAGAGCAGACCTGCTTCACCGCTTGTGAAGCGACTCCCCACACGCAGGTGGGGAACCAGGGCTTGAACCAGAATCCTTATGCCGGTCCTTACGCTTTGAGCCATGTGCACTTAGCCCACTGTGCCACTGCCCGGCCCCCTGGAATATTTTTCACATGATACACTTAGGGAGAGCCAATAGCAACAAAAGATTATGGCACCAAAAGCACAAGGAATATGTCATGCAGTGTGATAGCACTACAGAAATAGACAGCAAATAAAGCTGTCCTTTGTCAGATAAATTGCTAATTTTAATCATTTTTATTTATCAGACAGAGACAGCCCAAAATTGAGAGGTGGGGGTGAATGATAGAGAGGGAGAGAGACAGACAGACACCTGCAGCCCTGCTTCACCACTCGTGAAGTTTCCCTTCTGTAGGTGGGGACTGGGGGCTCAAACCTGTGTCTTTGCGCACTGTAACATGAGGTCAGACGTGCACCGCCACCTGGCCCCACTGAGGAGATTATCAGCCTTATCTTTGCAAAAACTCACTATAAATTGTAATTTAGTAGAGAATTGAAGATGAGAGGGTGCAGGACAAGTCAGTTGTCTGCTTTAATGTTTTTAGTAACAGTTGAAATGAACCTTGGGAAGAGTGAAAATAATTGAAGTAAATGTAGAGAGATTATAGAGATATGAGAATTAAAATATAAAGGAACGTACTTGGATATGAGTAATGAGGAAGGAGGTTGTGAAGGACAACTCCTGTTTTTGATTATTTCATGAGTTAAATGACATTGTTTTTCCCTCCTTCCAGAGTAAAGACCTTGTTAAGGATTGATGTATCTTTGCACTAATAGAAAAGTTCAGAATGAACTTTTGACAGTTCAACTCCTGAATTCATCAAAGTATCTCAAGTTTTGCCAGTAATTGTACTTTATTTCAGCCTTTCATGTTTTAGATACCCTGTGAATGACTCTGACCTTTCTCTTCTTACACTTTTGGTCCCTCTGCTACTTCACTGTCCTCCAACTAATGGACTTTTTTTCCTTGTGAGGATTTTTCTTCCCTTATCCTAAATATAAGGTGAACGCTGCTTCAAAAACAGGCACATGTCTACCCACTGCTCCAGTCAGTTTTAATTATTTTCTTCCCAAGTAAACGTTCTCAGAGAGAAACACTGAAGCTTTACAGACCAGTTTTCTTCTCTTTCCTTTCCTCTTCTTTTTATCTTTTTCTCTTTCTCTCTTTCTTTTTTTAAATTTTTTAAAAATAATCTTTATTTACTTATTGGATAGAGACAGCCAGAAATCGAGAAGGAAGGGGGTGATAGGGAGACAGAGAGAGATAGAGAGACAGCTGCAACCCTGCTTCACCACTCGCGAAGTTTTCCCTCTGCAGGTGGGGACAGGGGCTCAAACCCAGGTCCTTGCTCGCTATCAGGCCACCGCCCGGCCCCTCTTTCTTCCTTTCTTTCCCTTTCTTTCTTTCTTTCTTTTTTTCTTTCTTTCTTTCTTTCTTTCTTTCTTTCTTTCTTTCTTTCTTTCTCTCTTTCTCTCTCTCTCTTTCTCTCTCTCTCTCTCTTTCTCTCTCTCTCTCTCTCTCTCTCTCTCTCTCCTTCTCTCTCTCTCTCTTTCTTTTTTCTTTTTCCAGAGCACTACTCACCTCTGGTTTATAGTGATGCAAGAGGTTGAACATAGTACTCTGGAGCCTCAGGGAAGAGAGTCTTTTTGCATAACCACTATGCTATCTACCACTGACTGGGACTAGTTTTCTTGTAGAGAACTAGAAATAAATTGTTCCTTTAAAACTGTAGTAGGAAAATAAGCAAACGAGGAAAATTCTAGCCAGCCATGCAGCATGAAGCATGAGTCCTTAAACATCCATTTGCCAGCATTCAGCTTCTATGACATGTGGGCCCTGGGAGAAGACTAGAAAAGATGGGGCAAAGAACAACAGGCACGTGGGTCTTTTTCTGCCAGACTCTCCCTTGAATAGTCTTCATTTCCCACAATTCTTCCCAAGTGTACTCCTATGCAATGTCCATCCTATGCGGATTCCCAATGTCCAATGCTAATGACAAGTCTTCTTTACAGTCAGCAAAGCATAGCGTATTCTCAATACACACGAGCTACTTGTCATAGTGACTTACAGTTGACATGCTGCGTTTGAAAGATCTATGCTAATACTTGACTTAGACATGTATTCTTTAACAGATATGTGCATATTTGTATTTGTTTATGTACATTTGTCTTACAAATATTGCAATTTTATTCTAAGAAAAACACTCAACTGCAATACATATGGCAAATATTCTCTTTTGGTTTTGTTTTTTTAGTTTAATTTAAATAAAGACAGAGAGAGGGAGAACAAAACAGACGATAACCCCAAAGTTTCTTTCAATATGCTGGTAGTGTGGCTCAAGTCCAAGTCATGTGTAAGCAAAGCTGAATCCTATCCAACTGAGCTATTTTTTATTGGCCACATAGCAAATGCTCTTGCTGTTGGTGTGCAGCCCTATGTGGTAATTTGTTGACCTCATGGAGCCATTGCTTACAATTCAGGAGATTTATTATTATAATAATTATTTATTTTTGAGATAGCAATAAAGAGACATAAAGAGTGAGAGAAACCACAACATAAAAGCTTCCTACAACATAGTAGGAACTGGGCTTGAGCCTGGATCGCACACATGACAAAGTAGCCTGTTAGTCAAGTCAACTATTTTGCCAGCCACAGAAAATTTATTTTAATTATTTATGCTCTCAGGTTTATTTTTCTGAAGTGATGACTAATGTTAGTTGTCATCAGTGTGACAAGTGCTATCATCTTATTAAATCTTTGCAGCCTATTCTTATATTATTTCCAGTCAGCAGATGAGAAAACAAGCTTGCAAAACCTAAAACATCACTTCAGAACTAAATTAAGAAGGTTATAAAAACATATTCACACTTAGGATTCTATTTTTTCATCTGATACTGTCTTCATGACCCGATAAGAATATGACTTGGGACCTTACACCAACAGCTGAATATTGTCCTTTAAGATGATCTCATGAGCTCAGTTACCTCTCCTGGGTATTAATAAACTATTCATAATTCTTTTATGAGATAAAATAATATAAAAAAAAACAAAACCAGCTTCCCACCTGTAGGGGGGTCGTTTCCCCTCCTCTTTAGATTTCTCTCTGTCCTATCCAACAACAGTGACAGCAATAACAACAATAATAATAATAACAAAAAATGATAAGCAATAAGGTCAACAAAAGGGAAAAAAATAGTCTCCAGGAGCAGTGGATTCATAGTGCAGGCATCAAGCCCCAACAATAACCTTGGAGGCAAAAAAAAAAAAAAGCCCTAAAGAACATTCTACAGTGAGTATAGTAGGAAAAAAAGAACAGTATTTTACTGCCATTTAACCTCAGGTAGGGCATTTAATACTGCTTCCTGTTTTTCTGGATGAGGAGTTTATTTTGTTACATCCAGATCTGATTTCAGACCATTTAACTCCAATTCTCTGTTATTTTCCCTTTAATGACATATATATAGATATATATAGATATATGTCAGTCAGTAAGATAGTTAGTAAAAGTCATACTTTAGTCGTAAACTCCTGTCCAGAGTTAACTTAATCTACAGTCAGTATACTTTGCTGGGTGCATCTAATACTACTTAGATAAAGTATATGGGTCATCTTATTCCATTGACAATGATTTTACTGTTTAGTGTGATGACATACAAAGAAAAACTTTTAGAACTATGTTGGCAGTTTAAAAAAATAATGATCATAGTCAATATAATCTCACTTTTTGTTCTTATTGTGAAAAAATAAAACTTGATATACCTTATGTGTCCAAGGCAAAAATATAAATTGTAAATCTTTGGAAAATTAACGTCAACTTGGGTCTGGTTGAGTGCACACATTATAGTCCACAAGGACCCAGGTTCAAGCCCCCACTACCCTCCTGTAGCAAGGAAGCTTCACAAGTGGTTAAGCAGTGCTGCAGGTGTTTCTCTGTCTCTCTTTCTCCCCTTCTCCATTCCTCTCTGTCTCTATCCAAAATAAGTGAAATGTTAATAGAAAGAAAGAGAGAGAGAGAGAGAGAGAGAGAGAGGAAGGAAGGGAGAAAGAAAGAAAGGAAGGAAGGAAGGGAGAAAGAAATAAAGAAAGAAAGAAAAAAAGAAAGAAAGAAAGAAAGAAAGAAAGAAAGAAAGAAAGAAAGAAAGAAAGAAAGAAAGATAGGGAGAAAGTCCATGTCAGTTTTGGGAAAATACAATTAAAAACAAAATTTTTTATTAATCTTCTTTCTTTCTTCTAGTGCTATATGCCTGCTAACTCAGTGATCTGGTCAGTTAATTTGAATTAAGTTGAAAGCTAAGATAGATGAATGTAATGTAGACTAGAAGGACATTTATTTCTGTAAAGAACATACTCATATACTAGATTATCTTATAATCATATGCTTTTTTAACTACAAAGATGAAAACAGTTTTAAATGCAGACCATTTGATTACTTTGAAGCTACCAATATATAAAGTTTAATTCTCAGTAACATTTGTTTCTAATTGGGCCTTTTTCAGAGTAGCTAGCAGTTGTATTTAGAATTGTTATCTACTTTTACCAATAACTATTTTGTAAGTAGATTCTAAAGTTTCCTTTTGTCCTTCTATTTTGAAAGACACCGTACTTAATTGGACTCAGTAACAAAAAATGCTTAGAAAACAAATATATTGTGAAATTTGGTCCAGACAGAAGAGAAAAAAAGCATATTGATAACAGTAGTGAAGTCTATGTTTCTTGAATCAGGCCTTGAATTAAAGTAGAATATTAGGATAGAAAACATCTTTGTTTTAACTCATTTCTAATAAAATTCCCAATATACATTTTCACTCAAAAAGCCTTTTGGTGAACAAATGTCTGTATCTGTTTTAAAAAGAGACAAGAAAAGCAAAAACCACACCTATAAATGCTATGTCTTTAAATATGTATCTATAACATTGGTTACTATATGAACCTCTCTCAGATTGTGAGTGTGTGTGTGTGTGTGTGTGTGTGTGTGTGTGTGTTTTAGGGAGAAGGATTACAATTTTATTTTATTATATAGACTACAAAAAGGATGGAATCATATAATACATTATGTATCTGGAATATTGAATGGATAGAGTTATGGTGATTATTTGATTTACTAGTTCACAACTTCAAGGAACTTCATACTTGGAGAAAGAGTGATATCAAACAACTAACTAAAATAGAAGAATAAGAAAAAATTTAATCAGGTATAAGCCATTTCTCTGAAAACTAACACCAAGAAAAATTAGTCTTACAAAAAAAAAATTCACTTAAGACATTATTAAACAAGGACTTAGAGGGAGAACAGTAACAAGTTCAGTCTAGGTTGAGATATCAGTGGATACAAAGATATTAAGTAGTGAGGGATACCTAGCCCTTACAAAAGAAGAAACTAGAAAGTTAGTAGGTCATAGAATACCTATAGCAGAGTGAGGAGCTATTGTATTTTTTTTTTATCCTTAAGATGATAGAAAGCTGCTGGATTCTGCTTTTGAAGTTAAACCACATGGAAATCATTAAGACTGGAGAATGAGAAATTTTAGACAAAGATATGACTAGAGCATTACAGAATGTGTTAAATCAGAAACTATAAAGTAGAATAGAACATGAGAAGTACAAAAAGTGTCAGACATGAAAGACATGAGGACTTAGAAGAAATTGAGTCTGATGGTGATGGGAGAGTTGAAGTTACAAGATAGCTAGAAGAATGTTGAAGACACAGAAATGAATGACAATTAAGAGTGTTGCTTCAGACATTTTCCCAAATTAGCAGTAATAAAGATAGGTTCAGGACACTAAAGTACTTGTAGAGTGATAAAAAATGCTATATTTCTTAATTGTTGATATTTATTTATTTATTTTCCCTGTTGTTGCCCTTGTTATTTTTATTGTTGTTGTAGTTATTATTATTGTTGTTGTTGATGTTGTCATTGTTAGATAGGACAGAGAGAAATGGAGAGAGGAGGGGAAGGCAGAGAGGGGGAGAGAAAGATAGACACCAGCAGACCTGCTTCACCGCTTGTAAAGCGACTCCCCTGCAGGTGGGGAGACGGGGGCTCGAACCAGGATCCTCACACAAGTCCTTGCACTTCGCACCACGTGCACTTAATCTGCTGCACTACTGCCCGGCTCCCAGAAAGGCTACATTTCTATTCATAGTATTAGGTTTGATTACAAAGTTACCTTAAAAACTGATAAAACCAAGATAATGAATAACAAACATTAATTTTTCAGAGTAAGAATATTTCTTTTTCTTCTTCTCTGACACAGAAAGACATTTTTTTAATAGAAAGCAAAATTGGATTAATAATAATAATGATAATGATAATAATAATAAAAGTTAGGGATTAAGCTTATATCTGCTCCATTTTTTTTTTATCTTGGACAAGATCTCCTTGACCTTCATTCAGTTTCCCTAAGAATTATAATGTCTATGAACCAGCAAAAGAGCTCACCTCAATAACTAGCTGCTTTGTCATATATAAAACCCAACCTTGGGTCCTGCTGCCACCACTGTGTTGTGACTTTTATACTCTGGTGAAGGAACAATGAATGATTACTTAACATTATAGCTTGGTTTTAAGAGGTCCAAGTGGTTCCTACTAACTTACTTTCCCGATTATGGATAGTATGTAAAGAGGCTTTGCCTATTAGGTCCCCTGCCTTTTATTAGTTATCAAGATCAATCAAAGGAATTATAAAACAGTTCATGTCAGCAGAACAGTTTGATAAGGGGTACACATGGAATACGAAATCTGCATGGGTGGCTCATTGTTAAGGGGAGTCTTCTCTAGGTAACACTGAAGGTCTTTTTAAGTAGCATTCATAAGGGTATCTGAGCATATTTTGTGACTGCAAAGGACAGCAAATTATGCAACCCCCTCATTCATATCAGACACCCCTCTCATTCATATCAGACACCAATTGATGGTGGCCAGGTGCTTTGGTGCCCAGAGCTTTGACTCCATGGATGTCTACCTGTGCTTGAAGAGTTACAACTCCATGTTGGATATGTAGAATAATTAAGCTATGGGTTATACAAGCCTGTGGCCAGAAAAGGCATATATGTATGCTAAAATATGTTTCCAGGACATTCCCCCAGCAGACACACCCCTCCTTTATTTTTAAAGCTAGGAAGAAAACACTCAGGTTCTTCATTGGCAAGATTGAATTCAGGGGTCAGTGGCTGATGTTGGCTCTGCTGCATGATGGTCAATATGACTTCCTAGTGCAGGATCCACTGAACTAGAAGGTAGATGGCTGAGAAAACTGGTAAGAATAACGAAACATAATTAAGCCAATGGCCATGAGAATCCATACATGGAGGTTGAGACCTACACATTCAATTTTGAGGATTTAGCCAATGAGCTGAATCATCTAGTAACCCAGTGTCATATCTTCTACCTCCCTGTTTGAGGTGCATCATTTGCATTAGCACACAACTTTGTAAGTCATTGATGTCTATTCCAAGATGATCGCAAAATGTCCCAAGTAACATGGTGCTAAATATCAGTGCAGGACTTCTAGGGATTGCTATAATTTATGCTAGAAATATTAGGGACTTTGTTGGCTACGACCAAAATATAGGGTCTAGAAGTACATAGTATGGTATCATGAATACTATCTATAGCTTGCCATTCAACCTAGCAGAGCTATTATATTCTCAGTATCTGTATATACAAAGGAAGAAGGGTGGTGCCATTTTTCAAATATATTTCTTCAAAGGTTAAAGTTTTCCCAACATATTAAATCTTAACTGTGGTGCAGGAAGATGAGGATTCCATTTAGCAGACAAGCCAGATAGATAAAGGGCCGGTTGAAGTTACAGGTAATATTCTTCTGTTAGAGGAACAGACCTTGCTGCTGCACTCAGTTTGCAATGGCCCAGTTACTTACCTGATCTGTAGAGAGAAATTAACAGAAACACAAGTTCTTCAAGAGAGATCTACTCCTTCACTAAAGCAGACCCAATGGACAGAGCAACTTTTAGTGGAAGGCTAGGAGAATCTCTACTGGACTGAACTTGTCCAGGTACCCCAGCTGTACAATAAGAAATTGTAATCTGTGACATTCATGTGACCATGCATGTCTTTCCCTTAAAGGGATGATTCATATATCATGAGGGATATGAAAAATCCAATTCCTCTATCAGAAAATACAAATCCTATGTTAATTTACATTACCCTTCATAATACTCTTTCCTGTCACAAGGGCCTTCTTCTCCAAAATTTGTTAGTCTTTCAAGGGGATGCTGCCAATTTCCTCTAGTGTATGTGGTGTCATTTGAAGAAATGGGTGCATTTAACACATGAAATCAGCGAACCTGACCCACTATTGGAGTCAGAAAGTAATTTAACAGCAGCCAAACACACACCCAATCTCTTACCAATCTCTAGTTGGACTTAATGGCAGTTTTAGTCATTATGGCCAAGTAAACATTTTCTGGTGTCTCAGGCTTACCTACTTCTTTAAATAGGTTTTCTGCCTCACTTGACAGGTGTTTTAAATCCCCAAGTGATAGACTTTATTATGGGATCAGTTAATGTGCAGTAGTCCTCCACGGTCGTGAATCTCTGCTTTCCCAGAGGAGTCAACACCCTCAGGTTGCTGCATCTTATTTGCTTAACACCAGCTCATGATAAGGCTTTACTGTTTTAGTGGGTATCTAATTGTGTCTTATACGTGACAAAACTAAAGCATTCCCTCTACCCCAGACAGTAACTTGGCAGGTCCCTTCCATGAGGGACTCTGTGTCATGTCCCTGTATTATACTAAATGTTTTAGAATGGCTTTTGAGGTGCAGTGTGTTATTCAAGCCCAATTATACTCATGCAAGAGCAATTATTTTTTTAAAAAATAAGGTAAGTGTCGGGTGGTAGCACAGCGACTTAAGCACATGTTGTGTGAAGTGCAAGGACCCGAATAAGGATCC
Source organism: Erinaceus europaeus (assembly GCF_950295315.1). Classification (NCBI taxonomy): domain Eukaryota; kingdom Metazoa; phylum Chordata; class Mammalia; order Eulipotyphla; family Erinaceidae; genus Erinaceus; species Erinaceus europaeus. Next base: position 60,004,773 of record NC_080179.1, on the reverse strand, counting down.
CAGTTCAAGCCCCCGGGTCCCCACCTGCAGGGGAGTCGCCTCAAAAGAGGTGAAGCAGGTCTGCAGGTGTCAGTCTTTCTCTCCCCCTCTCTGTCTCCTCTCCTCTCTAGATTTCTTTCTGTCCTATCCTATCCAACAACAACAGCAGCAATAACAATAATAATAAGGGCAACAAAATGTGGGGGGGAAATGGCCTCTAGGAGTAGTGGATTCGTAGTGGAGGCATCAAGCCCCAGCAAGAACCCTGGAGGCAAAAAAATAATAATAATAAGGTAAAGAGTGTTTTATATAATTGTTCTTATGGTGTCAAATGAAGACTGGCATGTTCCACCTTTTTTGATTATCAAGAAGTTGTCTGAGGAGGTTTGGTACATTCTACTTTGACTGGGCTGTAGGATTACATGGGATACCTATTGTATGTTTTATATCCCATTGTTGGAAAAAAAGAAGAATGTTTTAGAGATATAGGCTGGATTATTATCTGCTTTTATATGTAAAGGTTGCCTATCATACAGAAGGCAGATAATAAATGGTGGTGAATTGCTTAAAAGAATCATCAAGTATCTTTGGGACATAAATATCTTTTATTTTATATATATTTGGTCAATATATATGTTAGAGATTGGCAGGTGGTAATAATATTAAGGTCCTGCCAGATAAGAATAATAATAAGTATTTAGATGAAGAATTTATGATATTGTCTTTAAGCCATTATATCAGGCTACCAAGCTTATTAAGTCTAAGTCTAATTATAAAGTATGAATAAGCAATTTTATTTTTAATTATATAATTTTCCATAGCTTATGGGTATAAATATGTGTCTTTGAACACTGGAATTAGCCCTACCTGTATTTATAGGGTCCATAATATTTTTGGAAGGCATGCAAGTTAAAACAGGACTGGGTATTGTGTTCCCCTGTATCAAGAAAGATATCACTAGGAAAAAGAAGATGGATTTCTGGCACTTCAGGAGAGCAGCAAAGCTCTGACTTAGTGGCACAGGCAAGGTTGATTCGGTTGAGACAAAAAGATATTATATTGGGGTAAGGGGTTAGGAAGTGAGTCATTAAAAAATAAAAGCATGGGATGAGGCAGTAGCACAATGAGTTAAGTTCACTTGGTGCAAAGTGGAAGGACCAGCAGAAGGACCGGTGGAAGGATCCTGGTTTGAGCCCCCGGCTCTCCACTTGCACAGGAGTCGCTCCACAGTAGTGGAGCAGGTCTGCAGGTGTCTATCTTTCTCTCCCTGTCTCTGTCTTTCCTGCCTCTCTAGATTTCTCTTTGTCCTGTCCAACACAATGGCATCAATAACAACAATAATAACAACCACAATAATGATAAAACAAGGGCAGCAAAAGGGAAAAAATAGTCTCCAAGAGCAGTGAATTTGTGTGCAGCCACTGAGCCCCAGCAATAACCCTGGAGGCAAAAGAAAAGAAAAGAAAGAAAAGCAGAATTCCAGAAATGTTAAGATAAGGAGAAGTAGAAATTTTAAAGACAAAAGGTTCTTTATAATCTTTTAAGGAGCTTAAAATGTCAACAGTTATTATTAGAATAACTAAGTAAATTAGGAACTTGTTTATTTTTGATATCCCAATAATTGGAATTAACCATAACCGATTTGACTTTAACAAGTTTTAAACAGTTTTGAATGCCCTTTAATTTTATACTACGTTAGCAGTTTAGAAAAAATGATTAATTTCTGCCCAATGAAAATGTGAAATAAGTATTTTAATAGCACTACACCTTCTCATAAAACAAAACATATATGTATTCTTACACTGAACCTTTAAATTTTAAACCAGTGTTAATTTGCCAAAAATCAACCTTAGGCTATATTGTTTGAAAACATTGCTTTGGACATTAGAGCTAATATATTTAGCACATGGATATGAACAGAAAATACATAATTATTTAAGTTTCCCCCCTTTTATTATTATGTAATAATTATTATATAATAATTATAATTTATTTTTAATATTTTAAATTAATGTTTCTCTTTTGTTGCCCTTGTTGTTTATCATTGTTGTTGTTATTATTATTGTTGTTGGATAGGACAGAGAGAAATGGAGAGAGGAGGGGAAGACAGAGAGAGAGAGAAACCTGCAGACTTGCTTCACCACTTGTGAAGCGACTCCCTTGCAGGTGGGGAGCCGGGGCCTCCAACCAGAATCCTTACTCCAGTCCTTGAACAGTGCTACAGCCAACCCCGATTTACTTATTTGGATAGGCCAGGGAGAAATTGAGAGCAGGTGGTGAGATAGACAAGAAGAGAGAAAGGCAGACACCTGCAGACTTGCTTCAAGGCTCATGATGTTTCCCACCTGCAGACAAAGTGCTGAGGCTCGAACCTGGATTCTAGTAGATGGTAGTATGTGCACTCAGCCAGCTGCACCACTGCCTAACCCCAGAAATCTCATCAGTTGTTAAGAATTTCGCCAAACTTATCTTTACAAATGTTTTATTTGTTAACTTTATTGATTTGATGGAGACAGCCAGTATCTGCTTTTGTGTCTTTCCCAACATGTTGATTTCTGTAGCTTCACATGGGGGAAGGGATAAATGTCAGGAGCAGAAAGCTTGACACTCAGCTCTAGTTCATGTGGATTTAAGTATATGTTATCCAGTTTATGTCCGTACCTTCATCCCTCCTTTATCTAAGATCTTTATGGGAACATGTTTCTTCTCTCTATGGTCTACTTTAATAATCTTTTGCTTCAGTGAGAAACTGCTAGTGATAATCTAATATGTTATCTGGAAGTATGTGAGCATTTTGTGTGTGAAAGAGTATTTTAAATTGGCATAAGAGCACATGACATTAAGTGTATCATACTGACAATTTTAAATGTTTCGTTTAGTTTTGTTAATTATATTCATACCATGCAATCAAAATTCACAACTTTTTATATTTTGCAAAATTAAGAATACTTATTTGTTATTTTTTTTTCAATTTAAGGTATGATGACTTTTTTAAAAATTTATTTTATTTATTTATTCCCTTTTGTTGCCCTTGTTTTATTGCTGTAGTTTTTATTGTTGTTGTTACTGATGTTGTTGTTGTTGGATACAACAGAGAGAAGTGGAGAGAGGAGGGGAAAACAGAGGGGGAGAGAAAGATAGACACCTGCAGACCTGCTTCACTGCCTGTGAAGTGACGCCCCTGCAGGTAGGGAGCTGGGGGCTCGAACTGGGATCCTTATGCTGGTCCCTGCGCTTTGCGCCATGTGCACTTAACCCGCTGCACTACTGCCTGACTCCCTGGGTATGATGACTTATATTTACCATGCATGGATATGAAATTAAGCCCCTGAAATAATATAGTTTTGTAATACTCCATAAAATGACTAATTTTAGAAGTGGTGGGAAAAGGAAGAGAAAATTTTTTTTTTAATTTTTCTCCTACAGTTCCCAACCTCTTTCAATCAGTATTCTGCTTTTATTCCTCTATTTAAAAAATATATTTATTTATTGGATAGAGACAGCAATAAATTGAGAGGGAAGGGGATGGTAGAGAGGAAGAGAGACCCCCATCTGCAGGGGAGTCGCTTCACAAGCAGTGAAGCAGGTCTGCAGGTGTCTTTCTCTCCCCCTCTCTGTCTTCCCCTCCTCTCTCCATTTCTCTCTGTCCTATTCAACATCAATAACGACGACATCAATAACAACAACAATAACTACAACAATAAAACAAAAGAGAGAGGAAGAGAGAGAAAAACACCTGTAGCCCTGCTTCATCACTTGCAAAGCTTTCCCCCTGCAGGTAGGGACCAGGGACTCACACCCTGATCCTTACACATTGTAACATGTATGCCCAATCAGGTGGGCTACCACCCGGCCCCTTCTATTTCATATCTCTAAATTTAATGACTTAGATATTTCAAATAAACAAGACTATACAGTGGTCATATTTTATTATTTTATTTATGTATTTACATATTATTTATTCATTTAATTTTGGCACTAGGGTTACTGCTGGGGTTCATTGCCAGTGCTACAAATCTACCAGTCCTCGTGGCCATTTTTACAATTTTTTTTCTTTTTCTTTTTATTTGATAAGCCAGAGAGAAATTGAGAGGGGATAGGGGAATTGAGAGGGAAAGAGAAACATAGACACCTGCAGACCTGCTTCACGGCTTATGAAGCTACCCCTTCCCTGCAGCTAGGAAAGAGGGGCTTGAACCTGGGTCCTTAGACATAGCGATGTTTGTGCACAACAGGATTCAGGATGCACCACTGCTTGGCTTCCCCTAAGTTAACTTTATATACATCTTTCCTTATATATATCTTTCCACACTCAAACGTTTGTGCTTATAGTGTTAGCAACTTTGCTTTATTTGTTCTTTTATTTCTGTATCTTCTACCTATGAGTGTACATATGAGTACATTCACATCAATCATTTTTCCCTTAGTCTGTATCCTATTTGGAGAAGTATCTTTTTAAATATTTTCCCCATTTTTAGTCAAATTGATTTGCTCTTACTGAGTTACTGCTTGAAAATTAAGATCAATGAATACAGGTTTCAAGTTCAGGTTTATTATTTTCTTCATCCCTTTTCCATGTGTTATTTCTTTATCACTTGAGCTCTAATTTTGCTACTGAACATCTCCCTTCCTTCTTTGTCTACAAAGATTTAATTTTTGGTGATGTCTATTTTATTTTTAGTTGCTTTAATATGTTATTTTTTTGTTTATTTGTTTGTTTTGTTTTTACTGGAACACTGGTTAACTCTGGCTGGTGGTGGTGGTAATGCAGTGATTTGAACAAGATAGAACCTTGAAGACTCAGGCATGAAAGTTTCTTTTTTCTTTTCTTTTTGGCCTCCAAGGTTATTGCTAGGGATTGGTGCCTGAACCACGAATCCACTGCTCCTGGAGGCTTGTTTTTTTTTTTTTTTTGGGGGGGGTTTCTCTCCCTTTTGTTGCCCTTGTTGTTTTATTGTTGTGGTGGTTATTGTCATTATTGTCATTGATGTCATTGTTGTTGGATAGGACAGAGAAAAAAGAAGAGAGGAGGGGAAGACATAGAGGGAGAGAGAAAGACACTTGAAGACTTGCTTCACCACTAGTGAAGTGACTTCCCTGCAGGTGGGGAGCCAGGGGCTCAAACCAGGATCCTGCCACAGGCCACGTGCGCTTAACCTGCTGCCCTACTGCCCGACCCCCAGCATGAAAGTTTTTTTGTGTAACCATTATGCTATCTCCCATTCCCCTCACTACGTTTTTATTTAGCAATCTACAGATAATTTTTCCTCCTGTTAGTATTTCATCAATCCATAGGAGAAGATAAAAACCTTAGTATTATCACTGACCATTTTTAATAATTTAGTTTCTCTATTTTCTCCTTTGAAAAATCTCACTAAAGTGCTATTCTATTAATTCTATCCTCCGGTTCACTTAATCTTTTTTTTCCTCTGTGTTTACTCTGATTATTTTCATTCAATTTACTTTGTAACTCACCAGGTGGACTGTGTCTAAGCTGTTATTTAAACTATTTGCTGAATTAATTTTTAATGTTGTATTTTTTAATATTCTTCAATTCTTTTGTTTTTCATCTAGATAATCCTGGAGGATCCCTTTTTTCAATCTTTAAAGGCTTTTTTTTTTTTTTTTTTTTTTTTATGAGTGAGAGAGAGTGGAGGAAGGGAAGAGTTACCATAGCACTACTCCAGTAGAAGAGGTGCCTGGGACTGAACTCAGGACCTTAGGCATGCAAGCCCTGCTCTTTATCTCCTGCTCTACCACACCAGTTATACAGGAGAATTTTTTGCAAATAAAGTATTGCACCTTTCTTTTTTCCATTCACCTATTACTGAGCATGTAGAGTTTCAGAAATAATTAGAGGTATTCTTGTTTAGCTCTTCTTGAGTTTATGGATAAAACTATTTTGAATTCATCATTTTGTTTTCATCTAAAGCCTTAAATTTTTATTTAATATGGACTACATCTCACCATAATACATAATAAATTGTTAAATATTTGCAGTCAGAAAGTGTATATGCATATATATGATACAGTAATGTGAGAATCAAAAAACCACAAATATAATACATTTTAAGTAAAACACATTTTACTCGTGATTTCTTTTTTAAAAAAATTTATTATCGGGGATCAGGCGATAGAGCAGCGAGTTAAGCACATACAGCGCAAAGCGCAAGGACCAACGTAAAAACCCCAGTTCCAGACCCCGGCTTCTTACATGCAGGGGAGTCGCTTCAAAGGCGGCGAAGCAGGTCTGCAAGTTGTCTTTCTTTCTCCCTCTCTTTCTTCACCTCCTCTTTCCATCTCTCTCTGTCATATCCAACAACGATGACATCATTAACAACAACAATAATAAAACAGCAAGGGCAACAAAAGTGAAAGTAGATAAATAAATATATATATAAATTTTTATTATCTTTATTGATTTGATAGAGATAGCCAGAAATGCAGAGTAATAGGGACACAGAGAAGGAAAGAGATAGACCCCTGCAGCACAGCTTCACTACAGTGAAGCTTTCCTCCTGCAGATGGGGACCAGGGCCTTGAACCTGTGTCCTTTGCATTGTAGTGTGTGCTCTCAACCAGGTGTGTCACCACTCAGCCCCTTGACTAATGATTTCTAAAATTAATATATGAGGCCAGGCAGCAGCGCACCTGGTTAAGTTCACACATTACAGTGCACAAAGACCCAGGTTAGCCCTTGGTCACCACCTGCATCAGGAAAGCTTCATGAGAGGTGAAACAGGGCTGCAGGTGTCTCTGTATCTCTCTCCCTCTCTATGACCCCCTTTCCGCTCAATTTCTGACTGTCTCTATCCAATAAATAAGTAACTAAAATATAATGAATTCATTATAAACAGTGAGAAGTGAGGCAGGGATATCATTATATTCACAGTATATAGAATGCTAGGTAGGAAATTTAGATATCACTTTCTGTGTGAGTTAATTGAGTAGCTAGAGAAAACTGAAAGTTGTAATTCAGAGCTCTCTGGTTAAAAAAAATAACAAGAATGTAGCATAACCAGTGATCAAAAGAAGAAAAAGATTAGATCCTATTGCAACTTAAAGACAGAAATACATGTGAAATAATTATGAGTCATAGAATTTACAGGGACTAATCAGTTATCTTACTGATCAGTTATCTCTTTTTCCAGTTTGAAAGTGTAATAATGTAATAATCTCTAGGCTGAATCAGACAGAAAAGAACAAGAGGAATTTGGTCAGCAGAAAGAGGCAAAATATTAGAAAATATATGATTTAAAAGAAGTATAGGCTGGATGATAATATCATGAATATGAAAAAAAGCAAAAACAAAACACACAAAAAAACTTTTTTGTCTCAGGCTCTGAAGTCCCAGGTTCAGTCCCTAGCACTACCATAAGTCACATCTGAGAATGTTCTGGTCTCTAGATCTCTGTCTATTTCTGTCTCTGCATCTTTCATTAGAAATAAATAAAACATTGAAAAGCCAAAAAGAAATATAACTTATTTTTATTATTTGCCTACACTAAGAAACCCAGCATAAAATACATAAACTCTTGAGTTCTTGAATTGACAATGTGGTCCTCAGCCCTACATCAAACTACATAAAGATACATCTTCTCATGCATTATCCAGAGAATTCCTATGTATCTTATCTGAAATTATCTCTTCTTTCCAGAAGAGGAAGGAGACTGACTGAGATTTAAATAATTTGATCACTGGCAAAAAATTAAACACTTGGAGGGTAGCTAGCATAATGCTTATGTAAACAGACCCTCAAGCCTGAGGCTCTAGAGTCCCATGTTCAATCCCCCGCACCACCATAAGCCAGAGCTGAACAGTGCTCTGGTTAAAAAAATAATAATAATAATTAAACACCACTCATGGAACTTAAATCCAAATCTCATTACTATAGTTGTCTCAGCAGTCAATTAAGTCCAGAGAGGGAAGAAGATAGAGAAATAAATATCCTCATTTAAGCCAATAATTTATCAAAGATGACAAGTTTAATTTCTAAAGGTGTTAAATTTTTTTTTATTTTGCACAAGAAAAGAAACTAGATGAAAATAACTAAAAATAAATAGCTGAGTAATATGTCCACATTAGAAATTCACCAATTCCCCAGAAAATTAATGTTGAAAGTTTTTCATGAGAGGTTTTATTTAAGGAGATCCTGAAACATAAAAGAAATCTTTTTAAAAAAATATGTATTTATTCCCTTTTTGTTGCCCTTGTTGTTTTTTATTGTCATAGTTATTATTGATGTCATTGTTGTTGGATAGGACAGAGAGAAATGGAGGAGAAGACAGAGGGGGAGAGAAAGATAGACACCTGCAGACCTGCTTCACTGCCTGTGAAGCGATTCCCCTGCAGGTGGGGAGCCGGGTCCTTGAACCGGAATCCTTATGCTGGTCCTTGCGCTTCACGCCATATGCACTTAACCCACTGAGCTACCACCCGACTCCCAAAAGAAATCTTCTAAGGACATTTTGCTTAAAGGTTACTGACAAATAATAACATTTTCTTTAGCTGAAATGTAGGCATATAGAGATCAAGGATGTAAACGTACAGGACCCTACCATAACAACACATTACAGTAAATAAGGCTTAGAAAATTTAGCAGTGTGGCGTTTTTTTTTAAATGATGAGAAGGAAGGTATAGTGATTCGCTGAAGCTATGTAGCAGCTACTGTGAAGCTCTGGAGACATTGGGATTGGAAACACTACTTGGGAATAGCAGCAACAGCACCTGGAAGCTGCTTAGAATTTTCCAGACTCTAGGCTCCTTCCCAGACACAGGAAATCAGAATCCTGGCTTTAACGGTTCCACATACAATATGTGGTTGAGGAACAGTGGTCACTGTGCTTTTTAGGAAAGAGTGTGATTTAATCAACTGAAGGTAAAATTCACAATGATCGGTGCCATAGACCAGGGAATAAACCATCTTAATTTCCATGTTAACATTTTAAAAGATTTGTGTAGGATTTTTTTTTTATTTAAATTTTTAATTTAAGAAAGGATTAGTGAACAAAGGCATAAGGTAGGAGGGGTACAACTCCACACAATTCCCACCACCCAATCCCCATAACCCACCCTCTCCCATGATAGCCTTCCCATTCTCTAGCCCTCTGGGAGCATGGACCCAGGGTCGTTGAGGGTTGCAGAAGGTAGAAGGTCTGGCTTCTGTAATTGCTTCCCTGCTGAACATGGGTGTTGACTGGTCGGTCCATACTCCCAGTCTGCCTCTCTCTTTCCCTAGTCAGGTGTGTCTCTGGGGAAGCTGAGCTCCAGGACACATTGGTGGGGTCCTCAATCCAGGGAAGCCTAGCCAGCATCCTGGTGGCATCTGGAACCTGGTGATTGAAAAGAGAGTTAACATACGAAGCCAATCAATTTGTTGAGCAAACATGGATCCCAAGATTGGAATAGTGGAGAGGAAGTGTTGGGGAGGTACTCACTGCAAACTCTAGTGTACTTCTGCTTTCAGGTATATATTTTGCAGTAGTTTATGGATACGTGTGCACATACGCTCTCTCTCACAGAAACTGGTGTATGTCTAGGTTATGGGACTTTGTTAGAAAGTGAACTACCTGAGATGAAATTAGAGTGTACTATAAAAGGAAAGGTCTCACCCGAGTAATGAAGCTGAAGGGTTGTCATTCCACACGTGAAGTCTCTGGATACACTCTGAGGTGAAGCATGTTGAGATGGCAATCGTTGCTTTGGTTAGGTTGTGATCGGCGGATGCAATATTATTTGGTATGGATTGGGAGAAGCATACGGGAAAGTGAGCCCTATCCAAGGGTGCCAGGACTGGGGGAAGTAGGGGCTCTATAGTGAAGATGTGAGGTTCCTGCTGTCTTAGGGTTCAAAAAGACAATCAATAGTTAATATTACCCACACATTATTTGTTAATTGGGTTAACTTTGAAAAGTCCCTTTGTTATGGTTTGCTGTACAGTACCCAGTATCTTGTATATAGCTGTGCTATTGGAAGCTTCTAATCTACTTGGTCTAGGCTTTTGAGAGAGTCCGCATATCAAATACGTAGCCTATCTATTAAAAAGATTCAGTTTGTCTTTTGAGAACCTTTGAGACATACAATTGATTTCCCCCTCTCATATTAATTAACTACTGATTTATATGTCTACATTTTGCTAGGAGTGTACATAAACACCATTCCCATCACCAAAGGACCGTGACCCATCCCTCCCGCCCATTCCCACCCCCCACTGGCCCAGGAAGCTACATGTCTACCCCTCACCACTGGGTTTTTACTTTGGTGCCCTACTTACAATTTGATCAGGTCCTGCTTTTAGTTTCCCTTTCAAATCTTCTAAGTCAGCTTCTGTTGATGAGTGGGATCATCCCATACTCATCTTTAACTTTCTGACTTAGTCCACTTAACATAATTCCTTCTAGCTCTGTCCAAGATGGGTCAGAGAAGGTGAGTTCATTGTTCTTGATAGCTGCATAGTATTCCATTGTGTATATATACCACAGCTTTCTCAGCCATTCATCTGTTGTTGGGCACCTGGGTTGCTTCCAGGTTTTAGCTATTATGAATTGTGCTGCTATGAACATAGGAGTACACACCTCTTTTTGGTTGGGTGTTATGGAGTCCTTGGGGTATAACCCCAGGAGAGGAATTATTGGGTCATATGGAAGGTCCATGTCTAGCCTTCTGAGGGTTTTCCAGACTGCTCTCCACAGAGGCTGTACCAATTTACATTCCCACCAGCAATGTAAAAGGGTTCCTCTGTCCCCACATCCTCTCCAGCATTTGTTGCTGCTGTCCTTTTTGATGTATGCCATTCTTACAGGAGTGAGGTGGTATCTTAGTGTTGTCTTAATTTGCATTTCTCTGACAATCAGTGACCTAGAGCAGTTTTTCATATGTTTGTTAGCCTTTTGGATCTCCTCTGTGGTGAGTGTTTTGTTCATTTCCTCTGCCCATTTTTGGATGGGGTCATTTGCTTTTTTGCGGCTAAGTTTGCTGAGCTCTTTATATATTTTGGTGATTAGTTTCTTGTCTGATGTCTGGCATGGGAAAACTGGGTTGAAACATGCAGAAGAATGAAATTGAACCACTTTATCTCACCAGAAACAAAAATCAACTCCAAATGCATCAAAGACCTAGATGTCAGACCAGAAACAATCAAATACTTAGAGGAAAACATTGGTAAAACACTTTCCCATCTACACCTCAAGGATATCTTTGATGAATCAAACCCAATTGCAAGGAAGACCAAAGCAGAAACAAACCAATGGGACTACATCAAATTGAAAAGCTTCTGCACATCCAAAGAAACTATTAAACAAACAGAGAGACCCCTCACAGAATGGGAGAAGATCTTCACATGCCAGACATCAGACAAGAAACTAATCACCAAAATATATTGTGTAGGATTTTTAACATTTTGTGTTTTTAAAACGTACACTTGTAGTAAAGCTGAAACTTCATTATTGGTTTTAAAGTAACTAACTGAATAATCAAAAAAGAGTAATACAAATATTCATATTGGTTACCATGAATTGAAACTTATAAACTTTGTTAATATCTGTAGAATCTACCTTGAATTGATGCTAACAGAATTTTAAAATCTTTCTTTTTCTTTTTAACTTTGCTATCCCCTGACCCCCATGTGATGAGAGTTTTTATTTTTTTTCTTAATTACTTTTTTTCATAAGAGTACAGTTTCTTTCTTTTTTTTTTAATTGTGACTTATAAGACCATAGGTTAATAGGAGTAACATTGTTACTATTTACATAGTTACCGATTAACATTGTTCCCACCACAATAGATCTGTGTCCCTATGCCCACCCCCCTACAAAGGAGCTTAAAATCTACCCTCCCCCCCCAGAGTCTTTTCATTTCTTTCCTCAGTTTTTAGTCAGTTTCTGATAATTATCTCTTTTGAAAGATGTCCAACTCTGGTGATTCTGATAGAAATGTCGAGTAGTTTGATGTTACTCCAGTAGTAAATTGGCACTTAAAACCGTAAATAGTTCGCTTGTGGGTGACCCACAAGTACTAACTTCTAACTAGAAAGATGTGCTACTCACTGGAGGAGCGAATACTCTAATTTGCAATTTGGTCACCTTGGCTTATAAGACTGCTGTCAGTGTCTGCTCTTAATGCTTACTAGTGAGTTATTCACTGTTAATGTAATCTCAGTGCTAACTGATGCTTCTTTAGGTCTTCAAATGGTTCAGCAATGGCATTAATGATTATTTAGGCATTAAACAAGGCTGATAAAGGAATGAGATCCCCATTTTGTACAATTTTGGCTACCAAGTTAAAGTATAAACTAAAATTTTGTTTGAGACAGAAAGCAACTTTCTCGGAGACTCAAAAGAACAAGAAACTTCATTCACTTCTAATTTTCTCTTTCTTGTTTTATAGATATTCAGAGTATCAGAGGGTTAGCCGTGGATTGGATCTCACGTAATGTATACTGGATCAGCTCAGAGTTTGATGAAACACAAATTAATGTGGCACGTCTAGACGGCTCCTTGAAAACCTCAATTATCCATGGAATCGATAAGCCACAGTGCCTTGCTGCTCACCCAGTCAGGGGGTAAAGTATGATTACATTTTTTTTTAAGTTTTTAAAAGTTGTCAAACATCTATATTCTGATTTTATATAAGAGCACCATGTAACTCAGTGGTCACGTATCTATCATTCACATGGTAAATCATGAAAATGTAAGTATGCCAATTTAATAATAGGTCCCAGATTGGAGATTTCTGTTTGTTAACCTGCATAACATCAGACTTTTATATATTAACATAATCAGTTCTCATTAATTTATACTTCCAAAGAGTGATAGCTCAGAATGAAAAAGAGTCAACTGGCAAAATAGGTCCCTTGGATAGACTGTAGTTTTGCCATGCGCAACTCAACTTTTGAGCATGACACCCATCTCATTGGAGGAAGCTTTGGTGCTGTGGTTTCTCTGTCTGCAAACACTGGTGACCAGAAACAAACAAATAATAAATAAATAAATAAATAAATAAATAAATAAATAAATAAACTCAAGGAAAATCACTGATTTACTTTTAATTGGTGTGTGAACAAGCAATTATCTGATACTGGTATGCCCTTGCTTAGCAGATCAGATTCTCTCCACTTCCGGCTATCTATCAGTGTTTGAAGAGAAAACCTGTTGAAAACTGAAAGAAATTCTCCCCAGTGATTTCAGCAGGGATGATTGAAATGACTTTGTTTCTTTCTGTCGCTTCTCCTTTCTCCATGAGAATCCAATCTTGGTGACTGGTTTTGATGGAAAGCATTTACTAAAGACATATTTAAACAGTCATACTTAAATCTAGAAGGGAAAAAAAGTAGTGAGATAATTTCTTGCAATGACAGGAAGAGTCAAGAGTGGCAAAGATGTGGAATGCTATAAGCAAAATTTGGAGTTTTTTTGCAGAAGCTCTCTGAGTCAATGATTCCCTGATTTCTACATTGTTCATCACTGCATGTGTCTAGTCTGAAAGTAGGTTAGCATCTAATATTTTTAATTCACATCTCTTTTGAATTAAGAAAACTCTACTGGACAGATGGGAACACAATTAATATGGCAAATATGGATGGCAGTAACAGCAAGATTCTCTTTCAGAATCAGAAGGAACCAATTGGTAAGTTTTTTTATCTCTTTTCAATTCTTTTATCTTCTGTTTTCTCCTCTCCATTTTTTTTCTTTTCCACTATTAATTTATTTAATAAAAGAAGAGCAACAACAGGGCCAGAATACTGCCCTGGTATGTGCAATACCGAGGAGCAAACCCAGGACCTCACTGATAAGTGCTGCATTATATGGTTGGGTCATTATAAAGTATTTATTTTTTCTTTCAAATCATTAATCTCTGCAGTTTGTAATATGATATACCTGCACAGTGTGTCTTTGACCTAGTATCTGGAAAATATTAACCATTAATAATCTAAGTTAAATTGGGAATTAACTTTTTTGAGTCTACATAGGTTAAGGAGGAAACTCTTTAAACATCTTTTTTCTAATTAATTTATGTGAACTAGATGATGATGATGATGATGATGATGATGATGATGATGATGATGATGATGATGATGATGATGATGATGATGATCTGGGGGGAAATTAGCGGTTTTCAGGTGAGATCAGACATGTTCAGGATGGTATGGCCATAGACCAATTAGTGGCTTTCAGTAAAGTCACTGACACATGGGTACAGTTTCACTGTGTAACAGGACTCCAAAGTTCTCTTCCATCCCTCCCTTCCTCTTTCTCTAGAGTCCTTTGCTTTGACACAGTACACCTTTTCTCCACAATACACCATGCCCAGTCCATATTTTTCTTTGTGTTCTCCTCCCAGGTTCCTATTAAGCCCAGCCTATAAGTGAGATCATCCAATCGTTGTCCTTTTTTTGTTGTTTGTTTTTGCTTCCCTCACTTAACATGATATCCTCAAGTTTCTATCATCCATGATGCAGCAGAAATGATAACTTTATCATTTTAACAGCTGAGTAGTAGTGCACAGTGTATATATACCACATCATTTTTAGCTAATCATATGTGGTTGGGAATCTGGGTTGCTTCCAGATTTTGGCTATTATTAATTGTGCTGTTATGAAGATGTGTAGACATAGATCTCTTCTAGTAGGTGTTTCTTTTCTCCTTGGTTGAATCCCCAGGTGAGACATTGCTGGGTCATATGGTAGGTCCAGTTCTAGTGCTCCAAGAAATCTCTAGACTATTTTCCACAAGGTTTGAACCAATTTACACCCCAACCAGTCATATTGAAGTCTCCCTATTGGCCCCATATCCTCTCCAATATTTGCTCTTACTGTCCTTCCTAATACATATTTTTACAGGTATATTCTTAATTTTAATTATCTTGATTTATTTCTTGGATTGAGACCATCAGAAATTGAGAGGGGAGGAGGATATAGAGAGGGAGAAATACAAGAAAGACACCTTTAGCCCTGCTTCACCACTTGTGAAACTTTCCCCCACAGGGAGAGACAGGGGCCTCAAACCCAGCTCCTTGTGCATTGTAACATGTGCACTCAATAAGGTGCACCACCACGCGGCCCCAGTTTTTAGCAATTTTTACTTCATTCTGCAGTGTGTTTATTAAGAGTGTTTTTTTTTTTTTTGCCTTCATTAACTATTGAGAATCAATGGATAAAACATCCATTTTATAAATAAAAATTTTTTTAAATCATAGTGTTTCAAAATAAATAAATAAACTACACATTGCCTATTTGCAAGTTCATAGTCATATTTTTCATTTATATCCTTATTTTTATTGAGATTATGTTTATAAGACTGTGCATGTTTTAGGTGGATTATATCACCTTTCTTCAAACTGTGAGTTGTCACCTTATACCCAAAAATGATGTGCTAATCTTCTTCTTAAATCTACTGAATTCCCTCCTTTATTTTCCAGTCTCAAAAACCCAATAATAAGCACTAACTTTTAACTTTTATCAAATGGATAAGTGGTGTGATATACAAAAGGAATTCATGTTTTTCCTTTAAGTTGAAAGCATGTTTTTAAAATTTAAGGATAAAATCAAAACACCATAAAGATTTGCATTTTTCCTGAGTTTCAAAGTTGTGGATGCATAATTAATTGAAGTAGCTCATTTTTAATAGTGATGATTCAAGAAACATGTAGCATCACCAAGATTTTCAACAATTGATCCTTACAGGTAGTTAGTTGTAGGATAAACTTGTTATAAAATAATAACATTAGCAGCTCTTTTTCCTTTGAAGTGTTTGTTCTAAGATTTGATACACAATTGAAATTCTAGGTAGTGTTAGAAATTAAAGGCAAATTGAAATGCTCATACTCCCATGTGGAAGATGATAGAACAAAAGCAACAAAAGGCTCTACAAGATTAGGACACATACAAAGGGCTTAATTAGGTTACAGCAATTCAATTGGTTCTTATCTGAATTTGTTCAGAATATTTCATATAAAAAAGTGCATATAATGGAAATAGTGTTAGCAGGTAAAGTGCTTACATTATCATTTGGTTGCCATAGGTAATTTCAAAATGTTAATTTATATGTTTGCTTCTATAATGGTTAAAATTTTATCTTCTTTATGAGTAAATACCCACTATCTAGTTAAAAAAATAAAGAAAAAACCTAACAGATTATTTATAAAATGCTGTAATTATTTAGTATTGATATTTACATATACACTGTAGTTAGTCCTTTAGATGTTGCAAATCAAGTGATAATTTTAAATCTATATGGATGGAGATTTAACATCTAATTAATATTTATTGTGTACTCCATGTCAGTTATAGTTATGCTTGAAGATTATTTCAAAGTAAATTCACAACAAAAATGTTATTGTAACGTTTGCAACATTTGCTGATTAAAAATAACCTAGGACCTCATTATGAACTATGTACACTTCTAAATCTTCATTGAGTATAATTTGTGAGTTAGATATTCAACAAACAAATTTTGATTGAGGATCAGATTTTAACACTAGATTGAATATTAATGGTTTACAGTACAGTTGTTAGCACGTGGGTACTGTTTCTCATCTCCCTGGGAGAAGTGAGTGTATCTCACTTCCAGTTTTTACTTCCTTTTCCACCACTGTGCACCAGAACTTGAAGGCCCTCTCCACATTCACTTGTCTCCTTATTCCCCAGATCTCTTTGCTTTGATGCAATGCACCAGAAACAGTTCAGGCTTCACTCTTTGTTATTAGTCCTTTATCTGATGTATGTCATGTCAAGATTTTCTCCCATTCTGTAGGGTGTCTGCCAATTTTGGTGTTCGTTTCCTTTGCTATGCAGAAGTTTTTCAGTTTGATGTCATCCATTGCTTGATTACTTATTGTTTTTGTTTTCTTTGCTCTTGGATTTGTGTTAGAAGATACTTATGCAGGGGGAGTCAGGCTGTAGCGCAGCGGGTAAAGCACAGGTGGCGCAAAGCACAAGGACCGGCGTAAGGATCCTGGTTCAAGCCCCAGGCTCCCTACCTGCAGGGGAATCTCTTCACAGGTGGTGAAGCAGGTCTGCAGGTGTCTCTTTCTCTCCCCCTCTCTGTCTTCCTTTCCTCTCTCCATTTCTCACTGTCCTATCCAACAACAACGTCAATAATAACTACAACAATAAAACAAAAAGGGCAACAAAAGGAAATAAAGAAAATAAAGAAAAATAAAGAAAAGAAAAAAAAGAATAATAAAGAATAATAAAAAAATAAAGAAAAATAAATACTAATTTGTCCTGCATAAGTATCTTTTTTTTTTTTTTGGATTTTGAAGTGTTTTACCACTGTTTTTTTTTAAATACATATATATTTGAAAATTTCTTATCTAATATTCATGTCTTTGATCCATTTGGAGTTGGCTTTTGTGCATGGTGTTATATGATGGTTCAGCTTTGTAAGTCTGAATGTTTCAACTCAACTTTTCCAATACCATTTGTTGAAGAGAATATCTTTCACCTATGTAATGCTTTGGACTGCCTTGTCAAAAATTAGTGTCCATAGGTACAGGGGCTTGTTTATGAGCTTTCAGTTCTATTCTACTGGTCTGTGTGTCTACTTTGGTTCTAATACAAGACAGTTTTGATTATAGTAGCCTTGTTGTATGAATTGAGATCAGTAAGTGTGATGCATCCAGTTTTGCTCTTTTTTTCTCAAGATTGTTTTGGCAATCCTAAGTATTTTCTGGTACCAGAGAAACTTTTGTAGTTTTATTCTACTCCTTTAAAGAGATTTGGTGGGACCTTGACAGGGATAGTATAAATCTACACATGGCTCTAGGTAAGGAGTATCATATATATATATATATATATATAGTAAGTGATTCCTTTTTTTAATTATCTTTATTTATTTATTGGGTAGAGATAGCCAGAAATTGAGAGGGGGGAGATAGAGAGGGAGAAAGATAGACACCTGAAGCCCTGCTTCACCACTTGTGAAGCTTTGCCCCCGCAGGCAGGTCCTGGGGGCTAGAACCTGGACCCTTGTGCACTGTAACAAACGTGCACTCAACTAGGTGAGCCACCACCAGGTCTGAGAATCCTATTTTGTATGAGACCTGTTGATATGAATTTGATTCTGTTCTTTTCCTTTGAAAGCATAGAATCTGATCCTTTTAGATCCATTAAATAAGTTTATCTAAGCTATCTTAAGTCAATTATTTGACGATGTTTTCTTTTTCCTCATCTATGCAATAAAAAAAAATATCCATTTTATCAAGATTTTTATAAGGACTGAATGAGGTAAACAGGAGAACAACTGGATCTGTTGTTAGTAGAGTCGATTATGAATTTAATAGTTAAGTAAATTGGGTCAAGTACACTGGAATGAGAATGATTATATTGTTTGGTGTATTAAGAATATAAATAAGAATCTGGGGGACATAGGCCATTGGGCTTTCATGCCTAAGTTCTCCTATCAATCCCTAGCAGTGCATATACTGGCGTGATGCCCTGAGCCCCACTCTGGAGCATGTTGTACCAGGGATCAAACCCTGAACTTCAGTTGTAAATTCCAGTGTTTTACCAGTTGAGTTATTTCTTGGCCAAGAAACAAACAAGTAGAAGCTCCTGGGTTCTGCTCTCTGATCTCCCTGCGTACCCCCAAGCTTCATCTCGCTCTTACATATTCTTGATGTGTTTTATAATTAATTTTCACAAGTTTCTTCTTGGAATTTTTTGCTTTTCTTTTCATTTTTTTTTCCCACAAGTGTAATCACTGGAGCTCCTTGATGGCACTAGAAATCCACTGCTCCTGGAGGCCATTCTTTCCATTTTATTAGATAAAACAGAGAGAAACCAAAAGATAGATGCCTGCAGACCTGATTCTCAGCTCCTAGAGAGTCCCCACTGCAGGTGGGGAGCAGGGGCTTGAATCTGGGTCCTTGCACATGGTAGTAGGTGCATTTAGCCGGGAGTACCACTGCCTGGTCCCTCTTTTTTTTTTTTTTTTTTTTTTAAACAATGCACTGTTAAACTCTGAGTTATGGTAGTACAGGGGATTGAAGCTGAGACTTTGAACCTCAGGCATGAGTCTCTTTGTATAACTATTATGCTATCTACCCCCACTCCTCTATCTCCACTGACCTCTTCTGGGAATCTTCTCCCTTGGCTGACTAAAGCTACATTCAGCACATTGGCCAGGTGCTAAGGATGATGTATCTACATTGCTGAGTGAGAGACTGTGGTGTCTAAATGTAATGTCAATGATTTGGCTTTGTGGTACATACAATGCAGCAAACTTTACCTCATTGTATTTTCAAACTATGAATGCTCTGTAGTCTCCTCACACTCTGCTATATATGTATATATATAGCATTTTCCTCTACTGCTTTCCTCCTTCCCTTCTACGCCCATAGACGATTAGTACCTCCTCTAACAACTTCACCATCCTTCCTGCTACTTTGAATTAAATTGTTCAAAATGTGAAGAACAAGTTGAAAATTAATTTAAGAAACCCAGAGACGAGGGAGACTATGTGACAGTTTTCACATTCACAGGGATAGTCTTAAGGTTTGTTTAGGAATTAACATGGCTGGGAATGGGGAGTTGTTTTGAGAGTCAAACAAATCAGTATTTGAACCTCTACTTTGATTTTGTAAATTTTGAGACTTGAAACATGGCTCATATTTTCCAAGCTTCAGTTTCATATCTATAAAACGGAGAAAATGGTGTAGATCCTCTGGGGTTATTTTACAATTAAAGGTACCCATGCAATATCTCAATGTCAAATCACTCCTTGCTTACTTATATGTTCTGATAATTCTTCATATATATATATGTCAAAGAAACAATAGCCAGAGAATTTTTGTAGCAGATGAGTATAGGACTTGCATAATAGGGTCCCTGGTACTATCTCTTTCATTTATTTACTTATCTACTTATTTTAGTTTTCCCAGAGCATTTCTCAGCTCTGGCTTATGGTGGTGCTGGGGACTGAACCTGGGACCTTTGGCGCCTCAGGCATGAAAGTCTTTTTGCATAACCATTATGCCATCTCCACAGCCCTTATCTCTTAGCACTACATTTTCTGGCACAATTCTCTGGTACTCTGGTTTCTCTTTCTCCTTCCCTTCCTCCCATATAATATATGAATCAATACATTAAAAAAGAAACAAACACTTTTGAGGATATTCAATTAATTATTTTTATAATGAAAAATAATAAGTGTCTTTATTTCTATAAAAACAGAAGGATAAATAAATACATGATGTTCATATATTAAAATAGTACATATACTTACAAATGTTTTTATATATGCATACATAAAAACATAGACCTAAGATATTTTTGAGGAAATTAGCATCTTCATAGAGTATGACACTACTTTATCATTGTATGGTAAAACACTATATATGTATATTGACATTTTTTTTTTTTTTGCTCCTTGGTGAACATATTTATAAAAGCCTAGGAAATGTAAACAGGAAATTTACACATCAACTTTGTAGCAGTTGTCTTTGGGAAGAAGGATTCATAATATTCAAAAGGGAACAGTTACATTCACCAAAGGGGATTTTATGATATTAGTAAAATATATTTTGTATTTCATACAAATGTTCAAATCAGACACAATAAAATGTCATCATAATCCGCTCTAGGGTAACGAATGCATTAATGTTCATTAGTTTCTTTTTATTCTGTGTTAAATGCATGTTTTTCAAAACATTCCCCAAATAAGTTGTGGTTGAAAACTCTGAGCTTCTTGCTTATCTCCCAAGAGGAGAACATGAACTCCTCAAAGCCTTAGGAGCATTATCCAGGAGAAAGGTAGATTTGAAATAATAAGAAATTTCAAAATCCGATTTGAGTCAGATCTTTCTTTGAGTAGTTGTTAAAGGTTGAGTAAGGGTCATTAGAGATTTTGCATCATTGGATGCAGAAAGGAGATTTTGTGGGAAGCTGGTTTCAATAGTACAAAATATCATTTGTTTTCTTTTGTTTTTTTTTCTGTAGAGGTTATGGATTGTTTAGAAATTTCCTAAAATTAAAAAAAAGTATTATCAATAACTCTGACTATATTGGGCAAGTGTTCATTAGAATAGTAGTTAATGACACTAAAGAGATTAAAATAGCAGATTCATATTAATGAAGACCTTAAGTTGTGTTTTGGTTTTGATTCTCATCTACAAAATTAAGCTCTTGTTTAATGGAAGCTTTGGGCACTTTACTTATTTAGGACGCACTAAAGATGTCTTGTAAAGACGTTTTTAAACTAATGTATTCCTTACTAGCTAAAAATGATCCAAAATAATAGGAGATAGGAGACAGCTGTGTTTATTCCAGAAATACAATCAGCATTGTGTCTACAGATGAAAATAGGCAGAGAGACGAAAGGGCTGGGAACAGAGAGACAAATAGATATGATAGCTATCTATTTAGGAAAAAAGTATAGATAATTATAAGTAAACAGAAATTTATTATGATAATTTAAGCTATAAAAAAAATACAAAAAACCCTCCAAATTTTAAGACAGGTCAGCAAAAGGAAAAAATTGCTGAGTGAGCATGGTGCAGTACAGGCCCTTACACTTTTAAGAAGTATATTCAAGATCATGGCTTCAGAGAGTAGAAAGTAGAACTGAGTGGTCTGGGAGGTGGCACAGTGGATAAAGCATTGGATTCCAACCTGTCTGGTTCTTCCTCTCCTTCTATCTTTCTCATGAATAAATAAATAAATTCTTAAAATTAAAAAAAAAAAAAAAGAAAAAAGAAAGAAAGAATTGAAAAGTGACACTAAGGGCAAACAAACCTACTACTCCTTACTTTATTTAGAAAGGGGAAAGAGGTGACCTATTCCCATTTATAGGGAATATTTTATTTTATTTTTCCCCTTTCTGTTGCCCTTGTTTGTCATTGTTGGTCATCGTTGTTGTTATTGCTGTTGTCATTGTTGGATATAACAGAGAGAAATGGAGAGAAGAGGGGAAAACAGAGATGGGGAGAGAAAGACAAACACCTACAGACCTACTTCACTGCCTGTGAAGCGACCCCCCTGCCGATGGGGAGCCTGGGGCTCGAACCGGAATCCTGATGCAGGTCCCTGTGCTTTCCGCCATGATTTATAGGGAATAAAATCTTAATCCAGACAGCCTAAGGTCTGCTTTGGATCTGCATTGTTAATTTAAAATTACCTATATATCATGAAGATACTTCTTGAAGGTACCTACTTTGTATAACTGTCTATAGCAAGCACCTTCAGAACTGTAACTTCTTTTTTTTTGTAATTAATTTCTCTTTTTATTTAGTAACTAATATTGATTTACAAAACTATAAGATAATGGGGGTGTAACCCCACACCATACCTAACACCTGAGTTCTGTGTTCCCCTCCATCTCCCTCCATTAGAAACTGCAGCAGTTTTCCCAAGGTCACAGATCAGAACCATAATTCTTTTATTAAACATTGAACCCTTAGCTCATAACTCAATTTTACTACATAAGTAAATCTTCAATAAATATTCTTAAGTAAATAGTGTTTCCTGTACCATAGGAAGAGGTTTAAAGGACTGAATAAACCTATGTTATATTTGGCTATCTTAGCTGAGTAAGATTGCCTTTGAAAGAAGTGCTTATGAATATTAGACATAAAATATTTCAAAATCTACACTATAGTATTGGAATAATAGCAAGTAAGTGATTATCATTTTCAACATTTACTTGATGGTTAAAAAATGAGTTTTGATTGAGAATATAATGAAAATAAAGGAAAAATGTACAAGAATAAAATAAAGTGTATACCTGGTTTGTAAAAATTAGCCAATACTGACTGACAATCCAAATTGCTTTATAGAATTTGAGAACTCTCAAGATTTCAGGCTACTATTGCCCTACATAGTAAGAACCATTTGGCAGGTCAATCCATACTCCCAGCCTGTCTCTATCTTTCCCTAGTGTGGCAGGGCTCAGGGAAAGCAGGAGTCTAGGATATGTTGCTGGAGTCATCTGCTTAGGCAAGCCAGGGTGGCATCATGGTAGCATCTGGAACCTGGCATCTGAAAAAGAGTTAAGATATAAAGCAGAACAAATTGTTGACCAGTCATGAACCTAAAGGCAAAAACATTGCAGATGAAGATTTGGGGTCTCCATTTTCGAAAAAGCTAGTAGGTCTATTTTAGGTATATTCCAATGGGCCCATAACTTTACTAGTACCTCAGTCTGACAGCTAACATGCAGGTGGACCCAAAATATTGTCTGGGAGATGGTGTCATAGTTGAAAGAAGGACTAGAAAGCTGGATCAGGAAAAAGAGTAGCTCCCAAATATGGGAAAAGTATATAAATATTGTTAACTGTAAATCCCATTAATTTGAGTTGGGGCCCATATTCTGTCTAGACAATTTCTGGCTTAAATTGTATCTCTACTGCTTTCCTTCACTTTATACCATCAGAAAAAGAGGGACTACTTCTTAGTTGATTTGTTCCTCTGATGTAAATTGATTGTCAGACTATAAATGATTTTTCCCCAATTTGAACAAAAAGTACAATATCCCATCTAGTGAGGCTGGAAAGTACTAGTGCTTAGGTATCATCCTGAATGATACCTGCATTCTTACATGAAACCACACCTCTATGTTTATAAACACTCAGCCCAGGATGCTCTATAAGGTAGGACCACAATTACCTGGACAAAAAAAATAATAATAACATAGTTATAGTGACTGTTTTTTAAGCGCCTGAGATATACCAAGCACTTGCAAAATATTTTGCATTAATCATCTGACAGTAATAATTTCTAAAAGACTTTCTTATCATTATATTATGGATTCAGAAGCGGAAGTTTATTTAAGTAAGTTAGTTGTCTATAATGAATGGTAGAGTTCAGAATTTAAATCCAAATTTATCTACTCCCAAAGTCGTATTCAATTTGAACCATTATGTTATGTCTAGAGAGACTGATTTCATATAGTAATTACCTGACCTCAAGCAAAGATCAGGGGATAAAACTGGTACTCTTTCAAGCATGGAAAGTGGAAAAGAAAAATCTACAGCTTGGGTACTCCTGAGAAATACGAGCCCAATTAGGACACAGCAGTCATCTCTTCTAAGCAGCCAGAAATAGGCGAGAACCAGTTTCACCTCTGTGCAATTGTGTCTCTCAATTAATTATTTCTGAATCTTTAAATTGTAGCTTTATGTAGCAGATTCACTGATATACTAGGTTTTCTAGTGTGTAGAATTCTTGTTATACTGTAACGCACCATAATTTCTTTGCTTGCTGTGTGACATAGTTGAAACAGAAATGCATCAGAATCTTATCAAAACATCCAACTTAGCATCTTATGAGTATGTCACTGAAGCCTAAGTAATTGCAGCTTCAGGCAGTTTGGGCTAAATAACTTTGTTTCTGTTAAATACAAATCAACTTTCCTGTAAGCTATTGTTGAACGAAATGTTCTCAGTTAAGATTTATTGCTCAGTCTTGGATACATGAAGTATTTAAAACAATTTATATAGCAGGGGACTTTAATTTACTACTTAAGCCATTTCCATGTTTAAAATGTTCGCATATTATAAGTTTTATCTCTTAGTAAACCTTCTGTAAAGCAACTTAGCTTGTCAATCAGCATTGGCTTATATTTAAGAATCAGGTATACTATTTATTTCCCTTTATTTTTATCATATCCCCAACCAAAAGTCTTTTGCTTAACCTTCAAGTAAATCTTGAGAATAATAAAAATTAAACATTTTTTTATTATTTAATCATTTCAATCCTACAATGTAAGTTTTTGAAGTATTTACATGACTACAATTCATAAGCACTTGTACTCACATCAAAAAAAGGGGAATCATGGGAGTCAGGCGGTAGCACAGCAGGTTAAGTACATTGGGCACAAGCACAAGGACTGGCCTGAGGATCCAGGTTAAGCCCCCAGCTCCCCACCTGTAGGGGAGTCGCTTCACAGGCAGTGAAGCAGGTCTGCAGGTGTCTATCTTTCTCTCCCCCTCTGTCTTCCCCTCCTCTCTCCATTTTTCTCTGTCCTAGCCAACAACAGTGATATCCATACTAACTACAACAATAAAACAAGGGCAACAAAAGGGAATAAATAAATATTTTTTAAAAAGGGGAATCATTTCTAAAATATAAGATTAAAACAAATTCCTGATATATATATATATATGTATATATATATATATACTCATTCTTTACGCAAATTTTAGCACAAATATATTGTGTGCAGCGCAATCAATACCTAAGAGTCTGTATTCCAAAGAAATATTGATTATAGGTTATAATAAAGACCAGAGGAACTGACAAACTAACATTAAAACTGCACATGTGGTCATAATTCTTACAAAATCTCATAGTGGTGAAGTGAGGGTGTAGACTCAGGGAAGACTGACTCGTCCACTCACACAAACAGAATTGAAAGGTGGTGACTCATATTTCATTCACTTCAAAGAAATTCAGCATGGATCATGAAGAGTGCTTGGTTGATAAAACTTCAAATATTCTCAGGAAGAGAAAACATTTCTTGGGATAACAGAGTATTACATAAGCAGTTAAATGCATTCCACTTTCCATATATTAACTATACTTTTTTGGAGCTAAAGATTCACTGTTACAGAAAAAGATTATCCCCAGGAATAATCATGTTTTTCTTTTAGAACTCTATAAAAATCTCTATTTTTTTTTTGTCTAGAACACTATAATTCTCCTACTAGTATAAAGTGGAATATATCTTTATAATACTTTTCCACTTTGTGTGTCTTTTTAATAGTTCTACTCTATAATTTGCACAATCCCAGAAATGTAAGTATTGAATTTTATTGTTCAAGAGTTTATTTAGGAGTTTTTCCTGGTATTTATTTATTTGCCTCCAGGATTATTGCTGATGCTCCATATCTGCACCATGAATCCACTGCTCCTAGAGGTCAATTTTTTCCCCTTTTGTTGCCCTGTTGTTTTTTATTGTTGTGGTGGTTACTATTATTGTTGTTGTTATTGCTGTCGTTGTTGGATACGATAGAGAGAAATAGAGAGGAGGGGAAGTCAGAGAGAGGGAGAGAAAGATAGACACCTGCATACCTGCTTCACAACTTGCGAAGCAACACCCCTGCAGGTGGGGAGCCGGGGGAATCCTTACACTGGTCCTTGTGCTTTGCGCCATATGCACTTAACCCGCTGCGCTACTGCCCGACCACTTTCCTTGTATTTATTATGCATATCTAGAGGGTTGAAGTTAATCTTGTACACATTAATATACACTAGTATGTTTTCTTCATATATATATGTGTGTGTGTATATATATATATATATACACACACACATAAATATATGGTTTCCCTGAATCTCAAGATCTCATAATAATACTTTTTCTAGAAAAGCTTAAAGACCTCACTGAACTTATTAATTATTCACTAATGAAAGATTATAAAAATATGCAGTATTTGAAAAGAGATTTCTGAAATTTCATAATCAATTATCAGCTAATGAGACCTTTCTTCTTTTTTCATATTTATTTATTAGTGGATATAGACTGAGAAAAATTGAGAGGACAGGGAAGATAGAGAGAGCAGAGACAGAGAGACACCTGCAGCCCTACTTCACAACTCCTGAAGCTTTCCCCTTGCAGGTGGGGACAGGGGCTTGAACCCAAGCCCTTGTGCCCTGTGATGTGTGCACTTAACCAGGTGCACCACTATTTGGCTGGCCTTTTCTTTCTTTCTTTCTTTCTTTCTTTCTTTCTTTCTTTCTTTCTTTCTTTCTTTCTTTTTTTCTTTCTTCCTTTCTTTCTTTCACTCTTTATTTATCTTTTACTTTCAAATGCTGATGCCTGAGAATAAGTGAAACCAACTAGATTAGAATTTCCTGGAGTAGGTCCTAGAAAACAGAATTTTTGATAACTTAACAGACTATAATAATGAATAATACAGGACTTAAACTTTTGAAATGAAGTTTAATGAAATGGAAAAAGTTAGAAAATCATATAATAATTTACAACATATTAGTGTTCACACGTACACAGCTTCTCATCTCCCCATGATCAATACGTTCTACACGGACTGACAACACTCTCGACCATAGTACTCTTAAAATCCCCCTTTTTGTATATTTAAATGTTTTGTTTAAATTATTTTTAATATAATTTTTATTTTATTTTTTATATTTATTGGATAGAGGCAGCCAGAAATCAAGAGGGTTGGGGGAGCTAGAAAGGGAGAAAGTAAGAGAGACACCTGAAGCAGGGCTTCACCATTTGCAAAGCTTCCCCCCTGCAGGTAGAAACGAAAGAATTGAACCCAGGTCCTTGTGCATTGTAACATGTGCCCTCAACCAGGTGTGCTACCACTTGACCCCTTTAATTCCATTTTGTAAAATAGTTTGATTTAATTTTGAACTATTTAAAAATAATACAAATAGGGGGTCTAGTGGTAGCGTAGCAGGTTAAGCGCAGGTGGCACAAAGCACAAGGACCAGAGTAGGGATCCTGGTTCAAACCCCTGGCTCCCCACCTGCAGGGAAGTCCCTTCACAGGTGGTGAAGCAGGTCTGCAGGTGTCTGTCTTTCTCTCCCCCTCTTTCATCCCCTCCTCTCTCCATTTCTCTTTGTCCTATCCAATAACAACAATAACTACAACAATAAAAAAAACAAGGGCAACAAAAATAAATAAATAAATATTTAAATTAATAATAATATTAATAGAAATGAAATATGTAAAATAAAATTCCCCATCTTAATTATAGCATCACTTAAAACTTAATGAGTTTGATTATGGTAATATTTGGAATATATAATTATATTATTTTTTTACCTTTGTATCAGTGTATGGAATATTTCTTTATGAGAGTAGTTACATAATTGTGGCAGACTAATTTTTGTTAAATAAAAATTAATTACATGTGGTCTATTGTAGCACATTCAAGAACTCTAAAGGAGGGAGGTGGGAGGGGCTTAGACAGAGGATAGGAATTGCTAGTCATGTGGTATGTCGATTTCTATCCAACTTAGAGTTCTCCAGACTGCTCTTCAAAGGGATTGGGCCATTTGCATTCCTACCAGCAGAGCACAAGTGTTCCTTTGCTCCCACTACTTCTCCAATATTTGTTATTGTTATCCTTTCTGATGCATGATGTGTTCACCAGTATGAAATAGTATCTCATTGCATTTATTTGCATTTATCTGGCAATCAATGACTTGGAAAATTTTTTTCATGTTTATTGGTGTTTTGGATCTCCTCTTTGGTGAATATTCTGTTAATATCCTCTATTTATGGGGACATAGCCTAAGGAATCAAGCATACCCACCCAAAAAGATTTGTGTATATGTATGCTCATAGCAGCACAATTTGTTATAGACAAAAACCTGGTAACAACCCAGGTGTCCAACAACAGGTGAGTGGCTGAGAAGGTTGTATATATACATTTGGAATACTACTCAGCTATTAATAATGTCTCATCTTCTTCATTTCACCTTGAAGCTTGAAGGAATTGTGTTAACTGAGATAAGCCAGAAAGAGAAGGATAAACATGGGATGATCTCACTCATGGACAGAAGCTGATAAGTAAGAACAAAAAGAGGAAACACAAAGTAGAAATTGGGCTAGGTTTGGCATATTGTATCAAAGTAAAGGACTCTGGGGAAGAAGGTGGCTTTCAGTTCCTGGTGCATGATGGTAGGAAAGGATCTGGGCTGCAGTGAGAATGATTGCAGAAAATTGAGAAATTGTATACATGTGCCAACAATTCTATTTCATATAAACCATTAATTCTCCCAACAAAATATTTTAAAGAAGAAAAAGAAAGAACCTGCAAGTTGTAATAGATGTGGCCATAGCTTAGAACGTAAGAGGAAGCAGTGTCTGGGGAAGTACATAAAAGAACTAAACTTGAACTAATACCTGCCATTTTGCCTGAATGACCCACATGTTTATATATATATATATATACTTTCATTTTACTGAATAAAGTTTATAATGTTGAAATCAATAAATGAAGGGAAGGAGAAAGGAAGGAATGAAGGGAAGAAGAAGGAAAGAAACAGAGAAAGAAAGGAAGGAAGGAAGGAAGGAAGGAAGGAAGGAAGGAAAGAGTGAAGGTATTCAGTGACCTGTGGTGGAGGAAGAAGACAAGATGGTAGAGGGTATGATGTCCAGACATCTATCATGGGGAAGTGTGAAGTTGTGTAAGTCTTATAAATCAACAGTTTACCCACAAGATGATTTATTTTTTTAAAAATGGGGGGGGGGAGCTCACCTGTTTAAGTAAAAAAATAAAATGTCAAGTAAATTAGTTAATTAAAGGAGATATTTTGTTGACTCAAGTGTATTACAATCAAAGCACATGGATTAACTGAATTGTTAGCATTAGGTAAGATAGGTAAAAATATAGCTTTTTGTGAACATTTATTTTAATGACTTCTTTAGTATAGCTTTCATATTATGAATCTAAGTTTCTTCTTTTGATAACCAGATTCAGATGATGTTGAAAATAAATATACCTTGCAGAGATGAGACTGTATGACTAATAATATTTTCTGTAGACTGGCTTTACAGTCCTTTTGAATGTTTCTTTAATATGGATCTGACTACATTTCTTTGCATAGGACTTTTCAGGACTGTCTCTTTCAGGACAGTTTTATAGAAAAGTTCATAAAACCATCTGGTTTCTTATGACTTTTGATATGCACTCTAAAATTGCTGCATAGCTTGACTTGTATCAAACTTTTAATAATTAACCCACTAGTAATTCTTCTTTGGAAATAGTGTAGTGAAAATCCTACCTAGACATCGTTTCGATGAATATATACCAATTAACTCAATGCAAAGACTTAAATGTACATGTCACAATAATACAAAATTGTATTGCTTGAAAACATATAGAGTACACACATTATATGATAGGCGGGGATACTTACCACTATACTAACGAGGAAGCTCACACATTATAAATATGTGCTTCTAGGGGTCAGGAGGTGGCACACCTGGTTAAGTGCACACAGTACAGTGTGCAGAGACCAGGGTTCAAGCCCCTGGACCCCACCTGCAGGGGGAAGCTTCACAAGTGGTGAAGTAGAGCTGCAGATCTTTCTCCCCCCCTTTAATTTCTGCTGCTTCTCTTAGAAAGAAAGAAAAACAAATGACCACCAGTATGATAGAGTCATTGAGCAGGCCCCAGACCCCAGCAATAATGCTGATGGCAAAAAAAAAAAAAAAAAAAAAAACACCTCAGGAATTAAATTAATAAATTTAGCATGAAAATGGATATATCTAAATGGATAGATTAAATATTGCCTGACTAGGTTAATAATATAAGATTTACAAGTTGCCCTTATGTGAATCTTAATAACCTTATCCTAAACATTTTAAATTGTTTTTCTTAGGGAAATTTATGGTTTACAGTAAATGCAGATGTTGATACATGTGTAAAGCTTTTCAATTTTCCGCAAAACAGTCTCAGCCCCTGCCTAGGGCCTCTTCCACCATCATTCATGAAGCTTTAAAAGATGCCCTTCCCTCCCACTGTCCCCAGAGTCCTTTACTTTAATATACCCAATGCAGTCCAAGTACTACTTTGTGGTTTTCCCTTTCTAATCTTAGTTTTCATTTTCTCATGAACAGAAATTGAGAAATGTTATTATTTTTTGAATCAGAGCACTGCTCAGCTCTGGCTTATGGTGATGCTGGTTGTTGAATCTGGGACGTTAGAGGCACAGACATGAAACCTTTTATAAAATCATTACACTGTCTCCTCAATGTTTAAACTATTCACTCTTAATACCAATATAGTTATAAATCATACAAAGTCGACCCATGGAATCATTGCATTTTCTCCATATATGTATTTTAAAATTATGTTGTGCAGGCTATTTAGCATCACTAGATTATGTCATTTATGACAGCGAAAATAAGTTCAGTAACCCATTCATTCATTCATTCATTAAATGTTCATATTTTTTTCTCTGCTTTAGTCATTATGCTTGGCACTAGACACTACAGATAAAAATGTTTTCCATGACATAGCTTCTTTCCCCCAGATATAGTACAAAGATGAAAGTCCAATCACATAAAGAGTAGTTGACAAGGAAATTCTCATGAACTCTGTATCCCAAACTCTGTATCTTCTTTGTTTGGTATAGTAACTGTTGCATACTTTCTAGTTAAAAGGCTAAAATCTGCAGTGTTTTATGTGCATAAATCTTGTGGAATTAAGGGCTAGTTTAAACTAGGCAATTTTGTACCAACATATGCTCTCACCCCTTCCCCAAACTTTAATAAAGTCAAAAAACTTTTTATTAAAAGCAAGAATATTGATTTGAAAAAATCTTCTGAAGGAAAAATTGAAAAGACTGTTGAAGCCAGGAATTAAATTAAGGTAAATTCGATTCCTTTACAAATGCTAAAGATGTGAAACAAATATGACTGTTTAATTTCTTTTTTTTTTTAATGTTTTTTTTAATATTTTATTTTATTTATTTATTCCCTTTTGTTGCCCTTGTTGTTTTATTGTTGTAGTTATTATTGTTGTTGTCGTCGTTGTTGGATAGGACAGAGAGAAATGGAGAGAGGAGGGGAAGACAGAGAGGAGGAGAGAAAGATAGACACCTGCAGACCTGCTTCACCGCCTGTGAAGCGACTCCCCTGCAGGTGGGGAGCCGGGGTTCGAACCGGGATCCTTATGCCAGTCCTTGTGCTTTGCGCCACCTGCGCTTAACCCGCTGCACTACAGCCCGACTCCCAACTGTTTAATTTCTTTGCAGTCATATGACTGTTCAGTTTCTTTGCAGTCAAAGAATGAAATATGACAAGTTGCAATTTTATATTTTTCCCATATAGCTTTTTCTGTCACCAATCCCTGAGAGAAATTTCTCCCATGAGTCCTTGTATAAAGAGGTTGCTCTGAGATGTACAACTTACAGACACTATATTATAGGAAGCATAACAGTGGGCTTCCTATGATTGTATCCCAGTGTAATTCATTTAAACTAAGGGCATAATGCCAAGTGGTAAGCAAAAGAATCAGACAGGGACACAACCCATGATCTCAAAATCCAGTTAGCGCTCCATTGGCATGACTAAATGAGAAATAAAGTTTAGAACACCTAGGATGATAGATACCTCTTCTTAAATTATTTTTGTTAATTTTTTAATAAAGGATCAAGGAATGAAACCAGAGCCTCACACATCCATAGTGCTGCTGAATTGTTTTCCAGCCCACTGCTAATTCTGTATTTTAGAAATAGAAGAATTCAATCCCTTACTCCTCACCTATGGAGGTGGAGGGGGAGAAGTACCATGAGCTGTTAAGTAGGTCTGCAGATGTCTGTCTTTCTTCCTCTATTTTCTTCTCCCTCTCAAATCCTCTCTGTCCTATAAATAAAATGGAAAGAAAAATAAACTAAAAAAAGAGGGGGAAATGGCCACCAGGAACAGATAACCGTGGAGGAAAAAATTAAATTAAAAATTTTTAAAAAATCAGGAGAAAATTCAATAGATAAATTTACATTTTTACTCACGGTTACATTGTGTGTGTGTGTTTGTGTGTGTGTGTGTGTGTGTGTGTGTGTGTCCCATGTTCCTCTCTTTAAGGATATTAAACTACACCAGCAAGGCTACTCGGTGACATGTGTGTGTGTAAAGCTCTCAACTTACTGCACAACTCTACATAAAAGAAAAAAGATTTGTGCATTATACTTTGTATCATAGGAAGATATCCTTTATTGCTGATATATATATTGCTTCGGGGAGTCAGGCGGGTTAAGCGCACGTGGCACAAAGCGCAAGGACCAGCATAAGGATCCCAGTTCGAGCCCCTGGCTCCCCATCTGCAGGGGAGTCCCTTCACAGGTGGTGAAGCAGGTCTACAGGTGTCTATCTTTCTCTCCCCCTCTCTGTCTTCCCTTTCTCTCTCCATTTCTCTCTGTCCTGTCCAACAACAACAACAATAATAACTACTACAACAAACAAGAGCAACAAAAGGGAATAAATAAAAATATATATATTCAAATATTCAACTAAGATAAAATTGATCACTTGGGCAAAACAAGCAAAAACAGTAAACAAAGATATGTAAAGGATGCAGCCTGAAATGTAAAAAAAATAATAAAAAAAAAAAATCCAGTGTTTTATCATGAGTAAAACATTGGATTCTCAAACATGAAGTCCCTCTTTGATCCCCAGTATCACATGTGCACTCTGCTCACTTTACTTAATAGAAATTTTAAAAAATGCATGGAGGTGATTTTGGAAGTACCTGCAAAATAACTATATTGCCTCATAAAATAATGGGGTGAACATTAGGAATATCATACTGTGAAATATGCAGTGGTAGTTTTTGTTTGATAATTTTTTACATAGTAACTAAGGCAAATTATCAAAAAAATGAATACTCCATCCCTGAAAATGTGTAATTTTAGGCATTGGGGTTTTTCTGGTGAATTGTACAGACTTCCATTAGCAAAATATACTAATGCTTCAGTAAATAGCTATTATTGTAGATTTACTAGATTATTTCTACTAGATTAAAATTTGTAAAAATAATAATAATAAATCTCTGCTCTGAGACTATCTGTAGTTGAAGATCTTTGATTGGACTAGACGGCTAGCCAGTGGCACAGTTGATTAAGGACACGTATCACCATGTACAAAGATCCAGATTTTACCACCCCCCCCAACCCCACCCCCACCGACCTGCAGGGAGGTCACTTCATGAGCAGTGAAGCAAGTCTACAGGTGTCTATCTTTCTCTCCCCTTTTCTATCTCCACCTCCTTCTCAATTTCTCTCTGTCCAGTCAAATAAAAATTAAGTAGAAAGAAAAGGAAATGATGACTTTCAGAAGCAGTGGATTCACAGTGCTGACACAGCCTCAGCAATAACCTTGGTGGCAATAAAAAAGATATTTGGATTATTTCATCCCTCTTTTAATATGATTTAATATTCCATATGCGTGTGGTTCTCTCCTAACTTTTTGCCTTATATCTTTCTTAGGTTTTATTACAATTTCAAAACTTTTTTTTTTTTATAGTGGAGGGCTTTTTAAGTTTCATTATTAGGGGATTAATGGTTTATAGTTGACAGTAAAATACAATAGTTTGTACATATATAACATTTCCCAGTTTTCCGCATAACAATTCAACCCCCACCAGGTCCTCGGTCATCATGTCCCAGGTCCTGAGCCCTCTCCCATACCCCAGTCTTTTACATTGCTATAATTCACAGACTCTACTCCAAGTTCTGCTTCGTGTTTTCTCTTCTGATCTTGTCTTTCAACTTCTGTCTATGAATGAGATCATCCCATATTCATCATTTTGTTTCTGACTTATCTCACTTAACATGATTTCTTCAAACTCCATCCATGGGGTAAATAAGGTTAATTCATAATTTTTAATAGTTGAATAGTATTCCATTGTGTATATATACCACAACTTACTCAGCCACTCATCTGTTGTTGGGCACCTATGTTGCTTCCAGATTTTGGCTATTACAAATTGGGCTGCTATGAATATAGGTAGACACAGATCTTTTTTGGGTGGGTATGGTTAGTTCCCTAGGATATATCCCCTGGAGAGGAATTTCAGCGTCACAGGTTAAGTCCACCCTCAACCTTCTAAGAGTTCTCCAGTGGAGGGCTTTTATTCATGTGTATGCCATTTATCTGCATGATTCCCTAAAGGAGCTCTCAAATATAAATGATTTTATATGTCTGAGTGTGTGACTTTATGTACTTTTTCTACAAGCCTTGTATGTCACAAAGCAACATGGTGCCACAGTTACTGTCATAATATGAGTTCTGCACTTACTGAGCATGTCACCAGTAAGTAGATGTGAACCCAGGACCCTTAGAAATCAAAATATACATGTCCTGAGATGATTGAAAATCACAAATGCTGCTCTATAATTAGTGTGATTATCCATAAAATATAATAGAGGCCATTTAGAGTGACACAGGATGTCAGCTGGAGACAGAGATGCTCAAGCCTCTAATGAGTTAGTCCAGTTAATCCTTCGTTTCCCTTAAATCACTCAGTGTTGAAATTCTCCTGCCTTTTGGTTTACTTCAAAAGAGTTGAAGCCACATTTTAAATCTGTAACTGCCTAAAAGTAAACTTTACTATAAATAGAGGATGTGATAAATCTCATCAATGAAATTAGTACACTAAACAAACAATATGTATTAAAACTTTATGAAGTAAAATGAGATCATAAAGTGAGCAAAATGTAAATTTAGAAGCATAAAGTGTCTTAAAACTATGGAATATCCACACAGTAGCAAAGGACTCATAGATTTCTTAACTATGCTGAGTATTATTTGCATGCCCATAAAACAGAATAGTCGTTGCTCTCATTGTTACAAGAGTGCTATGATAGTCAATGGAGATAACTGTGAAGTGCCTGTAAAAGTATACTGTTTCAAGGTGGTTATAAGAGTATAGGTTTATTTCCCTGTTAGCCAGAGTTTATGTTTTAAGACACAAATCTGAATTTCAACTTTACTTTTCCCCTTCAGATCCAGTGCTAGATAAATATAATGATTTAAATGTGTGTCATTTTGTTTAAGTTGTATAATTTAATTACAGGTCTATCCATAGACTACATGGAAAACAAGCTTTATTGGATCAGTTCAGGAAATGGAACCATAAATAGATGCAACCTGGACGGTGGTAATTTAGAAGTAATAGAGTCAATGAAAGAAGAATTAACAAAAGCTACAGCCCTAACCATCATGGGTAAGTGCAGTGGTTCTATAACTAGGATGTTTCTTATTGATTGGAGGTTGATTAACTAGGACCTGTTAAAAGCTTAGAAAAGTTATTGTTCCATTAAAACTAGAAACCCAAGTTGTGTATCTGTTTTCTTTTTTCAACCTTACTAAACAAGTGTGTTAGATTATCGAGATTAAGGACTTAATGCTATAAATAAGATTTAGTAAGTATAGATTCTTAGCTCACTGTGACTTGTATTTTATGATTACTTTGTATTTTACTGTAGTGCTCAAAACTTGATGGGCCTCTTGTATTTATCACAATTAGGTCAATGAACTATTAAATATACATTTTGTGAAGGTTTCCAGGAAAGTTATAAATATTTATAAGAGGGAAATGAGGGCTGAAACAATTGAGAAACAGACAAGGATCTATGTATTTTTGGTCAAGAAATGTCATCAGGGTTCACTTTTCAATATGGTAATGAGGAATACAGGAGTTTAAGGAGTAACACATTGACCAGTTCCACTGACCAGTTCCAGCCAGCCAGAGTTTGAAGGGCCTAATCTATATAAAGGTACCTATAAAGTTCCATTTTGGTCAAATCAAAGTAAAAAGCAAAAAAACAAAACCAAAAAAAAAACAAAAAACACTGTCATTAATGTGGCTATTCATAAAGATTGCCATATATGCCTAACTGGATGCCTGAGCAAAATGTAAATATACATATTTATATGTTTGTCTTCCTTAATCTTAGAAAATACTCAGTTTTGACAAGCAGGAAGGCCCCTAAGTTATATGAAAATTTGACCATTTGATTGCAGTTCAATGTGTACCTAGCAACTTTTATATGTGGATATTATGCTTACTTCTGAAGAACAAATAGAAATATGCACATAAGTCCCCAAAAGCATATATGTCTGTGAGGAAAGAAAGAAAACGAAGTTACTTCAGCCAATCACTAAGTGCTGTCAATTTTTATAGCTGAAAAATACAGACTTAAGATATATTTTCCTATAGTACAAAGTGTGAGAAGCGTGAAATTGCATGTGAAGGCACTTTTCAAAAAGTAGTTTTGTTGTTGTTATTGTTTCATTTTATAGAGACAGAGGCAAAGAGAGAGTGAAAGAAATCAAGGCACGAAAGTGTTCTCCAGTGTGGTGGGGGCTGGGCTCCCCCTGTGTTGCTCTCATAACAAAGAAGCTCTGCTGTTAATGCAAATGAACTATTATTTTGCCTGTTCTAGAGTAGAGCATTTTTAAAGGTTTATTTTATTAATTACATAAAAGACAGAGAGAGAATTTCACATGAGACAAGAGAAGCCACAGCCCCACTTCGGTACATGAAGCTTCAGGGATTGGACCTTGAATGCAGGCATGGAAATCCAACATGACTACCAGTCAAACCACCTCCTTTACTGCAAGCAAACAAACAAACAACTAGAATTATATAGACATCAAAGACAGAGTTTGGCATCACTTATATTGAGGAGTAAATATCAATTTTGACAGTGAAACTTAAAGGTAGCTGGCATGATACAATCAGCTGTTTTAATTTCCTTGAAATGGTTTTACTCCTGAGTTAGTCTCTTTCCAATATCTCTTTTACCAGTTATTTTTCACTTTTTTAGAGTTTCTGATTTTTTTTTCTTTTTTCTTTCTTTTTTTTTTTTTTTTTTTTTTTAGAAATCTTCTCCAGATGAAGTATTTAAATTTGTTAAATTGGGTAGAAAAAAGCTGGGGCAAATGAACCAAAGAGATAAATTAGAACTAAGAGGATAAGAATGACTTAGGAAAATACAAATAAATCTGTATGTGTACATAGAAAATCCTTGACATTGGCATCTATGATTCAATTTTAGTTTCTAGTTAAGAATTTGGTAGATGTTTATAAAATTTAATTGCTGGAATTCCATATATTAGAATGAACTTGTGCTTTTTATGAATATCTGAGTAGCTAGCTCCTACCCATAATAGAATCATCACAATGGCTTTTTTTTTCCTTTTTCTTAAACTGATTAATCACTTAGAGGAAGAGGGAGAGGGAGAGGGGGAGGGGGAGGGGAGGGGTATGGGGAAGGGGGAGGGGGAAGGGGAGGGGGAGGAGGAGGGGGAAGGGGAGGAGGAGGGGGAAGAGGAGGAAGGGGAGGAGGAGGGGGAGGAGGAGGGGGAGGAGGAGGAGGAAGGGGGAGAGGGAGGGGGAGGAGGAGGGGGAAGGGGAAGGGGGATGGGAAGGGGGAGGGGGAAGGGGAGGAGGAGGGGGAGGAGGAGGAGGAAGGGGGAGAGGGAGAACCAGAGCATGGGCTTCCTGTTTTCTTTTTGTAATAGAAAGGTTGATGGGGCTGGTGGCAGTGTACCTGGTTAAGAACACAAGAATCAGGGTTCTGCTCCCCATCTGTGGGGGGAACATTTCCTAAGTGGTAAAGCAGGTCTGCATGAGTCTTTCTCTCCCTTTCTATTTTCCCTCCTTTCTTAATTTCTTTCTATCCTGTCAAAAGAAAAATAGAAAGGGAAAAAAAAAAAAGGAAAAAATGGCCGTTGGGAGAGGTGGATTTGTAGCGCAGACACAAAACCCCAGTGACAACCCTGGTGGCAAATAAAATTAATTAACTAATTAATTAATAAGAAAAAGTTTTGAATCTCAAATAAAGGCAAAAACATCTAATTATTTTCTATCAATATTTAAGCCCTCTCAGTTGATTTTTCCATCTGTTAACATTCTCAATTTAAATATATTAAGCCATTGATCCGTTTCAAGTAGCAATTTGCCAGAATAGGCTTAATATGTAAATATTAAAGGGATATTGGATTTTAATTACTTTTAGATCAATCAAGGAGGAGAAAAATGAACACTGTGCATTTTTCATTCTTCTATAAGAAAAACAACAAGCCTATAATGAGTAAAATGTTACTTCTGTTCATTTGGTTCATCATGTATTTGTTTTTAATCAGTGTTAGAGATATAATAATCAGTTGCCCTTTAGGAAGCATTTGAGAGTCTTTAGTAAATATAGCACTTAAGGATGTTTAACTCTTCATAGGTTTATTTTACACAATTGAAGTCATCACAGTAGTTTCTCAGCACATGAATAGTTTTCCATGGTAAAACAATGAAAATGTCCTCAAAAGTATCAAAGAAGGTCTTTTTCATTTGCCTAAGATAAATATTTGTTAACATTTCGTGGAATTAAGTATTTAGAACGTTTCCACTGGAGTTTCCACTTCAAAACACCAAGAGTTGTCTCATGCCTTTGCTGACTGAAAATAAAAGTCTATGCTAATTGCAAAAAAATGGACTTTTCCCATTCTAACATTTAAATATTCTGAGTTAACTTCTTGATCATATGTTTTCGTTTATTTGTTTATTTTTGTTTTTTTTTTCCAGCAAAATAATATTGGCTGTGATGCCAAATGTTAGGATATATTTAAAATGAAGCAATGGCACACCTGGTTAAGTGCACATGTTACCATGAGTAAGGACTAGGGTTCAAGCCCCTCTTCTCCATCTGCAGTGGGGACACTTTATGAGCAGTGAAGTAGGTCTTCAGGTGTCTTTCTCTCTCCTTCTTTACCTCTTCTTCCGCTCTAAATTTCTCTCTGTCCCATTGAATAAAATGGGGGGGGGGTGACCATGGGGAGAACAGGATTCATAGTGCAAGCATTGGCAAAGATCCCCAGCAATAGCCCTGGAGGCAAATAAATAGTAAGATAAAGCATATGGAGCACTCAATTTGCACATTAGTCATTAATTTCCTCAAATTCATATCTCTAAGTTCTATCATGATCTGAGAATATATGTATATAATCATATATATATATATATGTATATATATATTAGTAAAGTTAGCATGAAGAAATCATCAAAATGATATTTTTACCTTTTATTTCCTAAAGCAAACTATTATGGCAAGCTGCCATTGTATTTAAGTAACATAATCAATGGCGGCATAATATTTGATCATTTGGTGTTGTTAAGTTCCTAAGACTGAACATTTGCCGCTTTCACAATGAAAATATTCTATTTTGTTTGATTATGATGTTTAGTTTAAAAGGAGTCATTTATTTTGTCTGTGCAATAAAAATCTTTGTATGTTAAAGGTCACAGTTTGTTTTCAGTCAGAGCTTAATAAATATTTGCCTCTAAATGTGGAAAAAAAAAAAACACCTGAAACTTAAAAGTTACAGTGATTCTTTGTTTCTCATGAGATTCATTTTCCCTCCTTTTAGTCCTTCCTCCATATTCTGTTCCTTGAACTATTACATTTCTTTTATGTATTTGATAATTCTGTCCCATTATTTGTTTTGTGTGGTGTGCTTCTTTTTGTTTCGGTCTGGTTAACTACTTAACACATTTTTGTCCTGTTAATGCAACAACAGTCCCTTAACTTTAGGCCATTCTCTTTGCCTTCAGTCTCTGAACAATCTGGCCTGCTGTTAGGACTTACGTAGTCACCTTCAGAGACTGAAATAAACCCTTGTAATTTCACCTGTAGATATCTCTCTTTCTCTCTTCATTCCTACTTCCCACTCAATTTCTCTGTCTCTATTACAATAATAATAATAATAATAATAATAATTTTCTACTTAATTGGTTCTCCTCTAGCCTGTAAATCATTAAAGTACCACATACCCAGGCAAACTACTTTCCCGGTTCCCATTATGTTCTACTTAGTTTTGGGACTCTTGCTACTCCTTATTCTTGACTGCTTTCATACTTAACAGCTCCCTAAGGAGTGTGATACTACCCTTCAAGTCCTATCCCCCAGTTTGCCTCATTGTGATTTAAGACCTTCTCCCCAACAACCCCTTTGTATTTTTCTAATGTAACCAATGATCTTGGCCTTTTTCTATTATGTTTGAACATATTTAACTTATCGATAATTTGGGATCATATTTTACATATAGATACATTCCTTATAACGCACAGGAAGATGTTTTACACTGCATATACTTCATTAAGTAATAGAACATATGAATAAATCAAAAAATTACTATTTGCACATATAAGAATCTGCCACAGAAATCCACATATATTTTCAGTCAAATCAGGCAAATGTCTGATCACAACCATAACTGTATGGTAAAATTTAAATATTTATTGTAATGGATATTAAAACAAAACTTTAACTATAGAGTTTTGATTGAAAAAAGAAAATGAATAAGAGCAAAATATAAAATATAGTCAATAATTTTTGTATATATGTTTATATATATGTGCAAGGAAAGGACGATATTGAATTATATTTGTTCTCAAAGAGCTAAAAAATTTAGAGAAATAATAAAAAAGAAGTTCTAATTAGATACAAGTGGGAGACTTCTAAAATAAAACACAAACTCTGGTATTTGGCATGTTTTAGTCTCCTGAAGAACTTCTGGGTATCAGAGATCAATCACTTATATGGAATCTGATATCCTGACAGTGTATAAGTGAGTTTATTATTATTATTATTATTAAAAATGTAACTTCTTTTAAAAAAGTAAGATTGAGCACTTGGTATATATTGAAGTAGAAAAGATGAAATTGTCTTAGAATGGTATAGGCCAGAAAATGAAAAAAGATCCACCAGATCTCTATTCTCGTTCTCTCCCTCTCTATCTTTTTTCATAAGAGTTGGAATCTGGAATCTTATTTATGTATTTTTCTTTCTTTCTTTCATTTATTTATTTAATTATTTATTTATTTTAAAAAAGGAAACATTAACAAAATCATAGGATAAGAGAGGGGTACAGCTCCACACAATTCCCACCATCAGATCTCCCCATCCCATCCCCTCCGCTGATAGCTTTGCTGTTCTTTATCCCTCTGGGAGTATGGACCCAAGGTCATTGTAGGATGCAGAAGGTGTAAGCTCTGGCTTCTGTAATTGCTTCCCAGCTGAACATGGGCATTGACTGGTCGATCGATACTCCCAGCCTGCCTCTCTCCCTAGTAGGGTGGGGCTCTGGGGAAACACATTGGTGGGGTCCTCTGTCCAGGGAAGTCTGGTCAGCATCATGCTAGCCTCTGGAACCTGGTGGTTGAAAAGAGAGTTAACGTACAAAGCCAAACAAATTGTTGAACAATCATGGGCCTAAAGGCTGGAATAGTGCAGATGAAGTGTTGGGGGGAGGGGTCCTCCATTTTGTAGTAGCTAGTAGGCATATTTTAATTATATTTCAAAGGGCCTGTGGCTATACTAGTTTTTTTTTTTTTCCTCTAAGCCTAAAATCTAATATGCAGGTGAATCCAAGTTATTGTCTGGGGAGGTGATGTCATGGCTGGAAAAAGGGACAGAAAGCTGGATCAGGGAAGAGAATAGCTCCCTAATATGGGGAAGGGGCATAAATATTGTTGACTGTAAACCCCATTGATTTGATGTGATCTGGGGCCCATATTCAGTTTAGGAGCCTGTGTGACCTCTGCATCCCTTTAGATCTGAGCTCACATTCTGTGGTCATGAGTAGGAACATTCCAAGCTGCCCCAGTATCGGCCCATCTTCCTCAGGTGTAGCATAGAGTATGTTGTTCATCCTCCCCTTCAGAGGATGGAACATTCTCTACCGTTGTTGATCCAAGCTGAGGGTAAGGTCCTATGGGGGGCCCACATAGGGGTCTTTTTTGTTGTTCCTGATAGAGATGACCTGTAACAATGGAGAGAGGGATTTATTTGAGGTCTAGGCCCATCATGTCTGTTTGGGAATCTCAGGACTTCCGATTAGGGCCCCAGCTGATGGGGTGGCCTGAGAGTGACCAAAAAGTCATCATTAAAGTATGCCAGTCTCTTGCCCTTATTCAGCTTTTGCAGGCCTTGCTTTGATAAGGTTAGCTTTGGAATGAGTGAGAGAACTGTAATAGGAAGTAGGTGAGGAGGTTATCTAAGTCTAATTATATGCTGTTTCATTAGGAACTTTATACTGACTCACTGCAGACTATTGTGTACTTTTGCTTTCAGGTATATATTTTGCCCTAGTTTATGGATACATGTGAACTTATGCTCTATCTCACGGGACCTGGTCTATCTCTAGGTTTTGGGACTTTGTTAGGAAGTGAACTTCTTGGAATGGAATTAGTGAATACTATGAAAGGAAAGGTCTCACCCAAGTAATGAAGCTGAAGGGTTGTCATTCCACACCTGAAGTCTCTGAACACAGTCTGAAGTAAAGCATGCTGACGTGGTACTCCTTGCATTGATTAGGCTTGGGTCAGCGGATGCAATATTATTTGGTATGAATTCAGAAACACCTGTAGGAAAGTGAGCCCCACCCTAAGGTTCCAGGACTGTGGGAAATATAGTCTCTATAGTGGAAATGTGAGGTCCCAGCTGTCTTAAGGATTCAAGAAGACAATAGATAGTTATTGTTATAATTACATTATTTGGTAATTGGGTTAACTTTGAAAAATCCCTTTGTTAGGATTTGCTGTATAATAATTTGTGTATTTTTAAACATTATTTTTTTTGTTGCTCTTGTTTTTTATTATTGTAGTCATTATTGATGTTCTTGTTGTTGGATAGGACAGATAGAAATGGAGAGAGGAAAAGAAGACAGAAAGGGAGAGAGAAAGATAGACACCTGTAGACCTCCTTCACCACCTGTGAAGCAACTCCCCTGTAGGTGGGGAGCCAGGGGCTTGAACTAGGATCCTTACATGGGTCTTTGAGCTTTGCGCCAAGTCTGCTTAACCTGCTGCACTACTGCCGGACTCCCAAATTTATTTATGTATTTCTTATTATGAAAGAGAGGTAAAGAAATAAAGGAGGGCGAGGAATCAAAGTGCTGCTACACTATTTTTGTTTTTTCCCTACCAGAATACTGCTTATCTCATCAGTGATAGTACCATTTTTGAACTTAAAAGTCTCCAAGTCTCAAGCATGGACGTCTGTTGCATATGCCACTCTGCTATCTCCCCCTGGTCACCATTTTATGCAATTCTGGTGGTGATCCCACGGTCTCCCAGATGCAAGGCATGTTCTCTATTCACCACCACCCTGCTCCATTTCCCTCATTTTTATACTATATCTTATAGTGCCGATGACACATTTCTATGCCCCCAATTTTTGTCTATTTACTCATTTAGACATTTAAGTTAGTTACAGGGATAATGCAGAAACTAGGTCATCATTCTGTCATGAAGGTGCTAATATTTTTCAGGGAGGGGAAAGAGAATATAAGCAAAGCAAATAAACATGCAAAATAACATTTGTCAGGTGTTAAAGGTACCAATGGAGAAAATTCAAATAAGGTTCCAGAATAGGAAATACTTAGTGATTTTAAGAATAAAATTAGGAGTAAGAGAATAATAATTTTAAGCAGAACATGGTCATGAGTTTTCACTGAGAAAGGACAGTGCAGCAAAAGGCAGACACAAGTGAGTCATTCAGGTGTCAGGA
The DNA here is from genome assembly GCF_950295315.1 of Erinaceus europaeus. Classification (NCBI taxonomy): domain Eukaryota; kingdom Metazoa; phylum Chordata; class Mammalia; order Eulipotyphla; family Erinaceidae; genus Erinaceus; species Erinaceus europaeus. The sequence continues at coordinate 59,960,806 of NC_080179.1, read as the reverse complement.
GAAGAATATAAAAGAAGAAAGACAGGCAAGTATAAATTGAATATATGACTTTTCCTTTTTTAAAAGTGAATTTTTAAATTAAATAGCATTTTTTACACAGGAATTTTTAAATTAGTGATTTTTTTTCTCAATATGTTTAGTTTATTTGTTTTGTCACTATTAATCTTCACCACTCTGGTTTGTTTGTGTTTTTTTTTTTTTTTTGCTTGTTTGTTTGTTTCCCCAGATATATGGATAGGATATAGGCAGACAGACAGATAACAGGTAAGCCTCCTTCAGAGCAGTAGGGTTGGACCTGAACTTGGGTGGCATGGATAAAAAGCCAGCACTTTCCCAGGTGAACTGTTTTGCCAACCCATTTATCAATACTATTATCCTTCAGTTTACTGAACTATAAAATAAAGGACAGGGGCCAGGTGGTGGCACACCTGGCTGAGTGCACATGTTATAATGCATAAGGACCGGGGTTCGAGCCCCTGGTCCCCCCCTGCAGGAGAAAAGTTTTGTGAATGTTGGGTGTGTCTCTTTCTCTCTCCCTCTCTTATCTTTCCCTAGCCTCTCAATTACTGGCTGTCTGTATCCAATAAATAAAGTTAGTTAAATAAAGCATATTGAAGGGATCGTCTTTGATATACATTTGATTTGAATGTTGTGATTGAGTTATTTTTGTGAAAATAGATGATATCCTAGCTTTATCATTCTTTCAAACTCAATACATCACTTTACTGAGATTTTATTTTGCTTTATAAGACTGTTGCCAAAGGCTTCACATCTCATGATAGGTGTCAGCAGAGGGCGCTCATGTCTAGCTTGTCCTCTCCCTCCACAGAGCACTGGATCCTTGTTCCATTTTTCAGCTCCTCTCTCCTTTAGAGTCCTGAGATCCAGTTTAACTGATCTTTTCTACTCTGTTTTCTTCCATTTTTTTGCTTCTTAAGTCTCACCTATGAATGATCACATCTGGTATCTATCTGTCCTCCTATTTTCAAAAGCCTTTTTATTTGCAGAAGGTGAACTGAAACATTTTTTTTTCTTTTCCTTTTAAATTCCTTAGGTATTGCACCCCGTACAGCTTGTATTATGCTTAAAAACACATATGGTTTGACTGTTATTTAATTAATACACTTATTCTATTAAAGTAGACTATAGAGTGAATTGTAGGATGCATGATATATGCCTTTATTATGCATATAAGAGATTGAGTAAGAGGGGGCTGGGAGGTAGTGAACCTGGTTAGGCTACCTGTGCAAGGACCCTGGTTTGAGCCCTCACTCCACCTGCAGGTGTCTCTGTTACTCTCCCTGCCAATTCCCCCTTCACTCTTAATTTCTCTCTGTCCTACTGAATAAATACAAGAAAGAGAGAGGAAAGGAAGGAGGGAAGAGAGGAAGGAAGGAAGGAAGAAGGGGAGGAAGGAAGGGAGAGAAAGAGAAAGGGAGGAAGGAAAAAATGTCCATCAGGAGCAGTGGATTCTAAGTGCCAACACAGGCTCTGGAGGGAAGATAAGATAAGATACATATTGAGTGAAACACATGTAATGTTTATCATAAATACTATAATATCCTAATATATAATTATTATTAATATGTAAAAGTAAACTATATCATTTATGTATGCATGTAATATTGCCTAGGAGTAGTACTCTAATGTATGTATGAAATTCCTTTCAAAAATGTGTTTCTATGGGGCTGGGCAGTGGCTCACCTGGTTGAGTGCACACAGTCTAAGTGCAAGCACCCAGGTTCAAGCCCCCGGTCCCCACCTGCAGGGGGAAGTTTCATGAGCGGTGGATCAGGGCTTTACGTGTCTCTCTGTTTCTTTCCCTCTCTGTCTCACCCTTCCTCTCAATTTCTGACTGTCTCTACCCAATAAATAAAGATAATAATAAAAAACATTTTTTAATTTACTTATTTGAGAGAAAGAGAAGGGAGAGACACTACCTGATTATCACTCTGGCACATTGCAATTATGGGAATCAAACTAAGAACCTCCAACCTCATGTTTGAGAATCCAGGACTCGATCTATTGCTTTACCTCCCAGGCCACTATATAAGATTCTTAATGATGCAATTGGTTCTGCCTATATGCTTATAATTAATTCTGAATTAATATTGATTTGAATTGTAACAATGTATATATGTATATAATTTCATGCCATTCCTACTACCAAAGTCCTGTGTCTTCATCCTCCCTCTAGTGGAAGCTGCAGTAGTTCTCCAAGGTCACAGGTATGGCCCAACTTTATATCTATACACACACACACACACACACACACACACACACACACACACACACACACACACACACATTTCTACAGCCCTGTCTCCACTTTTTTCCTAAGTCACACCTACACCTATTACTACTTTCCAGTGTCCTTCCTTTATTCCTCTTCTTTCTCAGATAACAGAAACAGTGTTGCTTCCTCTGGAGTTTTTCCAAGTTTCCTTCCCTTTCAGTATTGGTATAAAAACAAGTCTCCTGGTGACAAACACTTCAGTCCTTGTGGAATGTGGGTTCAGAGCCCTCCAGTTATCTTTCCCTATGATTTACCCCTCTGGAATATGAACCAAAGTATTCCTTTTGAGGTGCAGAAGGTGTGAATTCTGGCTTCTGTAATTGCTTTACCACTGGATGGATGTTGACAAGTCTATCCATACCCTCAGCTTGTTTCTCTCTTTTCCTGGTAGTGTAGGGCCTGGGAGAGGTGAGGTCATCTTCCCAGGAAAGTCAAGATGGAGTTATAGTAGCATCTGGAATTTGGTGGCTCAAAAGCAGTAAGATACAAAGCAGGACAAACTATTTAATAAAATATAAAAAGTAGTAATATAGTAGATGAAAATAGGGATCTTAAGGTGAGAATAAGCTAGGAAGTCTATTTTAGGTATGTTCTTTAGTAATCTTTGCTTGAGCTTAATAGCTAACATGGGGGTGGGCTATAAATATTATCTGTGAAGATAGTGTCAGAGTTGAGAATAGAAGTAGGAAGGAGGATTAGGGCAGAGAGTAGCTCCCAAACTTGAAGAAAATATATAAATGCAATTAACTGTTTGCCACATTGAAATAACCCAGTCCCCTTAGCTATTCACATTTAGTGCAAAAACCTCAGAGTGCCTGTCAGACTGAGCCCATAGTCCATGGTCACAGCTGGGAACATTCTAGGCTGCACTAATTTCAAAACCAGTCTTTGAGTGACAGAGTAGGATAAGCTAGATTCCCTTCATAGAGTGAGGCAGTTCTTACCAATGCTTTTATTATAGTGCAGTTAAGGTCCTGGAGAGGCCCACAAAAGAGCTTATGATGACATTACTGATATAAGTGACCAGTAATGGTAAAGAGAAGAATCTGTTAGACACCTAAACCCATTGAATCTATGGTGGAATCCAGGGATTCCCTGACTAGGTGATGGGGTGGCCAAAAAGCTATCATGAAGTAAGTCAGTCTCTTGCCCTTACCTGGCTTTTGCAGTCCATTATTTATCTGAAGAGCTTAAACATTCTTCCAGTTGTTAAAATTTTGGGTGTCATTTTTATCCGAATCAGGACTATGTTTAAGGGGTTTGGCCTCAAGTTAGGGTGAAATAGACTTAGGGTGTTAATGAGATTTAAGTTAAACTCAGATTTTTCTGCAGTTACTTGTTTGATGATTCTAATAAAGGTTCATAGGGATAATATGTGTACCTTACATGATATGTTTATTTATTTATGTATTTATTTTTGCTTGCAGGGTTATTGCTGGGACTCAGTGCCTCCACTATGAATCCACTGCTCCTGGAGGCCATTTCCCCCCATTTTTGGTTGCCCTTGTTGCTTATTGTTACTGTTTCCATTGCTGTTGTTGTTATTAGATAGAACAGAGAGAAGTCAAGTGAGGAGGGAAAGACAGAGAGGGAGAGAAAGATATCTGCAAACCGCTTGGGAAGCGACCCCTTCAGCAAGTGGGGACTCAGGGGCTCAAACCAGGATCCTTACTCAGCTCCTTGTGCTTCATGCCATCTGTGCTTACCTGATATATAGGGTTTTTAAAAATATTTATTTATTTATTCCCTTTCTGTTGCCCTTGTTGGAGTTATTATTGTTGTTGTTATTGATGCCATCATTGTTGAATAGGACAGAGAGAAATGGAGGGGGGGAAGACAGAGGGGGAGAGAAAGACACCTGCAGACCTGCTTCACTGCCTGTGAAGTGACGCCCTCGCAAGTGGGGAGTCAGGGCCTCGACTGGGATCCTTACGCTGATCCTTGTGCTTTGCACTACCTGCGCTTAACCTACTGTGCTACTGCCCGACTCCCTGATAAATAATTTTCACCAGCATATCTCTTGGTCAGTTGTATGCCTTCCTTCTTCTAATGTTTATCAAGGTATAATGATAATGCTGATGCCCTATCAGAACAGATTAGAAGATGGAAGAGTATATCTTGCTTACCTTCTTTTGTATAATTAATTGAGTAGATACAGTGATTGAGGGAATGAAGCAGGTGGTCATTGAGGAGGGTGTCTACACCTAAATCATAAATATTTGAGAATTTATGGTGCCTTCCTTAGGCCATTCTACTAGCATGCCAGATTTACTAGATCTAAATATAACCATGGAGAACTATTAAGCAATCTTACTTTGAGGTCTGTAGATGCCCCTAACTTATGGATATGTATATGCATGGACCCAGTAGCCTAGGCCCTAGCCTATATATCTAGGCTCTGTGACTTTGTTAGAAAGCATGTCATCTGAAATACAAGTACATAGTCCCATGTGTTTGGAAAGATCTCACCAGATTAAAGGAGTTGGAAGTTTGCCATCTCAGGCTTGGCATCACGGGAGACACTCTGCAAACAGATGCACATATATTAGAACTGCCGAAATAATTTAAGTCCCGTGTCAGTATTTTACCAGCTTGCAAACTGGAAAAATTACATCTTTAGCTTAAAATAGATATACTCTGAACTAAAATCTAGGCAGTTAAAAAACCTGAAATATTAAATCTACTTTTCCCCGGACACAGTGAATTAATAGTGATTTATAAGATTATAAATTAATAAGAATACAGCTTGCCACCAAAGGTCTGTATCCCAGCCCCACTTCCCAGTGTACCCAGAACAGTTCTCCCACTTCCGTAGAGGTGGATTGATTTTTTTTCCCACATTTGTGTGTTCAGTTCTCTGTATTCCACATATGACTGAATCATTCTGTATACATGTGTAGCTTAAGTTATGGCCTTTCTAGCCTATTCCATTGGTCCAGATGTACATTTTTGTTCCAGTTTTCACAATCTTTAAAATTATTATTGCTTAGTATAAGCTGAAGTTGGGAATTGAGATATTTCCATTTTTATTCTTTTTATTCAGGAGTATTTTTGCTATCAGTGTTTTGTTGTTGTTTGTTTTTATATTTACTAGTGACTATTTGAATATGTTGCTGAATTTCCTTGAAATGTATCATAAGGATTTTTATAAGAATTGCATTGACTCTATAGATTGCTTTGGCAGGACTGAGATTTTACTATTTATTCATCTAATCTATGAACAGGGAAGTTCTTCCATTGCTTTGTGACATCCTCTGTTTCTTTTAACAGTGTCTTATATTTTTCTTTTTTAATATTTATTTATTTATTCCCATTTTTGCCCTTTTTATTGTTGTAGTTATTATTGTCATTGATGTCATCATTGTTGGATAGAACAGAGAGAAATAGAGAGAGGAGGGGAAGATAGAGAGTGGGAGAGAAAGACAGACACCTGCAGACCTGCTTCACTGCTTGTGAAGCGACTTCCCTGCAAGTGGGGAGCTGGGGGCTCGAACCGGGATCCTTACTCTGGTCCTTGCACTTTGCACCACCTGCGCTTAACCGGCTGTGCTACCACCCGACTCCCTATATTGTTCATTGAAAAGAAGGTCCTTTGCCTCCTTTGTTAGATTAATTCCTAGGTATTTTATGTTTTTGTGTTCAATTGTAAGTGGAATCACTCCCTTAAGTTCCCTTTTCTCTGACCTATCTTTTGTGTAAAGAAATCTCAGATTTATGAGTATTGGTTGTTTTAACCTGCTACTTTATTGAATTTATGGTTGATTTTCATTAGGTTAATTTTTGGGGTAGATTTGTGGAGTCCTCTAGGTATAACAGTATATCATTTGCAAATAATGAAAATTTAACTTCATACTATATAAAGTATATTCCTTTGATATCTCTTTCTTGCCTGACTGTCCTTGTGAGGATGTCTAGGACTTTGTTGAATAGAAGTGGTGAGAGAGGACATCCTTAACTAGTTCCTGATTTTAGAGGGAAAGCTTTTAGTTTTTAACCTATTGAGTATGATGTTAGCCATGAGTTTGTCATATCTAGGCTTTATTATAATTTTCCTTCCAATGACAGTTTCCTGGGGGGTCTTTATCATAACTTTGGTTTCGACGTTGTCAATTGCTTTTACTGCATTAATGAATAAGATTATGTGTTTTTTATTTTCTTTTTGTTGATATAGTGGATTACATTGATTTACTTGTAGATGTTGAACTATCCGGGCTTGATTTTAGTGACTTATTCTCTTAATATGTTGTTGGATTCGATTAGCTAAGATTTTCTTGAGAATTTTTCCATAAATGTTCATCAGGGGAAAAAGCCTATAGTATTTATTTATTTATTTAAGAAAGGAGATATTAACAAAATCATAGGATGGGGGGTACAACTCCACACAATTCCCACCACCCAATCACCATATCCCATCACCTACCGAATAGCTTTCTCATTCTCTATCCCTCTGGGAGCATGGACCCAGGGTCCTCGTGGGTTGCAGAAAGTGGAAGGTCTGGCTTCTGTAATGCTTCCCCGCTGAACATGGGCGTTGACTGGTCCATCCATACTCCCACTCTGCCTGTCTCTTTCCCTAGTAGGGTGGGTTTCTGGGGAAGCAGAGCTCCAGGACACATTCGTGGGGTCTTCAGTCCAGGGAAGCCTGGCCGGCATCCTGATGGCATCTGGAACCTGGTGGCTGAAAAGAGAGTTAACATACAAAGCCAAACAAAATGTTGAAGAATCATGGACCCAAAGGTTGGAATAGTGGAGATGAAGTGTTGGGGGGTACTCACTGCAAAGTCTAGTGTACTACTGCTTTCAGATATATATTTGTCCTAATTTATGGATACCTGTGAACATATACTCTATCTTCTGGAACCTGGTCTATAGCTAGGTTTTGGGACTTTGTTAGGAAGTGAACTACCTGGGATGGAATTAGAGAATACTATCAAAGGAAAGGTCTCACCCGAGTGATGAAGCTGAAGGATTGTCATTCCACACCTGAAGTCCCTGGACACAGTCTGAAGTGAAGCATGCTGGGGTGGCACTTGTAGTGCGTTGATTAGGTTGCGATCAGCGGATGCAATATTATTTGATAAGAATTGGGAGAAGCATGCGGGAAAGTGGGCCCTACCCTAGGATCCCAGAACCGGGGGAAGTTTAGGCTCTATAGTGGAGATGTGAGGTTCCTGCTGTCTTAGGGTTCGAGAAGACAATGGATAGTTACTGTTATCATCACATTGTTTGGTAATTGGTTTAGCTTTGAAAAGTCCCTTTGTTAGACATACAATTTTCCCCCTCATATTAATTAAATAGTGATTTATATTACTACAATTTAATAGGTGTATACATAAAAAACATTCCCATCACCAAAAGATCGTATCCCATCCCACCCACCCGCCCCCACCCCCACCCCCGCCGGCCCAGAAAGCCTCATGTCCACCCTCCCACTCACCACAGGGTTTTTACTTTGGTGCCCTACTTTCAATTTAGTCAGATCCTGCTTTTAGTTTCCCTTTCAGGTCTTCTTTCTCAACTTTACTTTCTCATCTTTACTCATTTTTATCTTTCTGATTTAGCTCACTTAACATAATTCCTTCTAGCTCTGACCAAGATGGTCAGAGAAGTTGAGTTTATTGTTCTTAGTAGCTGTATAGTATTCCATTGTGTATATATACCACAGCTTTCTCAGCCACTCATCTGTTGTTGGGCACCTGGGTTGCTTCCAGGTTTTAGCTATTATGAATTGTGCTGCTATGAACATAGGAGTACACACATCTTTTTGGTTAGGTGTTATGGAGTCTTTGGGGTATATCCCCAGGAGAGGAATTACTGGGTCATATGGAGGGTCCATGTCTAGCTTTGTGAGAGTTCTCCAGACAGCATTTGTTGCTGCTGTCCTTTTTGATGTATGCCATTCTCACAGGAGTGAGGTGGTATCTCCGTGTTGTCTTTATTTGCATTTCTCTGACAATCAGTGACCTGGAGCAGTTTTTCATATGTTTGTTAGCCTTTTGGATCTCCTCTGAAGTGAATGTTCTGTTCATATCCTCTGCCCATTTATGGTTGGGGTCATTTGTTTTTTTTGGTGCTAAGTTTGCTGAGCTCTTTGTATATTTTAGTGATTAGTCTCTTGTCTGATGTATGGCATGTAAAGATCTTCTCCCATTCTTTGAGGGGTCTTTTTGTTTATGTGATATTTCTTTGGCTGTGCAGAAGCTTTTCAATTTTATATAGTCCCATTTGTTTGTTTCTGCTTTAGTCTTCCTTGCAATTGGGTTTGACTCTTCAAAGATGTCCTTGAGATGTAAGTGGGAAAGTGTTTTACCAATGTTTTCCTCTAAGTATTTGATTGTTTCTTGTTTAACCACTACCAATTAGCTAAACAATGTCTCCAGTCCATGAAAAAATAGCAACCAAGTTAAGTGAAGAAGAAAGAGAAGGGAAAAAGGGATATCAAGAATAGATAGTTATGCAAATCTACTATCCACTGTATATTCTAGGGGTAGCAAGAGGAGAAAGGATAGTAAAGCAGAGATACACACATAGAGAGTCCACTCTGAATCAGATTTCTTCCCCAAAATAATTCACAACTGAGTATCAGTTAATTCAGAAAGCCGAAGAAGGAGGAAGGAAGAAAGGAAGACAAGAAAAAAAGAAAAAAAAAAAAAAAGAAGGAAAATAAGAGAAATGAAAAATAAAGATAAAAAGAACTGCAATAAAGGAGCAGTGAAAGGAAAGTTTTTAAATTAATTAATTAATTATTTTTTATTTTATTTTTTAATTAGCTAGGAGGAGGGAGAAGGGGAGAGTGGGTTGAGGAGGTAGGAGTAGTGAAACAAGTTCCTCTCACAATGGATAAGAAGCCCAGTCGCCTAGCAATGGAAAATACATTAAGAGTTAATTCTGGTCAACCTTAAGGAGGAGGGGAAAGAGATACACCTTTATATAATATTAATAATAAAATAGAGCAGGGTAAGAAACCCTGTCCCAGATTGCCTCAAGCCACCTGAGCAGAGACAGCTGATTGTTAAGAAAGTAAAACAAACAAGCAAACAAAAAACAACCCAAAACCAACAAAACAAAACACCTCAGGGCAGTCTTTCCCTTTTGTATATCCAATTGACCATTTAGAAAGAAAGAGGGTTTCAGAAAGGAACAGACTTGGAGTGGAACCCCTGTTGAGCTAGGAATCTTGGTAAAGAAAGAAGCTCAGCAAGGAAGCCTGCTAGAAGCAGCTTTCTGGCACCCAGGGTCTGGTTATGGGGGGTGGGGGGGAGGCACGGGTGTGCTTCGGGAATAATAAAAAATATTTTCCTTCCTTTTTTCCTCTATATTCTAACCCAAACTGGGCTATATTCGCCCCCTTGGTGTCACAGCTAGGACCCCAAATTCACTGTCCTGCTGAAGGCAAAAAATCCTACCATTTCCAGCAGTTCTTGTCAGAACTCAGACCAGAAGCTACTTCTCAGTCCACCATCTTGGCTCCACCCCAAGCCTATAGTTTTATTTTTGATAGAGTTCGTTCTTGCTGTGGGGATCAGAGTGACATTTGCCATACGATATATGCCACTACATTTTTTTTTTAGCCACTCATCTGTTGCTGGACATTTGGGTCAGGAAAATAATAACAGTTGCTGTCTATCTCAAGGATTGAAAAAATATCATTTCTCTAAATGTATAAATTACCATCAGTAAAATTATTTTAGTAAATACATTATATTTTAATTTCAGTGTTAGTTCATGTTTTTATCTGACTGAGTTATGTAAACGTGCTCTACTTAAGAATATACATGTCATTTTAAAAGATCATAAATATGTTCTCTTTATTTAAAAATGTACTTATATATATGCTTGAGAAAGATGTCAGTTATTTGCTATACTTGTATCAATTTCTACCCTGTATTTTATGTATATTAATTAAATTTTTATTCTTTTACTTGGCACCTTGACTTCACTACTTTGAGCTAACTTCTTCAAGTAGGAGAGAGACAGATCGAGAGAGAGAGAGAGAGAGAGAGAAGGAAAGACATCAAATCAATTAATCTTCCCCCAGTGAATTTGAGGCAGGGATCACACCTGGGTTGTGATCATGGCAAAGCAAGGAACCTCCCACTAGAGCTCTCTTGTTAGTCCCAAATTAAATTATTTTAAATACACTATAATTATGCCGTGTATTTAAGTCAATCTGCTTTATTTTTTTAACTGTCTTTATTTATTTGGATAGAGACAGCAACAAATCAAGAGGGAAGGGGGTGATAGAGAGGGAGAGAGACAGAGAGATACCTGCAGCCCTGCTTTACTTGTAAAGCTTTCTCCCTGCAGGTGGGGGTAGGGGGGCTTGAATCCAGGTCCTTGCACACTGTAACATGTGCACTCAGCCAGGTACACCACCACTCGGCCCTGTGAATCTACTTTCAAATTATAATTTTCTAAAAGGGGTAGGTTACCTTTTAGTGTATACTAAGCAATGTCATTGAGTTCAAGGAACTTCAAATACATTCACCTAAATTTTCTAAGTCACCGGTCTTCTAATTGCCATAATGCTATCCATTAAAGCAATGGTAATATATGAAATAAATCCAGGCAATTTGCCCAGCACTGAGTATAGTACGAAGTTGTCTTCTCTAAGTACTCAAACCACCATTAATGAAAACTAATGGCCCATCAAAATTTACATTAAAAGTACTATGAGAAATCTCCAAAGGACTATATGTGATACTATTTCAGCAATTTTTGTCACCCTAAATAGCTGTGTTCCAAGATGTTATTCTTCTTAATGCTAATTAACTAACAAAGTGGGTAAATACTGCACTTGAAAAGTATCTCATAGTAGCATTGTTGACCAGTTTAATTAGTGATCAGAGAATGGCATCGTTAGCGTAAGTGGAATAACAGGCATCTCAATATTATCATACTTAAAAGCAGTAGATTTTGTAATTATTTCCCTTTGCTAAACTACAGAAGGTTATATTTTTCTGAAATCAATTCAGGGAAACAAATACATTGCATATGTTTATGAAATTTTAAAAAAATTGACATTTTACATATTTCTAAGTAGAAATAATTGTTTTACATTGCACCACAACTTAATTTACATTGAAAAGAACTAATAAAATGTTTATATTGGGAGAAGGCATAGTGATTTTTAGATTCATAATAGGTTTTTGAGTTAATCAAATTTAATAGTATCTTAATAGAAATTCAAAATGGGCCAAGATAGAACAAAGAGTTCATTCCAGATGTCTGCTCATATAATATAGGTGTGATCTCAATTTTTTAACAAGTAACTTGAATTGAATATTTCAAGTGAACATTTAAAGTGAAGTTAAGCAACCATACCGAGTTCTTTTACTATTCTTTAATTTTGTTCAGCCCCAATTAGATGTGAATAGATAATATCTGATGGCACAGGATTATCTGAGGTCATAGAGACCTAGACTTGAGTAAACTGATTTAATTTATACCTGAGCATCAGTATATTTAATATATCCTTTTCTCCCCTTTAATAATAAGTATACACACAATCTCATATATTATGAGAAGATTTTAAATATCATAAATTGGAATAAATTTCTGCATCAGTTTTGTTCTAATAATTAATGTTCAATATTTAAACTAAAATAGCCATGGAGCAGTGTGTTGGTAATTATCAGGAAAACAAATGACCATAAATCATGGCAAGGAGTAAGGTTAAGTTTATGTTTAATTTACTCATAATGAGATTATGTGTGGTACGATAAAGAATTCTGTTATCTTGGAATAGAGATAAGAGCTTTGCCCAAAAGCTGCAATGAGATTTAAAAGGACTGGTAGGTGACCCAGAAGCCTTAACAGAAGGACCTTTAGTTTGTTCAACACACACACACTACTTGTTGCATGTTAAGGTTTCAATTTGGAAGAGAAGAAATGGCTTTCCAAAGATGGTTTTGATCTCATTATCTTCAGTATTTCCTTTAATGGAAACAACAACAAAAAACATAATGTAAACTTGTTAAGTTTTCCTGGATACAGTAGGGTATATAAAAGTTACACAGTTATAGAAAGTAGCTTAAATATTTGCTAGGTGCATGGAATTTCAGAATTATGTAAGCATGCTAATGAAATAAAAAGATTTAAAAAATAAAGTTGGATTTTAAAAATTCTTCTTCTTCTAGCATTTGCCCTTCTTCCGTAGCCAGTCAACAGCGTCAGGTTGAGCCTGATGTAAAGTTTCGAGACCTCCTTTGAATCTGGAGAGGTGGCAGTCGTTGACTATGTGGGACATAGTCTGTCTGTAGCCACAGGGGCAGTTCGGGTCGTCTCTGGCTCCCCAGCGATGGAACATAGCAGTGCACCGGCCATGGCCTGTTCGATAGCGATTGAGGAGGGCCCAATCATAACGTGCTAGGTCAAAGCTGGGTTGACACTTGCAGGGGTCTGTGATGAGGTGTTTGTCCTTTACCTCAGCTGACTGCCAACTCTGTTTCCAAGAGTCTGGAACAGAGAAGTTCAGTGTAGGCGTAGGGGACCAGATTGGGTGACGAGACAAGCATTGGACAGGGTGGGCGAAGATATCCACGTATATTGGCAGGTCCGGTTGAGCGTAGACGTGGGAAATGAAATTAGATGATGCCGCATCCCGACGAATATCTGGCGGGGCGATGTTGCTAAGAACTGGCAGCCATGAAACCAGGGTGGAATGGATGGTTCCAGAAATTATCCTCATGGAGGAATATAATTTGGAATCGACCAAGTGGACATGGGGGCTAAGGAACCATACTGGGGCACAGTATTCTGCAGTGGAATAGCATAATGCCAGAGATGATGATCGCAGTGTGGAAGCGCTCGCGCCCCATGAGGAGTTGGCCAGTCTTGCAATGATGTTATTCCTCGCGCCCACTTTTGTTGCAGTTTTTATGAGATGTTGGTGAAATGACAGAGTGCGAGCGAGAGTAACGCCAAGATAGACTGGCTGGGCTTCATGCCGGATTCTCATATCGCCAAGCTACACATTAAGCTCACGTGAGGCCGAGGCATGGTGTGGATGGAAAACAGATGATACCGTTTTTGCAGTGCTAGGGATTAGTTGCCATTTTTTACAGTAATCAGATATCAGAGACATGTCTTTCGTGAGTGTTTCCTTGAGGATGTCGAACTTTGATGCCTGAGTTGCACAGCAGATGTCATCAGCGTAGATGAACTTCCTTGAAGAAGTTTCTGGGAGGTCATTGATGTAAATATTGAATAGCGTAGGAGCCAGAACAGAGCCCTGGGGGAGGCCACTTGAGACAAGTCTCTATCTGCTAGACTTGTCACCCAGATGCACCCGGAATCTTCTGCTTTGGAGAAGAAACGTTATAGTGTTGGCCACCCATGGAGGCAGGCATCTTGAGATCTTGACTAGGAGACCACGGTGCCAAACCGTGTCACAGGCTGCTGTGAGATCAACAAAGACAGCACCCATCTTTAAATTCTTCTGGAATCCATTCTCAATGTAAGTTGAGAGTGCCAGGGCTTGTTCGCAGGTAGATCTTCCTGGGCGGAAACCAGCTTGGGCGGGTGATAGGAATTTCTCTGTAAGATGAGAAATACGTGACAGAAGCAGCCTCTCGAGGAGTTTGTAACACACAGAGAGGAGAGAAATTATTTTAAAAATAATAAAGTCCATCAAATCAATGATTGTAGGATGATCACTTTATAAACATTTTTTTTTAACTTTCTTGTTCATTAGTATGCTCCAGTTAATGAATCTTTTGGACAGAATATTCCAAAGGAAAGTATCAAACTTTTGCAATAACATAATATTTTTATTTTCTGAGTATTTAAATGCACAGCTTCCACACTTTAAATATGTTATAATGTGAAGACTTTTCATGTTTTTATTTTCAGTGAATAGCTATATAATATTAAATTATTTGGGAATGACAGGACTATGACAAATGGGTTCACCAAAGATTACTTATTTGTGAGAATATTTATTTTTAACATTTTCCCAGTCACATATTTGTATTTACATTCAAACATAAATCTCTAGTCAGTAAATTTTACAGTATTAATTATTTGGCAGTGTCAAGAATTGGATAGTAACAACAACATTCATATTTTAATAATAAGGACAGAACTGTAAATCATCCAAGTTAGAAAAGCAAGTTGAAGCAACTTAAAAATATTGGAACCTATAATATGATATACAGTGTGCACAGACCAGAATAAAATGCTATTTTATGTGTACTTTCTTAATAGTACAAGTTCACCTTGAAGGAAATAAACTGAAAAGATGAGTTGAATTCATTGATATTATACAATATAAATACCAACAAAGTAATTTATTTTTTATTTATATTTCATTAATTTTGCCACCAGGCTTACAGCTGGGGATTGTTGGTGCTTGCACAATGACTTCACCAGGCCCAGTGGCTTCCCCCCCACCCCCCATTTCTTTCTTTCTGGTAGAGACAGAGGGAAGTAGAGAAGGTATAACATTTAAAGGCATCAAGAATTTTTGTGGTGGTACTATGTGTTTAAGAATTTATTTAAAACATGAAAATTCATAACTTTAAAAATTGTCTTGGTAGTCTGGCGGTAGCACAGCGGGTTAAGCACACATGGCGCAAAGCGTAAGACCAATAAATTTAAACCTCACCAGAACGCACCTGAGTGCAAACTAATTACACTTTACAAGTGCTCTGTGAAACTCTCAAAGTATAGGCAGGTAGTAAGAGAACTCCATTGTCTCCCTTGCTCCCTTCTGACCAGTAACCCCCAAGATTCAGTGTCCTGCCTAGCCCTGAAAAGGTGGCCTCTGCACCCCCTAAAACCGAGGTTCTACTCTCAGAGCTAAACAGTTCTGAAAATTCTCCAGTTTTTATTTGTGCCTTCTCTGTATTCCAGTCTACACTAAGCATAAAGTCATCCTTTAAAATATAAACAAATGTACAATTCTGTTAAGGACTGGGGAAGTAGCTCTTTCTGTCTCTATCAAAAAGCAAACAACGAAGCAAATAAAACAACCCCTGTTCAAGACTTCACCTGGTGAATTGCTCCTCTCCTCAAAGCATGAAGATCCACAAGAGCCAGAATATGCGAAAGTCTTGAGTGCTTTGTATATAGTCTTTTTCTCAATGGAGAAAACTCTACTTTTTTAACAAGAATGATTTTCTTGTCATTCATGGGTAAGTCAGATAGAAACTTCTTAGTAAGGATTTACTGGAAATTCAGCTTTATGTGATATCACACCACTTTTCCCCGCTTGACATTTTCATATGTTTCGGCATTTACTGTCAATTCAAGTAAATGCATACAGACAGGAGTTTGAGTTATTTTTTACCCCTATATATTGAGATCCTTGAAAAGGCAGATACTTTGATAGATAAATGGTGGATAAACCTTCAGTATTCTAATAGAAATTTTGATTCCAGAAATAAATTGAGTGAGCATGAGGAATATTCTCAATTACCTCCTCTTGATATTTAAGACATGTTTTGAGCAAAAGGACTACATGATGAAAGAGAAAGATAAAGAATTTAAAAAACAACCAAAAATTAATGCCTAGGGGATGGGCAGTTGTTTTTTGAATCAATCATTCTTTTCTTCACAACCCCCTTTCATTTTTCTTTCTTTTTTTTTTTTAATTCTGAAATAAATGTGACACGGGAGAATAGATCGACATCAGTGTACCTTTCAGTAGTAAGAGAGTTTTGAATTTCTGACTTTGAATTCTATCAGTGACCTGAAGGCTGTTCCTCCCATGGCAGCCATGGCAAACGGGGATATTTCTGAGGCTGTGTGCCAGCACTCTATCAGGTGCTGAGGTATTGCTAGAACAGCAGGTATCTGAAGGTCAAAATTAAGGTAGTTCTCAAAACAGTAATCCTGTGTTCCTTTTGAAGACAGAGATTACTAACAACAGTTTAAAGGCAAAGTCAGTAGTTTTAATTATCCTAGGTAATTTCTAAGTCAGGGGAATCTTACCTTAGGGTGTCCTAACACTTGGAGCAGGTCAGGACTTGTAACCACAATATTGTAAATATTCAATGAATAGGGTCTTATTTTTTTATACTAAGCTAGCAATCAGAATTTTCTGATTATACATAATTAAATCAACCAACTTCTATGTCTTCATGATTTTTAGATAACCCCAGATACATTCGAGCTATTTCAAAAAAATGGGCAGAATAGACACCTTGCATTGAC
This sequence comes from Erinaceus europaeus, assembly GCF_950295315.1. Classification (NCBI taxonomy): domain Eukaryota; kingdom Metazoa; phylum Chordata; class Mammalia; order Eulipotyphla; family Erinaceidae; genus Erinaceus; species Erinaceus europaeus. The sequence continues at coordinate 59,944,353 of NC_080179.1, read as the reverse complement.
TTTAGAACCTGTCTGTGTAACTTAAACACTGTGGTTTTCAACCCTGGATTTTGTTGAGACTGCTGTTTCATCTTAGAGTCTCATGTGTTTTTACAGTGGATACTTGTTTCTGTTATTTGAAATAGCCAGGATAAAACTCTGTTGTTTTAATAATTGGGCCAATGATAAAATGCAGTGATGGCAATCTCTCTGGACAAAACTAAATAAATAAAGACAGACTATAGAACAGCAGATTAGATCAGATAAAACTCTTTATTTTGGAGACAACTACAGCTTGCATGTAGAAATAGCATTTGAAGGAGTCGGGCGGTAGAACAGCGGGTTAAGCGTACATGGCACAAGGCACAAGGACCAGCATAAGGATCCCTGTTGGAGCCCCTCGCTCCCTACTTGCAGGGGAGTCGCTTCACAGGTGGTGAAGTAGGTCTGCAGGTGTCTATCTTTCTCTCCCCTTCTCTGTTTTCCCTTCCTCTCTCCTTTCTCTCTGTCTTATCCAACAATGATGACATCAGTAACAACAATAATAATAGCTACAATAGTAACAAAAAGACAACAAGATCAAAAAATGGAAACTAAATATAAAAAAGAGAAAAAAAAGAAATAGCATTTGAACTGAGTCTATAAACTCATATTCTTGTCCATTAATCAGATTATGAAAGTAGACATCTGTGGAGATAAAGACTTCACATCGGGAACATAAACAGAGGGCATGTACAAAATGACATAGAGATGCTTAGAAATTATTTTAGAAATTTATAAATAATATCAATTCTACATTAACCAGCTAACTGAGGAAATAGGGGAAATAGAAAGGCACAGATAAATCATGGCTCAACCCTCATTAAGCACAACTGTGATACAAGGTTAATATTCTGTACAAATATCTTTAATTCAATTGTGCAAATGGGAGCAAAATCCCTGTAGTTCTTTATGTTTCATTATTTCCTTTTCTACTGGTTCTAATAAAAACAGTCCTGGTTAACATCAATTTTCATTAACTAAACTGTAAGTTTCATTTCCAAAGTTTCCAGCAATCAGTTGTTTGGAACTGCCTTGTTTTTGCCAGCTAACTCCTTCCTCTCAATACCCTTCTCCTTCATCATTGCAGAATTCCTAGTTCACTAGCAACACAGCCAAACCATCAACTGGGAAATTAAATTACCTGCCAGTCTCAGGTTATTAACCCTAGACTACACCCTCAGCTCTCAATGAGGCAAGCCTCTCAGTGTAACAGCAAATGGAAAGAGTTTAGAGCCGTGTCTATCAATTCAAGGTCACAGTGTCTTCAGAGCAAATTCTGGGCTTTGTTCTGCTGTGTTTTTCATCCTACCTTCACTCTCCTTTTCCATATTTTTAAGAAATTTTGAAAAGAAGTGTGGGGAAATGCAGAACAAAGGTACTTCTAGTTTCATCGCTGCCATAAAAATACTTTCCTGCATAGTGCTTCAGACAGTTTTTGGAGATTATTTTGAACAGAAGAACAGATGAGAAGCTAACAGATTGCTGTCAGCAATATTGGCTTGTCCAAGTGGAAAGATGTTCCTGATCTGTAGTAGGAACAGTATAAAAATGTAACAATTTCTATAAAATTATAAATAATGGCCCCATTCAAATATGTAGATATTTCTATTAATGATCATTTTAATATTTGTCCTTACAAATTAGTTATCCTTTGCATATTTTTGCCACCTTTTTTTTGGCCATATAGTGATCAACTGACCCCTGGAAAATTGAAAGCTTACTACAGTTCAGTATTTCTGGAACATGGAACACTAGGGGCAGTAAGAGATCTGGCAGTGAAACATTAAGCAACATCAAATCATGGATGGCTTTTGTGTGGCATGTTAAAAGGTCTGGCAGGGGGAGGCCATTGGAGAGTTTTTAAACAACAGTGACCTGCTCAGATTTGCATTTTGGAAAGATTATGCCAGTGTTTCCTATCAATAGTGACTGACAATAGAATGAGAAGTCATGGTACCCTGAGTTAAGTAGTTTCAGTGGGACTGAAAAGGGCAAAACATACTTCTGAGGTAATAGGAGTAAAAAATTAAATAAACTCACTTCAACTAATAGACTTCTGGGAGAAGTAGTGAAGGTGGGAAAAGCTGCTACATTGTCTGGATACTATGTTTTATAAATGAGTAGTATACATGCATCTTACCTCAGAATGTTGTGACCAAATACTGCATTAACTTCCCAGTGTTTGGGAGACAGGGAAGTTCAAGATCAAGGTACCAGAGGATTCAGTTTTTACTAAGAGTCTGTTTCCTAATTCACAGACAGCTTCTCCTCATTATGTGGTGAAAGGAATGAGAGATCTCTAGGATGTCTGTTATTCTACTGAAGAGGGCTACTTATTTGCTAAGTGATTACCCCCCCAAGTATAATGTATTTCAGAACATGTTTAAACATATACATTTGGAGGAGACATAAATATTAAATATTAATATTAAGGGTGAAATTAAAATTCTCACATGCAGTTGGATACATGAATGCATGATTAAGTAGATGCTGTGACAAAAGATTGCAATTGTTTAACTATTCAATGATATCTAGCTATTCAATTCCTCTACTCTCTCTCTTCAATTTTGCAAGTAGTAGACACAATCTTAACTTTTTTTTTGCTTTCTTTTGATCTTTTTCCATATATATTGACATTTTTAAAAAATATGTACAGATTTTGAGGGGGTAGAATACATTTCTTTTTTTCTTTCTTTTTCTTTTCTTTTTTTTTTTTTTTTACCAGAGCACTACTGAGCTCTGGCTTATGGTGGTGCGGGGGATTGAACCTGGAACTTAACTAAGCCTCAGGCATGAGAGTCTGTTTGCATAACCATTATGCTATCTACCCCCGCCCAGAATAAATTTCATACTTGGTGTCAGGCCCTAGATTCATTTCTGCCATCACACCGATGCATCCTGGACAGTACAGGGAGGAATCTATCGATGGTAGAGTGGTTTTTTAGTGTCATTTCTTGATTCCCTCTCTTCCACTCTCTCTCTTTCTTTACTAGTATAGAATCAAAATTGGGCCAGGAGACAGATTGGTGCTGTTATATGTACACAGGACATTATTTTCAATCCGTTGCACTGATTTAAAATGAAATGTATCAAGGTAATACTTTTATAATATTTTTGACTTGGTACTATGGGAACTGAAGATACAGAGCTTTTGAGCCCTCTTGCTAAAGCATATTTTTCCTGAAATTATCTGATTTTCTGTTTCAGTAAGGATAGTCTACTTTCTAGGTTTGCTTTTGTCATCCTTGACTCTCTACTGACCAATTCGTTTTTTTGGGGGGGTGGGGGGGTTAGTGGTTTACAGTGCAGTTGTAGAAATATAGATAAAATTACTCATCCTCTCATGCATCCAGAGATAGGATTTCAAGGTTCCCTCTGACTACTCCTTCCCTCTCCTTTCCAGAGTCTTTTGCTTTGGTATAATACACCACATGCAGCCCAAGTTGTATTTTGTGTTTTCCTTCTCTATCCTTATTTCTTAAGTTCTATTTATAAATGAGATTATTCAGTATTCTTATTTCTCTTTGTTGTATCATCTTGGATTGAACTTGAAGATGTCATGTTATATAAGATAATCCAAAAAGTTCAGCTCATCATTTTTAACAGCTGAGTAATATATATAATTTTCTTATCCATTCATCTTTCATTTTTCCATCTGGTTTGCTTCTGAGTTCTGGCTACTACAAATTATGATGCTATGAAGGTAAGCATACATAGATCTCTTCTTATCCTTGTTTTTTGTTTCCTTTGGGTATATCCCCAGAAGAGAGATTTCTGGGACATAGGGTAGGTTCATTTCCAATGTTCTAAGAAATCTCCAGAATTTTCTATAAGGCTTGGACCTATTTACATTCCCACCAGCAGTGGACAAGTGTTCCTTTACCCCCATATTCTCTCCAACAGTTGTTGTTTCTACTCTTTCTGATATATAACATTATCATGGGTAAAAAGTAATATGTTGTTGTCTTTATTTTCATTTCCCTGATACTAAGTGACTTTGAATACCTTTTTATATGCATGTTGGCCCTCTTGATCTCTTCCTCAGTGAAGTGTCTGTAGTGGGGTTGTTTGTCTTTTTGGTGCTAAATTTACTGAGTTCTTTTTGTGTTTTGGTTATTAGTCCTTCATCTGAGGTATGTTGAATAAAGATTTTCTCCCATTCTATATGGTGTCTTTCTCTTGGGGGAGTGGTACTTTCTGATGTGCAAGAAGCTTTTCAGGTTGATGTAGTTCCATTGCTTTATTTTTACTTTTGTTTTTTATTTGCTGCTGAACTTGAGTCTTTGAAGACATTTCTGGAATATAGATAGTAAAGTGTTCTGCCAATGTTTCCTTCTATGTATTTGATAGTTTCTGATCTAATGTCCATGCCATAGATCTACTTGGAGTTGACTTTTTAAATTATTGATCTAATAATGGATTTCAAATCAAAAGATTACAGAGAAATAGTTCCATACTGTACCCATCATCACAGTTCTTACCCCTCCCTCCCACTGACTCTCCACCCTCTCCTCACAGACAACCATCATAGTTTTCATAAAGTTCTAGCAACAGTTTGACATTATTTTTTCCCCATTTCTAACAAGTTCATGAGTATCAGTTTATTATATTGCATATATGAGCAAAAACATCTGGTAGTTTTCCTTTAGAGACATACAGGTCAGTTGGGAACAGATGTCATTTATAACAAGAGTCCACGAATACCAACACCAAATCGAAGAGCCTCAAAGTTCTTCATCATAATATATGATGAAGAATGATAAAAGACCATTAAAAAAAGTTATAAGGAAGATTAAAAAGTACTATAGAAAATATGACCTCATTTTAAACATAGAAAACTATGCATATAAGTGTGTTATATATAAAAGTATATTTACAATTTTTACATAAACATTATATATAAATGTATCAGAGTCTTTTTAATAGTATTTATTTCACCATTCTTTGCTTAAAAAATTTATCCATTTCTTTCTCCCATTTCAAGCTTTAAGTTTCTTACATATTTCTATGACTCTGTTTTAATGTGAATCAACTTGTTAAGTGTTAAATGGTCCTTGTTTCTCTCGCTGTGGTACTCCATTCAATCTCTTGCAAGGAAGGTCTGATAACAGCAAATTTCTTTAGTCTTTGTATATCTGGTACTGTTTTAATTGCTTCTTCATATTAGAATGATACTCTTGCAGGGTAAAGAATTTGTGGATGACAGTTGCTTTTAAAACCTGGAATTAGGGATTTGGATTCCAGGTAGCACAGCGGGCTAAGCGTAGGTGACACAAAGCCCAAGGACCGGCTTAAGGATCCGGGTTCGAGCCCCCAGCTCCTCACCAACAGTGGGAGTCACTTCACAGGTGGTGAAGCAGGTCTGAAGGAGTCTATCTTTCTCTCCCCCTCTCTGTCTTCCATTCCTCTCTCCATTTCTCTCTATCCTATCCAACAATGATGACATAAGTAACAACAATAATAATAACTACAACAACAATAAAACAACAAGAGCAACAAAGGGTGGGTAAAAAAGAAAAGAAAAAAATGCCTTGACTATACCATTCCACTCTCTCCTGGCCTCTGTGGTTTCTGCAGAAAAATCTGATTTGAGTCTGACTTACTGCTTTTATAAGTTCCATTTTTCTTTCCCCTGGAAGCTTATTTTTTTTTCTTTGTCCTTGATTTTTGAGTTTCATAATAATGTCTGTTGTAATAGGTCTACTTGGGTTTAATTTTGGAGTTTAAATTTTGGAGTTTTCTCTGATTCCTGAATATTTACATCCTGACCAAACCCCAAAGTTGGATTTTTTTTCCTGCTATTATTTCTTTGAATTGGTTTCTGTTCTCTTCTCTCTCTCTCTCTTCTTTTGTGTCTCCTATAATTCTTATATTTGTAGTTGTAGTGTTTTATCTCTTGGAGAGTTGCCTCCTTTTTTCTAAACTTTTTTTTTTTTCTTTCCTACTTTGGAGTCAAAGAGTGTGGTCAGTTTGTCTTCTATTTCTAATGTTCTTTCTTCTACATGGGTAAGTCTACTTTTTAAAAAGTACTTACTATTTAATATTGGAATATATTCAGAGTATACTTCCCACCATGTAACTCTGTTTTCAAGTATTTTACCTTCTTACCAAGTAACTTTTTGAAATCATAAATTCCTTTCCTTATGTAGGTCAGGGCTTTGCGCCATGTGCACTTAACCTGCTGTGCTACCACCCTGCTCCCATAAATTTCTTTCCTAATCCATTCTTTTTGTTGTTTTTTTTTTCGTATTAAGTTGAGAACTTCAAATTTCCTGAAAAGATAGTTCCTAATGTCTTTCTCTTTTAGATCTATATCATTAAATGCCTGGCCATCTTGATTTTTCCATTGTTGGATTTTTCAAGGTTTTACCCATCTTTTCTTGTTTCTGTTGTTGGCCAGGAGGTGACTCTGGGTTCTGCTTTGTATATAAGTTGTGGGGAGAGTTTTCAAGAAGTGGTATCTCCGCTTTACAACTGATTCCTGTAAGTGGGAACTCTGCTGTGAGCTCCAAGTCTCTCTTCTCTCCTTTAGGGCAGTCTGATCCCATTCACCAGGATCTCTATGGCAGTTGGGACACCTTACAGTTGACTTCCTTCTTCTGCCACAAGTGTACAGAGTTCCATTCCCTGGTTGCTCCAGATGGTTCCCTGGGTCTTACTTAAAAGCCTGTGGCTTCTACAGCTTTGAACAGCAGTTCTAAGCTTTTTTTTTTTTTTTTAAACCACTTGGTTCCTAAGAAGTTGTATAGGCTTTTCAGTTTGCAGCATGGATTAAAAACAACCGCATATGTGGCGTTCACTGGCAAGGCATTGCTGTGTTTCTCCTTGAGTCTTTCTCCTGTCCATTTCTGTTCCTGCTGTCCACATACAATCACAAACCTTTAGCTGGTGAAGTTCCTTTCTTTACCAGAAATCCCAGATGTTCTCTGATAAAATTAGTTGAGTTACTTTGCTGTAATATTTGTTTTCTGGGGAAAACCCAACTTTCAGTGACTGGAGTGTTACAGCTCTGTCCGAGAAGTCTGGAGCTGACTTTTCTGTAAGGTGAGAAGGGGTGGTTCAATTTAATTTGTCTGCATGTTTCAACCCAGTTTTCCCAACACCACTTGTTGAAAGACTCCTTTCTTCACTTAATGTTTTGGGCTCTCTTGTCAAAAATGAGATTTTGAGGTTTGTTTCTGGGCTCTCAATTCTGCTTCACTAATCTATGTAACTATTTTGGTTTAAGTACCAAATAAGTTTAATTACAGTATCTCTGTAGTATAGTTTGAGTTTAGGAAGTATGATGCCTCCTGTCGTATTCTTTTTTCTCAGTATTACTTTGCCAATCCTAGGTATTTTCTGATTCTTTCCTTGGCTTTGTTCTATTCCTTTAAGGAAATTTGTTGGTACTTTGATGGAAATTACAGAATAGGATTGACCAATACTTTAAATTTACACTAAAGGACTCCTTTTTGCTTATCTTTGCTGAGTATTTTTAAAGGTGTGGTGATGTATTAATATGTGGCTTTCTATTAGTTGTTCACCCTTTGTAAACTTTGAGTAAAAGGTTAGTGATATCATGAATAAAAATGTCTTCATAATCATCCATTTTAAGTCTTGCTCTCCCATATTGCTTAAAGGCTAGAATCAAGGACATTTGTAGTTTTAATGGGGAAAGATGATGTTCTTTGATTTGTAATCAAATAAAAATCACATTCTAGGTTATACCTGTATTTGCCTATTTCCTCATATCCATATCTCCAAATACTATCTTTTGCATATCATTTATATGTTCCTTTTCTTTTATTTACTATATGAGTGGATATAATATTTACCTATAAACTTGTTTTGATTCAGAAAGAGAATAATTCTGATTAATGACATTAATTTTACTTTTTTCATAATGCCTGAAATTAAGCTGTGGCTCACTCATTTCTTTAAGTCAAAATGTTCTTTAATTTGTACCTTAAAGGTAAAGACTGAATTTTTTCCATAAATAGTTGAATAGCCTCACTCACTAACTTCTGGATTGAAACAAATGTGTTCTCAATAAAAAAGTCTAAATTGTTTAAGAACTTAGGAAGTATGCGCTGTAATTTAAATAATTTAATTAATAATAATTTAAATAACAGCTTATGCCTTTTACTCTATGAAAGAGGCTATAGATGGAGTGTATTCTTTATCTCTGAAATAAAAATAGAAATAGTTTTGATATGGCATTTAGGAATACCATAATAACAAAAACCCAGTTTTCACTGCAGTGTTAATTTTCTGTTTGTCATGACTATTTTAATCTGTATTAGCAGTCAGTGCTCATTTAAAAAATTGTTAAGACGGGAGCATATAAAATGCAAAACATTTGAAAAGTTTTTATAACTGTAAAAAATCCAATAGTGAAAAATACAAATAAATGAAAGCATACATTCTTAGAACAGAAAATTTAAGAACAATAACTTTTTTGTAGTTTTTTAGCTACCTTGATAGATTTTGTCACTCATTTATAAGTAAATTAATGTGTTTATACTTAAATGTATAAATGTCAAAGCCTGTATCCATGTTGCCTTTATTTATATTATGTCTTTTTTAAAGAAAAAGAAAAGTCAGAAACAAAATCAGCTATTGGAGAGGGAGGAAGAGAAAGTAAACAATACAATGTAATTATGCTTTGTACTTTTAAAAGTAAAAAAAAAATGATTTCAATAGAACAAAGTAATCAGAAAGCATTACAGATTAAGTAATTATTTATTATTTAATAATAAGATGATTATCTTTTTCTTAAAAAAACATTTTTTTTTCATTTTCACAGATAAGAAACTGTGGTGGGCAGACCAAAGCTTAGCTCAGCTGGGAACCTGCAGCAAAAGAGATGGAAGAAACCCCACTGTCCTACGGAATAAGACTTCTGGGGTTGTTCATATGAAAGTGTATGATAAAGAAGCACAGCAAGGTGAGTTATATTGTAACATTTTGAATACATAATATTTTTTTATCATTTTACTTTCTTATTTCAGTAGTTGAAGTGCTCTAGTTTTGCTTCTTAAAAAAAAAAAAAGGAGAAAATGCTACTTAATACTGTAAGCGAAAAGCGAATTGCCTTTAGCATAAGGCATATAATGAACTTTCAAAACACTGGCAAAGCAGCTCAAGGGATCTTAATTTACCAAGACCTTCAAAGAGTTCTAATTCAGTTATTGATTAAAATATATCTAAAAATAAGAATAAAAAAACTAAACTAAATATATACAATATGTAAGTAAGCCCCCAAACTGAATGGACTAGGGGACTTCAGATTAACAGTATCAACATATGAATTTCATCCCAAATCACTACATTGCTTGGCTCTAAGCATTTTGCTTTTTTGTTTTTGTGTGTCTAAATGGTGTGCAGTGAAATGGAGTGAGAGAACAAACAGATGGTTTACAGAGGTAGACTTGTCACAATGCCCAATCAGAGATGCCAGCCAGGATAGCCCCACACCTGCTAGTCCTTGTTTAGTTTTTGCTTCATGATCTATGATTTTAGCAGATAGTCTTCTCTAGAATTTTTTTTCTGTTTATACTTTCTTTTGTCTCTGCTGTCGAAATTCTTAGTTCCTTATGCCTTTCTTCAGAATATCTGTACAATTTTTATATAATTTCTGTCTATTAGGCTTTGGGCTTGTCAACCAAAGCAAATAGTATGATTAAGAATGGAAAATTAAGGTCATCACTAAATCTAAAGACTTGTGACACTCATCAAGCAGATCAGATTTACTGATGGCGTTGAGAGCCACACTTACTCATCCATTAGAAGGCAAAGCCAAGAACACACTCAAAGTTGCCTACCCTGTAAACAATATGGAACAGAATGTCATCTAGAATCCTTTTAGGAAGAAAGAGCTGAAACTGTACTTTCAATAGAGAAAAAAAAAGAAAAAATCATTTATCTAGAAAAACATCTGCAGTGATTGCTGAGTTCCTTGTATTGCGAAAAGATGTATTTATTCTATGACACATTTTTTTCCCTGTTTATATCAGTGAACAGGGTGCTTTTCCTAATTCAGCAAACCCAAAGAAATAATTTTACTGGAATTCAAATCACGAGGAATAGATTATGTAAGTGGAAATAAAATACTGGTGCTGAGTAAGTAAATGATCATGGGACTTTATTGAACTTCAGTGCAACCTATTTATTTAGTGAACTATGATAAATTTTAGTTCACAGTCAAAACAGAATATCTGGAAACACATAACATACACACAGGAATATTATATTTCTAAAGATCATTGAAATTCACTTATTCAACATGAAAATACAAGCACATTGCTTGAAACTGTAAATTAATATATTTGATTTCTAGATCTAGTTCTGTAACTTTCTATAAGGAAAAGGAAAGACGCTATCGTGTTTAATTCACTTTGCTATGTTAATAGAATCCCTCATATCTTTTGAAGGCTTGCTTTTCTAGTTATGGTTGAGTAGTCCACATACTAAACAAATTGACAAGGACCTCTCACATTTAGAAACAACTGGTATAATATGACTAAGCCTAAAATTCAGGGAAAATACCACTTTTACTAGAAGAATATGCTGATATAAGCATCCTTATTCAAGACAATCCCATTAACAGAATCACAGCAGGTAACTTAAAAGCCCCATTAGTGTGAAATATGAGCAATTTAAGACTATTTAAGGTGTTAATATTACTACCTCTTTGGATTTCAAAGTACAATTAGCTACTTCATGTATCACTTTTGACATAGATCACTGAAGAGTAGAGACTTCTCATTAGTCAAGTGGACTTTCTAGCTCCACTACAGATCTGAGTATGAGATATGAACAATGTTATCATTACAAAATGTTGAGTCTGGGTAATAGTTCTATCTACCAATAAACTCAGTTATTTAAAATTTGTTTATGAATGAGAGAATGATGAAGAGAGAGAAAGAGAGGTGAGAGAGAGATAGAGATATATAGAGAGAGATACCATATAGCACCACTCTGCCGTATGAGGTGTGAATACAGTGACTAAACCCTTTGCCATGGCAAGCAAGGCATAAAGATAGTCTACTTCTGAGTCATCTGGTGGACCGCTAGATTATTACTCTTAGAAGTAAATTTCCTATTATTTCTACATAAATCTACATTTTTAAGCAAAGATTATTTTTAAGAACAATGCAATATGTTGCTACTATCACAATTTTTAAAAAATGTACAGACAGAAGAAGTTCCTTTTAATTCCTTTTACACACTTTCATCGTATCAGGTTTTCATGACTCCTTGTGTTTAAGTTTCTATTAATTCTTTTCTATTAATTCACTCTTTCCTAATTTATCTGTTTATTGTCTTGTTTCTTCAATTCTCTTGTTTTGCCTTCTCTGCATGTTATATTTTATGGACTTTATTATTTACCATTATTTTTCAGTCTTTTCCCACTTTTTCCATTTATTGTGATAGAATAAATCTACCTGTAAATATGATTTATAGATTTCCATTGCTTTGATATGCATTCACATATTTTCTGTAAAATGCAATATGCAACACATTCAATATAGAATTGTTGCAAGTCTATAATTATTGTCTCATTGTTAAAATATCAGGGTTCTGATATTTTATCTCTTACAAGTCAACCTGAAGAAAGAGGAAGATGCAGCTCAGATCTTAAGATTTTCAGAAGTTAGATATGGTCATACATAAGATGAAGTTCAGCTTTAAATGAACTGGTAGCTGTAGCAAATGTGGTAGAACTCCTGATGAGAAATCTCCCAAGTTGAGTATTTCACACTTCAAAAGTAACAGAACTCACGGCAGGTTTGAGCAATTAAATCCCATCAGACTGTCTTGAGTTCAAGAACTGAGAAATAATGAGCTACAGTGGCATTTTAAATTTCCCATAGAGTACTATTGATATATAGCTTTCATCATGCTTTGTAATTCTCACTGGATTTATTGTACTTTGTATCAAAGCTTGAATATCCAGTAAGTGGCATTGCATGCCATAGAACAGTACAAAATGTTGTAAAAATCAGATATGTAATGAACCTTCTAGGTAAGATTGTAAATTTCTTAACTGCATGCTACCAGCTTTAGTTAGCACATAGGGTCTAGTAAATTCATAAGCATATCTTTATGGGATGCCTACCTAGGATGGCCTGACTAGTATTTGCCATTGCTACTACACAGGAATAAGGAGAATCTGTTTGTCAATTAACCATCTGACTCTTCTGAGTGTGTTTTAAATATATTTGGGATGAATTATACACCTAGGAGTGGCAAAAATTACATATTTTCTTTAAGATAATTAAGTAAATGACTGCATGTTTGTCTCCTTTCTTTTATTGACATTATCTTTTATTTGATATGGTAATATATTTAACAGCAAACTATTTAGATGAACTATTCCTGAAAGGTAACTGTGGAATGAAAGTGAAATTTAGAAGGCAAAATAGAAAATTTTTCATTTTTTTATCTGAAAATATTATAGAGGTCTATGACAACATTCATGACAAACCAATTTTCTTTTGGTTTTTTTTGTAACTATGAAAATTTCCATTTACTTTAATTAAAGCATAAAGTATGCATTTTTAAATTTTATAGAGATACTTAGCAAATAATATCATGAAGTTTAAGATGTTGTATTGATACATTTATACTACAATGCAATTACCATTGTAACTTCACCTAGTAATTCTGTTTTATCATGTAGTTATTTCTTTGCCTGGTAGAAACAATTAAGATTCAAGTTCTTCTAAACTTTGACTTGTATTCAGAGGTAAATTGATGGTACGTATTATATTCTTAACTCACTACAAAGGACATTAGCTATCCATTTACTTTTTTAAATTTTTTAAAAATATTTATTTATTCCCTTTTGTTGCCCTTGTTTTTTTATTGTTGTAGCTATTATTGAGGTCGTCGATGCTGGATAGGACATAGAGAAGTGGAGAGAGAAGTGGAAGACAGAGAAGGAGAGAGAAAGATAGACACTGCACACCTGCTTCACTGCCTGTGAGGCAACTCCCTGCAGGTGGAGAGCAGGGGGCTCAAACCGGGGTTCTTACACTGGTCCTTGTGCTTTGCGCATCCATTTACTTTTTATGGAAGAACAGAATTCAACCATCATCTACTACTTCAAATTATACAAGAGAATAAATTTTGAGAGTAGGCATCAGGAAGTGACTCAGCAAGTAGTGTGCAGGACTTCATAAATGAGGCCTGGGTTTCATACCATGGTTTGTATATGTTAAATAGTGATCTAAACACTCTTCTCTTTACCTCTGTCTCACTCTCTCATGAAATAAAAACATTATTTTTAAAATGAAAAAAAGAAATAATACTAACCATCTAACCAGCTGCGCATAAAAATCAAGTTAGCTTAAGTATTTGCTCAAATGACTGACAATGAATATTTTTATTTTTCTTAAAATTTTCTTTGTTTTCTTTCCACATAGGTAGCAATTCCTGCCAACTAAATAATGGTGGATGTTCTCAACTTTGTTTGCCAACATCTGAAACCACAAGAAGCTGTGTGTGTACTGTGGGGTATTATCTGCAAAAAAACCGCATGTCATGTCAAGGTATAAGGTTGTTTTTTTTTAAATCATATTCTAATTTAATTACTTCATTCATGCAAATTTTGGACAATGAAAAGTCAATTAAATTTTTAAAGTAATTTTTATCATAATAATTACACACTTCCAAGTCTCATATATGCAGAATTTTTAAAAATTCTACTAGTGATTTAATATTGATCTACAAAATTATGAGATAACGGGGTACACATGTGTTTATCTTGATCTTGGAAAAGCAAGATACAAGCAGAGAATAAGCACACCTGTCTTTTTTTTTTGGTTGTTGTTGTTCTGTTTTCTTTTGTTTTGTACTATTTTAATCTGATTTTTCTGTTTAAGGTGATTTAATAAGTCTATTAGAAAAATAGCCGTGATAAAATTATCTGGAATAATATCTTAGTTCAACTTTCATTATCACACATAAGCAAATGGATGCTTACGGTTTAAGGAAAACAACACACATTTTTGTTACAAGTTCACTGGTGCTTCTTAAAATTATTTACCTCAATGTTCATGAAATTACAGTTCCCAGACAAGTAGCCCCATCATATCCTGAAAATTTCAAAGCAATTCAGATTTCCAAATTCTGGAGTGAAGTCCATTGCTCTGTGTTTTAACAGGGCCTCCATGAATTTCTGAACAATGCTACCATTTATGAACTTCTAATATCCTCCCCTTTCAACTAGGCAGAAGTATAGCACAGAATCTAAAAAAAAGGGCAAAAATAATATTTTAGGGGAAAAAAATAAGATAGTTTAAAATGGTACTAATGGGATGATTCCAATGTAATATATTCAGTTTGATGTTTTTTCCCATTTAGGTATAGAGTCATTTCTTATGTATTCTGTTCATGAAGGAATCAGAGGGATACCTCTGGAGCCAAATGATAAAATGGATGCATTGATGCCCATATCAGGAACTTCGTTTGCTGTGGGAATAGATTTCCATGCAGGTAAAACAGTTTAGTGATAATGTATATATTATATAATGCTATTATAAACAATGATGTTATATGTAATGTTTCCATTTGCTTTATTAAACCTGATGGAAAATTCCATCTGTATTCAGATGTCAAAGTCAGCAATAAGAAAGCAAATTAGAGAAGTTTTTTAAGCCTAACAAAAAGGTTCTAAACTTATTGGACCTGCAAAAAAATTACAAGTAAACCTTTCTTAAAGCATAGCATTTAAATCACAGTGTTAGAAATGCCAAGATTGGATATTTAGTTATTTCATTTTAATTTTTATCACTGTCATTTTCTAAATGACAATATTACTTTCTTCTAATTGTAAAAAAATATATTAAGAAACTATGATCTATTCAGTATTATATGCTAAAAGCATAATCTTGTTTAAAGTATTTTCAGGGTGCATTCTAAAACAGGTAGTAACATAAAAAATTCAAATAAGAATTATAAATGGTTGGGCTACTTAAAATATTTTTGAATGCAATACTTTTGAATATTATATTTATCTTGTCTTTTGTTATAGCTAACAGTAAAATAAATGACTGGACACTACATTGTGTTGTGATTAATATAAATGCAAGATTGTGAATTGACAGTAGACATTGTCAAGCTTATTTGAAGAAAATGCAATTTTTGTGCTAATTGCAGACATACTTTAAATAATAGTTTTGCTGCTTGCAATATTCAGATTGATTGTTACACATTTTATTGTTTAAACTCATATAAACAAAATTCTCACCTTTCATCCAATTACATTATATAATTTTACATTCATATTTTAGTTTGAAGTAAAAGTGTTCATGCATGTTCCCAGTATTTTTGCTGCTTGCAAAGAATTAACTTTATCTGATGTTGAGAAACAAATAATTCTTTAATTCATAATCTTAAAAAGAATTTTTAAACATCAGCACGTGGGTTTCTGGTAATAAGCTTATTTTGTCCCCAGCACTAATGCATTTTACTTAATCATGTATTAATGAAATTCTTGGCTACAAATTAATGAAACACTGGTGATCTTCACAAATGGCTCAAGGAATTTTTTTTTTTAATTATTTTGCACCAGATATATGGAATCGTACAGAGACAGTCTTCCTGATTTTCTTAAAAGAGCTTTTCCCCCAAAGTAAATAGAAAAAAAAAGCATGTTTTATTGAGTGATATGTTAATTTTCCAAAAGCATGCTGTGATTTTTTTTTTTTTATCAAACATGGTTGTTTGATAAGGCATCATTACTCATGGAGAGTTTAGTTTATATATGTTAAGTTGAATGTATCTTTCTTTTCCTTTAGGGCATCATCCTATAAATTTATAATGGAAAGTACCCAGAAACTCTATTTTGGGGCAGGGGTACTTCTGGTTGAAAGCACATGTTACCAAGTACAAGAACCTGGGTTCAAGCCCCTGGTCTCCATCTGCAAGGGGAAGTTGATTAATGGTAGAGCTACACGTCTCTTTCTTTTCTTCTCCATCCCTATCTCCTCTTACCCTCTAATTTTGCTCTGTCTTATTTAAAAAATTAATTTAAGTATATATCTATATGTATATATATATCTTATAGATATAGATATGAAAACCTTCACTACTATGTACTCAATTTTTTTTTAAATGATAGTTTACATATTTGATTTTTTATGTACCCTTGGTTTTTAGGGCTATAAATGTTTCAGAAACCCAGTTTTCACTTTGTAGCCACTAATACCAGTCTCGGTTCCCTTTGTTAATCTCAGTTTTGCAATTTAATTCCATAGTCTTCCTTGGACTTTGCTTTTTTTTTCCTTTATTTGTCTGTTGACCCCACCCCCAAGGCTGAGGGCATTCTATATATTCCTTTTATAATATTTTATTCATTTATTTAGTGAGAAATCAAGACATAACAGGGAGAGAGACATCTGTAGTGGTGTTTTTCCACTTCAGACACTTCCTATCTGCAAGTGGGTGCTGGGAGCTTGAACCCAGGTCTTTGTACACACTGTAATATTCTGTATATTATTCTCTATGTTCCTTCAGTATTTTATTTCTGGTTTAATTGTAATGTATTTCTTCAGCTGCTGCTTGTCTGAAAAGCAATCTATTCTTCCATCAAATCTGAAGAATAACCTAGCAGGGCTAAGTATTCTTGGACAGAATTCTTTTTCATGAAAAAAATTAAATATATCGAATATGACTTGTTAGTCCCTTCCAACCGTTAGAGTTATTATAAAGGAATCAGTTGATAGTCTTATGGTATTTCCTTTATAGGTTTTTTATTTTTCTCTAAGTGTCTTCTGAATCTTCTCTATTTTTCATCTTTGCCATTTTAAATAGTATGTACCTTGTTAAATTTCAAGATTAAGATTATTTTGAGCTCTTTAAACTTCTTGAATTTGAGGGTCTGCTTCCTTCTTAAATTTGGAGGGAATTCTCAGCTAATTTTCTTCAAATACTAACCTTGTCCCTTCTCTCTTCTCCTTACTGTACCTGTATAATGTGAATGACTTTCCTCATATATATATATATATATATATATATATATATATATATATATCACTAACAAAACCATAAGATAAGAGGGGTATAACTCCACATAATTTCCACCACCAGAACTCCATATCCCATCCCCTGCCTTGATAGCTTTCCTATTCTTTAACCATCTGAGAGTATGGACCCAAGGTCATGGTGGGGTGCAGAAGGTGAAAGGTCTGGCTTCTGTAATTGCTTCCCTGCTGAACATGGGTGTTGACAGGTCGATCCATACTCCCAGCCTGCCTCTCTCTATCTCTAGTGGAATGGAGTTCTGGGGAATTGGAACTCCAGGACACATTGGTAGGGTTGTCTGTCCAGGGAAGTCTGGTTGGCATCATGCTAGCCTCTGGAACCTGGTGGCTGAAAAGAGAGTTAACATATAAAGCCAAACGAATTGCTTGTATATTACCTTCATTTGTTCTTGTGACCTTTTCCATTTTTTTTTCTATCAAATCTTCTTACTTTGCACTTCTACTTTTTTTGTGTGTCTTCTTGAAAGTGTTCTCCCCTCTTGTGCTACTTAACCCAGTCCCTCTACAGAACTGTGAACACTGATAAAATACCTTTTATCATTTCTCAGAATTGACTGCAGTCTTCTTCCATAAATCTAACTTTCTTAGAACTGTAGCTCTGAAGTCTTCATATGAGTGCTACGGCTCTGTTGAACTTGGGATTTCCTTTAAGAAAATACATTGTATGTGTTTTTTTTTTTTCTGTTATGTTTGAGGCTCTATAAAGACCAGAGCCAGCAGTCTGTGTTTAACAGGGACCAAGAATTCATAGTCACATGTCCCTGACTAAAACTTTCTTGCCAGTGTTCTGCTAAACCAGATGTTTGAGGTTGTAGGTATTTCATGAAACTGACTAGAGGACTTTGGCAGTCTGAAATTATGTCATAATTTCTCTGTGGCTCTATCTGCAGAATCACGTTGCTGTGAGTACTGAGTTCTGCAATGGCTGCTTTCAGTTGATTGTTATTGCCTCCATGTTTTATAGTTTTTGTTTTCATCTTTTATTTATTTATTTATTTATTTTTATCACCACTGCTGTAAAGAGGTAGCTAATAGGAGTGGTAATGGCTGGAGCAAAAAGACCGTCAAGGCTGAACTGCAGCAGACAGCAGCAGTGGAGCTGCTGGCAGCAGCAAAAGAGGCCTAGCTGAGCCAGCTGGGCAGCTGCCACGGAGACAGGCAGGTGACCATAGGCAACAACATCAGAAGCCCTGCTAGAGAAAGAGGTATCAACAGAAGCAGTTGACTGAACCTAGTGGAGCCAGTAAGGGATATGAATGTAGCAGCTGGAATGAGGAGTTGATCTTTATCTTTACTATGAACATTTGTCTATCTTCCATGCCTGGACTTTGTTTTTGCTATTGTTTAGCTTTGGTGAACTTCATATTTTCTAACATGATCTCTTATAGTTCTGTGAAACTGAGTAAGTTAATTTTTCATTTCTTACTTTTTTGTTTTCACCACCAGGGTTATTGCTGGGGCTTGATGCCCACACTACTAATCTAGCCAGAAATTGAGAGGGATGGGGGTTATAGAGAGGGAGAGAGACAAAGAGACACCTGCAGCACTGCTTCATCACTCACAAAGCTTTCCGGAATCCTACAGATAGGGACTGAGGGCTTGAAGTGGGGTCCTTGCACATTGTAATATATGCACCCAACTGCTCACTCCCTCCCCCATAAATCAGTAATAAAATTTAAGATACATTGCTCACATTTCTACGTTTGACACGTATTAGCAGATGTGTGATTTTACTGAGTTTGGGTTTTAATAAATTAAAATCTCCAGTGAAGGGACTTTTTTGACCAGATGAAGCAATTCTGTATACGATCCACAGAAAAAGAAAGAAAGAAAGAAAGAAAGAAAGAAAGAAAGAAAGAAAGAAAGAAAGAAAGAAAGAAAGACCCTGTGGATAGATTTAAAATGTTCAAAACACTCCTATCACTTCACTGCAAAAGTCCCATCCCACTGGAGGGGAAAAAAAAAAAAAAACTTTGAAAATTCTTGCCTGCTGAGTGATAGTTCTCTTGACAAATGAATACTGCATTTGATGCTTTCAAGTAATATACTTTAGCCAGTAGAAAACCCTTCAAAACAAGTCCTATTTCTCCAGTTAGTGATATGATCTTCACTAACTAAAGTTCTGTTTAATCTGCTACCCCACCTTGGGTGTATTTGTGACTTTTTGGTAATAATCATATGGTAGGATATTTGCTGAATAGAAGGAAGTGTCTACTTAAGAGAATTTTTATCAAAACTGTAAAAGTTTATATTCATTTTTTAATTTTCAAAATCTCTTTTGCTTAAATTTGAGTCATTAAATTTAGTGTTAAGGAAATTTTCTTACTCTCTACATATCTATTTTGTTACGAAAGATAAAGGTAAATGATGAATCACTTCTGAGATAGTACACCTGAAATAATCTGTAGGATGTTTTTTTAGGCAAAGACCAAGGATTGTAGGCCACTAAATGACACTTATTATGGAGAATACACACTATATATTCTTTATTTTTTAAATATTTTATTGAGGGAATTAATGGCTTACATTAAATCCAGTTGTGATGCATGTGTAAAGTGGCTCAGTTTTTTGCAAAACATTATAACCCCCAGCATGGGTTCTCTTCTACCATCATGCACCAAGACCTCAAAGAAAGTCCCCTGTCCCTACAAAGACCTTTACTTTGGCATAGTACATCAAACCCTGTCAAAGTCCTTCTTTATGTTCCCCTGTCTATTCTTATTTCTCTACTTCTGCCTATGACTGAGATCATCCCATATTCATCCTTCTATTTCTGGCTTCTCTCACTTTACATTATACCTTCAAGCTCCATCCAAAATGAGGTGAAGAAGGTGGACTCATTATTCTTAATAGTTGAGTAGTATCACACTGTGTAAATATGCCACAACATTCTCAGTTACTCATCTGTTGTTGGACACCTAAGTTGCTTCCAGATTTTGGCTATTACAAATCATGCTTCTGTGAACATAGGAATATATAGATCTTTTTAGATGAGTGTGTTTGGTTCCTTAGGATACATACCCACGACAGGATTTGTTAGGTCATAAGGTAGGTGCATTTCTAGCCTTCTGAGAGTTCTCCAGTCTGCTCTCCATAGGGATTGGACCAATTTACGTTCTGTGTGGGAGAGTTCCCTTACTCCTGCAGCCTCTCAGAATTTGTAGCTATTATCCTTTCTGATGTATAACATTAGCATAGGAGCAAAGTGATAATTCATTGTTGTCTATATTTGCATTTCTTTGACATCCATAACTTGGAACACTTTTTCATGTGTCTGTTGGCCTTTTGTATTTTTCTTTTGGTGAATATTCTGTTCAAATCCTCCCCCAAATATAGATGGGGTCATTTGTTTTTCTTTTTGTTGCTGAGTTTGCTGAACTCTTTATATAGTTGGGTTATTAGTCTTTTGTCTGATATACGGAATGTAAAGGTCCCCCATTCTAAAAGGAATTTCTTTGTCTGATGATAGCATTTTAGCTAGTAAGACAATTGAACACCGAAATAAATTATTATTATTGTATTACCACCAGGGTTATCAATGGGGCTTGGTGCTTGCATGTTGAATCCACCACTCCTGACAGCCATTTTTTCTTTTTTCTTTTCTTTGTTTCTTATTTAATAGAACAGATAGAAATTGAAAGGGGCAGAGTAGGTGGGGAGCAAGGACTCAAACTCAGGTTCTCACTCTTGGTAATGTGTGTGCTTTGTCAGATGTGCCACTGTCCAGCCCCCAAAACATATTATACATGTCTGTTTACACACAAAAAAAATCTCTAATCACCTACAACATTCGTATATATATTTAGATGTTAAAACTTAAAAGAATATTTGATACTACCAGGTAGCATTGTCTCATGTTGCAGCTAAAACACTGAAAGCTTAGATCAAATGGCTATATGGCAATGGAATATTATTAAACCTCCTAATTTAATTTTACATTATGTCATATTATACTTAAAACCAGTAAAGTTAAAAAAAGACAATTTTCAGGATTCTTTTTCAAATATTACTATGACAAATTTGTGCTGGTAAAAGATTATGTTTTTATTTAATTTATGTGCCCATTTAGTGATTGAAACAGGTGACATTCAAGTAAGAATTTCTTTTCTTTTCCTGTGCTGGAGGCTTAGAATATAACTTTTTACAAATCTTTTTCTGGTAACCACTTTGTCACCAGACAAGGCTACAGAAGAATTATAGAAAGAATTCTTTTTGTTTCAGTAACTTCAATAGCTTAAGAAAGATAATACTGTTGCTGTGGGACATTTCTTGAATTTTTATGAAAACTGTTTCTTTGGCTACAAGGTGATTATTTGGGCCAGAACAATTTCCTTTTTTCCTTGTGACAAGTGAACCAATAGTAATTTGTGTTTTCATTCCAAACTTACTTTAGTTTTATATTTCTATGTGAATAGTTGGTATGCTTTTATAGATGGCCAAATTAAGGAAATGCTTCAAGGTATAAAGTAGTAAATACTAAAAAAAAAAAAAAAAAAAAAAAAATCCAAAACTTTCAACACTACCTGAGAGACAACATACACAGAATAAGACATTTTAGGTTAAATCAATTATTGAAGACACCCCAGAAATCCATTTGTAATAACTTCTGAGCCCAGAACATATCAAAAGATTTATCTAAGTAGCCGAACTCTTCTATAGGTTATTGGGAACCAAAAGCCACAGAAGGTATATAGTGGCCACCTACTGAGATTAATGCTATGATTAACTTATTTGATTATCTATTTCTCTGCAACTGACAGAATCATTTAGTAAGTCTTGAAACTTTTTACATTATTATGGTAGTCAGTTAATAGTCCTTGTGACCCTTTTAATCCCCAACATCAGTTTTTGACAAATTCACAGGAAACACTTTCAGTCTGTCTGGGCACACAGTTTTCTCTCCCTTCTGAATCAATATATACCCCTTTGCTGTTTAACTGCTCAAGATTACCCTCAGCAGTGTGACATTTCTAACTCTGATGTTAGTTGCTACTCTGTTTTTTTTTTTTTTATCAAAGTCTAAATTGCCAAGAAACATATTCTCACAAGACCAGGTTATACTAATTCACAGTAAGTAATTAATAGCTGCTAAAAGACTGACCAGTTATCATACTATGTTTCAGCAAATCACAGTAGCTTAACCCAATGCCATAGATTCAAATAAAACACCACTGTAGATAGATGAAGAAATTTTATTGTTGTTGTAGTTATTATTATTGTTGTTATTGATGTCCTTGTTGTTAGATAGGACAAAGAGAAATGGAGAGAGGAGGGGAAGACAGAGAGGGGCAGAGAAAGATAGACACCTGCAGACCCCTGCTTCACCACCTGTGAAGCGATTCCTCTCCAGATGGGGAGTGGGGTCTCCAACCGCGATCCTTTACGTGGGTCCTTGTGCTTTGTTTCAGGCCATGTGCACTTAACACGCGGTGCTACCTCGAAGAAAATAGTTTTATGGATAAGCCAATCTTTGGCTGTTTTCCGATTCTTCCAGATGTCAGCTCTTAGATAATAGATTAATGCTTGCTTGCTTCAGACATTTAGCCCTGGAAATGCTCACAGGTCAAACACAAATAGCAATAAGAAGAGTCTTCCTTTCATCTAGATAACATGTACACCTTTAGTATTGTTAAGTTTAACTTTAACTTTGAAAAGTTTTTTCCTTCATATTAAGAAAACCATGGCTATATTAGATCATTTTTCTTTTTGATACCCTTTGTTTAAAAAGAAAAAATTAAAAAGCTATAACTTCCTGAGGTTGCTGATCATAAGTTTTTAATCATGTGGAAACTTTTATACTAAATAGAGAAGAATGGAAGTTATTTATTTGATTTCTGTGCTGGCTCTAGCAATATATCTTGAATTCCAGTTTGTCATTTGGCCTTATTCTTATACAAAGGCAATAAACAGTAAGTAGATCCTTTGAGGAACTTGAAGAGAAAGAGAAATTAATTATTTATATGAATTTTTTCATGTTTTTGGAACAGGTGTTTGTCTGAAGTATATAGATTAAAAAAAAAAAAAAAGCTAATTACCCCTAGCTGAGCTAGAAAGAGAAGGACTAGAAGACGAATTAAAATAATGCCATCATAAACCCATAATATTTATTGAGCACTTACTAATTTACAGTCATAAGACTAGGATAGTTTTATGCTTTTATGCTACTTAATTAGTCAAAATAATCCATTGAAGAGGGCCATATTTTATTTTAATAGTGAAGAACCAGAGTATGGAGCTGATATATAAATGAAGAGGAATGAATGTTCATTGCTCTAGGTGTCTAGACTAAATTTTGCATTCAGGATTTGCATTTAGATGGCTGTCCTTCACATTGACCTAGGCCATAATTTGAATAACCATTGGTGAAGTAATCGACATCTGACCCCTGGTGGTTACATAATGAGAATTTTAATCTTACTGCAATTATGGTTATGTAACGTAATTGACATGCAATATCAGTGCTCAGATTGGGAAGAGGCTATAGTAGCAGTAAACAAATACAGTATCATCTCTGTCATAATTTGGGTATGTGAATAATGATAACACCTTATTTGAAAGGAGAATGACAAGATTGAGAAGTCAACTTTGCAGCTCCAGTAATCTGTCACCTAGTTGTAGATGCTATTATGATTCCATCGAATGCCATGGGCAGGTGAACTCATCAATGTGTCCTGGAACCTCACCTCCCCAGAACCCTGGCCCACTAGGGAAAGATAGAAACAGATTGGGAGTATTTTTTTATCCCCTTTTTTGTTTGTTTGTTTGTTTATCGCTGTCCTCTCTTGCCACAATATGTTGCATTGAGATGACAAGATTTTTCTTAAAAGCTTCGGTTTTGAGTCAGGATATTTGGGGAAGTGTTGTTAAAATTCGGAGGTTCCAGCTGGCCCGGCTAGCTTCACGGGCAGGTAACAGAGATGACCAGAGACGTACGGCTGGGCAGGGAAGCTATATTTCTTTATTCAGGAACAACGATTTATAAACTAAGATAAACGAATCACCAAACAGAACTCTGCTGCCTCTTTCCCCCGCGGAGGCGCCAAACACACTCAAACTCTGCAACCTTGGAACTCTCTTGGGGTTCCTTGGGGCGGGGACAAGCGGGCCGCGAAACTAGCAGGACTGAACCAATTTTCTTGGCAGGGGGAGAGCTAGAACAACCCAATGTAAAGCATACAACAGGGAAGGAGGAGATGGGAGCAACTAGAAAGGGCATTGGTTTTGTTTTGTAACATAGTTCAAATGAACTCACAGACAGAATGCTTACTCATAGCATGTAAAGGGAAATGGCATGCTACTGTTGGAAGAAAACTGACGTAATTTACCTCAGTTAGACGTAGACAGAAAGAATTGGCACAAAACTGACGTAATTTACCTCAGTTAGACGTAGACAGAAAGAAGTGGCACAAAACTGACGTAATTTACCTCAGTTAGACGTAGACAGAAAGAATTGGCACAAAACTGACGTAATTTACCTCAGTTAGACGTAGACAGAAAGAATTGGCACTTATAGCCAGACATTTTGGAGCTGCCTCTGTAGCTATAAAAGTTTGAGCAGAACACTTGACACAGTATTAGAACTTATTTATTCATTTATTTATTATTTAATATTTATTTATAAAATCAATAGAACAGAGGTATAACTCCCACCACCAGAGTTCTGTGTCCCCATTTCCTTCATTGGAAACTGCAGTAGTTTTTCCAAAGTCACAGACTGGGTTGACTATCATATATATAGTGTTTGGCTACTTTTTCTATGATCCTGCCTTCTCCTCCTTTCTATGTCGCATCTACACATATTGCTGTTTCCGAGTGTCCTACCTAACATTTCTCTCCCTCTGGTTCTGTGGACCAAAATTGTTTTTGGGGTGCAGAAGGTGGGAGTTCTGGTTTTTGTAATTGCTTCTTCACTGGTCATGAGCATTGGCAGGTCCATCCATACCCCAGCCCATTTCTATCTTTCCCTAGTGGGGTAGGACTCTGGAGAGAGGTGAGGTTCCAGGTAACATTGTTGAGGTCTGCCCAGGTAAGTAACATCTGGAACTTAGTGGCTGAAAAGCAGTAAGATATAAAGCAGGACAAAATATCTAATAAACAGAAACCAATAAAAATAAAAATAATAGAACAAATGAGAATAAAGATCTTAGGGTGGAAAGAAACTGGGAAGTCTATTTTAGGTAGCTACTAGGTATCCATGACTTTAGTAATTTTTGCTTGAGTTTGATAGTTAACATAGAGGTGGACTAAAAATACTGTCTGGAAAGGTGGTGTCAGAGTTAAGAATAGAGCTAGGAAGCAGTATTAGGACAGAGAGTAGCTTCCAAAGTTTAAGAAAATATATAAACACAATTAACTGTTTAACATATCAATCTGACCCTGAGCCCATGTATAGTTATATTTATCATAGGGGCCTGACTTCTGAGTGCCTGTCAGTCTGAGCTCATAGCTTATGGTTACAGCTGGGAACATTCCAGGCTGTACTCATTTTAGATTCAGTTTTCCTTTAGTGATAGAGCAGGATGACCCAGCCTCCCTTTGGAAAGTGAGGCAGGTCCTGCCATTGCTACATTATAATGAGGGCAAGGTCCTGGAGAGACCCTCAAAAAGGCTCATGGTGACATTCCTGATGGAAGTGACCAGTGATGTTGGAAGAGGGAATCTATCAGAGTTCTAGGCCTATAGTATCTACGGGGGAATCTGGGGATTCCCTAACTAGGGGCCCAGGTGATGGGGTGAACTGATACTGAAAAAAAGCCCAGTCACTTGCCCTCATCTAGTTTTTGTAGTCCCTTCTTAGCTGACAAGCTTAGACTTTCTCCCAGTTGTTAAGTGTTGAGTGTCATGTGTTGTATCCTTAGAACTCATTTTCAGCATAGTGAATGTCTCATCTCCTCATCCCCGAGAATCTTGTTTTGCTGTAATATATACACTCAGGCCAGGTTTCACCCTGAATTTCCCCTTTCTCTTCTTGTTTCTTCTGTTCTACCTAGAATTGAGATACAGAGGGTGTTGTGGATCTAGCATAAGAACCTAAGTTGGTGGTGTGAGTGCTATGCAAATATCACAGGGAGATAAATTATTATTAACCATTATTTCACTCTCTAAAATTAATTATTAAAACTGATTTTTTTAGTTTAAAATAAATTTATTAATTAATTCTGCTGAATGAATGAGAAGAGATATATTTAAATTAAACTGTAAACAGTTGGGTGGGAACAGAATTGAAACTTGACTGTCAATGTATTCAATGAAAGAATAGATGACATAGCAATCAAGTTTCTTTAGCTATGCAGTATTTGAAAAAGTTAAAAACAATCTATGTCTTCTGAATAATGATTTGTCTGGGACTTTTCCACATTTTTGACTATTAAAGTTACAGTATTAACGTCAACAGTAAATACCTCTAGGCTGTTTTTTTTTTTTAATATTCTATTTTCCTAGTTGACAGTCATTAAAACCAATGTGAACAGAATCAAAATTAGACATGTGTAGTTTGAGCCCAGAGAGTAGACTTGTGTTATAGATTCTGTCCTATAGGGGGAAACAAAATTGTTCATAGGAGAATACTATCTATGCTGCTGCTTTCCTTACAAATTATATACTACCATACTAAAAATAAGATCCTATACTTAGTCAAGGTCCCCAGCATATTTCTAAATCCTGAGTAAGGAGATTCAACATATTAACTTTTTGACTGTGGCACATTATCCTGATTAGAGAGGAAAAGAACTAAGACTTATTCGTGATTCCTATTGATACCATAATTTAAAATGTGACTATATCCTTTTAATTGTTTTCCCATTTCCTCTGCCTTAATACTATTTCTGTGAGAAATAAAAACTTTTGTGAATTTTTGAAAACTCAACTTTGCTCAAATCTGAGTATACATGTATAATAAAAGATACTAAATTGTTTCCAAAGCTTATATGGATCACAATTAGCTAGAAATAGTAATAAGTAAATTTTAAAATGTCTATCACTACAGTAATTTTTATAATTTCAAAATATGTATTTATTTATGAGAGAGAAAGAAAGGGAGCCAAAGTATCACTCTGGCATAGGTATAAGCAGGATTGCACTCAGGACCTCATGCTTAAGAATTCAATGCCTTAGCCACAGAATCACTTCTGAGCTGCAGAACAGTAATATTTAAGCGTGTTTTTTTTTTAAATTATTTATAAAGAGGAAACACTGACAAAAAACCATAGACTAAGAGAGGTACAACTCCACACAGTTCCCACCCTCAGAACTCTATATCCCATCCCCTCCCCTGATAGCTTTCCCATTTTTTTATTTCTTCATCCCTCTGGGAGTATGGACCCAGGATCATTATGGGGTGCAGGAGGTTGAAGGTCTGGCTTCTGTAATTGCTTCCCCACTGAACATGGGCATTGACAGGTCGATCCATACTCCCAGCCTCTCTCTCTCTTCCCCTAGTGGGGCGGGACTCTTTAAGCATTTTAAACATGTGAAATAGAGTAGTATTCATTAGTTCACCAATCATTTCTTGATGAAAAATCTCAATCTATGATCAAATCTTTGATTAAAAAAAAAAAAGGCTGGAGGAATAGCATATACAGTGGTTATATAAAACTCTTTCATACCTGAGGCACTGAGATCCCAAGTTCAATCCCAAAACGAGCATAAGCCAGAGAAGTACTCTGATAAATAAATTAATACAATGTTGACATCAAGGCTTCATTGCTGCAGGCTACCATTTTTCTATAGAAAGAGAAGGGCTGTGAAATAGTTTACTAGGTAGAGCACATCCTTGACCATGTAAGAACTCTGGTCTGAGTGTCCCAACAGCCACATAGGACAGATATTTCTTTTCATTTCTCCTAGTTACCTATGTAAGAATGAAGTTAACAGGTCACTCTATTCTTAGTTTTCTGAGAAGTTATCAGACTAGTGTTAGTGAAGTAGATCACCTAGTGGGCCGCTTTACGTTGTGTGTGATGTGGGACCCGCCACATTAAAGGAAGCTTTGGTGCTGTTGTCTCTTTTTCTTTCTCTCTGCCTCTCTGCCTCCAGATTATCAGGCTATTTTCTAAACTGGTTGGAACATTTTGCTACTTATAAGGAGCCCAATTTCCCCCATACTTCTACTAAAACATATTATTATTTTTTATTATTATTATTTTAAGTATAGCTATTCAAATTCTTCTTCTAGCTTTTGCCCTTCTTCCGTAGCCAGTCAACAGCGTCAGGTTGAAAGGTGTCAGGAGCTTCTTGTTGCTGGCTTTGAAAGTGACTGGGATCCATGTGGATTCAGTCGGCTAGGAAGGATCGTCAGTTTCCCCAATGAATGGGTACTCACGGGATGCACCACAAGAAGGTCGATCCAATGCATCCCAACTCTGCAGTTTTTATTTGCATTTCCTTGATGATTATTTTCAACTTTATTTTGTGTGTTCATTACCCATTTGCCAAAAGATGAGATGTATCTGTTCAGATACCTCTCCCTCTTCAAAATATAAATGAGCTATAATAATAATCTCATTGCAAAACAGAAAGACTAAATGGAATGGGACAATTAGTTAACCCTATTTCCTAGAAATTTTGCTCTTTATAAAAAGTCTTGATTTCACAATCACACACATTCTTTAATGATAAGTGGACGTTTTTTTATGTATAGGTTTTAGAAAGTTCCAGAGCTACTTATTCTCTCAATATCTCTTTTTTATTTTTAATATTTTATTTATTAGTGAGAAATCTAGGAGGAGAGAGACAAAGAACCAGACATCACTCTGGTTCATGAGCTGCTGAGGATTAAACTCAGGACCTCATGTTGTAGTGATGGCTTCAAAAATGAATAATTATAAGTTACAAAGCTGGGGGTAAACAACAGTCTTTTGATTCTTCCTTTGATGCTTTTATTATGCTACAACATGGTTCTGTTGTCTTAAATACACACACACACACACACACACACATGTAAATGTATTGTTAACCTTGGTTTAAATTTTCATAAGACAGTTTGAAAAGGAGTAGCAAGATTTTAATTTATTTTCCTCTTCTTGCTACCAGAGGTTCTTCTTTGTTGTTAGTTATCATAACTTTACCCTGAAAGTAAAGATGAAAACTCTCCCCTTTTATGCAATTGCATGAATAGCATCATTTTGCCTACTGCTAGCTAAAATCTGACTCAGATCTCTGCTTATATGCATATGAAGAGAATATGCTCAAATGCAGAAAATAGGGCTTTACTGTCTATATATGTGAACTCAGAATAATCACGATAAAATATTGAATTAATCACAGGTAAACTTGTGAAACATGACTTGCATTTTCTCCAGGTTAACACCAGTGCTGTCTGATCACTAGAATTTTGTCAACAAGTATTCAAGATTGCTTAGTTTAACTGATTTTAGTTTAGCTGAGTAGCAAAATAAGATAATCATTGAAAAGCCTATATTTAACAAAGCTACAATTTTACTTAATATTAAATTTAAAAAGTTATTTTTGGATAACAAATTATTATTTTTACTAAATTTTGACAAAAGTTAAAAATGCCTAGTCTTACTTGGACTCGTTTCTTTTTGCACTGATAACTAGCTAAACTTGTGGTTATTTGGGGGAATTCTATACATAAAAAAGGAAAAATAAGTTTATATATGGAATCACTGGAGTCAGTACTAAAGTCTTTTCTACTCCCAAATTCATCACGAAAACAGATAACACCATTATCTCTGATAGATACCACGTAGCTTCACAACAGGCCTATAGACTTTATTCTCATTTACATGATTTGTAAATGAGAATAAAGGAGGCCCATGGAAGTTAATAAAATAACTCACCCAGAATCACATGTCTGATACATTGTTGTCAAAACCGTGTCACCATAAATACACCAAATCTCATCTGATACACTGTACTTCCAGAATACATAGCAAAAGTTCTCTCCTGCCTCTTCAGTTCTCTAGCTCTGTAATCCCTCAATTGAACAGTATGATTTACATATTTTCTTCATATTTTTTTTTGTTTGATGAAACAAGTTACTAGTTAAATCTATAGTCAAAGTTAAGACATGAAGAACAGGTAGAATTTTCATTTTAAGATTAGCAAAATGACTCTAGCCTTGGCTAGATAACTGGAGGAGACAGGACAGTGGACTTTGTGGACTCTGGGACAAACAAAATATTGTCGTTTGAATTGAACTCTGTAACAAAATTGAATTTTCAGGATAGAATAATGAATCCTTTATAAAACCTGTAGTAAGAGTATTGAAGAAAAAAGAATTACTGATGCTGTTTACAAATTAGTCTGTGGTTAGCCATACATTTTAATAAATAAGCGAGCTATTACAGTTCATTTCATTGACTAAAGTTATTGTATCCTGATGTTTTTTAATTAAAAATCACTTGATCAAACTGAATTTTGTTCATGTTATAAAATAGAACAGAAAAGCAAAAGTTTGGGTTTCAGTGAATGTGGGCAGAAGAAAGTGATCAATTAGACTCAGGTATTATCTTTAAATTAATTGCAGTTGATTACTTTTAAAGGGTTAACCTTCATTTAAGTAAAGACTGTCATGGTTTAAGGAAGCTTACATGGAAAGTGAATGCCTTACCATGTCCCTGAGGTCCTGGGTTCGAGCCCTGACATTACTTGGAATTTTCACAATTTTGAGTGAAGCTCCAAGGATGATGGAACAGTGATCTGTATGGTGACACTCCTTCTATAAAGAAAAGAATGAAAAAGTCATTCTGGCAGCAGTGGAATAACTACTGCCCAAAACAGCACATAACCATTTCGTATTTTAGTTGTATTTTTTATGATGCTTTGAAAAGAGTACTGAGGTATAATGTAAAATATCTTTGGGCTACCTTTCTTATGCAGTCTGGTTTCCTAGATTGTTCTTAGATAAAATGAACAATTTGAGTCCGTCCCTTCCTTCCTCCTTCCCTTCCTTCCTTCCTTCCTTCCTTCCTTCCTTCCTCCTTCCCTCCCTTCCTTCCTTCCTTCCTTCCTTCCTTCCTCCCTCCCTTCCTCCCTTCCTTCCTTCCTTCCTCCCTTCCTTCCTTCCTTCCTCCCTTCCTTCCTTCCTTCCTTCCTTCCTTCCTCCTTCCCTCCCTCCCTTCCTTCCTTCCTTGCTCCCTTCCTTCCTTCCTTCCTCCTTCCCTCCCTTCCTTCCTTCCTTCCTTCCTTCCTTCCTTCCTTCCTTCCTCCCTCCCTTCCTTCCTCCCTTCCTTCCTTCCTTCCTTCCTTCCTTCCTCCTTCCCTCCCTCCCTTCCTTCCTTCCTTGCTCCCTTCCTTCCTTCCTCCTTCCCTCCCTTCCTTCCTTCCTCCCTTCCTTCCTTCCTTCCTCCCTCCCTTCCTTCCTTCCTTCCTTCCTTCCTTCCTCCTTCCCTCCCTTCCTTCCTTCCTTCCTTCCTCCCTTCCTTCCCTCCCTTCCTTCCTTCCTTCCTTCCTTCCTTCCTTCCTTCCTTCCATCCTTCCATCCTTCCTTCCTTCCTCCTTCCCTCCCTTCCTTCCTTCCTCCCTTCCTTCCTTCCTTCCTTCCTTCCTTCCTTCCTTCCTCCTTCCCTCCCTTCCCTCCTTCCTTCCTCCCTTCCTTCCTTCCTTCCTTCCCTCCCTTCCTTCCTTCCTTCCTTCCTCCTTCCCTCCCTTCCTCCCTTCCCTCCTTCCTCCTTCCCTCCCTTCCTTCCTTCCTTCCTTCCCTCCCTCCCTTCCTTCCTTCCTTCCTTCCTTCCCTCCCTTCCTTCCTTCCTTCCTTCCTCCTTCCCTCCCTTCCTTCCTTCCTTCCTTCCTTCCTTCCTCCTTCCCTCCCTTCCTTCCTTCCTCCCTTCCTTCCTTCCTCCCTTCCTTCCTTCCTCCCTTCCTTCCTTCCCTCCCTTCCTTCCTTCCTTCCTTCCTTCCTCCTTCCCTCCCTTCCTTCCTTCCTCCCTTCCTTCCTTCCTCCCTTCCCTCCTTCCTCCTTCCCTCCCTTCCTTCCTTCCTCCCTTCCTTCCTTCCTTCCTCCTTCCTCCCTTCCTTCCTTCCTTCCTTCCTTCCTTCCTTCCTCCTTCGCTCCCTTCCTTCCTTCCTCCCTTCCTTCCTTCCTTCCTCCTTCCCTTCCTTCCTTCCTCCCTTCCTTCCTTCCTTCCTTCCCTCCCTTCCTTCCTTCCCTCCCTTCCTTCCTTCCTTCCTCCCTTCCTTCCTTCTTCCCTCCCTTCCTTCCTTCCTCCCTTCCTTCCTTCCTTCCTTCCTCCTTCCCTCCCTTCCTTCCTTCCTCCCTTCCTTCCTTCCTCCCTTCCCTCCTTCCTCCTTCCCTCCCTTCCTTCCTTCCTTCCTTCCTCCCTTCCTTCCTTCCTCCTACCTTCCTCCTTCCTTCCTTCCTTCCTTCCTTCCTTCCTTCCTCCTTCCCTCCCTTCCTTCCTTCCTTCCTTCCTTCCTCCTTCCTTCCTTCCTTCCTTCCTTCCTTCCTCCTTCCCCCCTTCCTTCCTTCCTTCCTTCCTTCCTTCCTTCCTTCCTCCTTCCCTCCCTTCCTTCCTTCCGTCCTCCTTCCCTCCCTTCCTTCCTTCCTTCCTTCCTTCCTTCCTTCCTCCTTCCCTCCCTTCCTTCCTTCCTTCCTCCCTTCCTTCCTTCCTCCTTCCCTCCCTTCCTTCCTTCCGTCCTCCTTCCCTCCCTTCCTTCCTTCCTTCCTTCCTTCCTTCCTCCTTCCCTCCCTTCCTTCCTTCCTTCCTTCCTTCCTTCCTTCCTTCCTTCCTCCCTTCCTTCCTTCCTTCCTTCCTTCCTTCCTTCCTTCCTTTCTTCCTTTCTTCCCTTCTTTCTTTTGATTACTTTCTTATGCCACATAGATAATGTACTTTCTATTCTTTTAGATAATATTTTTTACTTTATTCTCATTAAGAGTGAATAATTATAAATCAAATGTTATTGCTATTGCCTTCCTATTGCTACTACAATATCCTTAGTGTAGCAATCTTGAGCACGCACTTTGTAACAAGCACTCTTTGTAACAAGCAAGCTATAGGCCTGGTAGAAGACAAGAGTCCCTGGACTCATGTAGTTTACAATTGTTGAGAAAACTAACAACACCGATTATAATTTGACATCAGATAATGAAAAGTGATAAAGACTGAAAAGCAGTTTAAGGGATGAAAGATTCGAAGCTGGTGCTATTTTAGGTTGTGTGATCAGGGAAAGATTTTTTGGCAGATAACCTTCAGCAAACATCTGAAGGGAAGAAGACTGACAGCAGATTCATTGAAAGTCACAAGGCAGAGACTCAGTATGTCTTAAACTGGAAGTGTGTTCATGTATTAGAGCCAGCTGAAATATAAATCCCCTGACACTTGTGTGTGGAACTTGACTTACCTTTAGCTTCTTTTTAAAAAATTATTATTATTTATTTATAAAAAGGAAACATTGACAAAACCATAGGATAAGAGGGGTACAACTCCACATAATTTCCACCACCAGACCTCCGTATCCCATCCCCTCCCTTGATAGCTTCCCTATTCTTTATTCCTCTGGGAGTATGGACCCAAGGTCATTGTGGGATGCAGAAGGTGCAAGCTCTGACTTCTGTAATTGCTTCCCCGCTGAACATGGGCTTTGAAAGGTTGATCCATACTCCCAACCTGCCACTCTCTTTCCCTAGTGGAGCGGGGTCCTGGGGAATCGGAGCTGCAGGACACATTGGTGGGGTTGTCTGTCCGGGAAGTCTGGTTGACATCATGCTAGCATCTGGAACATGGTGGCTGAAAAGAGAGTTAACATATAAAGCCAAACAAGTTGTTGACTAATCATGAACCTAGAGGCTGGAGTAGTGCAGATGAAGAGTTGGGGTGGGGGGGGGGGAGTCTCCATTTTGTAGATAGCTAGTAGGCATATTTTAGTGATAATTGCAAATTAAGAATTCTTAATACAAAGAATTTCATCTGATGGTACCATTAAAAAAAGGGGGGTCTTTGAGTCGATGATTTAATAGTTGGTTATTTTAAAGAGATACAGTTTTAAGCAGTTTGGGTTATGTAAAAGACGTTTATGCTTGAGGATCTGAGTTCCTAGGTATAATCCTCAGCACCATCATAAACCAAAACAGAGTAATGTTCTAATCTCTCTCTATCTTCCTCTTTATATCTCTTTCATTAAAATAAATTAATTAGCTGGGAAAAAAAGAACACTAATAAAGATAGCTCTCTTTAAACTTAGAAAATACTTTCTTATAAGGAACTAAAATGAGAGAAGTATATCAAGAAATGTGTTTCTTAGAACGGAGGAAATAGTTAAGTCATTGCTTGGTAACTTTTGTGCTGTCCCATTAGCACTTGGTGTCCTCCCCTACCGCACACCTATACTTTGCATTTAAGTATCTTGCCCTATGACAAATACTCAAAGGTCTTCTCACTTTTTATTTTTTATTTTACATTACTGATTTAATAAAACTTAGCAAGATTGTAAGACAACAGGGATTCAATTCCTTACTGCTCCCACCACCAGAGTTCCATGTCCCATCCCCTCTATTGGAAAGTTCCCTCTTCTTTATCCCTCTGGCAATATAAACCAAAATTCTTTATTGGGTGCAGAAAGTGGAGGGTCTGGCTTGTGTAATTGCTTACTTGATGGACATGGAATTTGGCAGGTCAATCCATACCCTCAGTCTGTTTCTATCTTTTCCTAGTAGGATAGGGATCTGGAGAGGTAAACTTTGGAACACATTGGTGAGGTTGACCAAGGAGGTCAGGATGGAATATTATTACTGTCTGCAACTTGGTGGCTAGAAGACAGTAAGACATAAAGCAGGACAAATTATTTAATAAACAGCAACACAAAGGTAGCAGTGAGCAGATGAAATTAGGGGTCTTTGGGTAGGAAAAAGCTAGGAAGTCTATTTTAGATATGTACCAAAAAGCTCATGACTTTATAAATTTTTGCCTGAACCTGATAGCTAACATGCAGGTGGACTAGAAATATTGTCTGGAAAGATAGTGCCACAGTTGAGAATAGGACTAGAAAGCTGGATTCGGGCAGAAAGTAGCTCCCAAACATGAGGAAAGTATCTAAATACCATTAATTGCTTACCCCATAGATCTGACCTTTGGCCCATATTTAGCACAGGAGCCTGTGTATCCTCTGCATCCCTTTCGGTCTGAGCTCATGGTCACAGCTAGGAATATTCTAGGCTGCACTCATTTCAGGACCAGTCTTTCTCGAGTGGCTGAGTAGGTTGACACAGCCTTTCTTCAGAATCAAAGGTCTTTTCTTCACTCTTTTGCTGGAAAAAATTTATTTATAATCTAGCTTTCATTCTGTAGCTTCTTTTGATGTACTACAATCAATTATATATGAAAATAAATCAGACATTTGTTTTTTAATTAGGAAGTGTTTATCAAATTTATAAATGACCAATATCTTGAACAGGTGAGTCATTTGTGGATTAATTTAATAAATACCTGTATTCATTAATTAATTTAATACTAATGTAGATACTAAAGGCAACAATGTAAGTTCCTGCTTGTGGCTTCCATATTGTCTATCATCTTTTCATTATCTTGGATTTCTGAGGGAATTCTGATCTTAATCTGATCCCCAAGTTTGATCCATTGCCTAGAATGGTTTTAATAGGTCAGATTTGTTATTATTTTTATTTATAAAGAAGAAACACTGACAGAACTATAAGATAAAAGGGGTACAATTTCCCACAATCCCCACAACCAGAACTCCATACCCAATCCCCTCCTCTGATAGCTTTCCTATTCTTTAACCCTCTGGGAGTATGGACACAGGGTCATTATGGGGTGCAGACAATGGAAGGTCTGGCTTCTGTAATTGTTTTCTCACTGAACATGGGCATTGGCAGGTCGATCCATACTCCCAGCTTTTCTCTCTCTTTCCCTAGTGGGGCAGAGCTCTAGGGAAGCAGGGCTCCAGGACATCTTGGTGGGGTCGTCTGCCCAGGGAAGTCTGTTTGGCATCATGTTAGCATTGAAACCTGGTGGCTGAAAAAAGAATTAACATATAAAACAGAAAAAAAATGTTGACTAATTATGAACCTAAAGGCTAGAATAATTCAGATGAAGATTTGGAGTCTCCACTTTGGAAATAGCTGGTAGGTCTATTTTAGTTATATTTAGTTATATTTCAAAGGTATATTTCCTGAGCCTGGCATTTGATATGCAGATGGACCCAACTTATTATCTGGGGAGATGATGTCATGGCAAGAAGGAGGACTAGAAACCTGGATTAAGGAAGAGAGTAGCTCCCAAATATGGGAAAGGGGTATAAATATTGTTGGCTATAAACCCTATCAATTTGATCTGGGGCCCGTATTCAGCTTAGGAGCCTATGTGAACTCTGCATCCCTTTAGGTCTGAACTCGAATTCTGTGGTCATGAGTAAGAACAGTCCAAGCTGCCCCAATTAATTTCATGACCCATCTTCTTCAGGTGGTAGATAGAGTACATTGTCCCTTTGGAGGATGGGACATTCTCTACCATTATTAATCCACCTTGAAAGCAAGGTCTATGGGAGCCCACAAAGGGGTCCATTATGTTGTTCTTGATGGAGGTAATCAGTGACAGTGGCAAGAGGGATCTGTTAGAGATCTAGGCCCATCATGTCAGTGTGGGAATCCCAGGACTCCCTGACTAAGGCCCCAGATGATGGGGTGGCCTTATAGTGACTAAAGCGTCATCGTTAAAGTATGCCAGTCTCTTGCCCTTAGTCAGCTTTTGTAGTCCTTACTTTGATAAGGTTAGCTTTGGGGTGACTGAAGGAATTTTCATAAAAAACTAGGTGAGGAGGGTATCTAGGTCTAAGTAGAAACTATTTCATTGGATACTTTATGGTGTCTTTTTAGTTCTCCCTACTTGCTTGCTTCATTTATTGACTCACTGCAAACTATTGTGCACTTTTGCTTTCAGGTATATATTTTGCCCTAATTTATGGATACATGTGAACATATTCCCTGGGACCTGGTTTACATCTAGGTTTTTGGGGCTTTGTTAGCAAGTGAGCCACCCAAAATGGAATTAAAGAGTCCTATGAGAAAGGAAAGTTCTCACCCGACTAATGAGGCTTAAGGGCTGGCATTCCACATTTGTTATTCTTGATTGTACTATGAGGATGTGGCTATAAAATAATTCTTTAGATGTCTGCATGCCCTAGAGTGAAGCAAACAATGTGTTTGTTCTAGGAGGCTTGCATATGGGCAAGCTTTTCTTATAGCCTGAAGAATGGTAACCATTGACATACAAAATGTTGGTTGTTAATAAAATTTGTTATGCCTTGATTCTGTTTAGAAACCTTTTGTAATTCAAAGTTATTTCAGCATTGTCAATTATTTTGAAAGTTTAAAAGAATCTCAGAGATACATGATGCACCTTCCCCTGTCTTTGTATAATTAAAGTCCTAAATTTCAGTATCTCAGAATGCAACTATCTTTGGAGACAGTAATTAAACTTAAAGAGGTGTTTATGGTAAAATAATATCATGTGGATAGGCCCTTATCAAATAAAACTATTGGCCATATCAAAAACAAACTGTTGGAATGCAGAGAATATACATAGAAGAAGGAACATGTGAAGACAGAGGGAAAAGACAGCCACCTACAAGTTAGGCAGATGAGTTTCATAATGAAACTAGCCTTTCTCAAGCAGAATTTATACCTTAAAACATACAAGAAAATTAATTCCTATTTTGTTATTCCCAGTTTGTAAACCATCCAGTCTCGTAGTTGTTATGATAAATAGTACAATGTTCATCACATAGAAGTGTTCACTAGAATTATAAACCAACTATATTGTTGGAGATATTTGGTGAACAGTGTAGAAAATTCAGTGCCTGGCATTTGTTTAAACTGAAATGTGTAATTTAGTCCCATACCCTTTCTTTCAGGGAGGTAAATACAAAAAGAAATTTCCTTTTCTACACACAACCTCTGAATTACTTACTTACTCAACACAGAATTTCCTTTCTCTTTATTTTAGCTTTTGATCATTTGACTCTGTATACTTATTCTTTGTTATATCTTTTCTGGCAATTTTCAGCCACTTTTCTAAAGCCATATTCCTTAGCTAGCCATTTCAGTAATGAACTGTAAGTCTACTCTCCTTGCTTCTCTGATGCACTGGCTCTGCAAATTTCCAATCTCTATAAAATCCACAGTTATCTTTCTGTATCCTCATTCCTCTGCTAACTACATTTTATATGTCACTTTAAATTTCAACATATCCTGTACTCTCACGATCTGAAGATAACTCTGTTTTGTTAATGGCTAAAGAATGTACTAGGCATAGTCCGGGAGATAGTGCAGTGGATAAAGCACTGGACTCTCAAGCATAAGGTCCTGAGCTCAATCCTGGCAGCACATGTGAGTCAGTGATATCTAATTCACTCTCTCTCTCTCTCTCTCCTATCTATCTTACTAATAAATAAATACAATTAAAACATTAAACTCTCCTTATAGAAAAAAAAAGAGTGTACTAGGTCAGCATGCCAAACTTAAATGACTACAGGGTCTAGGGAGGCTTCATGTGTGGATGAAGTATTTAAGGAGTCAGAGCGATATAGGAGGAACTTACATAATTGCATCTGGTATCTGTGCTGCAGTATTGATGACCTGTGCTATCAGTCATACATTTTTTTTCCGAAGGATACAATAGCAAAGAAGATGATGTTACAAACTAAATAAAACATATTTATCCTGTGACTAATTTAAACCTCTATGTGGGTCATTAGGTATTAGTTTCCATTTTTTCTCCCACCCACATTTCTCAATATCCATATCATATGCATGAGGTTGTTTTGAGTGACAGTGTTGATGGAAGAATGAGAGATATTGGCATTTGATTTAGGGATGACTTCTGTGGAGAAAAAAAAAAAGAGGGGGGTGGGAAGAAAGATTGGATGAGAGAAGTTTTTAAACCTCAGTGCAATTTTAAGATATTTTTTTGTTAAATCTGGCCTGAAGTTGTCATTCAAAAATTCTTCATTTTAGAGAAATGCCTTAATGTGCATGTCACACTCTGTCATTGGTAGGACAAAGTGTGGAAAGTAAGAAACTTCCCCCATGCAAGTGGAGACCTAGGACTTGATTCTTGCAGACCCTAATATGTACACTCAACCAGATGCACCACCACCTAGTCCATGATTTTCATTTTTTCATAAAGATTTATCTCATTTTTTCAAAACTGAGTTTGACTTGTATAGTTTCACTGACACACAGACTACTTGTTTGGGTGAGTTTTCTTTCTTCACACAGTCTATTTCTCTGTGTCTAACCTTTCTTGAATCTGGAAAACTCAGTGAGAGATCTCTGTTAAGAAAAGTTGTGTCAAGCAGCTGTGTTGTGCTTTCCCTGGTCAACTAGGAATAGCAAAGAGGATCACCTGAGAATGCATCAAGACTAGGATCATTCCAGGAACCCACTAAGCCATGGACACCAAGTTGCAGATGCTACTATGACAGCAACCTGACTTCCCTGGGTTAATAATCTCACCAGTGCGTCCTGGAACCCCACCTATCCAGAGCCCTGCCCTACTAGGGAAAGATAGAAACAGGCTGGGAGTATGGATCAACCTGCCAATGCCCATGTCTACTGGCAAGCAGTTACAGAAGCCAGACCTTCCACCTTCTGCACCTATAATGATCCTGGGGCCATGTTCCCAGAGGGATGGAGAACAAGAAAGATTCCAGTGGAGGCGATTGGATACAGAACTCTGGTAGTGGGAATTGTACCTCTCTTGTCCTACAGTCTTGTTGATAATTATTAAATCAATTTAAAAAAGAGAGAGAAGAAAGAAAGTAAAATGGCTATTTAACACTCTAAAAGGAGACAAAGAAAAAAAAAAAAGTAAGTTACATTGATGTGACTGGAAAAAAAGCCAGCCAAGCCAGATGAAAAATATTTTTAAAATAAAGAGCATACTCTGAATAAAGAACTATGTAATAATAACAAAATAATCATTCCAAAAACACAATCGAGTAATAAATGAAGAGATAACATGTCTAAAAACTAGTAGAACAAAAACTCTCACTGTATATTTTTGAATGATTTAGAAACCACACACATACACACACACACATACACACACACACACACACACACACACAAATAGACACTGGTTTAATTTGTTTCTGTACTAGAGAAAAAGTTTGAGATAGCAACACTTTGTTTTTTTCCAAGCCATTTTTTATAATTTGTGATTAATAGTAATTTATTACAAGACTGTAAGATTACAGCATACAGTACTACACCACACCTACCACCAAAGTTCCATGTTGGGCCTCACCCTTCCAATGGTAGCCAACACAGTGCTCACAAAATCTTAATTGTTTACTTCTTGAGGATTTTTTTTTCTTTTTTTTCAGGTTCATGTTTTTCACATAATTTCTAGATTTCACATATGGATTAAACCATCTGGTAGAACAATGATTTAAGTAAATATTTTGAAGGGAAAAAAAATCTTGAAAGCTCAGTGCTGGTGCTTCATGGTTCAGGTTTACCATTCCCCATGAGTATTATTTCTCGTATTTTCTTTTGTTGTTGTTATTGTTGCTGTCATTGTTGTTGGATAAGACAGAGAGAAATGCAGAAGGGGAAGACAGAGATTGGGGGAGAGAAGGATAAACACAGGCAAACTTGCTTCACTACTTGTGAAATGACTCCCCTGCAGGTGGGGAGCCAGTGGCTCCACCAGGATATTTCTCGAATTTTCTTTGGAACATGCTGTTTTATCTTTCTTTTGAGACCCTCCAGTTCTTACAGCTGAATTAAATTTGGATTTAACCTTTTTTTTTTTTTTTTTTTTTTGCCAAGCAGTCAGGATATGAAGTAAGGACAGCACTGAAGTGTATGATTTTTGGCTTGAGGTTACTTCTACAAATTCTGATAGTTCAAAGGGACATTTTAAGAACCAAACACTTAGAATGTACCTGCAGATATCTGCACGCCATACTGCAGGGTCTCAGATCTAAAGAACTAAATCTTTGATTTTAGTACCATAGACAAACCTTTGTTCAGCATTTAAATATCCCTGGAACTCTGAGGATATCATGACAAGAACTTCTTTTTGCTGTGCAGAGGTAGTTATTTTTATTGCCTCTTTGTAACTTCCCAAATCTGACTCTCACCTTTAGTTATACTGCTTGACAACAGCTCTCAGTTTTATTTCATTATCCCTCGGTAGGATGTCATTTTACAATGTAGCAGTAACAATACAACCCCAATCTTTGCAGTCAAGTTTCCTTTGTGTTTTTCAGAGGTCAGTTATTTCTCTTGTAAGAACATTCCTCAGGGAATGAAAGTCTTTTGCATAACCATGATGTTATCTCCCCACCCCTTGAGAAGTTAAAATCTCATTAAGTACCCTTATGATGAGTGTAAGCTCTTTACTTCTGCATCTTTATGAATTTCTACTATGTAGTCAACTTCTCTAAAGAATTTCATGTTTTTTTCATGGGCTTCTTGATAGTTTTCTGTTTGTCAATCTTTTGTAGATAGCCTCTGTTACCTGCAGGTGGTATCATGACTCTAATTGTGGAATTCTGCTTTGTTTACAGTGTTTGGCAGGTTGGGGGAGGTCAGTGGAGAAAAAATAACCACAGTGGCTCCTGCAATTGCTGAGAGAGAACCTAGAGGCTCAGAGGTTAGAGGGAAGGCTCCACTCTGCACCAGGCTTTTCCAGAACCCCAATCCTGTTAACGTAGCACAGTTCTCTCTACACTCAGTAAGACACAGCTCACTTTTTTGTCTTGCAAGCAGACAGCTATGCACTACTAACTTGGACTTCAGTTTACACTCAATGGTTCTCAGCTGGAGAGAAGGAACTTGGTCTATGTCTAGTGGGCTCTATTGACAGTTTTAAGTTTCCTTGTTGGCCCCAGGTGTGAGTCCTTGTGGAAAGTTCAGTACTTTGGTGCTCTCAGGAACTTCCTGAGCTCGACTCAAGAGCCAGATACAGTGACAACTGGTAAGCTCTGTGACTTTATGCCTTGTTTGTCTGTGTACTCTCTCTTAAACTGATTGCTATCAGAGCATTTGCCTGTTTTCAAAGGTTGACGAGTCTCACAGCTGTGTTCCAGTGAGACTTTTCTGTGGTTTATTGTTCTCATGGTAGTTTCAAGGCTCCTCTCTGGTCTAGAGAGAGTTTGCCTTCATTACTTCAACTCTAAGAGCTGAATTATTTAACTTGATTTGCTTGTATATCGTCAAGAATTTTATTAAAAATCCTTTATATATTTTTCTTTTTTTATTTTTTAAATATTTACTTATTTTCCCTTTTGTTTCCCTTGTTTTTCATTGTTATAGTTATTATTGTTGTTAATGATGTCAATGTTGCTGGATAGGATAGAGAAAAATGGAGAGAGGACGGGAAGACAGAGAGGGGGAGAGAAAGACACCTGCAGATTTGCTTCACCATCTGCAGGTGGGGAGCTGGGGGGCTCGAACTGGGATCCTTACTCTGGTCCTTGTGCTTCACGCCACATGTGCTTAATCCACTGCACTGCCACCCGACTCCCAAATTCTTTATATTTTTAAACAAAATTCTCAATGATATTCTCAGTGGGATAGTATGCCTTACAGTATTCTTATTTTTTTATTATTTCTCTGAATATAAAGAAGAATATATAAATTATATTTTTGCTAAGCCATCTGATGTTTTGCGAGATTGGCCTTTGAGAGAACTGCATAATAAGAAGGGAGGCCATTTACAAGGCTCTTGCAGTAATTCAGAAGAGGAATGGAGAGAACTGGAATAAACTAGAGCTGTTAATTAAGATGAAACATATTTTGATTAAAGAAGAAGTTAAAACAAAATGGACATAGTGACTGATGAGATGTGATATACTGTAAGGTAGATGGAGTTGGTCAGGCCTTCCTAATTATGATTAGATATTTTATTACACAGTGCTGAGTGCATATAGTATGTAAAGTCCTAGGACCAGATTTACTTTGTTAGATAACTATGCCATTGTGTGGTCACCAACTTGTAGCCAGATGTGTTCTCCCCAAGTATGAAAGGTCAGTGAAAAGCCACTGAATGGGGCTGTGACCTCAATGGAATAAAGGTTTGCCTCCATTTCTGTACCTCATAGTTTCATCTCCCACCACCCCTTGCCCTTGCTCATGATAGACACATTTCTTGGCAGACAGATGTTGAAGGAAATACAAAATAAGTCAAAAGATATATCTAAGACCTATGGTTTGGGTGACAAGGCATTTATTCATTCCTACAAATGAAAGCTAGAACACAGAAAAAAGATAGTTAAAGTAGCTCTGATGGATTTATCCCCTAATTTACTGAATCTCAATTTTTAATCTCTCTCTCTCTCTTTTTACCTCATTATTAGAGCTTCTTGGGTTTGCCTCTTCACACACCCGAAGGACATTTTTTTTTTTCATGTATAGAGGCAGAGAGAATGATAGAGACAAACAGGGAGACACCATAGCTCCAGAGCTTCCTCCAGTCCTATGGTATTTCCTGTATGGTGCCAAGGTTTGATCCTGGACAACATATATGGCAAAACATGTGCTTTATACTGTGAGTTATCCTTCCGGGTGTAGTCTGAAATTTCTGGTGGCAAGAACACAGGCAAAATACTTGATGGAGCCAGGTAGTGAGTGACTCAAACTGAGTGAGTGCCTGTATTACAACATGCTTGGTCACTGAGTTTTTGTATCTCTACAGCCCAAATCATTATACTGTGTCCTGAGGAACTATTTATAGGATATAGAGCCTTCTTTTAATCTGCTCCCAACATAGGCTGATAAACATCCACAACATACTATAACATGGAAGCTGATTATATATATGTCCATACTATGTACTTAGAATTTTTCTCTGAGAAGTTTAGAAGAGGTTTCTTGGTTAGGTTATAATCCCCATAAGACATGGAACACAATGAAAAGTAATGGTTCAATTATTTCTTTAAAATTTTTTAGGCAAAATCTTTTAACTAAAGAGAATCAGTGTGGTTTATATTTCCTGAAAACCCAAACAGATCACATTATCTTGTTAGCTATGATTCAATGTTAGTGGAGTAAAACTAGAAAATAATTGTTTTACAAGATTTTTATGTTCTGTCACATATGAAATTAAATTATAGAATAGTCATTTAAGATGGTCATTAAGAATGAAAATTTTATTAATTTTTCTAACAGTGTCAGTAACTGTTTTATATTTGGAAATTATTTTAGTTTTTGCCCATGCCCTGAAGTAGAATACTGACAATTTATAGTAATTTGTAAAACAAATCTTCTGTGTAACAATAACTTTAAAAAACATGTTTTGCCATGCTAAAATTATGATATATGTGTCTTAATTACTGTTAGTTTTATTTTTAAATAATCCCAGATGCTAACTGTGGAAATATACAATAATTTCATTTTATTTATTTACAAGAAATTTTCTTCCTTGTTGTTTTCTTAGCTGAGATTAAATTTATTTTTTTCTCCTTTTGTAAAAAGAAAACAAAATATTCTCTTTAGTTTTGTTTTAATTGAGATGCTGTTAATTTTCATTGCCTTGTGTCTTAGCAGTACCTTTTAAGATCTCCTCAAATGTATTTGACCATAATACACTAAGCCCCGATATTCCCCTTCTACAGTTTATTGGCACCCCTTTCACTCTTTCATGATAACTTCAGTTCAGTGATCAGAATACGGTGGTTTATTTCAGTCTAACTTTGTTCCTTTGCCTGTTTTCCTGTTAAACCGAATATGAGTGAGATCTGGTGAACAATTTTGAACAAACTTCCTTGGTGTGTTGACTATGACTCTCTTCAATTAATTGTGTCTCCAGTTGTCTCTTTTTATATGAAAAAGTTGACCCAGAGCAGTGGATCCCTAACAACAACAACAAAAACGGGGATACCACCTAATGTCTCTTTTTCCTTCTGACTGATTTTGCTTAGTATGACCTTTTTCACTTCCAT
Organism: Erinaceus europaeus; assembly: GCF_950295315.1. NCBI lineage: Eukaryota > Metazoa > Chordata > Mammalia > Eulipotyphla > Erinaceidae > Erinaceus > Erinaceus europaeus. The sequence goes on along the minus strand of NC_080179.1, from coordinate 59,899,432 downwards.
CCAAGTGGTAGCAGAAGGCAAGCTTTATTTTTTCTTTCTGTTTTTCTCTATATATATTTATTTATTCCCTTTTGTTGTCCTTGTTGTTTTATCGTTGTAGTTGTTGTTGATGTCTTCGTTGTTAGATAGGACAGAAGAAATGGAGAGAGGAGGGGAAGACAGAGAGGGGGTGAGAAAGACAGACACCTGCAGACCTGCTTCACTGATTGTAAAGGGACTCCCCTGCAGGTGGAGAGTCGGGGCTGGAACCGGGATCCTTAAGCTGGTCCCTGCATTTCCTGCCATGTGCGCTTAACTAGCTGCTGCTACTCCCAAGCTTTATTTTTTCGGGTTAAGGGCATATAGTAGGAAGAACAAGGACCTCTCAAGGATCCCCATTCAAGCACTCCCCTGCCCCCTCCCAGGTTCCCCTCCTGCAGGAGGGTGCCTTCACAAATTGTGAAGCAGGTCTTCAGGTCTGCAGGTGTCTATCTCTCCCTCTTCCTTTCTACTCCTAATTTCTCTCGGTCTTATTAAAAAAAAAAAAAAAAGCCTCAGCACTGAGCCCCAGCAATAACTTTGGAAGCAGTAATAATTGAAAGATGTATTTATTTTCTATAAAATAAAAAGATTTGATAGGAGAGAGAAAAGCCAGAGAACCACTCCAGGATATGTGGCACTACTGATTGAACTGCAAACCTTAGGCACAAAGTCCTATACTTTACAGATAACTGTTACCCTCAGTTAATATGTCACCATGGTTAAATAATTTCTTATACCTGAATAACATTGAATATATTGTATTCAATATATTATCTCTGTACCCCCATTTTTTCTTATAACTTTCCTTCTTTCTTTCTTCCTGTCTTCCTGTCTTCCTTCCTTCCTTCCTTTCTTTCTTTCTCTCTCTCTTTCTTTCTTTCTTTCTCTCTTTCTTTCTTCCTTTCTTTCTTTCTCTCTCTCTTTCTTTGTTTCTTTCTTTCTTTCTTTTGTCTCCAGGGTTCTTGCTGGGGCTCGCGGTACCTGCACTATGAATCTACTGTTCCTGGAGGCTATTTTTTCCCTTTTGTTGCCCTTGTTTATCATTGTTGTTATTATTGCTGTTGTTGTTGTTGGATAGGACAGAGAGAAATGGAGAGAGGAAGGGAAGACAGAGGGGGAGAGAAAGATAGACACCTGCAGACCTGCTTCGCCACCTGCAGGTGGAGAGCTGGGGACTCGCACTGGGATTCTTATGCTGTTCCATGCGCTTTGGGCCATGTGCACTTAACCTACAATGCTACCGCCTGCCCTGCCATCCCTTTTTTATTATTAATTTTATCTGGAGGGGCTTACAGTAAAGACACACAGGCACAACCTTTCATCTTTTCTTGACTAGTGTCTCGAAGACACAACAGGGTTTGAACCTGTGAATATCTTTTAGGTGCTGGATTTTCATTTGTTAGTAATGGGAGGTGAACATCTTTCCATGTGCTTATTAGCCACCTGTGTATTTTCTTTGTATAGATACTTGTAGCCCTTTAATGGGTTTATTTGTTCTGTTGTTGAGTTTTCTTTAGTTTCCAATCTATAAAGTGTTAAACTAAATCCATGTGCAACTTTAAGTATAGGGGCTGGGTGGTGGTACACCCAGTAGAAAACATATGTTCCAGTGCACAAGAGTTTGGGTTCAAACTCCTGTTCCCACCTGCAAGGCAGAAAGCTTCAGGGGTGGTGAGGCAGTGCTGCATGTATCTCTGTTTATTTCTACCCCTCTGTCTCCCACTTCCTCTCAATTTCTCTGTTTCTATTCAAAATAAATAGGATTTTTTTTACATTTGTAATAAAACTTCATGTACAAATTATCAAATGGATTAGCATAATTTTGATTGTGGTATAATATATATTATAAAAGTTTTAGTAACAGATTCGCTATTGTATTTACTGTATATTACAAAGTTCTTTGTAAAAATTGACTTAATTCTAACACAAACTCTATATATCATGCTATGTGTTTAAGAAGCTAAAAAACAAACAAAAAATGTTAAAGTTACCCATGTCATAGAGCCAATAAGTATTAAAGAAAGCTTTTTACTTAGGAAATTAGAACACTGGGTAGGTTTTTAGTTATTATGCTACATTTATATTATCAGTAAACTCTCATGTTCTTTTTTTTTTTCAAACAGTGGGAATGACACAACAAAAATGAGGCATATTATAGAAACTACACATTTGAATAATAAAATCTCTACCTTTTCCTAATTCAAAAATAATAGTGAAAAATTATAGAAATGTCTTCTGAAATAGGTTGTTAGTTTTCTGAAGAAATATGGGTGAGTGTCCCCTAAACACAGAGCTATTCCACGTGTGGTTTTGATTTTTTAGCTTGCCTTTTGGATGTCTAGAGCAGAATAAATTAAGCCAGCTTTTCCTGGAGTTAGTATCAGTTCTTGTTTACCCAGAGGAAGATGAGAGGGTAACAACACACTTTAGTTTTCATATGCTACCTAAAATCAAAATTGGCTCACAAGGGTATGAGAACTAACCTAGTGCATATGGAAAATAGAACAATACATTTCCTTTGAAGAGAGAAAAAAAATAAAGTGAATGCTTAAGAAAATGGAAAAGATTCTTGTTGTCATCCTGAGAGGAAACAGTTCAAAACCTGAAATGGAAATTACTTTTATAATCACTATTTTTAATGCAAATTTCATTCAGAACACAAAAGCCAGATGGGTATATATTTCTTATTTGATAGAAGAGTAATTGAAAAGAGACTGTACATTATCTAAGGTTTCATAGCAGCGTTCCTTAAGGGGACTGGGATATCTAAAACCTTTGAAGTCTGCAAATTTTATTACTCACAAGGATGAAGTTCTTAGTGATTTGTTGCCGCAAGGAAATTGCCCATTAATGTTTGTATTGATTTGCCTTTCTCAAAATGAAAGAAACAAATGTAATTCATTAGCTCTTTATTATTGAATCCCTTTAATACACAATATTGAGAACTTGGGTTATTGTTAATCTGAAAATGTTTGAAGAAATGCTTTCAAACTTGGAGAAGAATAGAAAATGCAGCTTAGTTTATCTATGTTCCTAGTAATCCAGTGGACTTAGAACTGGCTGCCTATCATGGGAAGTTTTGCTCAACATTTTTCCTTAAATCTTTTACCTTCCGCCTATTATAAAAATGACCACACTTGTTCATATAAAGTTAGATTTTCATGTGCTGAAAACACTAATCGGTCTTCATGGATCAGCAGAAGTCTCCCTATTTACTTGAAGTCTTATCTTATGAACTTGATTGACTCTTCTTCCCTCTCAGTTCCTGTAACTGTTGAAGTCCGCTCCAGAGGTTTCAACTGCTACACCCTGTCATGGAGTGTAAAACACAGGCCATGAGTGAACCAAGACATTGATCCTCAGGGCAGCAAATCTCAGCCCTGGACAGGCCTGAAATCTCAAATCTATTACTTTTTTGTCACTATTTTTTAACATGTATTTATTCCCTTTTGTTGCCCTTATTGTTTTATTGTTGTAGTTACTCATGTCATCGTTGTTAGATAGGACAGAGAGAAATGGAGAGAGGAGGGGAAGACAAAGAGTGAGAAAGAAAGATGGACATCTGCAGACCTGCTTTACCACTTGTGAAGTGATCCCCCTGCAGATGGGGAGTCGGGGGCTCAAACCGGGATCCTTACACTGGTCCTGGTGCTTTGCATCACCTGCGCTTAGCCCACTGCACTACTGCCCGACTCCCCTCAGATCTATTATTAAGCACAGAAAAAAGCCTTCTACATGAAATTATTGTGCTATAATGATCATCTTTGCATGTGAGATAGTGCAGAAATGGTCATAGCCATCCCTTCTTTTTAGTTATATAACCTGCTTGCTAATTAAAATTTTGTTTTTTCACTTAAAATACATATGCTTATTTATTAACAAACTCTTCACTTGGAAAGTATATGTTATTACTGGATTCAAAAGCATGGTTTAAGGGAGTTGGGCGATAGCGCAGTGGGTTAAGTGCACGTGGCGCAAAGTGTAAGGACAGGAATAAGGATCCCGGTTCAAGTCCCTGGCTCCCCACCTGCAGGGGAGTCACTTACACAAGCGGTGAAGCAGGTCTGCAGGTGTCTGTCTGTCTCTCCCCCCTGCCCGTCTTCCTCTCATCTCTCCATTTCTCTCTGTCCTATCTAACAATGATGACATCAATAAAAACAATAGTAACTACAACAATAAAAACAAGGGCAACAAAAGGAAAAATAAATAAATAAATATTTTTTAAAAATCCAGAGCTAAGCAGTGCTCTGGTAATAAAAAAAAAATTAAAAAAAAAACTTAAAAAAAAAACATGATTTAACACAGTTAAAAATATATACCCAAAGGAGACTGGGCAATGTTAAACCCACATAGTGCAAAGCACTATGAACCTGGATCAGTGCAGTGATCCAGGTTCAAGCCCTGGACTTCCCACCTACAGGGGGTCACCTCACAAGCAGTGAAGAAGGTTTGTAGGCGCCTATCTTTTCCTCTTCCTCTCTCCCCTCTTAATTTCTCTCTGTCCCGTCCATCCAATAAAAAATGTAAAAAGAAAAAAAAAAAAGGCCACCAGGAGCAGTGGGTTTGTATTGCAGGCACCCAGTCCCAGCAGTAACCCTGGAGGCAATATATATTCAAATAGAATATTAATGCATGAGTAATAAAATTAAAGAGAACACAATAAACTAAAATTCTAACATTTTGTGACATTATCTTGATTTTCCTAGTCATTCTCGATAGTATTTACACACAATTTTGATGTCCCTTGTGTATAATATTGGATTTGATATGTTTAAGGATATATGTGTCATCTTGTCCTACAAATTACTTTATATAGTTCCCATCAATAAGTATTCAAAGCAATGACATAAATAATAAGAACTGAGGTAATAACAAAGGAAATATGAGATGAAACAGAAAATGTTCATTGTAAAATTTTACATTTTTGCTATAAGTTGAAAGATTTAAATTCTTATTTATAACCTGTGAAGAGATACTGAATCAGTTTCAATGTGCATAGTGTCTTTATAATTTAAAAGTTAATATACGGGGAAGCAATTACAGAAGCAGACCTTCCACCTTCTGCAACCCACCAGACCCTGGGTCCATACTCCCAGAGGGATAGAGAATGGGAAAGCTATCAGGGGAGGGGATGGGATATGGAGATCGGGTGGTGGGAATTGTGTGGAGTTGTACCCCTCCTATCCTACGGTATTGTTAATGTCTTCTTTCTTAAATAAAAAAATAAATAAAAAGTTAATATAATGCAAAGAATATATAACTATGAGAATATATATATATATATATATATATATATATATATATATATATATATATACACATGTAGCACAATAAAAGCCAGTTTATCACATAACACTAGTAGAGGATTTAAAAATTTCAGGTCCTCTCATCTCTCATAGTTGCAGTTGAATATAATAATTTTACTGAAGTCGTGGCTGCCTTTGTTATATTTGGTTTTCTTCAGAGACTCAGACAAACCAAAGAACTAAAGCTTGAAAATCTGTGATCAAAATGCGATGTGTAATCAAAGTAATATGATCTCCTGTGAACTGTGTTGTAATTTGGGTTGACTCATGAAGTTTCCAGTTGTTCCCCTTCTTATTTGTATCTTTGATGGGTTCATTAGTCATTCTCAACCTGTATGCTACCTGAAGCTAAGCAAGTCGTACTATAGATGTATCTTTGGTAATTTTTTAAGACTTCCCTAGATGATTCTACTAGGAAGTTATTTGACAACTGCACAAAAGTATGCCTATTGTTGAGGTTGGAGCAGTTGACTAGTGAGGACTTCTTTTTGGAAAATGGATTGTAGGAAAGGGGGCTTGGTACAATTTGATGTTGCTTCTGAAAATTTACCTTCAGAGGATATGGCTACAGCATCTTTTAGAAGAAGGATACTGGATTCACAGTTTAAAGTTTTCGTGTCATAATAAGTCACGTTATCCTGGACCTTCAAAATATCTCACCTGGTTAGTGTGCTGCATTACCATGTGAATGGTACAGGTTCTAGCCCAGCCCCCACCACACTGGAGAAATCTTCAGTGCTGTGGTTTCTTACTTGCTTACTTCTTTCTCTCTGTTCACTAGAAGAAGCCATTCCAGAGTGCTAAATCTCTGGTTATAACAAAATAAAATATTAATATTAATAAATCCATATCCTATGTTTCCATAAATTCAAATGTATTATTTGTATTTCATGTTAGTAAGAATGAATAGTTCTCAGTGTGAATGTGAGCTAGAGAATAGAAAAAGAATTAGGGAAAATTACTGACTCTTGGTATTTTCCTCCAAATGTTGCAAAATAGGAGCCAAATACTAAACTGAGACACATGAAGGCTGCAGAATTATTTCAGAAACTTTCTCCAAAATGTAGAGATGTTAAATTATATAGAATAGAAGATGGGAGTTTGTATTACAGATAATATCATAGGTATCAAAATTTTAGAATGAAACTCAGTTTGAAATCCATTCTTTGCCAAGCTAGACAACGTAATGAATTACATGGCCTTGAGAAAGGCCTTTGTAAATGTAGAAACAATCACATTTCTGGATCTACTATTAAGGTCACTGCTGATGAACAACATCTAATACTGTGAAGAATCCTTATACTTCAGACCTTCAAAAGGGAAATCTGTAAGCAGCTTAGCTGAAAAAATTAGTAACTAATTTAATCCCAACTAAAAGTTGGTGATGGAAGAGGTTGCTTTTTCTAATTTGAACAATCATATTAATGTAGCGATTCTGTGTAATTGCTAGTAGCATACGCCCTATTGTTTTCATGTTGCCATTAGTGTTATCTGTATGTGAAACCAAAAGCCAAGAAATAAAACACCAATAACAAAACCCTGTATCGCTCAGAAGGTAATAGAGCACAGTAAAGATAGGAGAGTAATCACATAAAAGACTTTCTATAGAACTCAACCTTTGAGTTTATCAGGAAACTAATGCATATCTGATTTCTTATATGTTAACATATACTTTTAAAAATATACTTTATGTATTTTTATTTTATTTTTTCATAGAAAGAGAAGTTAAGAGGGAAGAGGGAAACGAGAGAAAGAGAAAGAAAACCTATAGCATTGTTTCCGTACCTGTCTAGCTTCCTCCCCCCACAGAAGGGGGCTGGGACTTGAACCTGGATCCACATTCATGGTGATGTGTGCATCTACTGAGTCTGCCACCACTGGACTTTTACATATATTTTCAAGACTGAGCATTAGTGTCTTTATTTTTTAAATGTGGGATCAAGAATAATGGGTACAAATTTATCAAATTTGATATTCACGATTTGAAGCTGTCTGTAAGTGATTTATTTGTGTTGTGTTTCTACTGTGTCTGCTTTAATGAGTTCTGTGTAAGCTCTAAGAAATATCACCAGATAGGTTACTAATTGTAAAATTATCTATAAAATTGATATATATTTATTTTATAAATATGAGAAACCACCAGATTAAACTCCTTATAATCCACAGCCAATAAATCTCTAATTCCTTAAACACCAGATTAAACTCTTTATAATCCATAGCCAATAAATCTCTAATTCCTTCCATCTTCATAATGTTTGCCTTACCCGCCTACCATTTATTCTTAGTTGCATAACAACCACAGACCATTTACAATCTTTAGGTACTCTGGTTGAAGTTAGATGCACTTATGTCACCAAAGTTATGGCTGCCTTTGCTACATTTTGTTTATCTTAGAAACTACTAGAGAGATCAGAAAATTAAAGTTTGATAAAGCATAATGAATATTCTAAGATGTAGATCTTTAAAAGTATTACAGCATTTTATTGTAATGTTTGTAAAGATCTACATCGTAGAATATCAAGGTTCCCTGGTATGATCTATGTCTTCCTTGTACTTTCTCCCACAAAAGAGATGTCAATTATGTTATGCATTCTCCAAATATTTTCTTTGGGTTTACTATGTAGCAGGTACCATTCTAGGTACAAAGAATAAAGTACTGAACAAATTAAAATCTCAGTCCTCAGAAGACATCCCATGAGAAGAATAAATACTAAGCAAACAAACAAACAAAAAATACATAATGTGTTTGCAAGTGAGAAATGCTATGGGAGAAAACTAGGTTTGATAGTAGAAATGGAGCATAACGAGGAAATATTTTTATGGAAAAGTCAAAAGTTTTCATTGAGAAGAGGCATTATTTGAGTAAAACATAACAGTAAAGGACTAGAGGGATGGCACAGTAGTTACACAAAAGAAGACTTTGATATCTAAGGCTCAGTGGTTGCCAGTGCAGTCTTTAGCCACATCATAAACCAAAGGTAAGGTCCTGAGAAATAAAAATAAATATATAAATTACTATTTTTAAAAAATATATATCTGATGTAGAACATCCCAGAAAACAATGTGAAAAATTTTAGATTGAAAGGATTCTGGTTTGTTTTAGAAGTTAGTATGTTTTTGTAATATCAGAGACAGTGAGTGAGGGGCAGAGTGAGAGAAGAGGGTGAGAGGATTGAAAGGTGTAAAAAGGCCATGAAGTTTGTGAGAAGGAACTTTGCTTTTCTGTGGCATGGGAAGTGATCAACAAGTATGAGTGGAGTGGGGAGAAATGCTCTGATACAATTTTTTGAAATGTAACCATGGTCCCTTAGACAGAAAAAAAAAAATTCTTATGAAGAATTCTATCCCAAGGTTTCCATCCCAAATTCCATGGGCAGATAAGCTCATCAATGTGTCCTGGAACCTCACCTCTCCAGACCCTGCCCCACTAGGGAAAGATACAAACAGGCTGGTGGTATGGATCAGCCTGCTAATGTTCATGTCCAGTGCAGAAGCAACTACAAAAGCCAGAACTCCCACCTCCTGCACCCCACAAAGAATTTTGGTCCATACTCCCAGAGGGGGAGAAATGTTAGGAGAAGGTAAATAGAGAGCTCTGAAACTCTATTCCTTCAGGACCCAGAGAGAAAAGAGGGAAAAGGGAAGGATTTCTGTAGGAGTAATTGGTGTAGGTGTGACTTAAAAAGGAGAAGATAGGACCATAGGGAAAAAAATGGGCAAAAAAAAATAGATATAAAGACTTACAGAAATAATAGTTAACTCATGTCTGTGACAGTGGGAGAAGTGCTGTAGATTCCAGTGAAGGGAATGGGACCCAGAGCTCTCATGGTAGAAATAGAATTGTACCCCTATTATTATTTTTAAAATTTTTTAAATCACTAATGTGAAAAAGTTAAAAGAAAAGAAAGACTAGCATAGAGGCAAAAGTAGAAGCCGAGTAAAAAAAATCAGAGGATATTACTAGAAACAGGTGAGGATTAATAGTAACTTGAATTGTAGTTATCTGTGGTAGAGAGAGTGAAAAGCATTTGAGGTATGGATATGATCTGAAAGAAGAATAAAGTGTTAAAATTACTTGTTAGTATATTGAATATCAGAGTATTTGGTGATGCATTAGATGTGGGATATAGAAAAATAATCAGGGCCGGGTGGTGGCACACCTGGTTGAGCACAGGTGTTACAGGGTACAGGGACCCAGGTTCGAATCCCCGGACCCCACCTGCAGGGGGAAAGCTTCACAAGTGGTGAAGCAGGACTGCAGGTGTCTCTTTATTTCTCTTCCCTCTCAGTTTTTGGCTATCTCTATCCAATACATAAAGGTAATAAAATTAAAAAAAAATAATCAAGAACAATCTTAGGTTTTTAGATGGAGAAAGAAAGAGGAAAATACCATACATCATAACACTGGGGCATGAGAAATTACTTCATGAAGGACTCTAAAGGTAGCATGTTTCAGTAGAAAATTTTTAATATCAACATTCCCTTTTCTACCTAAAAGGGTAAATGCAAAGTGGGAAATTATATGATTGTGGAATATAACTTCATGTAAAAATTGGAAAATCAATTAAGTCCTTGCTTTTTATGTATATGTTTGAAAGTTCTATGCCTTCCCTGCTTCAAACACACACACACACACACACACACACACACACACTAGAAAGCAGGAATGATTTGCAATCTTTCCACAAGTAGATAAATAATTCAGAGTATATTTCATTTGAAATGGGATTCCCAAAACTTAATGAAAAATTGTTTTATTATACTAATTGCTTTTTTAAATTTTCATAGTCTATCACTGTGCCAGAGGGAAATTATATTGATCTTAAAGGATTTGTTCTTCAAATGACCATGTAGGTCACAACACAAAAGCTTACTTAGTTGGTGGCAAATTTATTATTTAATGATTTGTCCCTTGTGTCTTCCTGGTAGCTGTATTTGAAATCATTGATCTGTAATTGCAACCCTTTATGCATATGCATGCACATATAATATATTTCATTTATAGTCTTTGAACACATTTTTCATTCAAATATTCAAAAAATGCTGTTATTTAAAGACTTGATGATCTCATAGAGCCATTATTCAAGTATTCCCTGGCCAATTTGTACAATGAGAATTTTCAAAAGCATAGTAATGGGTTTGTAGTTGACATTTGAAAACTAGTATCTTAGAGGAATAATTAGAAAATAAGATATTCTTAAGGCTTTATATATTTTTGAGTGACCTTATGCTTGAAATGCCCTTGATATAGCTGAAATGGCCTTGGGCTTCTTTCATCTCCTTCAACTATGAGCCTTTTTCAGCAGATGATCCCCTGTACACTTTCTAGTTAGATAACTCGGATGCAGAAAGACTCAGAAAGAAGATAATACAGTTTTATGTCACAGTTGCAAGTTCATGAAGCGTAAGTACTAAATCGGTGTTAAAATGAGTAGGAAATGAAAAAAAATAACAAAGGACTTGATATATCTTATCTACAAATTTATCACTATTAAAAATTTATACTGGGGGGGTGGTTGGTGGTACATTTGGTTGAGCACACATGTTACAATGTGCAAGAACCCGGGTCCAAGCTCCCAGTCCCCACCTGCAGGGGAAAGCTTTACAAGTGGTGAAGCAGGTCGGCAGGTCTCTCTGTCTCTCCCCTATTCAGCCTCCCCCATTCTTCTCAATTTCTTGATGTCTCTATCCAAAAAAATAATAAAATAAAATAAATATAATAAAAAATTAAAAACCGTATACTAGGTTCTTTCATGTTATGTTAATATTGTCCTTGCTAATCATATTAGAAAGTTATCTTGAAGAATAGTTATACTATAGCACACATAGAATGACAGCTCCCCTCACACCGCAGACTGGTGCATTATGAGTTCTTAATGTGTATGTCCTTTTTCTTTTGTCTTATCCATAGAAAATGATACCGTCTACTGGACAGACATGGGCTTCAATAAAATTAGCCGAGCTAAAAGAGATCAGACTTGGAAAGAAGATATCATTACCAATGGCTTGGGAAGAGTGGAAGGGATAGCAATTGATTGGATTGCTGGTATGGTGCACGGCAATTTCTGGTTTTGCTTTACCAGATCTCAATTTGCTTCACAAATTCTGTTTCTAACTCATAATATTTTTTAAACATATAGTCATAAAGTCAATAGTTTTTTTTTTTTTTTCCCTTTGGCTGCCCTCTTTCTAATGCTTTGGGGCCATGGAATAGTTGTATGTGTGCAGAAGTCTATTATTTAGTTTTAACTCTGCTCAGATTTCCTGAAAACTTCACGAAACAGGTAATTTAAAGTTTGTAAAGTTTTTTTAGTTTATTTCCTGTCTGAAGTCAGTAGAATTTTAAAATAGGTCACTTCTTCAGGAGGGAGTAGTTTTGACTTTTTAAGCATGTAAATGATACGATTTAAATGACAAATGTGTGAGATTAGGAAATGGTTGTGTACTAGTTTACTTACCACAGTCTGCTTAGAAAATGCACAGTGAAAAAAGAATATTAGCAGTTTAAAATGACTTCTTGATAGTAAAACGAATACTCATTTAATCTTAGCCATAATTAATAACGTTTCCCTCAGATGTATATTTTAATCACCTCTGTTTTCCTTGTAGGTAACATATATTGGACTGACCATGGCTTCAACTTAATCGAAGTTGCACGTCTCAGTGGCTCTTTCCGCTATGTAGTTATGGCCCATGGTCTGGACCAGCCAAGATCTATCGCTGTGCATCCAGAGAAAGGGTAATTTTAAAATTTACACATATCTTTTGAGTTTGGAGCTTTTTAAAAAGTTTTTAGGTTTCAAAAATCCAATTGTTAATATGTTTAATTATGTTTTCGGACACAAAACTCAATATTTTACTGAAGCAGTAGAAAAAGTTTATTTCTATTTTCCTCATATATATTTTATTACACATTTGATGAGGTCACATTTGTTAGTACTTTAAAAAAATATATTATCTATATTATCTTATTGAGTAGAGACAGCCAGAAATCGAGAGGGAAGAGGGTGATAGGGGAGAGACAGACACCTGTAACACAGCTTAACCACCGGCAAAGTTTTCCCCTTGCAGGTGGGGACCAAAGACTTGAACCTGGGTCCTTACGCATTATAACATGTGCACTCAACCAGGTGTGCCACCAACTGGTCTCATTGTTAGTACTTCTTTAATGTCTATGTATGTTTTAAAAAAACATGTTTCTAGATTCTAAATTTAATACTCTGTCCTAGAAATGCTTGCATAATAAATATCCAATTACTTGTTGAATGGATGAAATAGCTGTTTGGTAACCAAGCTCATTATTCAATATTTCTAAATGGTTGCATTTGTGTGTCTATAATTGCCAGATTCTCATGGTTGTTTCAAGGTTTTTGATTAGTTTTTTTGTTGTTGTTTAGTTTTTGCTTTGTCTTTTTTTTTATTTTGTTATATTTACTTATTTTCCCTTTTGTTGCCATTGTTGTCTTTTTATTTTTGTTGTAGTTGTTATTGTTATTGATGTAGTCGTTATTGGATAGGACAAAGAGAAATGGAGAGAGGAGGGGAAGACAGAGAGGTGCAGAGAAAGATAGACACCTGCAAACCTGCTTCACTGCCTCAGATGGGGAGCAGGGGGCTCGAACTGGAAGCCTTATGCCGGTCCTTGTGCTTTGCGCCAAATGTGCGTAACCTGCTGAGCTACCGCCCAACTCCCTAGTTTTTGCTTTTTCTTATGTTCCATTTTGATATTTTATGGACATCCACACATTACATAGATACAATTGATCTGAATTTAGTTACCTACCTGTCCAAATTTTTTCTCCTAAATAATTCTACATCAATCTGCCACTTTTACTTTTACTGCAACCACTTCAATTAATATTCTATTTAATGTAGATATGCCATTGCAGTAATTTTCAATTTATCTTCTAGCCACTCCAAAGTTTTAAGTAACTTTTCCCCTTTAAATCTGTCAGACATAAAAGCTTTCATTGTGTTTCTTTTTAAAAATATATTTTACTGAGTTTTTATTTTTAATAAGACAGAAAGAAATTGATATTGAGGGAGATAGAGAAGGAGAAAGACAGACACCTGCAGACCTGCTTCACCATTTGTGAGGTGACCCACTGCAGGTGGCAAACTGGGAGTTCAAACCAGCATCCTTATGTAGGTCCTTGTGCTTTGTACTATGTGCAATTAACCTGATCTCTTCTGTGGTGAATATTCTGTCCATGTCCTTTCCCCATTTTGGACGGGGTTATTTGTTTTCTTTTGTTGAGTTTGGCAAGCTCTTTATACATTTTGGTTCTTAGTCTCTTTTCTGATGTATGGCATGTAAAGATCTCCCATTTTTGGTCTTGACTTTATTGATGTGGTGGATCACATTGATTTATTTACATATATTAAACCCACCTTGCATCCCTGAGATAAACCCCACTTGGTCATGATGAACAATCTTTTTAATATAGTGCTGTATCCAGTTGACTAGGATTTTGTTCAATATTTTAGCATATATGTTCATCAGAGATATTGGTCTGTAGTTTTCTTTTTTTGGTTGTGTCCCTGTCTGCTTTTGGTATCAGAGTGATATTGGCTTCATAGAAGCTGGAAGGGAGTATTCCTGTGTCTTCAATCTTCTGGAAGACTTTTAAAAGTAGAGGTCTTAACTCTTTCTTGAAGGTGTTGTAGAATTCATTTGTAAAACCATCTGGTCCAGGAATTTTATTCTTGGGAAGGTTTTTGATAACTGTTTTAATTTCATTGGCTGTGATGGGCCTGTTCATATTATCTAGTTCCTCTTTATTTAATTTTGGAAGTTTGTAGGTATCTAGGAAGTCATCCATTTCTTCCAGGTTCTCTAGCTTGGTGGCATATAGTTGTTGATAGAAGCCTCACATAATATGTTAAATTTTTTTAATATTTATTTTTCTCTTTTGTTCCCCTTGTTTTTTTATTGTTGTAGTTATTATTGTTGTTATTATTGATGTTGTTGTTGTTAGATAGGACAGAGAGAAATGGAGAGGGGGGAAGACAGAGAGGGGGGAAGATAGACACCTGCAGACCTGCCTCACCGCCTGTGAAGCGATTTCCATGCAGGTGGGAAGCCAGGAGCTCAAACCAGGATCCTTATACCAGTTCTTGTGCTTTATGCCACCTTCGATTAACCCGCTGCACTACCACCTGACTCCTGATATGTTGAATTTCTGCAGTGTCTGTTCTGATATCTCCTCTTTCATTTACAATCTGATTTATTTGGGTCTTCTCCCTTTTTCTGTTTTGTGAATCTGGCTAAAGTTTTGCCAATTTTGTGCACTCTTTAGAAGAACCAATATTCACTTTCGTTGATCTTTTGTATGGTTTTCTTATTTTCATTGTTATTTATTTCTGCCCTAACTTTAGTTTTTCTGTCCTTCTGGTTGCTTTAGAGTTCCTTTATTCTTCTTCTTTTTTTTTTATTGTTTATAAGTTTGGCGATTTCTTTATGTATTTTGACTATTAATCCTTTCTCTGATGTATGGCATGTTGAGATCTTCTCCCACTCAAGGGATTTTTCTGCCTTGGTTGTGATTCCCTTACTGTGCAGAATCCTTTCAGTTTGATATAACCCCATTGGTTTATCTTTATATTTGTTTTCCTTGCAATTGTCTGTGAGTCATCAATGGCACCTTTAAAGCTTGTAAAGAGAGTTCTGCCAATGATTTCCTCTAAGTATTTGCTGGTTTCTAGTCTAACATCCAAATCTTTCCTCTATTATAGAGTTTAATTGTTAAATGTGGTGATCTTGTTGCATTCTTTTCCAAGTTTCAACCCAGTTTTTTCAACGCCATTTATTGAATGACTCTCCTTTCTCCATTTGAGGTTTAGAGCTTCCTTGTGAAAAATTAGCTGTCTCTAGATTTTTGAATTTCTTTTGTGATCCCTCCTACTCAGTTCCTATGAAAATCTCCAGCTCAGATTCCTGCCTTTGCCTATTTGCAATATCAACTCAATCTGTATGAATTTACTGATTTTTTTCAAATATTGTAAAACATTTCCTATTTTATTTCACTTATTTGCAATGTTATCCTTCCTACTGTTCCTTTGATAAAATTTTTGCTTTCTTTTCCTGGTTTTAAAAATAGGCTAGCTAGTTCCGTTATATGATAATACAACTTCTACTATTTTTATCTTTATAAATTCCATATCCTCTTACTTGTGTATATATTTATATTTAGTTGTTTAACATCTCTGCTTTTCACTGGAATGGATACATATACTTTTTCATTATAATTCTATGAGAGAAGAGTCATCTAACCCTCAGGCTTAGTTCAGTAGTTGGTAAAGAATAAGTAGTGGCAGATACTATTAAATGGTAACACAGATATATTTCTGTTATAAAACTGTTTATTATTCCCCAGTATTCTATTTCTTCCATTAACATGAGTTGATTTTTGAGGGGTTTTTTTGGAACAGATATATTTTTTATTAACAAAATATATTATTTTATTATTTATATATTATTGAATAAATTCCCAGGGAAAGGAAGAGGACTAATAGGAGGAAGCAGAGGAGGGTATTGGTGGGAGGTAGGGAGAGATAGAGAGAGAGAGGGAGAGAGAGAGAGAGAGAGAGAGAGAAATAGAGACAAGAGAGACACCTGCAGTCCTGTTTCACCTCTATTGATGTTTTTCCCATGCAGGTGGGAACCAGGGACTTAAATCTGTGTCCGTGTGCTTAACCAGGTGTGTCACTGCCTGGCCCTAAAATATTATTTTTTGTTAACAGGATTCCCATGTCTTTTGGAATAAGAGGAAAGCAAAAACATGCTGGCCACTAGTTTATTAGATAAGTAAAAGGGACACTGAATTAAAATCATGTTAGTCTATATAAACATTAAGTCACCAATCATGAAAATTCATAACCTTCCTTATTTGTTACATGCTGTACATAGATTTTCCAGCATCATTATCTAGCCTCTTCCTTGACAAATGTTATAAAATTAAATCATATTAGTAAAGTAAAAAACAGGCCAATACATTACAAATGTTAATATTACAGAAGAAGTGCTAAAATATTTGCCATACTTCAAGATAAAATGAAGATTATAATATAAAATGAAAAAGATGCATTAATTAAGAATACTCTTGAATGCAAATAACATAATGGAACTCGATTGTATTAAGTGTATAGTTTCTCATTATTTTTCTTATTTCTGTTTTTTTTTTTTTTTGTCAGAGCACTGCTCAGCTCTGATTTATGGCTGTGTGGAGGATTGAACCTGGGACTTGAGAGACTCAAGCATAAAAGTCTCTTTGCATAACCATTATGCTATACATCTACCCATTTTATTTCTCATTTTTCCCTACAGTTGGTGTTGCTGTCCTATAACTAAAGTACACTTTATCTGTCAATATCCCTGTTTACTCTGAAAGAAGGAGGATAGAGGGAGTTACGTTTTCCTTTCTCTTTCTGTCTCTCTCCATATATATATTTCCTTTTTATTTTTTTAGTCAGAAAGAGAACATATTTTAGCTTTAATCATTTTACAGAAATGGGTCAAAGAATATGGGGACATCATTTCCTTTTTTTGGGGGGTTACTATTTTTTTTTTTAATTTATACAAAGGAAACACTGACAAAACCATAGGATAAGAGGGGTACAAGTCCACACAATTCCCACCACCAGAGCTCCATGTATATGATACAGCAAATCCTAACAAAGGGATTTCTCAAAGTTAATCCAATTGCCAAATAAATTGATTATAGCAATAATGGTCTATTTCTTTCTTAATCCCTCAGACAGCAGGAACTTCCCACTTCCTCTATAGAGCCTATATTTCCTCATTCCTGGAACCTCTAGAGTGGGGCTCACTTTCCTGCATGCTTCTATCAGTTCATACCAAATGAAATAGTATCTGCTGATCCCAACCTAATTAAAGCAACGAGTACCACCTCAGCATGCTTCACTTTAGACTTTGTCTAGAGATGTCAGGTGTGGAATGTCAACCCTTCACCCTCATTACTTGGGTGAGACCTTTCCTTTCATAGTATTTTCTAATTCCATTCCAGGAGGTTCACTTCTTAACAAAGTCCCAAAACCTAGATATAGACTAGGTCCCGTAAGATAGAGCATATGTTCACATGTATCTATAAATTAGGGCAAAATATATACCCAAAAGTAAAAATACACAATAGCCTATAGTGAGTTCATAATGAAATAGTGTCCCTGGGTCCATGCTCCCAGAGGGATAGAGAATGGGAAAGCTATCAGGGGAGGGGATGGGATATGGAGAGTGGGTGGTGGGAATTGTGTGGAGTTGTACCCCTTCTACCCTATGGTTTTGTTAGTTTATCCTTTCTTAAATAAAAAATAAATTTAAAAAAAAAGAAAAAAGAAATAGTGACCACTTAGACTTAGATACCCTCCTCACCTACTTCCTATTATACTTCTCTCACTCACTCCAAAGCTAACCTCATCAAAGAAAGGACTGCAAAAGCTGATATTGAGGCAGCTTGGAGCATTCCTACTCATGACCACAGAATGTGAGCTCAGATCTAGAGGGATGCAGAGGTCACATAGGCTCCCAAGCTGAACATGGGCCCCAGATCATATCAAGTATATTTCCTTTTTTAACAGTAGACCGCTACTCAACCCTCACTTATAGTATTGTGAGGGATTGAACCAGTGACCTCAGCTTCAGGCAGGAAAGTCTTCTGCATAACCATCTCCCTTATGTTGGTCTATTTGGGAAAGTAAAACCCTTAGTATTATTAGCTTTGTTTTTCCGTAGCCAAAGTAGGTTACGTGCTCACCCTTGGATCAGATAATAGCTATTCATATAATCACCTTGATATGTTTACTTCTTGGTCTTTGACATCTTAACATTGAAGTTGAATACAAAATACAAAGTCTGAATTTTGGTGTTATCCAGACTTTAACGTATGTATACTTGAATCAAGCCTCACTCCTAAATTCTGTAATTTTGCATTCAACTATTTATTAAACATCATTTAGAGACTTTTAGATCATATTTACCAAGGTATTTACAATATCTTGTTCTTGTTATGATACAACTCTGCCAAAAAGGTGGTCTTCTTTTCCATACACTTGAATTTGAGTGGCTCTTTGATTGTTCTGGAGATAAATATTATTTAACAACTGAGGCTATATCATAAAAGAAAATACAATTTCTATCTTGTTCACTTTTATTTATACTTTTAGAAGTAGCCACTCTTCTTAGAGGGAGCCAAACATCCACAGCACATTTACTAGTCAAAAATCCTAACTAGTGTCCCACCTGACAGCCAGAGCAAATACCAAACAATGAACTTTCAAACAGCCCAGTCCCTGGCTGTGATAGCACCCTAGTTAAAGAGAAGTGAGGGATTATTTCAGCTGAGTTCTGACCAAACTGCAAATACATAAGCAAATAAAATTTTCCTGTTTTAAGACTCAACTTCGGAAAGACCTGCTAAGCATCAATAGACATATGAAATCAAGATCCAATAGAATTGTCTATCAACACAATTTTCTAAATTGTGACTTTTTCATTGATTGAGATCATTTTTCTATTATTTCAGTTGCTTAGGCTGAAGCACTTGCTGTCAGTTTTGGTGTCTCTTTCACCTTCCCTGTATCCAGTATGCCAAAGGCAACACATTATTTCCTTTGACTTCAAAATATATTCACACTCTACATACTTCCTACAGTTTTCAGTTGGAGTCATCATGCCTCCTAACACTTTCACTACAGGTTACTATCTTCTACCCTTTCACACTTAATGGTCTGTTTTTCATGTGGTGGTCTCTTTATCCTGGAAAGTTAGTAGCGTATGTCCCTTCTTTGTTCAGAATTCACTGAAGTTATTTCCCTTTCACAATGTTTAAACACTCACAACAAACAGCACATGGGTTTATTTTCTCCATTAAATGTTAAACTGGTTGGGAAATTTGAAATATACCAAACTATTTTCTTTTTTTTATTTTTTATTATTATTTTTTTAGACAGATGAAGAGAGAGAAACACCAGAGCACTGCTCAGCTCTGGCTTATAGTGGTGCGGGGGATTGAACCTGGGATTTAGGAGCCTCAGGCATGAGAATCTGTTTGCATAACCATTATGCTGTCTCCCCTGCCCACCAAACTATTTTCAAGCTAATATGTGAAAAGTATTTTTTTCTAAAGTATAAGTATCATGCTTTATTATGTGTACACGAATGTGTGTGTTGCATGTAACATATATGCATACATAGTACTAAACATAGAAATTAATAATAATAAAATATTGAGCACATGAGAAAGGTTTTAGATATCAAAGACAAATTAATAATGAAAATTTAGAAATTATAAATACAACTTAGAGAAAACAAATAAGAAATTGTTAAGTAAATTAGTAGAGATTTTGAACTTTTCTGCTTTTTAAATTTTTTTGGTATTATCTTGATTTATTGGATATGAGAGACAGAAATTGAAAGGGAAGTGGGGGATAGGAAGAGAGACAGAGACACCTGCAAAAATTTAGAGGGAAGGGGGTGATAGGGAGAGATAACTGCAGAAATTGAGAGGGAAGGGGGTAATAAGGAGAGAGACAGAGACACCTGCAGAAATTGAGAGGGAAGGAGATATATGGAGAGAAACAGAGACTGCAGTACTGCTTCACCACTTGTTAAGCTTTCCTCCTGCAGGTGGGGACTAGAGGCTTGAACGCTGTTCCTTGTGCATTGTAACATGCATTCAACCAGGTACACCACCACCCAGCCCCCTACTTTTCTCTATTTTCTTGTGTATCACTGCATATCCATAGACTATGCATTCACATATTAAAAGTTAAAGGAAGAGAATGACTTTTTAAATTCCAAGAATAAAATGAAGTCTCAAATATATTCCCATACACATTTATAACCATAAAATCCAAATATTCTCTTCTAATGAGTCATTATTTATTTTTAACTGATAAGCAATAATATTAGATTAATTGCAAAAATTATTTGAATGCTGTGCAATACCATGTATATATAGAGAATGGAGTTAGTTCTACTAAACAGTATCTTACCTTCTTATGTATAATGATTCCAAAAGTTCATTTGTAGAGAACCTCTTCCACTTGATCTATTATAGATTGATCAAGGTTAGTATAACAAGCCTCTTATTGCTGCTGGTCTACCTGTGATTTTCTTTTAAACTTTTAATATAAACCCTGTCCTCGCCCCACCCCACGACCCCAGCTCCTGTCCTGGGGGTCAGCTCCCCAGCTGGTTGTAAGGAAGAGCTGTGCTAAGATAAGTAAGACAGATAAGATGCACTGTAGTAGGTAGTGATGACAAAGGAAGTAAATTCTAGATAGAATACCTGTATAAAGAAAGGAAAGGAAAGGAAAGGAAAGGAAAGGAAAGGAAAGGAAAGGAAAGGAAAGGAAAGGAAAGGTGTGTGTGTGTGTGTGTGTGTGTGTGTGTGTGTGTGTGTCTCCGTGCAGGCACATACAGGCAGTTAGATGGAGAATTGCAAAGACTGATCAGAGAGCTTTTCAGTTTCCTTTGGTTCTGTATAGGACATTTGATCTTTACAACCCCTGAGAATTAACCCTACGAAGTCTTTTGTTTATTTCCATTTTTTTTACTATTATGTAAACCCACTTGTCCTCAAATGACTGTTCCAGATCTTCTTTGCCATGAATATCTTTTATATCTCTATAGCCATCTTGTCATGTAACTACCCGCAGTTGAGAATATCAAACCAAGCAATGCACATACAAGCCTTTTTTTTTCTTTTTAATGAGCAAGTGTTGAATACTGTCCACTGTGGACTAGGTCATGTCAGCATTTCAGCATTTCCTCTAAGCCCTCAATTCAGTGCATCTTGACACAATTGATATACTCACCACAAGAAAGGCACTGATTGAGATCTTGAAGTATCATGGCATGAATGAGATGTCGCTTCTCCTTACAAGAAGTTTTCTATTTAAATAGGTTTAAACATCTTCAAAAATAAGTAGTTAAAAGAATCTTCCACTGCAAAGTAAGATTCATTTACAGGTTGATATAACTGAAGTTTAAATCTCATTCTAAATTACTTACTGAAGGGACAATTTTCATTAAAGAGCCATATACATAATCCTGAGCTATAAAAAAGGAGACAGTGTATAATTACTGTAGATAGTAAGAACTAGGTTGGTAGCAGCATTAGTTGATGATTAGTAGAGGCTTTGTGGAAAGAAATTTAAAGGAAAAAAATTAGATGAGATGGGAATATATTATATGAAGAGAACATAACAAAAAAAAAGAAAAAGGAATTGGTAGTGACAAATCAGACTATTGGTAAAAATATAAGTACATGACATACATGGAGGAAAAGTATGAAGTAAGACTGGAAGAAGAAAAGCTGGTGAGCTAGAATGGTTGAGAATGAGCCCTTGTTGAAGAAAAATCATGACGATGCCACTTATTTTAATTTACCAAGAAAAAAAACTAATCTGATCCCAGATACTCAAGCCTGTTTTGTGACTCCAAATAACCCCCACTGAGATATCTATCATAATTTTTGATGAGCATTAAGCATTCTTAAATTATGGAATTCTTAGAAGTGGGTTCCTTCAGATAACCATGCTGAGAGGTAGAAGAGGGGGAGGTTAAGAAGAAAAAAAATTTCTCACTCTTTACTCTTGTGACCAAACCCCCCATTCCTGGTTTGAGCACCATCTCTGGTCCCAGCACCCTCTTCTAAGTTCAGTTAGGTTTCATATATATATATATATATATATATATTTTATAAAAAGGAAACACTGATAAAAAAAAAAAAAACAGGATAAGAAGGGTACAACTCCACACAGTTCCCACCACCATCACTCTCTATCCCCTCCCCTCCCCTGATAGCTTTCCTATTCTTTAACTCTCTGGGAGTATGGACCAAGGGACTTAATGGGGATGCAGAAGGTGCAAGGTCTGGCTTCTGTAATTGTTTCCCCGCTGAACATGGACATTGACAGTTTAATCCATACTCCTAGCCTGTCTCTCTCTTTCCCTGGTGGGGCGGGGCTCTAGGAAAGCAGGGCTCCAGAACACATTGGTGGGGTTGTCTGCCCAGGGAAGTCTTATTGGCATCATGGTAACATCTGGAGCCTGGTGGCTAAAAGAAGAGTTAACATATAAAGCCAAACAAATTGTTGACTAATCATGAACCTACAGGCTGGAATAGTGCAGATGAAGATTTGGGGATCTCCGTTTTGTAGTAGGCTTATTTTAGTTATATTCCTAAGGGCCCATGACTATATTAGTGCTTTGTTTTGTTTTGTTTCTGAGCCTGACATCTGATATGCAGGTGGAACCAAGTTATTGTCTGGGGAGATGATATCATGGCTGGAAAAAGGATCAGAAAGCTGGATCAGGGAACAGAGTAGCTCCCAAATATGGGAGAGGTGTATAAATGTTATTGACTGTAAACCCCATTGATTTGATCTGATCTGGGGCCCATGGCACTAATTGTTATAAGGATGGAATAATAAGGAGAAAGAGTATATGGCCTTGATTATATACAGCAGAGACAAAATCCCTGGAACAGATAAAAATGAGGAACTGTGAGCCAGGTCAGTCTCACAGGCTCATTAGCATGAACCAAAAAGCCTGGAAGTATGTCAGCTGTAGACAGAGATGAAACTTGTTAGTGACTGGGAAAGCAATTACATGAATCTGGTGGCTAATTGTGATGGAGTGATGATCTGGTGAGAGGGAAAAATAGGAAAATAGAAAAAAATGTGTGATTCATACTGTGAAAGTTTTGAAATGACTGAATATTAACTCAGAAAGGTTGTCTTTCTTATTTAAAAAATATTTCTCATATTTGGGACACAAAGACATTTCCTTTCTTCATATTCTTATGCGGTGATTATTCTCTTATAGTTTTATCATCAATAACATGTTCATTTCATTAAAGTTTTCCCTTTGCTTTCATAGAGGTTTAACTCTCTATTTTTTTTAATAAAAGAACTCATGTTTCAGTACTTTTCTCAACTTCTTAGAATAGACTTTATCTTTTGTCTTAAAACTGTGAACTGTGCTTTCACTTCTATTGTTATCCAGAAAGACTTTCTAAACTTATCTAAAGTTAAATTCAAACTAGTATTCATGACCATTTTGCTTTCTTTTTTTTTTTTCTTTTAATTAGAACACTGGCTTATGATGGTACAGAGGATTGAACGTGGGATTTTGGAGTTTCATGACTGACGATCTCTTTGCTAAGCACTGTGTATCTACTACTCCCTTTTGCTTCTCTCTTAACATGTTTAACATGTTGACATGTTTTTTCATTGATTCCCCACCAAAGAATTATCACCAGCTCCTCCCCTGACACAGTTTTCCTCCAGCTCTCTCCACATTATTCCTCTAATGTAAGGCTTTGCAAGTTACCTTACCCTCTCTCTTGCTGTTATTTAGCACTTTAGACTTGCTTTTATATTGTTTTACTTTTTAAAAAATATTTTATTTATTTATTTATTCCCTTTTGTTGCCCTTGTTTTATTGTTGTTGTTGTCGTTGTTTGATAGCACAGAGAGAAATGGAGAGAGGAGGGGAAGATGGGGGGGAGAAAGATAACTGCAGACCTGCTTCACCACTTATGAAGCTACTCCACTGCAGGTGGGGAGCCCAGGGCTCAAACCTAGATCCTTACACTTTGTCCTTGTGCTTTGTACCACATGCGTGTAACCTGCTGCACCACCAGCCGACTCCCTGGTTTACTTTAATTACAGCATTTTGTTCAAAATATCACATTTATCCTCTTTTTTATACTTTGTTTCCTTTAGAAATTATTTCTTCGAATATCCAACTTCAACTGAAACTGAACATACTCTACTACCTTTTGCTGTGTGTGTGTAATTATCATTAGTTGTTTTGTACTGCAAAAATGTTATATTTAAATGAATATATTCATTTCCTTTTATCAGTTGTCATTAAACCCTGCCATATCTCATCAGATATCTCTTAGATGTCCCATTGCCCTCTAATATAATTGAGTTTAGCACTAACTCATCTGAAGATGATAAGCAAAAGTTTTTAATTTCTTGATTTCAGGGTCCTCAAACTAGTTTCATTTAATCCACAAAACAATACATCTTTGTATATATAATAATTTAAATAGTATTTATTTTGTTTTCCCTTAAATTTTATTTAATATTGTAAATACCACTGTGTTGGATACTTCCCAAGATTCATAGTTATAGTTGGTATATCAGGAGTTAGGCTGCAGTGCAGTGGGTTAAACGCAGGTGGCGCAAAGTGCAAGGACTGGCGTAAGGATTCCGGTTCAAGCCCTCAGCTCCCCACCTATAGGGGAGTCGCTTCAAAAGCGGTAAAGCAGATCTGCAGGTATCTATCTCCCCCCCCCCCGTCTTCCCCTCCTCTCTCCATTTCTCTCTGTCCTATCCAACAATGATGACATCAATAGCAATAACAATAATAACTACAACAATAAAACAATAAGGGCAACAGAAAGGAATAAAATAAATATTTTTTTAAATCTTAACTTTAAAAAAAAAAGAATGAGCATGTCTTCCTAAATACTGTTTTTTTTCAAACAATATTAATTATTCTTAGAAAGTAATAGTGACATGAGTTTCCTTTATCTAAATACTTTATACAAATGTTTACTGACTGGTTTTCCAAAGGGGAAAAAAAGGCTTAAATATAACTATATATGAAAAATTATTCAAGCTTTGATTTCTAAGTAATACTGCATGAACTTTTAAGTGTCAGCACTGATTATATATGAATAAAGTATAGCATTTTAATATTCTGTTTGAAGTTAAGGCATAGTAGTCAGTATTGTTAAAAGAAAAGGCAAAACATGATACAGTAAATTACTTGAATTCAAGATGTATATATCTCCTGAAAAGTAGACATGAAGCATGTTTTTGAACAATGGAGACTTGAAGTCTTAAAAATATATCCAAATGAAAATAGAAAGCCTCTATAGGCTTAGTTCAGCCTACAAAAGTCAGTTTCTCCCCTCCCTTGACATTTTTAAGGTCAGAGATTGCTACCATCTCAACAAATAAAATAAAATTAATGATTTTCTTAAAGCTGCAAATTTGTTTTCTATTTAAAGTAAAGGATATATAGGAAATCACAGTATGATACTGAAAATTTGATTCACCCACCTTAGAAATAATCTCTTATGTATTTAGTTAGTTATTAGTGGTTAGAGACAGAGGGAAATTGAGAGGGTACGGAGAGATAGAAAGGGAGAGACAGAGAGACACCTGCAGCCCTGTTTCACCACTCAAGAAGCTTTCCCCCTACAGGGGCTTGAGCCTGGGTCCTTGTGCACTGTAATCTGTACCCTTACCCAGTGCAGCACTCCCTGGCCCCAGAAATAATCTCTAAGAGAGATGCAATATGCTCACTTCTCTTTGTCCTCCTCCTCCTCCTTCTTTACCCCCTCCTTCATCCTCCTCATCTCAGTCAACAGGCTGTATGTTGTCTCTATAAATCTAGCCTTATATCCCTATGAGTGTGAATGACTTGCTTCCTTCATGAGAAATATTTAAATAACGTGGCATCTTAATGTTCAACAAATTGTCAGATCATAGTGTCAGATCATATTGTTAAATCATCTGTGACTGACTATATACATAAACTTTTAGAATATACTCAACAATATATGCAATTAGTGAAACTTCAGTATTAGTTGAAATAGTAAGGAATATAGCCCACTTAAGCACCATGCTCTACAGTATATTTTGCATGATCTATCATCCCATATATTAAAGAAATTACATTTGAATCAAGAGTAATAGGAATAATGTAGTTTAAGAATGTACAAAAAATACCAGGATTGTCAAATAGCACACCTTTCTCTATAGAACTTTAAGTGAGAATTGATACAAACTAAAATGACAAATAAAAGGAAAGTATTGTATTACTTTTATCAGGAATTTTCTTTTAAAGTGTACGATAGAAGTTCTTTTCAAAGTTCACTTGCACCCTGAAGATGGAAACACTGACATATTATCCATGTCTACCATGTGTTTCATCTTCACTCCTTAATCATAGACATGAGTCTTGCATCTTAGTTCCCTACTTGGCTATAAGTAGGAAAAAGGACTGGCAGTAATTACGATGCCCTGAGTAGCAGTGCAGCTCTGTGATTAGCAAAGAAAACTAAGTCGGGAAGTTCACATTCTGTCCCATCTGCAGAGAAAAAAAGCTAGTTCCAAATCATTGCATGAACTGAATGGAAACCCAGGATAGTCACACATTAATAGAAAAACCTTTTATAATTTCTTAAGGAATCTGATCAGTAACACAACAATAACAAAAGAGAAAAAGAGACGTTTAGAAGGTTTCTTTCTCGGTTGACCTATAAAAACTTGGTTTAGTTTATTTCAGTGTGGAATATGTAGGGTAAGTTAGAGAGATCTTTCTGGTGTGCAGCGTAGACTAAAGGTTGTGAAACAACTAAAACGTTTCTGTCAAATATTCACTGTCATGAACAGTGAGAGTCCAGGCTTAGAAATCTATAGAATAAATGTTTCATGGGAAATGTTTTAAATTGTAGGGAAACATCAAATATTGTATATGAAGAATACCAAAATGAATAAAAGATGAAGCATTCATTCAATAAAACCATTTTAAATTTGTAAATAAACTAAAAGTGTGTGTGTGTGTGTGTGTGTGTACGTGTTAAACCAGTGCAATCATAATAAAGCAGTATTATAAACAAAATAAAGTGCGAGCTATATTTTGAGGTGGTTTGCCTTATGTTCTATAGGATTACAAATACCCGCCCTCCCAAAAAAAGTTTTCTTTTGTGAAAGATATCCATCCACACTTTAATGCACACACATCATACTTTTTTATTTAACTGTTCAATATTGCAAAGCAGTGGATCAACAAGAAATCTAAGGTAAAGCTTAAGGGAAACAAAAACAAGAATGAGATTTGTAAACAAATGCCAATTTAAAACATATGTTTATGTGCCAGGATCTTGTGCATGAATGACTCCTGGGATCAGTTATTTCTTTTTATTTCAGACATGTATTTACTGAGACAGAGGGAAAGACAGAGAGGGACTTGACAACACTGAGCATCACCTGTTACATATAGTGACACCCTCATGAGCTATCAGAGTTCAGATAAGTCTGTGTGTATGACAAGGTACATGGCATGCTAGATGAGCTATTTTATGTCCCTTCCTCTTCCTCAATATAGTTTCTTTTTTGTTGTTGTTGCCCTTGTTGTTTTTCATTGTTGTTGTAGTTACTATTGTTGTTAGATAGGGCAGAGAGAAATGGAGAGAGGAGAGGAAGACAGAGAGGGGGAGAGAAAAATAGAAACCTACAGACCTGCTTCATCGTCTTTGAAGCGACTCCCCTGCAGGTGGGGAGCCAGGGCTTGAACCGGGACCCTTACACAGGACTCTTAACACTGGTCCTTGCGCTTTGCGCCATGTGCTCTTAACCTGCTGCGCTACTGCCAACTCCCTCAATATATTTTCAAACCTAAAATGGGAGAACCCATGTGACCTGTATTTTATAGACCAGCTCTTAATTTGTTAATGAAAAGGGACACTTAACCATATAATTTTTAACATTTTCAGTGTTGACACCCTACTTTCCTGATTTGTAGGGATTTACAAGTTGCACGTTTTAATTCCTGCTAGCATTTTCCTAAAGTTATTATTTACTTTTTAAAATTTCTGCCACTAAACAGCCAACTTCAGGAGGAACACTATGTCTACTTAATTTCATATCAGTTCCTGCCTAGCACATAATATTAATATTTGTTGAATGAGCAGTTGGCTGCAGTAACAAATGCAACAGAAAATCTTCTGACAAATCAATGACAATAGAAAACAGTGTTCAAAGTTATACCATCTCTAGACCCTTCTCTTTTTTAGCAGAATGCTGTCCTTTCTGTGGTTGAGTTCTTTTTATAAGAGCTTCTAAGGAATAGTAGCATATTCAAGACATGAATGGTGTTTTGAGATTGGCAGGTAATACTTTTTCTAAACAAAATTGCACATAAGTGAAGAAAAAGGAAATGTGAAGAAATGTCACAGGAATAGAGAAGGTTTTTCATTACACCATATTTCTCATAGGGTATGAAGTGTACTGATTCATATATTCATTTGATGTATATTTTGTTTTACTTGCACCCTGAAGACGGAAACACTGACATATTGTCCTAGATGGGAATTCAGTTAGTATGAGTTTAAAGTAATTTAGTGAAACTGCTAAGACATTTAAAATTTTAATCAGCTTGTATATATATATATATGTATGTATATACTCAGCTCATGTAAAAAGTAGCCTCTACTGCTAATCTTTAGGATCCCTTTGCTTTTACTTATCATTTTTGTAGATACAATAAGTAAGTCACTGTTCTTAAATCACTTGATGGTGGGAAATGATTATTTGCAAGATTTTTTTTGACACATATGTGCAGGTTCCCCCACCCCCTTGATAGATATCAGCATACCACACCCTCCCACCAATTAAACCTCTTTCTCTACCATAAGACCCTGGGTTTTCATAACCTTTTGAGCCCCTCCCACCTCCCCTCTTGAGAGTTCCTGACTTTGTTACAGTAGACTCTCTATATAATTAAAGTTTCACACAGCATTTTCCTCTATTGTTTTTCTTAAATCCTAGCTGTCTCTGAGACCATCCAGCATTCATTCTTCTTTTTCTCAGATATTTCACTGGATATAATTCCTTCAACTTCCATCCATATTGAAGCAAAAGAGAGTTCATCATTTCTTTTTGCTAAGTAGTATTCCTCTGCATATATACCTCATCATCGCTCATTTGGTATTAGACCCTTCAGTTGTTTCTAAATTTTGACTATTATAAATAATCCTACTATGAACATAAGTGTACAGAGATCTTTTATGAGTATGCATTCTTGTGTTTTCTGAAAAGATATCTAGTAGAGGACTTGGAAAATATATAAATCCATTTTTAACATCTTTAGAAAGTCAGCCCATTCTCCTTCTTCTTCTTCTAGCGTTTGCCCTTCTTCCGTAGCCAGTCAACAGCATCAGGTTGAGCCTGATGTAAAGTTTCGAGACCTCCTTTGAATCTGGAGAGGTGGCAGTCGTTGACTATGTGGGTCATAGTCTGTCTGTAGCCGCAGGGGCAGTTCGGGTCGTCTCTGGCTCCCCAGCGATGGAACATAGCTGCGCACCGGCCATGGCCTGTTCGATAGCGATTGAGGAGGGCCCAATCATAACGTGCTAGGTCAAAGCCGGGTTGACGCTTGCAGGGGTCTGTGATGAGGTGTTTGTTCTTTACCTCAGCTGACTGCCAGCTCTGTTTCCAAGAGACTGGAACAGAGAAGTTCAGTGTAGGTGTAGGGGACCAGATTGGGTGACGAGACGTCAAGCGTTGGACAGGGTGGGCGAAGATATCCGCGTATATTGGCAGGTCCGGTCGAGCGTAGATGTGGGAAATGAAATTAGATGATGCCGCATCCCGACGAATATCTGGCGGGGCGATGTTGCTAAGAACTGGCAGCCATGGAACCGGGGTGGAACGGATGGTTCCAGAAATTATCCTCATGGAGGAATAAAATTTGGAATTGACCAAGTGGACATGGGGGCTAAGGAACCATACTGGGGCACAGTATTCTGCAGTGGAATAGCATAATGCCAGAGATGATGATCGCAGTGTGGAAGCGCTCACGCCCCATGAGGAGCTGGCCAGTCTTGCAATGATGTTATTCCTCGCGCCCACCTTTGCTGCAGTTTTTATGAGATGTTCGTGAAATGACAGGGTGCGATCGAGAGTAACGCCAAGATAGACTGGCTGGGCTTCATGCAGGATTCTCGTATCACCAAGCTGCACATTAAGCTCACGTGAGGCCGAGGCATGGTATAGATGGAAAACAGATGATACCGTTTTTGCAGTGCTAGGGATTAGTCGCCATTTTTTACAGTAATCAGATATCAGAGACATGTCTTTCGTGAGTGTTTCCTCAAGGATGTCGAACTTTGATGCCTGAGTTGCACAGCAGATGTTATCGGCGTAGATGAACTTCCTTGAAGAAGTTTCTGGGAGGTCATTGATGTAAATATTAAATAGCGTAGGAGCGAAAACAGAGCCCTGGGGGAGGCCACTTGAGACAAATCTCCATCTGCTAGACTTGTCACCCAGATGTACCCGGAATCTTCTGTTTTGGAGAAGAAACGATATAGTGTTGGCCACCCATGGAGGAAGGCATCTTGAGATCTTGACCAGGAGACCACAGTGCCAGACCGTGTCAAGATATTGGCTTATGATGATAGGAGGGATTGAACCTGGGTTCTTAGAGCCTTAGGCGTGAGCCTTTTTTCATAACCATTATGCTGTCTTCTCCACCTTATTTTTTTAATTGAAGAAATGTTTTACCAGATTGTTGTTTCAAGGGTACAATTTTTGTTTGCTTATTTATTGTCCCCACTGGGACTTTGCCAATTTGGACTGTCATTTTCTCTTTTTTTATTGTTATTAATTTATTTATAAAATAAAAGATATTGACAAGACCATAGGATAAGAGCGGTACAATTCCACACAGTTTCTACCACCAGAGTTCTGTATCCCATCCCCTCCTTTGAAAGCTTTCCAATTCTTTATCCCTCTGGGAACATGGACCCAGGGTCATTATGGGGTGCAGAGGTGGAAGGCCTGGCTTCCGTAATTGCTTCTCCACTGAACATGGGTGTTGTCAGGTCAAGCAAGACTCCCAGCCTGTTTCTATCTTTCCCTACTGGGGCAGGGCTCTGGAGAGGTGGGAGTCCAGGGTACATTGGTGAATCTTCTATCCAGAAAGGTCAGGTTGACATCATGGTAGCATCTGCAACTTGGTGGCTGAAAAAACATTAAGATATAAAACAGAACAAATTGTTTAGTAGTCAGGAAGGCAAGACTATAGCAGATGACTTGGGATCTCCATTTTGGAAAAAGTTAGTAGGTCTATTTTAGGTATATTCCTGCTGGGTTAGCTTCGCGGGTGGGAGAGAGACAACCAGGGACTCATGACTGACCTGGAAACGCAGATCAGTCTTTATTGATGATGAATGCAGTGCAAGCTATATATCTCTCATCACAATCCTGTCCTGTATATCTCCTGAGGTGGAAATGTCAGGTCCGAAGAGGATGTACGTAAGATAGGGGGTGGGGAGAAGGAACCAGTGAGGATGAAACCAGTGTGAACAGAACAGTGATTATGTAGATAGACCACAGCATCAAGCAATGCAACAGAAGGTTTTAGAAACAGAATTTGAAAGCAGACCAACATATTCCAAGGGGCCTATGACTTTATTAAATTTTGCCTAAACCTGACAGTTAACATGTAGGTGAACCAAAGCCATTGTCTGGGGAGATGGTGTCAGAGTTGGAAATAGTACTAGAAAGTTGGATCAGGGAAGAGAGTAGCTCCCAAATACAAGCAAGGTATATAAGTATCATTTTATGGTATCTTTTCTTTATGTCTTTCTACTTGCTTGCTGTTTTGGGTCACTGCAAACTATTGTGTACTTTTGCTTCAAGGTCTATATTTCTGGAGCTAAAGGGTTGGCATTCCAAGCCTGGTTTCTGTGGACACAATCCGAAGTGAAACGTGTAGAGGTGGTCCCAGTTGCATTGATTTGGTTGAGCTCAGCAGATGCAGTATCCAATGGTATAGGTTGAGTGAAACATACAGAAAGACAAGCTATGCCACGGAATTTCCAGGACTGGGAGAAATATGGGTTTTATAGAGAATGGGAAAGGCTCCTGCTGTCTTGGAGTTTAAGAAGGCAATAGCATGTGATTATTGTAACCAAGTTACTACGGAATTTGGTTTACTTTGAAAATCCCATAGTTAGGGTTTGCTGTATTATACAAGACCTTACCATGATTTATTCTATTTAATGCTAATTACGTATAGCTGTATCTCATATAGTGACACAAGCAGTTACTTCTGGTCTCCCTGGTCTAAAACTATAGGTGATTTAATATTTCAATTAAACAGTCATTATTAGAAATGTATTAAAAATTTGTGCCCACTGTTAAAATTCAATCAGGTTACCGATTTGAAACCTCAAGTGTTTAGACTGAAGGAATATATACTCGGCAGTGGGGTTTATGCATTAAAAAGTTTGAGAGTTTTAATCTATTTTTCCCCTCACATACTGATTAAACAGTGATTTATTAGAATATAAGTTAATAGAAGTGTATATTAACACCATTCCCACCACCAAAGGTCTGTGTCCCCACCCCTACACCCCTATAGTGACGCTAAAATCTACCCTCTCCCCCCACCCAGAGTTTGTCACTTTGGTGAGATACTCCAAACTCAGTCAAATTCTGCTTTATTTTTCCTTGTCTGTTCTTTCTCAGTTTCTGTTTATGAGTAGGATCATACAATACTCATCTTTTTCTTTCTGACTTATCTCACTTAACATGATTTCTTCTACCTTCTTTCAAGATGGGTCAGAGAAGATGACCCATTATTCTTAATAGCTGAGTAGTATTCTATTAAGTATGGCTGGACTGTCATTTTCTTTTCAGAGAAAAAGAAACAGAGACAGGGAAAGGCAAGGACATTACATAGTTAAAACTTCTGGGGACCGGGCAGTGGAGCACCTGATTGAATGCACATGTTACAGTGCTCAAGAACCTGGGTTTGAGCCCCAGGTCCCCACCTGCAGAGGGAAACCTTTGCAAGTGGTAAAGCAGGGTTGCTGGTGTCTCTCTAACTTTCCTTCTCTATCTCTTCTACCCTCTTGATTTCTGTCTATCTCTATCCAATAAATAAAAATAATAAAATAAAAATAAAATAAAAAACTTCTGCAGTGTTGTAGGTGCCAGACTTGAACATGGCAACGTGTATGAACATTATTCTAGTGGACTATTATTTATGCAAGAACATTATTCTAGTGAACTGTTTTGATGACCTTCCAAAGTATAATTTCACTTTTTAAAAGTATTTATTTATTTATTAGTGGATAGAGACAGAGAGAAATTGAAAATACAAATGGAAAGAATCCAAGTCAAAATTATTATTTTTAATAATTTGTTTTTAAAATATCTTTATTTACTGGATAGAGACAGCTAGAAATCAAGGGGATGGGGGAGGTCTAGAGGGACAGAGAAAAAAAAACACCTGCAGCACTGCTTCACCAGTCCCAAAGCTTTCCCTCAACACGTGGAGGCCAGGGGCTTGAACCAGGGTCCTGCCACATTGTAACATGTACGCTCAAACAGGTGTGCTACTACCCAGCTCCTTCCAAGCCAAAATTATATAACACATCAAATAAGTACCAAAAAAGCAGTGTATCAAAAAAACATGGAACTACAAAGACATAATATTAAAACATCAGCACTTTAACTGGAATCTCAAACCACAAAATCCCTAAATTGTTCCATAAATAACTAAACAGATAAACATGATGAATCTTATATATGAGTTTGGGTTTCATAAAGAAAAATCAAATTCAACCAGCTTGGATAATCCACACAAAGTTTAAATGTCTTTCCTCCTATCTGACACATAAAGGGACAAATCATAATGTAGGAAAATAAAACCCAGTCTAAAATGTTGCACTGCATCTTTATTTTATTTTATTTTTTTATTTTTTAAGTTGCCATTTTTATTATTATTATTATTTTATTTAAGAAAGGATTAATTAACAAAACCATAGGGTAGGAGGGGTACAACTCCACACAATTCCCACCACCCAGTCTCCATATCCCACCCCCTCCCCTGATAGCTTTCCCATTCTCTATCCCTCTGGTAGCATGGACGCAGGGCTGTTGTGGGTTGCAGACGGTAGAAGGTCTGGCTTCTGTGATTGCTTCCCCGCTGAACATGGACGTTGACTGGTCGGTCCATACTCCCAGTCTGCCTCTCTCTTTCCCTAGTAGGGTGAGTCTCTGGGGAAGCGGAGCTCCAGGACACATTGGTGGGGTCTTCAGTCCAGGGAAGCCTGGCTGGCATTCTGATGACATCTGGAACCTGGTGACTGAAAAGAAAGTTAACATACGAAGCCAAACAAATTGCTGAGCAATCATGGACCCATAGCTTGGAATAGTGGAGAGGAAGTGTTAGGGGGATACTCACTGCAAACTCTAGTGTACTTCTGCTTTCAGGTATATATTTTGCAGTAGTTTACGGATACGTGTGAACATATGCTCTCTCTCACAGAAACTGGTGTATATCTAGGTTTTGGGACTTTGTTAGAAAGTGAACCATCTGAGATGGAATTAGAGTATACTATGAAAGGAAAGGTCTCACCCGAGTAATGAAGCTGAAGGCTTGTCATTCCACACGTGAAGTCTCTGTACACAGTATGAAGTGAAGCATGTTGAGGTGGCAATTGTTGTGTTGGTTAGGTTGTGATAGGCAGATGCAATATTATTTGATATGGATTGGGAGAGGCATATGGGAAAGTGGGCCCTATCCAAGGGTTCCAGGACTGGGGGAAGTAGGGGCTCTATAGTGGAGATGTGAGGTTCCTGCTGTCTTAGGGTTCAAAAAGACAATCGATAGTTAATGGTATCATCACATTAATTGGTAATTGGGTTAACTTTGAAAAGTCCTTTTGTTAGGGTTTGCTGTACAGTACCCAGTATCTTGTATATAGCTGTGCTATTGGATGCTTCTGATCTATTTGGTCTAGGCTTTTGAGAGAGTCTGCATATCAATTACACAGCCTATATATTAAAAAGATTCAGTTTGTGTTTTGAAAAACTTCGAGACATACAATTAATTTTCCCCCTCTCATATTAATTAACTAGTGATTTATATGTCTACATTTTACTAGGAGTGTTCATAAACACCATTCCCACCACCAAAATACTGTGACCCATCCCTCCCACCCACTCCCACCCCCCACTGGCCCAGGAAGCTGCATGTCTACCCCTCACCACAGGGTTTTTACTTTGGTGCCCTACTTACAATTTGGTCAGGTCCTGCTTTTCGTTTCCCTTTCAGATCTTCTTACTCAACTTCTGTTGATGAGTGGGATCATCCCATACTCATCTATATCTTTCTGACTTAGCTCACTTAACATAATTCCTTCTAGCTCTCTGACCAAGATGGGTCAGAGAAGGTGGGTTCATTGTTCTTAATACCTGCATGGTATTCCATTGTGTATATGTACCACAACTTTCTCAGCCACTTATCTCTTGTTGGGCACCTTTTTTTTAGCCAGAGCACTGCCCAGCTCTAGATCTCCTCAGAGGAGATCCAAAAGGCTAACAAACGTATGAAAAACTGCTCCAGGTCACTGATTGTCAGAGAAATGCAAATTAAGACAACACTAAGATACCACCTCACTCATGTAAGAATGGCATACATCAAAAAGGACAGCAGCAACAAATGCTGGAGAGGTTGTGGGGACAGAGGAACCCTTTTACATTGCTGGTGGGAATGTAAATTGGTACAGCCTCTGTGGAGAGCAGTCTGGAAAACTCTCAGAAGGCTAGACATGGACCTTCCATATGATCCAGTAATTCCTCTCCTGGGCTTATACCCCAAGGACTCCATAACACCCAACCAAAAAGAGGTGTGTACTCCTATGTTCATAGCAGCACAATTCATAATAGCTAAAACCTGGAAGCAACCCAGGTGCCCAACAACAGATGAGTGGCTGAGAAAGCTGTGGTATATATACACAATGGAATACTATGCAGCTATCAAGAACAATGAACCCACCTTCTCTGACCCATCTTGGACAGAGCACTGCATCTTTTTAAAGTTGACCTAATTATTTTAAAAGACCTTCAATGGAGATTTGTCAAATTTTTTTTTAAGCGATCCATAGGAAGTATTGATATTAGCTGCGAGACTTTCCTGTGCGGCCTTTACTAAACTGAGATTATAACACAGCAACACAGCATTTGATTTTGAAGAGTTTGAAATTTTCTGGGTCAGGGATAGTGTGAGAATTATTTTTAGGGCAGCTGTAACTGAGCTAGTATGTTAAAGGTGATTTTCTTGGCTGTGTCATCCAGTTTTGCAAGTACTTCAGTGCAGCAGTTTTTGAACTCAAATGGAGACAACATCAATATGCAATGCCATTACTGGACCTTAATATCTCATGGAGTCTTAAAGTCCAGTGAGAAGGGTTTGCTTTTCTTCCCATTACTAAAGACCTCTGTTAGATACCCAACATCTATTATCATTGATTATGTAGTAAGTTGATCTGTGTTATATCATTACATTATATTACTTTTGGGGCAAGGTGGTGCCACACCTGGTTGAGAGCATGTTACATGCTCAAGGACCCTGGTTCGAGCCCCTGACCCCCACCTGCAGGGGAGAAGTTATACAAGTGGTGAAGCATTATGTAAGTGTCTCTCTTTCTTTCTCTCTCTATCACCCTTTCTCCTCTTGATTTCTGACTATCTTTGTCTAATAAATAAAGATAATAAAAATAAATTTAAAAATTAAATTTCTCATAAAATTCACCCCAAAGCTTCCTAAGCTTGCAAATTGTGTTTTTCTATATGTAACTATTATAATTAAAGGTGTATTCTTCAGTTTCAATTTAAAGAGAAAATTATTTCTTAGCATTCATAAAATATTGCTTGCTTTTTGTAGATAAAAGAATTTGAGTTTTCTTCTTAAGTTGGTAAGTTATCCAGAGAAATGATTCATTCTTATAGTCAGACCAAGCTCCCTATCTCACAATAAAATCACAACCATTTGCCAATAGAAAATGTGAGCACAATCTATATTAAAAGTAGTGGACAAAAGTCAGTTGAGTAAGTGCCCAGATCTTTTGTTCCTTTACGAAGTAATAGCCCTTGACCTGTGTGAGTGTGTTTTTTTATCCCCCTCCTCCTCCTTTTTAATGAGACAGCGCCAACTTCTGGATTACCTTTTGTTGTTGTTGTTGTTTTAAAATTTTTATTTTTAAAAATGAAACACTGACAAAAAACATAGGATATGAGGGGTAACAATTCCACACAATTCCTACCACCGGAACTCTGTATCCCATCCCATCCCCTGATAGCTTCCCTATTCTTTATCCCTCTGGGAGTGTGGACAGAGGGTCATTATGGGGTGCAGAAAGTGGAAGGTCTGGCTTCTATAATTGCTTCCCCGCTGAACATGGGCGTTGGCAGGTTGATCCATACTTCCAGCCTCTCTCTCTCTCTCTCTCTCTCTCTCTTTCTCTAGTGAGGCAGGGCTCAGGGAAGCAGAGCTCCAGGACACGGTGGGGTCATCTACCCAGGAAGTCCGGTTGACATCATGGTAGCATCTGGAACCTGGTGGCTGAAAAAAGAGTTAACATATAAAGCCAAACAAATTGTTTACTAATCATGAACCTAAAGGCTGGAATAGTTCAGATAAAGAGTTGGGGTGTCTCCTTTTTATAGATAGTTAGTAGTCCTATTTTAGTTATATTCCAAAGAGCCCATGACTATACTAGTTTGTTTGTTTGTTTGTTTTTCCTGAGTCTGACATCGATATGCAAGTGGATTCAAATTATTGTCTGGGGAGATAATATCATGGCTGGAAAAAGTCAGGCAGAAGACAGGAGAGAAAAGAGAGATACCCTAGTATACCAGAGCTGCCCCTAATGTTATGGCATTCCCATGTGGTGGACCTTGAACCAGGATCACACACATGGAAAGACAGGAACTCTGTCCAATGAGCCAGCTCTATCCCCATTTAAGAGCTAAAATTTGTCCTAAAAGAATAAATAGAAGACTGTAGTTTACCTCTCTCTTAAATAGTTTATGTTATTTTTAATAAACTTTGATACAATATGTAGCTCCCTTAAAAATTTTAAAAAGCTAGGTTTCAATACAAATAAAGATTTTTGTCATGCCTACTTTAACCCAGATCTAACAAATAAATATTTTTTCTTGATACAGACTTTTGCCCTTCTGATCTTTCTGATTTATAGAGCTTATAAATATGAATGAAAGTTTCTTTAGGATTAATGTACTTGAAATTCCAGCCACACCTCTTTTTTTACACAATTATAAAGCCCAATGTTTTTATATGGTATTTTCAAGAAAAAAAGCCTTTAAAATAAATCGAAAAATTATGCATAGTGATTACATATATTTTATGTAATTTATAATTTTTATGATTAATAACTAGAGTAAATAAATACAAAACGTGAAGGTAATTCTTTTGGTTTTTGTGTGTAGTTTCTTTTTACTAATCTGTGATCATTTCTATGTATGTTTTTAGGTATGCACAGAATGCACATTTTTGTTTTCTTGAATCAATGCTGTATTTTTCTAAACTTAGTCACTGTTGTTATCTGACAAGTAAAAAATAATCAAAACAAAAACTTCAATGGATAGGACCTCAAAGAATAAGCCTTAATTATCCAAAAGCATGGATTTCTCTGTTGTAATATGTATATTTACTGAATGAAAAATGTAGTAGAAAGCATGGGTTATTTATCTTCTATCTCTCTACATTTAATATTTACCTGTTTGGTTTCAGCATACTCTTCGATTTTTTTATGATAATGCGTATTTTTAGAATACTTTAGTAGTGTTATTGGAGAGCTAATGTTCACAGTGCAGTTGTTTACACATGGGTACATTTTTTTCTTTTTTAAACACTTTTAATATCTTATTTATTTATTTATTATTAGAGACAGAGAAACTGAGAGGGGAGGGGAGATAGAAAGGGAGAGAGACAGAGAGACACCTGCAGCCCTGCTTCACCACTCATGAAGCTTTCCCTCTGCAAGTGGGGACCAGGGGCTTGAATCTAGGTCCGTGCACAATGTAATGTGAGCGCTTAACCAGGTGTACCCTCAATTCTTCATTTTTCTGTGTTGTTTATAGAACACTCACCCACAACTTAGGTCCTTTTCCTCCGTAACGCACCAAGACCCCAATACCCTCTCTAGCCTCTCCTATTCTCTCTTTCCCCAGAGTCCTTTGCTTTGGTGCAACACACCACATCCAATCCAAGTTTCACTTTGTGCTTTCCTTTTCTGTCCATGTTTCTTGAGTTCCACTTATAAGTAAGGTCATCTGGTATTTCTATTTTTTTTTCTTCCTTGAAACATCTTCATTTATTCCAGATCTATGATAGAGAGCTTTGCTGAAGCAGATTCTTATACTAGTCATTTTCTTCCACATTATATTTAACACTGAGATTCCTAGAAGAGTGTCTGTTTTTATATGAATCCATATTCTCAGATGATTTCTCAGAATAATTAATGAATTCAAATTAAAACACCTACATGCAACTGTCAAAAGTTATATTACTTCATGTATTACATGTATTATATATTTTAATGATATAGTTAAACCTTCAGCTACCACAGTTATTATATTTAAATTTTTGTAATTGCTGAGTGTTATAACTATGATTATGTATAAGAAGGGAAAAAGACCATTGTCCACACTGAGCTTACAATCAATCAGGACATAAAATATTAATAAAAAGTAACGCTATAAGAAAATGGAACTTTTTCATTCTAATCCATCCATGAAAAAAATCCAGGGTGTATTAATCACAGAGAATACAAGTGGTATCTTGAAGAACATTATATTTAAGGTATGAACCAGGAATAAATTTTACATGCAGGTTGGAGGAGAATGTTTCATACAGAGAGTAAGATAAAAGATTCTTTGGTAGAACTTTGAATTCATCCTTGTGATTTTTAAAGATGGCTAAATCTTTTTACAATAAGTTATTTTACTATAAGTATACCTTAATTTGTATACTAACATTTCAATGTATTATATTATGTTTGTTTTGCTACTATGCATGTTACTGTTGTTACTATATGTTTCATGCATATTACAATAGATCAACAATTCAATTTCAGCTATTTGTTCTGGACTGAGTGGGGGCAGCTGCCTTGCATTGGAAAGGCTCGTTTAGATGGCTCAGAGAAGGTCGTCCTCGTAAGCATGGGAATAGCATGGCCCAGTGGCATCTCCATTGACTATGAGGTATGTTGGATTTCTTTTCTTACGTATTTAAAGTGCAATTACTGCCCACTTACATTAGTTCACTTTCAGTATTTTCCTAAATAAAACCACTTGTCTTACTGCTTTTTGACCGATCCTTAGGAAAATAAAGTGTACTGGTGTGATGCTCGGACAGACAAGATAGAAAGAATCGACCTTGAAACTGGAGGGAATCGCGAGGTGGTGCTGTCAGGGAGCAATGTGGATATGTTTTCAGTGGCAGTCTTTGGAGCTTACATCTACTGGTCTGACAGGTAACTTATTTTGTTCAGGAATCTCAAAGTGTTATTTCAGTGCTGGCAGTACTGTCTTTGTAGGATTAGCTATACCATAGGGGGAAAAAAAAACCCCAAAAAATCTCATAATGCCATCTAATTTCCACAAAAAAGGTTGAGTAAACACTCTTCCTCTTCCAGGCTGCAGAACTGCAGTGTCACAGACTAAAGTTGGTGTCTTCCTCCTCTTCTGATCATTTACCATTCATTATCTTCAGCATAAATAATCGACTTGATTGAAATTACAAAAAAATAAATAAATAAAGAGTGTTGATCATCTATGTCTTCTTGACAGAGCACATGCCAATGGATCCATCAGAAGGGGACACAAGAATGATGCCACAGAAGCCATAACCATGAGAACAGGTCTTGGAGTCAACCTGAAGGAGGTGAAAATCTTTAACCGAGTCAGAGAGAAAGGTCAGTACTTGTGTAATAAATGCAATTTATCTCTTTTTTTCATATTCATTAAGATTAAATGAGGACTTGTTCTTACATAGTCTTCAAAACCATATGATACTATAGCATCCTATAAAATTATATAGTAGCCTCGTAATATAAATATGTAATAATTCACACATAGATTGTTTTTTTTCTTTGTATGGAAGGGGTTAATGCTTTACAGTGCAATCATTGATATATGAATACAATTTCATTATGTACCAGGACCTCACAATTCTCTTCCACCTCTCCCTTCCCCCCTTCTTTCTTTCCCTCAAGTCCTTGACTTTGATGCTGTACCTTGTCCATTCCATGTTTCACTTCCTGTTCTCCCTCCCTGTCTCTATTCATCAAGTCTCACTTACAAGTGAGATCATTTGGCATTTGTCTTTCTATTTTTGCCTTATCTCACTTAGCATGATGATTATTGCTTTTTACCTGGAGCAGTGCTTATACTTGAAGATAATAATGCTATATCTTCTATTGTCTTTTGGGTTAAGAAATACAGAAATATATATATATATGTGTGTGTGTATGTTTGTGTGTGTATATACATCTATATAAGTGTGTGTATATATATGTATATATATATATATATGAAAAATATAGAGAATAACTAGGACAGCACTAAGTAAAAATTAGCTAAAATATTTATATGAGTAGTATGAAGCTTAAGGAACTGCTCAGGGATTCAAGCCCTGGTTCCCCAACTTCAAGGGGGTTGCTTCACAAGTAGTGACACAAGTCTGCAAATTGCAAGTGTCTCTCTGTCTCTCTCTCCCTCTCTATCCCCCCTCCCCTCTCAATTTCTCTCTGTCCTAGCCAATAAAAATGAAAAATGGCTGCCAGGAGTGGTGGATTCTTAGTGCTGGCACCAAGCCCCAGCAATAACCCTGGGATATATATATGTGTATATATATATATATATATATATATATATATATATATATATATATATTATAATGAATAAAATAATATCTCTCCTTATTTATTTAATAAGAGATACATCAATAACCATCATTTATTAAAGTGTGAGATTGAGGAACCAGGCAGTGGCACACTTGATTAAGCACACATGTTATAATTCACAAGGCCCCAGGTTCAATCCCCCAGACCCCTTCTTTTTTTTTTATTTATTTTTTATTTAAGAAAAGATAAATTGACAAATCCATAGGGTAGGAGGGGTACAACTCCACACAATTCCCACCACCCAATCTCCATATCCCACCCCTCCCCTGATAGCTTTCCAATTCTCTATCCCTCTGTGAGCATGGACCCAGGGCCATTGTGGGTTGCAGAAGGTGGAAGGTCTGGCTTCTGTAATTGCTTCCCCACTGAACATGGACGTTGACTGGTCAGTCCATACTCACAGTCTGCCTCTCTCTTTCCCTAGTAGGGTGGGTCTCTGGGGAAGCGGAGCTCCAGGGCACATTAGTGGGGTCTTCAATCCAGGGAAGCCTGGCTGGCATTCTGATGGCATCTGGAACCTGGTGACTGAAAAGAGAGTTAACATACAAAGCCAAACAAATTGCTGAGCAATCATGGACCCAAAGGTTGGAATAGTGGAGAGGAAATGTTAGGGGGTTACTCACTGCAAACTCTAGTGTACTTCTGCTTTCAGGTATATATTTTGCAGTAGTTTATGGATACGTGTGAACATATGCTCTCTCTCACAGAAACTGGTGTATATCTAGGTTTTGGGTCTTTGTTAGAAAGTGAACCACCTGGGATGTAATTAGAGAATACTATGTAAGGAAAGGTCTCACCTGAGTAATGAAGCTGAAGGGTTGTTCATTACCCCAGACCCCTTCTAAAGGAATAAGCTTAACAAGTGGTGAAGAAGTTTTACAGATGTGTGTGTATGTGTGTATGTCTTTTACTACTTCCCACTTCCTTCTTATTTTCTCCCTCTGTCCTATCAAACAAAATACAATAAATAGAATTAATTACTATAAAAATGAAATTTAAACTGATATTACAATGATTTGTATTTTTAAAAACACTTCTAATAATATAGTTAATTTTCTAGACTGTCAAGGAATAAATACTGACTGTAAAGGTAAAAGTAATCACAAAAATTTTAACAGCATATTACATATTCACTCAAATTGGAGTAAAAACCTTATGCCCAATATCTTTAGGATATAAAAAAATAAGGTTTCAGTAATATTGGAGTCAAAAATTTCTTTGAAACTTTACATACTGCATAGAAACATTTTATACCAGTGCTTCTTTGGTGCATACACTTCATGTTAGAGTTAGTTACTTCCAAGAAATGTTATAGGACACAAAAATTTGAAAAAGTAATTATACACTTAACTGTTAAAGAAAATATTAATGTTTTTACTCAGTGTGGGAAAGAGAAGAAGAGTATTATCTTTAAAATAAGCTATCTGGACTGGGAAGATTGCACAGTGTT
This sequence comes from Erinaceus europaeus, assembly GCF_950295315.1. NCBI lineage: Eukaryota > Metazoa > Chordata > Mammalia > Eulipotyphla > Erinaceidae > Erinaceus > Erinaceus europaeus. The sequence goes on along the minus strand of NC_080179.1, from coordinate 59,856,098 downwards.
TATGTAAGAAGACTTACATGCCTGAGTGAGTCCTTAGGTTCAATCACCAACTGAACTATAGCTCAAACTGAAAAGTGTTATGATTAAAACTAAATGATAAAGGAATCTTAAATCCAAGATGTTAAACTGCTGTTACTTTAAGTCAATATCTGAGTATGATGACTTTTTTATTTACCAGCCTAAGAGTTAAAAATAAAAACCAGAATAATCAACACTAACACTTTAAACATTTCTCTAAAATAAAACTGTCATTTAAGAAGCACAAGGAAAACATAAATGTATCTTTGTGTATTTTTTCCCTTGATAGGGACCAATGTTTGTGCCAAAGACAATGGTGGATGTCAGCAGCTCTGTCTTTATCGAGGAAATTCTCAGAGAACTTGTGCTTGTGCCCATGGATATTTGGCAGAGGATGGAGTTTCTTGCTTAAGGCATGAAGGTTATTTGCTATATTCGGGGAGGACAATATTAAAAAGTATACATCTTTCTGATGAAACCAATTTAAATTCACCAATAAGGCCATATGAGAATCCAGATTATTTCAAGAATGTCATAGCTTTGGCTTTTGACTACAATCAAAGAAGAGGTACCAACCGAATTTTCTACAGTGATGCACACTTTGGAAACATACAGCTTATTAAAGATAACTGGGAAGACAGACAAGTAATCGTTGAAAGTAAGTACAAAAGTTTATTTTTAAATATTTTTGTGGAAGGGAGTATCAGTTGAATTAGCAAATAAATTAATTGCATATAGTGATTATATTTCCTTATAGTTTGTATTCAGGAATTAATTCAACTATATCATGTCACCTCCAGAAGTCAAAGAATCAACTAACTGCTAATGTGTTTGGAATGTATATTCTGGGCTATTAGTCACTTTTCATGGAAACCTAATATAGTATAGTTCTTCACAGTGAATGAAATTATGTCTTTAAAAATCTCTGACTCAGGGGCAGAGTAATGGCACAACATGTTACCATGTGCAAGGACCAGGGTTCAAGCCCTCACCCTGTCCCTACCTGCAAGGTTGACACTTCAATGGTGAACCAAGTGCCAAAAGTGTCTCTCTTCCTCTCTTCCTTTTTTTTTTAATTGATTTAATTTATTTATAAAATAAAAAATATCAGCAAGACCATAGAGCAAGAGGAATACAATTCCATACAGTTTCCACCATCAGAGTACCTTATCCCATCCCCTCCCTTGAAAGCTTTCCTGTTCTTTACTTCTCTGGGAGTATGGACCCAGGGTTGTTTTGGGGATGCAGAAGGTGGAAGGCCTGGTTTCTGTAATTGCTTCTCTGCTGAACATGGGTCCACTCTTCCTTTCTAATTCTCCCTTCCCTTTCAATTTTTCATTGTCTTATCTAATAAAAACAAAATACTAATTAAGAAGAATGAAAGAAAAATGAAAAGGGGAAAATGGCTGCCAGGAGCAGGGCATTAGTCCTTCAGGCACTGAGCTCCAGTCATAAGCCCAGTGGCAATATAAAAATAAAAATAATCTCTGACATATATTCAATAAATTATGTATTCTCTAGAATATATGTAAATACATTTATATGCATACATAGGTATACATATAATCACTGAAATTTTATTGTTGTAATTCTACTAAATACATAAAATTTTAAAATATTTTATGGTCATGGTGGTTCAAGCATGTTATTGTGAGAAAACTTAATTTTCTCATCCAATAAGAAAAAGATTATCATCTCTATCTCTCTGATTCTAATAATTTCTTTTTCTCTCTCCCCAGTCTCATTGTATGCTGGTCAGTCTTCATTAATTTTTATGTTTTAAATTAATATATCAATATGTTGTAAAATGTTCAAGTGGTTTTGATTTTAAAATGATAAGGCATAGGTCTCATTACTGAAATATGCATTTACTCACACCTGTCAACAATTAACTATACAGAGCTGCTTCCTATAACATATGTATTTTTATGAATTGAATAACCCTATATTTATTATTCATTATTTTATCTTATTTATTTTCTCTTTTGTTTCCCTTGTTGTAGTTATTATTGTTGTAGTTGTTAGATAGGACAGAGAGAAATGGAAAGAGGAGGGGAAAACAGAGAGGGGGAGAGAAAGATAGACACCTACAAACTAGCTTCACTGCCTGTGAAGGGACTCCCCTGCTGGTGGGGAGCTGGGGCCTCAAACCTGGATCCTTACGCTGGTCCTTGCACTTTGCACCACGTGCGATTAACCTGCTGCGCTACCACCCAAGTCCCATTATTCAGTTTTTTAACTAATAGTATATATTTTCTGGGTTTTATTATTTTAATTCATGATTTAAAATTATATAAAACAATATATAAAAACATAATAGTATAAATCCATACTGTTCCCACCACCAGAGTTCTGTGTTACCATCACATTCCAATGGAAACTCCATTTTTTTCTACAATTATACTTTTGCTTCCTTTCTTTTTTTCTTTTTTCTTTTACTAGTGATTTAATAATGATTAGCAAGATTGTAGGATAAGAGGGGTAGAATTCCATACACTTCCCACCACCAGAGTTCTGTAACCCATCCTCTCCATTGGAAGTTTCCCTGTTCTTTATCATGGACCAAAGATCCATATGGGATGCAGAAGGTGGGAGGTCTGGCTTCTGTAATTGCTTCTCTGCTGGACAAGGGTATTGACAGGTTGATCCATACCCCTAGCCTGTTTCTGTCTTTCCTTAGTGGCGAGGGGCTCTGGGGAGACGGGGTTCTAGGATATATTGGTGTGTGCCCATGGAAGTCAGGTTGGTGTAATCTACAACTTTGTGGCTGAAAAGCATCAAGATACAAAGTAGAAAAAATTGTTTAATAATCAGGAACCTAAAGTAGGAAAATAGCAGATGAAATCTGGGGTCTTCATGTTGGAAAAAGCTAGAAAGTCTATTTTACATATATTTCAAGGGGGCATGACTTTATTAATTTTTGCCTGAGCCCAACAGCTAACATGCAAGTGTGTTGTAAGTGTTGTCTGGGAAGATGGTGTCAGAGTTGAGAATAGAACTAGAAATCTGGATCAGAGCGGGTCCATTTCTGTGGAGATTAAATTTGGGGCCAGGTGGTGGCACACCTGGTTAAAAGCACACATTACAGTGTACAAGGACCTGGGTTCAAGCCCCTGGTCCTCACCTGCAGGGGGAAAGCTTTGTGAATGGTGAAGGAGAGCTGTATGTGTCTCTCTGTCTCTTTCACTCTCCATCTCTCCCTCTCTTCTCAATTTCTGTCTCTATCCAATAAGTTTTTTTTTTTTTTTTTTTTTTTTTAGCAATGAGGTTAAATTCTAAATGATATATACTAGAGGTTCTCTCTGATAAATTACAAAAATCATCAGAATGGTGACTGCTGAGTTATATCCCACTTTGTTTTTAGCCTAGGGTTTTTTGTTTGTTTATTTGCTCTTTTGCTTGTTTTTTGCCTCTGGTTTAAATCTTGGAAGTATATGATTGGGGTAAGATTGGGATGCTGGAATCTTAGTACAACCTGCCCCCCTGCTCCTCAGACACAGTCCCATACTATAGGGTTCTCTTCCATGTTATAGTTTGTTAACATATGATGGAGTTTCTTTCTCGGAGGGAAGGTCCCTCTGTGTCCTCGATGTAGAAGCTCATATGTCTGGGTTTCCTACCAGTTTCTGTGCAGATTATTTCATGTATTGATATACCTTTGCTGTCAATGTGGGAGATAATAAGTACAGATTCTCCCTATTTGGCCATATTTAAATATGTGAGCCTTCAGCATGTATCTCCTCAGTATTATGTGTGTGTGATAAAATACAGAATCTTGTAAAACTTGTATCTACTGCTGGAAAAAATACAGAGGGGACCAGTTGGTGGCACACCTTGTAGAGCAAGGACCCAGCATCAAGCCTCCAGTCCCCACCTACAGAGGGAAAGCTTCAGGAATGGTGAAGCAGGGCTGAGGGTATCTCTGTTGTTTCTCTCTCTCTCCCTCCCCCTTCACTCTCAATTTCTCTCTGTCTCTATCCAATTATAAATAAAAAAATTAAAAAATAAGAAAAAACGGGTTAAGCGCAGGTGGCGCAAAGCACAAGGACCGGTATAAGGATCCCGGTTCGAACCCCGGCTCCCCACCTGCAGGAGAGTCGCTTCACAGGAGGTGAAGCAGGTCTGCAGGTGTCTGTCTTTCTCTCCTCCTCTCTGTCTTCCCCTCCTCTCTCCATTTCTCTCTGTCCTATCCAACAACAACAACAACAATAATAACTACAACAATAAAACAACAAGGGCAACAAAGGGAATCAATAAATAAAATAAATATTTTTTAAAAATAAGAAAAAGTACAGAGTAGGCATAGATCACATCATCATCTGTTTTAATAAAAGTTTGGAGTGTGTTTGCTTTGTTTGTCAACCTCTCTCTGCATGATCTTTCTCACATTTCTTTCTTTTTTTTTTAAGAAAGGATTAATTAACAAAACCATAGGGTAGGAGGGGTACAATTCCACACAATTCCCACCACCCAATCTCCATTTCCCACCCCCTCACCTGATAGCTTTCCCATTCTCTATCCCTCTGGGAGCATGGACCCAGGGTCATTGAGGTTTGCAGAAGGTAGAAGGTCTGGCTCCTGTAATTGCTTCCCCGCTGAACATGGGCGTTGACTGGTCGGTCCATACTCCCAGTCTGCCTCTCTCTTTCCCTAGTAGGGTGGGTCTCTGGGGAAGCGGAGCTCCAGGACACATTGGTGGGTCTTTCTCACATTTCTAACAACCTCTTATTTACTTCTACAGTGAAATTATTTATTCTAGATATGATATATAAATAGAATCATGCAAGATTTGTCCTTTTGTATATCGTTTATTTGGCATGGCATAATAATTTTATGGTTCACTCATCTTTATTATTAAACAGTATGTTTAAATCACCTTATAAAGGAAATGTGGTCTTACATATTGTTGTCATCATATGGTTGGAGAATTTCCCATTGTATATATAGTCCATATTTTTATCATTTACCTGTTTGTGAATACTTGGCCTATGATTGGGCTATTATGAAAAAATAACTACAGTGAATATTGCCATACTAACATCTCAAATAAGAAATTCTGATTTAAATCATTAGATGGAGAAAAAATGAGAAAGTATTGAAATACATAGTAGGAGTCAGGACTACATCATTCTCACTTTGGCTACATTATGTTCAATGAAGTATTTAAAAAAAGATTTTATTTATTTATTTTCCTTTTTATTTTTATCATTGTTATGGTTATTATTGTTGTTATTGATATTGTTGTTGCCATATAGTCCAAAGAGAAATTGAGAGAGGAGGGGAAGATAGAGAGGGGGAGAGAAAGATACCTGCAGATCTGCTTCACTGCTTGAGAAGCAACCCCCCTGCAGGTGGGGAGCTAGGGGCTCAAACCAGCGTGCTTACGCTGGTCCTTGAGTTTTGGGCCATGTGCACTTAACCTGCTGCATTACCACCTGACCCTCTTAATGAAGTTTTAATACCATCCCTTAAAGAAGAGAGCCTGTAGACAGTTGTTACAACATTGAAAATCCTGATTCCAAGTGGTAAATTACACTGAAAAGATACTAATCAAAATATATATTTAAAAAAATTATTCTAACTCTTCAGAATTAAAGTTAAAGAAACTGACAACACTGTAGTGATTGCAGGTATTAATTCACATATGCAGGGATGAAGGCAAATATAATGACTATAATTTGGGAATCAGTAAAGTTGAAAAAAAAAAACAAATTCTCCCCCCCATGCTACTGTCAGTTTCTTCATAAATCTAAAAACAACTTTTTTAAAAATTTGTGTGAGAAAGTTTGTGTAAATATACATAATTTAATTTAAAACCTCAGGTTACTGCACTTGTAACATACTTGCAGTTATTTAAGATAATTATCTTTGTCTTAAATTATTTTTTGATTATGTGTTAGGATAATTAAACAACTGTAGTTAATTATGTCATTAGATAATTTTGAGTCTTTGGGTGAATTTCTACATTCTAGTGTTGGGAAAAAAATTAACTGGATGTGAGAATGGCCAGTAAGAGCAGGAACATTTAGTGTGTGAAGGAAATTTCTTAGAAAAAAAAAAAAATAAGGATATGTTGGTTTCAGACAGCAACTTAAGTTCAAGCATGAACATTGTAAAGATTCTGAAGAGATGGGCAGCAGCAAAAGATATATTACCAAATCTTCTCATGTCCCTACCGACCTAGGGAAGGCAGACCAGGCCCAGTAACTTAGCATGCTAGGGAGAAAAGGCAGACAGGTTTCCTCTTTTGTCTTACCCTCTCCTCACTTGCCTCTTCTGGTACAAAAGTTGGGTAGTCTCTCTTAGAACCCCTTGTTTCCAGGTAATCCTGGCTGCTAGTTCAAGTGTGTTGCACGCTTTTTATGCAAATTCTAGCACCTAGGCTATATGTTCTCTTCCACTATCTCTCTGGGAATTATAGTATATACAGATATGAAGTAGTATATTCAGGGAAGAGTAGGATTTAAAAATTAACTGGCATGAAGCTGCATTCATACTTTACAAAAACTTTTCAGGATAATCTTGCCTTCTTCCCTAAGAAGTTCCTAACTAGTTTTAAACATTTCAGCCCTTTGTTTAAGTTGTATAGGGGAGTTTATAGTTTGATTTTCTAGAAAAACAAAAGCAAAAACAATATACACAATAAAGCAGTCAATTCCCTCTAAAATGAACCAAGTTCCAGACAAACATACATAAATACAAAATGTCAATGTAAATGAAATTACACAAATACTTGAGGGGGGGAAGAAACATTTTGAAATTTCAGAATTGGCGTTTATGATCTTGAAATGAGAAACCTATAGGCTCCTGGTAGACACCCATTTCTATATTCCAGCATCTGAGTGGTTGGTTCTGATGGTAGCCAACCTGCTCTCACCTTTATTGTCAGCTCCTTGATGGACACCCTCAGGTTTGAAAAATGAGGTAACTATAGCCACTGAAAATATTTAAATATTTATTAAATACTTACAATATACTCTAAATTAGGTATGAGTAAATAAAGTTGAGCAGAATATATTTTTTCTCAAAAGGGTTGTAAATGAATTATAGGACAGCATAGGGACATATGTAGAAACTTGAAAAATAAAAAGTGAGCATGCAGTTCTATCAGATTTCAACAAATTATCAGCATTATGAAAAATAAGATAGCCTAATATAGGAACAGATGTAATAAATGGCCTAACAAGACAAAGTAGAAAATTTGTATATAACACTTTCTTTCATAGAGACTTAACAAAATACAAATATTCACTAAAGATAAGTGGATATGAATAGATAATTTAATAAATGAGACAATCTCATCATGTGAATATATCACATGCAAAAAGAACATATTAGAGCACATATGTTACAGTGTTCAAGGATCCATGTTTGAGCCCTGGTCTCACTTACAAGGGAAAAGCTTTGCGAGTGGTTAAGCAGGGCTGCAGGTGTCTCTCTGTCTCTCTGTCTCTCTGTCACCACCTTCCCTCTCGATTTCTGGCTGTCTCTATCCAATAAATAGATAAAGATAATAAAAAAAATTAAGGGACATATTATCAACAACTATCAAAACAATAATGCTTAACTGAAAATGAATCAAGAGGTAGATCAATACAGAAATAATATTTGATTTCCTGAGTGCTCTTTTAAGGTGCCATAATAATAATTATTATTGTCTATATTTCTGCATATAACAAAGTATCACTATAATGACTAGGGATATGTGGATATATATATATATATATATATATATATATTTGGTTTGCTTTTTTTTCTTTGTTTCCTTTTAATTCCATTAGGGCATGACACATAAATGATTTTCCCATTGCTAAGTGTACTGTTTTCATTCAGGTAGAGAGATACCACAGTGCTAGAAGTTCCCTGGGTGCCATGCAACTCTCATGTGGGATTTTGGACTTGAGCCTAAGCCATGGCATAAAAGACATATTTCCTACCTAGCCTGCGGAGATAACATGAGTCGCTTCACAAGTGGTGAAGCAGGTCTGCAGGTGTCTGTCTTTCTCTCCCCTCTCTGTATTCCCCTCCTCTCTCCATTTCTCTGTCCTATCCAACAACAACAACAACAATGGCAACAATAACGACAACAAGGACAACAAGATGGAAAAAAAAATGGCTTCCAAGAGCAGTATATTTATAGCGCAGGCACTGATCCCAAGTGATACCACTGAAGGAAAAAAAAAAAAGAGGGAGTGAGACAGAGAGACATCTGCTGCCCTGCTTCACCATTCGTGAAGCTTTCTCCCTACAAGTGAGGATGGGGGGCTGGAAGCCAGGTCCTTGCACATTGTAGCATGTACACTCAAGCAGTTGCACCACCACCCAGCCCCTGCCATAGGTTTCTATTTAAATAACTAGCCTAGGAATTAAGAGATGAGTTGTATTAATTAACTTCAATTACATAATGAGCATGCCAGTGGTCAGTGTCTTAAAACAACTGGTTTATATTAAAAATGAAATAAATTCATTCATTTGTTCTACTGTGCATTGGCTGGGCAGTTCTGGTCTGTGCCAGCTCTTCACATCTCTTGCCAGCTGGTAGGCCAGATGGTAGCTGGATGATCAAGGATTGCCTTTCTCTTATGTGTAGCAGTTGGCAGATTATGTTCTGAGCAAGTAGACCCCAAGTTCCTCCTTATCCATCAGGCTAACCTAGGATGGCCGCAGGGTCCCAGGGCAGAACTGGATCCAATATGCAAATATTTTACAAGCCATATTTACAAATGTCTCATTAGTCAGGGAAAGTGCCATAGCCAAGTCCAGATTCAAAGCATGGAAAAACAGACTCACAGTGATAGGAGGAGCTAAAAAGGGGTGGGGTGGGTTACATATATATGGCGGGAAGAATTTGCTACATCTGTAGTCAGCATAGTATTAAAATTATCAGCCTATCTCCAAACCTCCTGAACATGAACACTTGGCTTGCCATTTTGAAACTCATTTTGCTCTTGGTTTTATTTGCTATATAATGGTTTTTGACAACCAGTAATGGACAATGAACTTCAAATCAATCTATATTTTATGGTGAATAAATAAAATGAAACAGGGATAAATTAATTATCTAGTGGGAAAAAAAGATAAAACAAAACTGTGCAATGGGTAGTGAGTTTAATGACAGTGAATAGATTCTATCACCTTCAAAAGTATACTTTTTATTTTCAGATTTAGTACAGATAATGCTGAATTTTTCTCACACGTTCCCTGTAATTAGTTGTTATTACGTCACTTTGATTGTGCCACATATTTATGTAAGCAGTGTGAACGGAAAAACAAGTTTGTAGTTTTGACTTGAAAAGGGTAAGTTATAAGTGGCAATGCTGGAAAAAAATTGTAATGTAGTTTTAGAAGAGAAATTTTTCATAAGAAGTAATAAAAGAAAGTATACACATTAAAACTTTCCTCTCCTTTTGAGAGATTTATGGTGTGAATTCAGCAGATAAAATCAATGTACTGTGAATTATAAATAAGTCTTTGAGGACTGAATGTCAAAATCAAAATTCTTAAAAAAAAAAAAAAAAGGTAGAGAACTTTTAGAAATAGACAAGGACACAAGTGAATCCAGGTTTTCCCTTGAAAGAAGATGACAATTTGTATGCATGAAGTTATTGTTTCAAAGAGCAAGATATTTTGATTTGATATACTGACTAAAACATATTCAAATGTTTAGACTTATTGCGGGGATAGATAGCATAATGGTTATGCAAGTGATTCTCATGCCTGAGGCTTCAGAGTCCTAGATTCAACCATAATCCAGAGAGAGTTAGCTATGCTCTGGTAAAAAATAAATTAAAAAAAAAAAAAACGATAATAATAATAATAATACTAATAATAAGGCAGGGGGTAGATGGCATATTGGTTATGCAGAGACTCTCATGCCTGAGGCTCTGAAGTCCTAAATTTAATCCCCCACCCATAAGGCAGACCTGATCAGTGCTCTGGTAAAATAATAATAATAGTAGTAATAACAATAATAAATAATTATTAAATTAAAATTAAAATTACTTACAATATTAAAATAAACACATTTACTAGAAATAACTGAGTATTACTTACATATTCTCCCTGCTATTCTGACATTTTTTCTTGCTCAGATCTCTAAAAGAGAGCTTAAAAAATTGATAATTAAGCAAACCATGTCATAAATGTTTCATTAGACAAATATTCATATACATGTTTTCCTTGAGTTTTAATTATATAGTTCTTAAAAGATCTAGATAAAATTAAATTATGCTCCAAATTGTTGCACAGTCTTATTTGTAACACCATGACATAGTATGCCATTTAGATTGTCACTTTTGCAGAGTGGCTGTCTCAGTAATGGTAAATGTCGTGTTCAGTTGAATGTTGTCAGCTGTTACAAATCTCATTAACTTTTTTATACATCTACAAAGTGGAATTTGCAGGAGGAAGTTTTTTTTTTCCTTTTTGCTATTAACAAACTAGAACAAACTTCTATGTTGACAAAGCTAAATGTGCACAATATTTTTCTCCAACTCTGTATTATTTCCTTCCCATGTCTTTAGGCGATTTCAGTCAGTGAGCTCTCATTTTTACCTCTTTCACAATCTTTCTTGGCAATGACAGCATTATTATTTATGCTGCAGAGCACATATCAGTCTCTGCTCAGTTTCTAAAAACTCTTAACTCTTTCTTTCCTTTTTACTATAACTTGCAACAGAACGAAGGTGCTCACTTCTTGATATTAAGTCCTTGAACTTAGTGTTTCTTCAGTTTGAACAGTATAATTCCACTGCATCTAGCTTATTCAGTCGTTTACATTAAGCTGCTTTTACCTTTTCCCTACGTTATAGCTATGATTCTACTTTTCTCACTCTGTTCTTCAACTAGTTCTCTGCTGACCACATTCATTTTTTGTCAAATATGAACTGAGAGGTAAGGCAGCTCATTGTGTCAATAAAATGACCTAACTATCAAATGCTTCTGCCTGTCTGTTTTATTTTTGACTCTACAAGTGTGGTTCCCACAGAAATGTCATACTTCTGCAAACATTTTCCTTTTTAGAATGCTTGGTTCATAATAGAACTTTATTATTTATTATTATCTCTGTCTATAGTTGCTTACTGTTCTTCTCATCAATGGAATAGTCTAGACATTTACTGAAATTTTCATTTGATATATGTTAATGTAATCCCAAACTGTACCAAAGTCATCTACCCACTTAAAAGTCAGAACCCCTTCTATTACTTACTTAGTAAAGCCATTCCAATCACTAGATAACCTCACATTTATTATTATCATTTAACTGCATCTGCTGTTGTATTCCACGACCTATACATTCTTTTTTATTTTATATTATTTTTTAATTTTTATATTACAGAATTACATGTCAACATGGGTTTGAATCCACACAATTCCCACCACCAGAGTTCTGAATCTTCACTCTCCCCACTGCAATTCACCATAGTTCCTCTACAGTTGTAGACATGGGCCAACCAGATGGTCTCTACAACTGTCCACATTTATACAAAGTTGCCCCTTATTTTTCTGATTCAATCCTCTTCCCACTCTTAAACTCATAACATTGTAGCTACCTCCATATGTCCTTATCCTTTTCCTACTCTCTCTCTGGGTGCTGATGGAGCTGGAGGGCAGAGTCCCTTTATCTTCATCCTATCACTTCTCCCCTACTGGGTGTATGGATCAAGGTTGTTTATGGGGAGCAGAAGTTATGGCTTCTGTAGTTGCTTTTCTGTTGAGCATGGGCATTGAAAGGTTGATCCATCCCCCCCGCCCTAGAGGACCAGAGCTCTGGAGGTGCAAGGGTTCAGGACACATTGGTGAGTCCGTCTGTCCAGAAAAGTCGGGGTGGAGTCATGGCGGCATCTGTAACTTGCTATCTGGAAAGTGGTATGACCTAAGTTGAGACAAGATGGTTTCTTGTTGTGTGCGGGCTGCGGAAAAGAGAGAGAGGGGATCCGGAGCGAAGAGGAAACACAAATCTTTATTTGCGCTGGCACCTCAGAGTTGGGTGCTAGACAGGCAGGTTGGGCGGACTTTGTTTTGTGGCAGGGTGACTGTGCCTGTCTTAGGATGGGGATCAGCCTTCCGTCTTACCCGTCATTGGAACACCTGGTCATTTTTTCGCAGTAGTACCAGGTGCCCTGTCTTAGGTGCCCTGTCTTAGGTTGACTGGATAGCACTAGTTTCCTCTTACCCGTCATTGGCTAGCCAGCCCTCTACATGGTGGACGTTCTGATTGAGGGGGGCAAATCCTCCACAGCAACTCAAAATTCTGCCATGTCCAGCTTATGATAGTGAGTTTGTATAGGTTGCATCTTTATGGCATCAATCTGTTGCCGCAAAAAGGCCATGAGCTTGTTAAGAATTATAGGACCGTGGTCTTGGAGGTGTTGCAGTGGATAAGGCATTAAACTCTCAAGCGTGAGGTCCCAAGTTCGATCCCTGGCAGCACATGTACCAGAATGATATCTGGTTCTTTCTCTTTCCTCCTCTCTTTCTCATTAATAAATAAATTAAAATGTTGAAAAAAAATTATAGGACCTATTGTGAGCAAAAGAAGTAAAACAAGCTAGGGTCCCACAACTAAGGGTAGACAGCTAAGGAAGGGGAATGTATCCATTGGTATGAAGAGGTGGGATCATATCTTAAGTCTAAGGGAAGCAGTCAGTGGATGTTATTTCCAGGGGAACAGCCATTTGTCTTTGGGGTAGTAAAGGATGTCCATGGCATGGGTGATGTTATAAAGGGAAACATCTTTAAATTGTTGGCTGACAAAGGCAGGCCTATGGTGGCAAGACAAGATACACCAGTTAAGTTTACAAGAATATGTGAATGTTGTTAATTCACATAGGTTGGATATGGAGGAACTTCTTACAGTTTAATACCTTACCATATGAACAGATGATTCCTCATATGAAAGCTTGATAGCTGTAATCACTTACTTGTGAAAAAAAAAAAACTTGTAACAAGTTAGAGGTTTACTATAATTGACTTTGGACTATAAACAGACTCAGGTTACTTAGAGAGTTAAGGCATGTTAGTGACAATGGTTTTAACATTTAGAGTACTCTGAGCAGATGGGTCATACAAAAATTTTGGTCATTCAACACGCTCACTCACAAAACACAACTGGCCAGTCATAACATAAGACATTCAGGGAAGGGGTAGCAGAGAGGGCTCTGTGAGCCAACTTTTGTAGGTTCTGCCATGTCATATTATGGATCCTGGGATGTATCCTGTGGCTAGTCCTCTTGTATTTCTTGTTCTTCAGGGATAACAGTGCCATCATGAGGGTATTGTCGGACATGGCTGGCAGGAACCCAGACAGGTTTAGAGTAACTATGTGTAAAAATGCATGCAAAACCTCTTCCCATGGTCAATAGAGGGTCAGGCCCTTTCCAAATTTTATCAAGTGGGTCTTTCCATTTGACCTTAATAGATGGGAGAGTAGATGGTGTTTGCCAGTGAAGAATAATAGGAGGTAAGCCCGAGTTATTGTAAATATTAAAGAGATTTAACATAGTTAAGGCTTTTGCTAGCTGGATATTGGGGGGGTACATTCCTCCTTTATCTTTATTTAATTGAGTCTTAAGGGTTTGATGGGCCCTCTCGACAATGCCTTGTCCCTGTGGATTATAGGGAATGCCTGTGGTATGAGTAATGTTCCAGAGGGAACAAAAATCTTTAAATTGTTTGTTGGTAAATGCAGATCCATTGTCAGTTTTCAGTTGAAGAGGTAAGCCCATCATAGCAAAACAGGAGAGCATATGGCTTATAAGCTTTTTAGAGCTCTCTGAGTTCTTTAGAGGAGTATGGGTGCCACACCTGAGGATTTTGTCTAGTTGAGGCCACATTTACCGGGAAGGTGTGGATTTGGTTCAATAACACTGGGGAGAGATCTACGGAAGTGGAAGGTGCCGTGGAAACTACTGTAGTGGCAGGGGAAACTGAACACGTATCTACAGGGATGGAGCTCTCAGGGTGGACTGCAAATGGTTTAAGGTCCCTAAATGCTGAAAAAATATCCTTTAACTCTCATATCTCAGCCATGAGGAGTCGAAGGAGAGGAAGCCACAGGGTCTCTTAATGATGAGGTATTAGCAGGGGGAGGAGTCAAAGAAGCGGAAGCCGCAGCAAGAGAAACTGAACCTGTGTCTGTGGGGGAAGTGGAAGGAGGAATCAGAGAAGTGTCCGAACACATGTCTGTGGGGACAAAGGAGCGGCCGAACACATGTCTGTGGGGGCAGCAGGGGGAGGGGTCAAGGAAGCAGAAGCTGCCGCAGGAGAAACCGAACACGTGTCTCCAGAGGCAGCAGTTTTGGGGCTGACTGCAGATTGCTTAGGGTATTTAAGTCTTAAGCAAATATCCTTTAACTCCCGTTATCTCAGCCTCAAGGTCACTTAACCTTTTGGCAGGAGGCCTTGTACATATCCTGAAAATAGTAAATATAGCCATGAGAACCCATGGTGTAGCAAAAATTAAAGCGTCTCTGAGATCAAAAGCCTGTCCCAGGAGAGAAGGATAGAATGTCTGGGACACTTCCTCATAAAACGCAAAAAATCCCATGGTGAGGGGAAACACAGGGCCACAGAGTCAGGCGGCTGCCACTTACCTGTGTCTGGGCAGCTTTTCTGGACCTCAGGCCAGGCGTGAGTGCGGGACACGTCGGGCGTCAGATGTTGTTGTGCGTGGGCCGCGGAGAAGAGAGAGAGGGGATCCAGAGCGAAGAGGAAACACAAATCTTTATTTGTGCTGGCACCTCAGAGTTGGGTGCTAGACAGGCAGGTTGGGCCACATGGAGGTAGCGAAAATGGCCGCCTCATGCAGTAACCTTTCCTGTGTCTGAACACTGGAGTGAAGCGCTGGCAAGAGAGCGAGGTGCAGAAGAAGAAGGGTTTTTATAGGAGTAGCTTTTGCGAGAATGGGAAGGGGGAGGAGTAACCATAGCACTCCAGGATAGGATAATAACTCTCATGAGAATGTGAGGGGGGAGGAATAACCAAAGCACTCCAGATATCGCGGGGATATAGACAATACCCTGAGGGCACAACATGGCTGAACAGGCACTCCAAGAATGTCCCAACTCTCGCGGGAACCAGCAGTAGCCTGAGGGGACAACATGGCAGATGTTAAGATGTAACTGCATCTGCACAATTTCCCAGCAATGGTTAATAAACAGAAACCAAAAAGTAGGATCAGAGCAGATGAGATTAGGGATTTTAAGATAGAAGGAAGCTAGGAGAACCATGTTGGATATGTTCATGGGGGGCATATAATTATAGTAGTTTTGCTTGAGTTTGGTAGCTAGCCTGAGGTTGGATGAGAATATTGTCTGAGAGAATGGAGTCAGAGTAGAGAAAAGGACTAGAAAGTTGGGTTAGGGCAGGGAGTATCTCCATTCATATATATAAATTCTGTGGCTAAAATTAACTGTTTACCTCCATCCACAAGTTCCAGGGCCCATATGTAAATACGTATTTATATTTAGCACCAGAGCTTGTGTAACCTCTGAGTCCCTATGGTCTAAGCTTAGAGCTCATGGTCACATCTAAGGAACATTGCAGGCTGCATTCATTTCAGGACAAGTCTTTTTCAAGTGGCAGGGCAGGATACCCCCAGCCTTCCTTCAGAGACTGGGGCTACCCCTACCATCATTGCTTTATGGTAGAGCCAAGGTCCTAAGAGGGCCCACAAGATGCTATTGTTTATGGAAGCGACCAGTGGTAGTGGAGAGAGGGACCCTTTAGAGGTCAAGGTCTATCATATGTGTATGAGAATCCAAGGATTCCCTAACCAGGGCCCCAGATGATCAGGTAATGTAATATTGACCAAACAGGCCAGTATTAAGTGAGCCAGTCTCTTGCCCTTATCCAAATTTTATGTTCCTTTATTTTTCTGATTATCTTAGATTTTATCTTAGTTGTTTAGGCATTGAGTATCATTTGTTGAGCCCAACCAGAGTTAGGTTTTTGGGGAATCTGTCTTCTTTGGGCCTTTCTGCTAGGCTGTCCTGCTAATTTTGTCTAAATCCAACCAATTACATAATTTATAATGCCTTCTTTAGGCACTTCAACCATTTTTGAGCACATTAAGTTATATGATTGCTCCTTGTTTATGAATTTGTGTATACCTGTATCCTGTATCCTAAACCCTCGCCTAATCTGGTATATGTTACTTAGTTAAGTGACGTACCATCTAACTTGTATGTAGGTAGTCCCATCTGTTAGGAAAGTTCTCACCAGATTTGAAAAGTTGCGAAGTTGACTGCTCAGGCTGTATCTCTGGTTATGGTCCACAGTAGGATTTCAAAAGCAGCATAACATGAGATGGCAATACCAGTAGCAATTTGGTAGAAGTTGAGAAAGTTGGTATGGCATGATAGTCTAAAATGAAAATCCTTTATAGAATATAAACTTTTGTGTTTTTATATATTTTCATAATTACTGGAATTTGAATGGGCCAGCACATGCTGAGATGAAGGGACACACAGTTCATCTGATGCTCTCCTGTCTGCTTAGGATGCCAGGGACACTTAAGTCTGGAGCAACTTGTATAGGTGTAAGTGATCCTTTAGTTGTCCCTAGAGATTTTTGGATAATAAGAAAAAACAAGAGTAATCAAGATATTTAAAAGACATCTGCAATAACCTTCCTACTCTACCA
Organism: Erinaceus europaeus; assembly: GCF_950295315.1. Classification (NCBI taxonomy): domain Eukaryota; kingdom Metazoa; phylum Chordata; class Mammalia; order Eulipotyphla; family Erinaceidae; genus Erinaceus; species Erinaceus europaeus. The sequence continues at coordinate 59,839,436 of NC_080179.1, read as the reverse complement.
GTGTTAACTAGAGAACAGTTAGAGTTCAATGAGAAAAACAACATTTGTTTCAGAAAGCTCGTGTTAACAAAGAAAACATGTTCCCCATAATCTTTCACCAGGGTGACATGAACCATGTATTTATACTTAGAAGTCAAATTGAGCAGTTGACTAGCTGTATCTTATGGAAGACTGGACACTTAATCTGTGAATTTCATAACATTTTCTCATTCTCTAATTTATCTACATTGCTAATATTCAAATACATCCAGAATGCAAGAGAACAAGTTACAGAATAGCAAAGTTTCATGTTAGCGTCTGGATATAACATGTAACATAGCAGCACAATGGGTTATACTAAGGTGGCATTAATGACAGCAGCTAGGCTAAACTATAGAAAGTGTAAATAAAGCAATACAGACGTTTCCTACATGTTCTAATACAAATTCTTCCCTTTTTAATGTTTGTTTTATTTATTTCAATAAGATATAGTTTTACATAAGTAAGAGAGAGAAGCCAGAACACCATTCTGGAACATGTTGCCGACTAAGAATGGAACCAAGAGTCTCAGGCACTTAAGTCCTGGAATATACCAGCTTGAGCTAGTTTCCTGGCTGCTACTTTTTTGTGTTTTACTGAAACTAGAACCTCGGAATGTCTCCAGCTGAAATAGGTTTTTTCTTGGGTATTAAGATGTATGACATAATTTTTTCATTATCTTTCTTAATCGAGACTGTACCTCTGCTTTTTCAGAAGTGGGGTGGTCAAGACAGGTACCAGATAATCTCACTTCTAGGTGGACCCTAAGAAACAAGGGATGATACGGAGTGTAACCTCAGTGGAATCTGGTACATTATGATAAATACAGAGACTAGGCTAGGTGTCGGGGGCAGGGGTATTGGAGTCATGGATATAGTTATTAATAATGGAGGAAGATGATGATTTGGTGCAGGGTGAGGTTTATCACCTCCTTATCCTGGAGAGATGTGGAAGTGAACCTTTGTGACTATCAGCATTTCCTCAATAAAGTGATTTAAGAAGTGAGGTTGTTATCTAGAGTCTCTCTAAAGATGTGAATTTGAGTTGAGAAGAAACCAGTCCTTTTGAAATTGCCATTTGAGAAGACAACACACACAAGTGTTCTCAGACCAACTAGCTTTGGGACTCTGTGGTCAGGTTTGTGTGACACAATTTCTTCCTTTTAAGTAATTTGCATATATGAGCTGTATGTATTCATAGGTAAAGGATTATAAGTCTGTATTTTCTGGAATCTCAGTACAAATTAAACCCATTTGATGTGATTATTAAATTTCTACCCTAGCAGTTGATTTTATGTATGTGGAATAGTATATGAAGCCTCTCCTGTCTCCAGATAAACATTGAATATGCTATTTCACTTGAGTACCACTTCCCATTGCAAGTTTCAGTTTAGACCTTCTTCAACACTCATATAATACAAACACGCACGCACACACACAGTCACACACACTTCAAGTCAAACATAAGTGTTTGTACAGTTCTATGGTTTACAACTAGACTTCTTTATAATATTGGCTTCTTGTTTTTTTTATCACATAAATAACTTTTTTTTTTTGTATTACAGCAAATACTGTGCTAGTTGTATATCAGCTTTCCAGCCCTGCCTCAAAACACTGAATTGACTGTGGCTGTACATATCTTTGGGACAGTGTGGCTCTGGCTGCAGTATTTTCAGGACTTGCCAACCAACCAGGGGAAAAATAATAACCATTCTAAAAATCAAGCTTTTTACCATCATGAAAGTTATAAAATCATAGAGAAAATTTTAGGAGACAAATATAAATTAGTATTGCACAAGTCTGGGATGAGGATAACCAGAACTATACAGACATTCAGATTGAAGTAAAAATCTCTGCCAGTTAGTTTAATGAAAAGGAGTTTTTGTTGTTGTTTGTTATTTTTTAGTTTTGTAACCATGTAATGGACTTTTGGTCAGTAACCATAAAGGCAGATTGATGGTTTCCAGTTCTATATCAGGTTATTAATATTTTCTAATATTAATAATAAGACAGCAAACAGTTCTCTTTGCTTTTTTAAACACAGGAGACTTCATATTATGTCTTATAGGTAAACACATATATGCTATTCTTGTTTCTTGGACATCACACATAACTCTAATACATACTACTGTTTACTTCACTTGATGACTATACAATAAATATTTGTTTTCCCTTTCCTATTAAGTTCTTCACAAAGTTGATTTATTTGGGGACTAGAGAGATAACACAATAGTAGCTCACCAAACTTACATATATATGACGCCTGGAGTCCCTGGTTTAATTCTCGGCAATGTCACATGTCAGAGATGAGTAGTCCTCTGGTTTTCTTTCTCTCTCTCTTTATGAAAATAAAGAATATAATATTTTTAAGAGCACAGTTCTAGTTTTTTTGACATATGATTCATTTGGATATAAAATTAGAGATGAACTTAATTTGTAAATTTCTTACATATATTATTAAAATGTCTTACATATATTATTAAAATATCTTACATATATTATTGTACATTTAGCATATGCTAAATATTGTGGGAATGTACTTCAGTATTATCTTTAGCTTACCTCATTTAGAACATCAAAAGTAATGAGTCATGGGCTGGGCAGTAGCATAGCAGGTTAAGTGAACATAGTGCAAAGCTCAAGTACCAACCTAAGGATCCCTCATCAAGTCCCCAGCTCCCCTCCTGCAGGGGAGTGAAATAGTGGTGAAGCAGGTCTTCAGGGGTCAATCTTTCTCCCCCGCACCCTTCCCCTCCTCTCTCAATTTCTCTCTGTCCTATCCAACAACAACAACCACAATGGAAAAATGATGGCCACCAGGAGCAGTAGATTCATAGTTGCAGGCACCCAGTCACAGCAATAACCTTAGAGGCAAAAAAAAAAAAAAATCATGAAGAAAGTTTAGTGTTGAACACAGGATTTATATGCACAAGGCTTCAAAAGCTCCCCAGCACCACGTAACCAGAGCTGAGTGGGGATCTGACTTTACTCTCTCATAAAAATAAATAAATAAACCTTTAAAAGTGTGAGTTCTACATATTTGCAAAAGTTCTAACAAATTAATCTCTTTAGTGATTGTTCAATATTGCTGATCATGCTACTTTTCTGAGTTGTAGTTGCTCATGACTTACGCCTCATGAAGCTTAGCTTTACACATATATTTAAAGCAGCAAACCATTTCATTTAGTACTGTCATTTAAATTCCACAAAATCAATAGTGCCATTTACACAATTGTGTGCTTCTTAATGTTTTCTGGTAAAAATTATAAATCATATTAAATATATAAATAAGAGACATAAATCTTTCCTTGTTCATTGCCTTCACAAATTTAGGGTTTTAGAAATCATCTGACTCATTTTGGTAATATCAACACATGGGTCTCATCACTCAGATATCAGAGTATTATAGACATTAATACCTTAAGGTTTGTTAAGATTTAAAACATAGGTTTTGGGATAATTGAGACTTGAATTCAAGTTCATTCTCTGCCAATGTATATACAAAAGGAGTTGAATAGTATGGCTAAGAAGACCTTTAAGAAAATACTATTAAGCTTTAGTATCTGCAAGGCAATAGTTTCAGAACAATCAAATATATCAAAATCTGCTAATGCTTAATTACCTTATATAAAATGGTACATAATTTGTAGATAACTTATGCATATCCTCCGTATAGACAGAAATGTATATATTTACTGCAGATAAAATTATCACAGGCATAGATAGGTATTGCATACTTCCTCCTCCTCTTCCTCCTCTTCCTCCTCTCCCTCCTCCTCCTTCTCCTTCTTCCATACTTTCAACCATCCATTGTTGGTTGAGTTCAGTTGAATACACCTCTGGAGGGTCAACTATACATAAATCATAAACAGTTGTTAGACATATAGATGCTAAGAGGGCTGCTGTTGAAGGGACAGAGAGACTTGAAGAACATGTTGTAAAAGGAAGAAAGGGGACTTTGGCATTATAGTGACAGAAAACTACACAAGCAAATTGTTTACCATGTTAACTGGAAAACAGCAGTTCAAAGTAATGAACTTGGATATTTAACTGAATATATTTCCAAGCAATGTATTGAAGAAATGTTTTGATGATTTCTTTCTGCTAATATAGAAAAACTCAGAAAGGAAAACTAGAAATCGAGAGAGGACAATTATGCAGAGTGAATCAGAATTTGAATATTTGGAAAGTGTTCGGCATAGTCAGACTATAAATGACATTAAAATTAGGAGATGCACTACCATGAAAATGTGTTCTTGAGTCAGAGAGGTGGCTAGACAGTCTAATTAGTGTCTCAGAAAGAACAAAAAGTAATTGCTTTTCATCACATAGAGGAATCTTGAGATCGGTCAAGTGATTTGTGAACCCCTCAGCCATCTCTGCAGAAATCTAAAATATGATAAGATACTCTTGTAAATAACTGTGGAGTATCATCCTGTCTAATGGCAGAAGTGCCAAAGCATACACAGAAAGGCAAACAACAGAAATAGTAGTAGCTTGAACGGAAAGAAACAAGGAGGTAATGAAAGAAGTCTATTAGGCTACTAAAATTATACTGGGGGGGGGGGAAGATTTGGACATTGTATTCATTTGCAAACATGAAAAGAAATAGGACTGGAGCAGAGGGGTGATAAAAAGCACAGAGACAGAACTTCAGTTCACAGAGAATGTTTCCCTGTCCTTGAGAACTAATGAAGCCACTCTTTTAGATTTCAAAATTTCTTAGGAGTGCTTTTTTAAATTATAATCTTATCCTTTTTTGGGATGAGAATGTCTATAGCAGACATAATATATTCGTCTTAGCATTGCATTTTTTGAGCAGATAGTTTGTTTTCTAGGCTTGTGGACCTATCAATGGAAATGAATTAAGTACTGATATGTGTGTGTGTGTGTGTGTGTGTGTGTGTGTATCATATTCATGAGACCCCAGTTTATCAAGGAAAAAAATCTGACATATTAAATCACCAATGTCCTATCCATGGTCTATAGTATGCAAAAGCAAACAGTTGCAAGGAAATATCAAATAATATGATACCCAGTTTTGTTGGTATTAGAACATTGTAATAACATCCTTTTCACTATTCTTTTTTTTTAAATTTTTTATTTAAGAAAGGATTAATGAACAAAACCATAAGGTAGGAGGGGTACAACTCCACACAATTCCCACCACCCAATCTCCATAACCCACCCCCTCCCATGATAGCTTTCCCATTCTCTAGCCCTCTGGGAGCATGGACCCAGAGTCATTGAGGGTTGCAGAAGGTAGAAGGTCTGGCTTCTGTAATTGCTTCCCCGCTGAACATGAGCATTGACTGGTCGGTCCATACTCCCAGTCTGCCTCTCTCTTTCCCTAGTAAGGTATGTCTCTGGGGAAGTTGAGCTCCATGACACATTGGTGGGGTCTTCAATCCAGGGAAGCCTAGCTGGCATCCTGATGGCATCTGGAACCTGGTGATTGAAAAGAGAGTTAACATATGAAGCCAAACAAATTGTTGAGCAATCATGGATCCCAAGCTTGGAATAGTGGAGAGGAAGTGTTAGGGAGGTACTCACTGCAAACTCTAGTGTACTTCTGCTTTCAGGTATATATTTTGCAGTAGTTTATGGATACGTATGAACATAAGCTCTTTCTCACAGAAACTGGTGTATATCTAGGTTATGGGACTTTGTTAGAAAGTGAACCACCTGAGATGAAATTAGAGTGTACTATAAAAGGAAAGGTCTCACCCAAGTAATGAAGGGTTGTCTGAACCACTTTATCTCACCAGAAACAAAAATCAACTCCAAATGGATCAAAGACCTAGATGTCAGACCAGAAACAATCAAATACTTAGAGGAAAACATTGGTAAAACACTTTCCCACCTACACCTCAAGGACATCTTTGATGAATCAAACCCAATTGCAAGGAAGTCTAAAGCAGAAACAAACCAATGGGACTACATCAAATTGAAAAGCTTCTGCACATCCAAAGAAACTATTAAACAAACAGAGAGACCCCTCACAGAATGGGAGAAGATCTTCACATGCCAGACATCAGACAAGAAACTAATCACCAAAATATATAAAGAGCTCAGCAAACTTAGCACCAAAAAAGCAAATGACCCCATCCAAAAATGGGCAGAGGATATGAACAAAACATTCACCTCAGAGGAAAAGGCTAACAAACATATGAAAAATTGCTCTAGGTCACTGATTGTCAGAGAAATGCAAATTAAGACAACACTAAGATACCACCTCACTCCTGTAAGAATGCCTTTTCACTATTCTTAGAAACCTTGTTTACCACATCCTCAGCCTAAGAAACCTTCCTCCCTGGTGTTTAAATGTAACTGTTATAATCTGATTCTCATTCCATTCAGTAATTGGTGTTAGGCATGGGTTTAATATATATATAATATTTTTAGTATTGTGTCAATTCTTGTGAGAAGACAATCTGAAAAACTTGTTTTTATTATCTTTTGCTATAATATGTATAAGTTAGTCTCAAAGACCCTATTGATGCCTTTTCCATTTATCCTTGTTCTTATGAAGAGATTTGAAAGCAGATAGTGGCCAAAAGAAAATATTTTAAAGCAAATATAGATACATTAAAAAAACTGTTGCAGGTTTACAAATAACTTGGGTTGTTATAGAAATTTATGTTTAATTTATTTGTGAGTAGTTGTTTAGCTAGACAGTATGGCTATTAGCAGATTTAGAAAATCAAATAGTCTGTATCTATAATGTATTTTTTATATTGGAATAGGTTATGACTTCCTAAGAATTTTATTATATAATTCCAGAAAGTTTGACTCTGCAATAAGACCACTTTAGTAAATCTTAACTACTAAAAGTATTAAATTTGGTTGTCTTAAATTTCAGGTATACTTTTAAAAATGTGATTTTAAATAAGAAAAATAATACATGATGAATATGAACATATATTTGATCTTAAACACTATAAAGTATCTACCTGTTTTTCCCTTAACTTTTCATGTGTTTTATTTAGTTCATTAAAAATTTGTGAGTTCTGGGCTGGGAAGACAGCACAATGGTTATGCAAAGAGCTGGGGGCGTGTGGTGGCACACCAGGCTAAGCGCACATAGTACAAAGTGCAAAGCCCCATACAAGGATCCAGATTCAAGCTCTGTGGCTCTCCATCTGCAGAGGGGTAGTAGCTTCACAAGCAGTGAAACAGGTCTGCAGGTGTCAATCTTTATCTCACCCTCTATATCTTGCCCTTCCCTCTCAAATTCTCTGTCCTATCTAAAAAAAAAATGGGGAAAAAAATGGCCACAGGAGCAGTGGATTCGTAGTCCAGGCACCAAGCCCCAGAAATAACCCTGGAGGCAAATAATAACAACAACAACAATAACAGTAGCCTTTCATGTGAAAAGGCCCAAGTTCAATCCCCAGCACCATATGGTCATAAGCCAGAGCTGAGCATTGCTTTTGGGGGGGGGGGGATTGTGAGTTCCTACTGTTTATAATTATTATTATTTCCTTTTTTTATTGATCAGAGCACTACTCAGTTACCAGGTATTGAACCTAGGACCTAGGAACCTCAGTCACAAGTCTTTTGTATATCCATTATGCTGTCTCCTCCACCCAACTACTATCTGTAAAGCACTCTAATGCTTGATAAAGGACACCAGGAAATAAACAAAACCAGTTTCCACCTTCAAGAACTTTTTTGTTATATATAGAAGATAAGACAAATTCATAAATAACTATGAACTCAGGCAGAATATAATAAATGTCTGAGGGGAGCCACAATGCTCTTCCTTTCAAGATAATGTAGAAACCACTTTTAGTTCTGAGAGTGAAACAAAGACATAAAGACAGAGTTAAATTCCATGTGTTGAAGAGAGTGGAAAGATCTGTAACTGGAAAAAGAGTTATGTTCTAGAAGTAAATGTGAATGCACAGGTTCAGGAAAATATTGGAACACAGTTCGTGGAGCTTTCAAATATTTCCTTTAGACCATGGACAGTGTAGTCCAGGGTGCAGAGAAAGTATACAAAAAGCATCTGAATATCAGAATAAATCTAATGCTATTGAAGGCAGTTGAGAGGAGAGAACATTATTTGCAGTCATTCTACCTTGAAACTTCAGCAAACCAAGCCTTACATTCATTTGTAAGTTGCTATTTAAGTAAATAATTTCTTCAGGGCAATTGAAGTCTAATTGATTAGTATTATCACCTAATGTCTCAGGAACCATGATGCTGAAGAGTATGTGTGAAAGGTGGTATCAAGGTCAAGGTAATAAGAGCTAAAAACTTTAAAATGTTTATGTTCTCTACTTTTTAACTAAGTAGATTCTTTACACTGCATTTGTATTCATTATTCAGTTACAACTTCCTGCTTGACTACTATTCCCAGATATGGAGAAAACAGCAAGCAAAACAAGTCATGTTCTTTCCCTCCAGTGCAAGTGGATGTTAGCTAAGGTTACAACTTATTAAGGGATCTTATTTTCTGAAAACTGGTCTCTATCTAATTCCTTATTTTAAGAACACCAGTGATTTAAAGCCCAAATTTCTGCTGAAAATGTGATAATAATTATGCTCTCTGGTGCACTTTAATAAGGTACTTTTAAGGAATGTTTAATACAGGGGAAAAGAATTAAGAGATTCAGTGAATTAGGGAAAAATGTGTGCTATCTTCATTTGAGATTTCAGTGCTGGAATAAGCTAAAAATATTCCCTCTGACGGTCAAAAAAGTTCCTTTTATGTTTTTTTTTCATTTTTGCACCTCAAGATAAATTTCATTGTAAAGATACTCAAAAATGCATGGTACACCAACAGAAACTTCATATTCTCATAAAAACTTCCATAAAGAATCCTATTTAACACAGTCAAGATATGGAGATATTGCTTGTAATGAAGTTTTTGTTCCAGAAAATTATCTTTACAAATGATTCTTGATAACATACTGTGAAATTCTAGGATTTTTTTAACTTGAGATTATATGTATACCCCTCACCTTTTAAGCAAGAAATTACAAAAAGTATTGAAAGCTAATTTAATGCCAAGTGACATTCTAAAGCTTTGAGAATACTTCTATGGGTCTCTTATTTGGGGGTTTATAATTGACCTGGACAAAGCAAAGGCATATTTAATCACAGAGAATATACAGACACATAAGAGGATTGATCACAGAGAACATAGAGACATAAGACTTTCTTCCCAGATATCTCATCAGAAACTCATGCTCTAACTTTAGCACACCAACACTGATATCCTGGTGGGCAATTAATTATTTTTGTATGTCTGTATTGCTTTTTTATAAATGGATCTTTATAAAAGAGTTTTATTCCACTAAAGTGGTCATATAAAATGACTCAAGTTAAGCACCAGAATATAAGCTAGAATTGTCCAAACTACATTTTCAAGATATATAGAAGGACAGCAGGCAGAATAAATAGCAGACGACTCATGCTCTCTGTTAGATAAAGACAAATGTCAGGTGAACTCACTCATCTATGGGAGTTGAAAAATAAAGCAAAAGAAAGGGCACAGTAACACATTAATACATCTTTGGTCTATGTCAGCAGGTCTAAGGATACTAAAAGGGGAAGTCGAGGGGGTTGGGGGTGGGGGAAATAATCCCAGTGAAGCAAACAATATATCATGTGTGAGAACCTGGATTCAAGCCCCTATCACCAAGAGTAGTACTACCTAAAGGGGAATCTTCCTGAATGGTGACACAGTGCTATATAGTGTCTGCCTCTCCGGTGTCTCACCCCTTTCCTTTCTACCATTCACTCACTTCCTTCCTTCCTTCCTTCCTTCCTTCCTTCCTTCCTTCCTTCCTTCCTTCCTTCCTTTTTTTTTTTTTTTCCCTCCAGGGTTATTGCTGGGCTCCGTGCCTGCACCATGAATCCACTGCTCCTGGAGGCCATTTTTCCCCCCTTTTGTTGCCCTTGTTGTTGTAGCCTCGTTGTGGTTATCATTATTACCATTGTTGATGTTCGTTGTTGGACAGGACAGAGAGAAATGGAGAGAGGAGGGGAAGACAGACAGACACCTGTAGACCCGCTTCACCACCTGTGAAGCGACTCCCCTGCAGGTGGGGAGCCGGGGGCTCTTACCGGGATCCTTATGCCTGTCTTTGCGCTCTACACCACATGCGCTTAACCCACTGCACCGCCACCTGATCCCCCTTCCTTCCTTTCTTCCCTCTCTCTCTTCCTTCCTTCCTTCTTTCCTTTCTTCCCTTTCTTTTTTCTTTTTTTAGAGAAAGAGTGAAAGAGACCATAGCACCTTGTACTGATATTTCCTTCAAGACAATGGAGGCCAGACTCAAACCTTAGTTACAGCGCAGTATCCAAGTGAGCTATTCTGCTAGGCTTTCCCTCCTATCTGAAAAAGAAATAATCTGCCAGGAGCAGTGAAATTATGCAGGCATAAAACCTCGGTGAAGTTCTGACAATAAGAGAAAGAGAGAACGGGTAGTGGTTGATCTATTGGCCTATGGTGACAGGAGATGACACTTTGGCCGTAGATGACTATAACTGGCACATGTTTTGGGAAAATGAAACTATACTTCTGAGACAAGAAGTCATATAAAACAAGTTTCTCAATAAAAAAATCTTAAAAAATTAAAAGCATTCTTAGAAAGTATACTCAGAGTTACATCTTATAAAGAAACCTACTGTACTTTTTGAACTACTAAATTTTATTCAGAAAATTCAGAAACGTTCTAAAAATATACATACATTCTCTAACAGCTAAGTTTTAAAAATTAAAATAGAAATGTGTCTCTTATCATCAGACCATTCCTAAGTGTGACTAGGACAGAATCCAAAGGAAATATATTTTTCCAAGCTTCCCAGATTTCAATGCTAATATGGAATTTACACTATTAATGTCTCTCTGCAGCTCAGCCCCAGAGGTTGGAATGATGAGGGCTGCTCTTGAGTTTAGAGCTCTGAATATGCCCTGGAGAACAGGGCCTATCATTAAAAAGTTGCCATCTGTCTTTTTTTTTTTTTTTAAATCTGCTGTGTTGCCACAGTCACAGCATCTCCTTATTATTTCAATGACAGCTCATGGTAAGATAAACTCACCATGATAAGATAAATGGCAACTTTTTAATGAAAACCACTCTATGTGAGCATCTTGGCGAGGTTACTCAAAGTGTATCGCATACCTTATTTCCTAATGTCAAAACCAATGACCTTTTCTTCAAAGGATTTTTTTTTCAGTTCTCTAACCTACATGATTTACAAATCCCCCTCCTTTCCCCCCCTTTTATTAAATTGATTTAATGATTGATAAGATCGTGAGATGACCATTTGCCTACATGTTACACAATTTTCTTCACTTAGCAGAAGGAATTTGTCTTTATGTATATACAACTTATGTGTCGGGTTGTTTTTTCATGGAAGGAAATGTGTGCCCTGGAAATTGAAATGTAACTTTATTGAAAATAGTTCTGCAGTAACTACTGTTTTTTAATTATTTATTTATTTATTGGATAGAGACAGTGAGAAATTGAGAGGGAAGGGGATAATAGGACGAGAGACACCTGCAACAGGTGGGGACCATGGGCTTGAACCTGGGTTCTTGCAATTGTGACATGTGCACTCAGCCAGGTGTGCCACCACCTGGCCTTTTGCACTGACTATCCTTTATCCCTCTGGGAACATGAACCAAAATTCTTTATGGATTACAGAAGGTGGAACGTCTGACTGCTGTAATTGCTTCTTTGATGGACATGGATCTTGGCAGGTCTATCCGTAACCCCCAGCCTGTTTCTGCCTTTCCTTAGTGGGCTAGGACTCTGGAAAGGTAAGACTTCAGACACATTGGTGAAGTTGTCTTCCCAGAGAAGTCAAAATGGAATCATAGCAAATTCTGCAACTTGGTGGCTGGAAGGCAGTAAGATATAAAGGAGGACAAATTGTTTAAGAAACAGGAACCCAAAGGTAGAACTAGAGCAGGTGAAATTAGGGGTCTTTGCGTGGAAAGAAGCTAGGAAGTCTATTTTAGATATGTTCCAAGGAATCTATGACTTTAGTCATTTTTGTCTGAGCTTGATAGATAACATGGAGGCAGACTAAAAATATTGTCTGGAAAGATGGTGTTGTGGTTCAGGAGGTGGCGCAGAGGCTAAGGCACTAGACTCTCAAGCATGAGGTCTTGAGTTCAATCCCCAGCAGCACATGTAGCAGAGTGTCTGGGTCTTTCTCTCTCTCCTATCTTTCTTATTAATAATATTTTTTTTTAAAAAAAGCAAAGAAAGAAAGATAATGTCAAAGCTTAGAATAGGGTTAAAAATCTGGATTATGGCAGAGAGTAGCTCCCAAACATGAGAAAAACATATAAATACCATTAACTGGTTACCCCATCAATCCGACCTAGGGTTCATATATATTCATATTTAGTGCAGGAGCTTGTATAACCTCTGAGTCCCTGTCAGTCTAAGCTTCGTGGTCACAGCGGAGCAGTATTCTAGGTTGCACTCATTTCAGGGTCAGTCTTCCTTGAGTGGCAGAGTAGGTTGAGCCAGCCTCCTTTCAGAGTGGGGCAGACCCTACCATTGCTGCCCTACAGTGAGGGCAAGGTGCTGTAGAGGCTCACAAGCTTATGCTGATGTTCTTGATGGAAGTGACCAATGATGGTGGAGAGAGGGAAACATTAAAGGTCTAGGCCCATCATATCTATGTGGAATCCAAGGATTCCCTGACTACAGCTCAGATGATGGGGTGGCCTGGTGTTGACCCAAAAGACGATCATTAAATGAACCAGTCTCTTGCCCTTATCCAGCTTTTGTAGTCCTTTCTTTATCTGATAAGGTTGCACTTTCTCTCAGCTGTTAAATCATTGAGTATCATTTGTTTTGTAGAGTTACATCAATTTTTAACATCTTGGAAACTTGACACTGTTTTTCATAGTGATTAGACCAACTTATATTCCTGCTCACAGTATAATGGGGTTCCCTTAAGAAGAAATATGTTGGGGGTGGGTGAGTGGTGATGCACCAGGCTGAGCACATACACTACTATGAACAAGGATTCAGGTTCAAGCCTCCAGTTCCCACCTGCAGGTGGGAAAGCTTCATGAGTAATGAAGCAGAGCTGTGAGTATCTCTCTATTTCCCTCTCTATCACCCCTTCTTTTTCAGGTTCTCTCTGTATCTAAACTAAATTAAAAATATGTTTGGGGCTGGGTGACAGCATAATGTTTATGCAAGAGACTTTCATACCTGAGGCTCCAAGGTCCCAGGTTCAATCTCCCAGTGCCACCATAAACCATAGCTGAGCAGTGCTCTGGTAAAATAAAATAAATTTAAAAAAATTTAACAAGAAACAAGAAATATGATTTTGGGTTGGTGAATGAGATGCTTTTTCATATGCATAGCCCAATTTCAAACCTTGCACCCACCACATTAAGGAAGCTTAGATGCTTTGGTCTGTTTCATGCTATCTCTCTTTCTCTGCCTCTCTGTCTCTATCTAAAGAGAGTGTGAGAGAGAGAAAGATGTTCAAGTCATTTGCATTGAGACCCTGAAATTAAGCACATATGTACAAAACACTAATTAAAGAAAAAGGGCACAAGTGGACACAAGTATGTCATGATTAAAGAGAAAATAGTTAGACTTAACTGATAAAAAAATTATCAGAAGCTTGATTTGGTAGGATAGGAATTTGGTTATACTTATCCCTTTATTTCCTTAGGGTCTCTTTTGAAGAAAAATGCTAGACCAGGTATAAATTTGAATCCATTTTGCAGTGTGAATTCTAAAAGTATTTTTCTCTAAAGTAGAGTTCCTTCTGAAATGATTAAATATGAATGAATCTTCAGTTGCCACTTTGCCATGCTATTTCATGTGTTGAGAGAAGGATATATTTGATGACTTTGTTCAACTTGCTGTGAATAAGAGCAATGCGCAAATGAAGCATTAGCATTTCTACATTGTCAGGTTATGACATAGCATGACCTTCTTTTAGGATAATATATGTAAACAAACTTCCGTGGTATTCGCCTATTGTACTAATCCACTTAAAATGATAAATCCAACCTTGATTCCCAAACTCTTCAGTCTCTGTAACAGAGAAGCAAAGTGTTGATTCTTACAAACAACTAGCCTTGATTGGGTATTTAAACCTAAAGTGACTATTTTTAGAGTTTACGTTTGCTATATAGAAATTACAATGGGATGAAATAATATGTTCTATTATTTTACTCTATCAGGATGATTAATCTGTTAAAGAAAGGGCATTTCAGATAAAAGGATTTGAATTATTTTCTAGTTTTGTTTGTTTGTTCAAAGCTTCTACATAGTAATATATATAACTTTAGGTTATCAGGATTGTGTATCATAGATTAAAAATTTCTGAATTTAAGACTTTTATATTCCCCTCTTTGACACATAGTAGAAAAGCAATATTATGTTACTGAATTAACTATGAATTTGTCTATTTCTCGGTAGTTTTTGTCTAAAGTAGTGAAATTTGTCTTTCCTAATTAAATAATAATCACAATTATAATACCTTTAGCACACTAAATTATTATTTATCACCTGGATAGTACTATAATATAGGCAAAAGATAGTTTGCTATTTTCTCAAGAGGAGAAGTTCTTACTCCCACACTTTTTTTTAGTTTAGTTTTGTTTTGTTTATATAATATTTTTGCTTTTTCTTACTCTCTCCCTTTTCAAATTACAGAGAATAGTTGGAGAGCAAGCCCCATGAATACATGTTTCTCTTTAATTTACAAAGTTGTTTTTTTTTTAACCTAAAGAATGTTCAATCTTGAGAAATTTTAAAATCCTTTTATTATTTTGGGTGGATAACAAAGCAGTCATTCTATTTATCAAAATGGTGAACTGTTTATAGTTTTCAGATGTCAGAAAAACTTTCACTTCAAGAAAAATTCTCACATGAACCATAACCACTTTATTTAGGTGGGATATTGTTATACCAGTTATGTCTTAATTCTGGTACAGATTTCTGGAATGGTATACCTTTTTTTAATTTAAAAAAAATTTTTTTTTAATTTAAGAAAGGATTAATTAACAAAACTATAGGGTAGGAGGGGTACAATTCCACACAATTCCCACCGCCCAATCTCCATATCCCACCCCCTCCCCAGTAGCTTTCCCATTCTCTATCCCTCTGGGAGCATGGACCCAGGGTCATTGTGGGTTGCAGAAGGTAGAAGGTCTGGCTTCTGTAATTGCTTCCCCGCTGAACATGGACGTTGACTGGTCGGTCCATACTCCCAGTCTGCCTCTCTCTTTCCCTAGTAGGGTGGGTCTCTGGGGAAGCTGAGCTCCAGGACACATTGGTGGGGTCTTCAATCCAGGGAAGCCTGGCTAGCATCCTGATGGCATCTGGAACCTGGTGACTGAAAAGAGAGTTAACATACAAAGCCAAACAAATTGTTGAGCAATCATGGACCCAAAGCTTGGAATAGTGGAGAGGAAGTGTTAGGGAGGGTACTCACTGCAAACTCTAGTATACTTCTGCTTTCTTACTTTGGTGCCATACTCCAAACTCAGTCAGTTTCTGCTTTGCGTTTCTACTTCTTGTTTTTTTTTTTACATGCATAACATTCCCCAGATTCCCATTTAACAATACAACCCCCACTATTTCATTCATCATTTTTCATGGACCTGTATTCTCCCCACCCACCAATCCACCCCCGGGTCTTTTACTTTGGTGTAATACTCCAATTCCATTTCAGGTTCGACTTGTGTTTTCTTTTCTAATCTTGTTTTTCAACTTCGGCCTGAGAGTGAGATCATCCTGTATTCATCCTTCTGTTTCTGACTTATTTCACTCAACATGATTTTTTCAAGGTCCATCCAAGATCGGCTGAAAACGGTGAAGTCACCATTTTTTACAGCTGAGTAGTATTCCATTGTGTATATATACCACAACTTGATCAGCCACTCATCTGTTGTTGGACACCTGGGTTGCTTCCAGGTTTTGGCTATTACAAATTGTGCTGCCAAGAACATATGTGTACACAGATCTTTTTGGATCGATGTGTTGGGTTCCTTAGGATATATCCCCAGGAGGGGAATTGCAGGGTCATAGGGTAGGTCCATTTCTAGCCTTCTGAGAGTTCTCCAGACTGTTCTCCACAGAGGTTGGACCAATTGACATTCCCACCAGCAGTGCAGGAGGGTTCCTTTGACCCCACACCCTCTCCAGCATTTGCTGCTGTTACCTTTTCTGATGTGTGACATTCTCACAGGAGTGAAGTGATATCTCATTGTTGTCTTGATTTGCATTTCTCTGACAATCAGAGACTTGGAGCATTTTTTCATGTGTTTCTCGGCCTTTTGGATCTCTTCTGTGGTGAATATTCTGTCCAAGTCCTCCCCCCAAAATTCTACTGTAGAAAATATTCAGGGGACCGGGTGGTGGTGCACATGGTTAAGTGAACAAATTACAGTGCTCAAAGATCTAGGTTCAAGCCCATGGTCCCCACCCTTTCCCAGGAGGAAAGCTTTGTGAGTGGTAAAACAGTGCTGAATTTATCTCTGTCTCTCTCCTATATTTCCTCCTTCCTTCTTGATTCCTGGATGTCTATTTCCAATAAATAAATAGATAGTAAAACTTAAAAATAAAAGAGAATGCGTGATAATATATTCCATAATAATAATGACCAGCACATTTCCTACATAGTCTATATGAAATAATTGTATAATTTACTCTAACCTTCTGTTTGTATTATTTAGTAAGAACTTTATTTTGATATTTCAATAAATTTCAGAGTAAATGCCAAATATTAAAACAAATTTACTTTTGATTAATAACATGTTTTGTTTATAGTATTCAATTTAGTATATTATTGAGTTAAATTATCCTATACTTTTTTTTTTCTTTTTTGCCTCTGGTATTATTGCTGGGGCTTGGTGCCAGCATTATAAATCTACCACTCCCTGAAGCAATTTTTTTCCCTTTTCTGCATTTTATTCGATAGGACAGAGAAAATTCGGAAAGGAGGTGGGATATAGAGAGGGAGAGAGAAAGATAGACACCTGCATACCTGCCTCACCTCTTGTGAAGCATTCCCTCTACAGGGGGCAGCAGGAATTGAACTTGGTTCCTTGCACTGGTCCTTGAACATAATACTATGTGTGCTTAACTGGGTGTACCACTGTGCAGATCTCTGTCATGTACTTTTATAATATTATGAAGGTATTTTGTTTTAATAGCATTAATATTTTTTCTTGACCACTAACCTTGGTCAGCTGTAGCTCATATGCATTTTAGTCATTATTAGCAATTACTACCCAGTAACTTTGCTATGAAGGCTTATGTAATCTAAACCACTTGCAGACACCTCATCAAATGACTGGCATTTGGTAATTTTCTTACTATTTGTGTGCAAAGACTTCTAAATTTGTCTCACTAGGAACGGAGTTACCTCTGAGGATTGATGTTTTAAACCTAAGGCTGTTTCACAAATTTTACTTGAAAACAGGCACTTTCAAGATATAAATAGTTTGCTATAGGGAATACTATGAAATTTTCAAAATCTTACTTGTTTAATTCAATTTCTTCAAAATATTATATCTTTCCAACAAAAGACTATATTCTACAGCTGAAATTTATTTTTATAAGTAACAATAGAAAATTTAGTAAAATTTTTTACTGACATTTTTTTTCAGATAGACACATGGGTAGAGGGCTGGGCAGACAGCACAATAGTTATGTAAAAGACATTCATGCATGAGGCTTGGAAGTCGCAAGTCCAATCTCTAACATCACTATAAATTAGAGTTGTGTAGTGCTCTGGTCTTTCTCTGTATCTTTCTCTATGTATCTCCTCATTAAATAAATAAATAAATAAATAAATAAATAAATAAATAAAATGTTTTAAAAGGGACAGAGACAGAGAAAGAGGATGACACCATAGTACTGGAACTTTCTTACAGTACAGCAGAGACTAGGCTCAAACCTAGGCCAGGCCTGTGACAAAACAAGCACACTATCCAAGTGAGCTGTCTTGCCCACCCTATTCTCAAACTGTCTGGTTATTTAAAATAGCATGAGGCAAATTGGTCAGAAAAAATAAATAAGAGATATGTTCATGTAGTATATATCTTATAAGTGTAAATCATACATTGTGTTGTCAGAAAAATCATGATGTGTTTTTGCAACAGACGGCACTAGTTCACTTTTGGAAGTACTAGAGTCATTTGCATCATGATGTGTTTTGCAACAGACGGCACTAGTTCACTTTTGGAAGTACTAGAGTCATTTGCATCTACGTTATTGCTATGCCATTTGACAGGTAACAGTTCTAGCAACATTCTAAAAAAAAAAAAGAAAAAATGAGGGAGTCAGGTGGTAGCATAGTGGGTTAAGCACAGGTGGGGCAAAACCACAAGGACCAGCTTAAGGACCCCAGTTCAAGCCCCCGACTCCCCACCTGCAGGGGAGTCACTTCACAAGCGGTGAAGTAGGTCTGCAGGTGTCTATCTTTCTCACCCCTCTCTGTCTTCCCCTCCTCTCCCCATTTCTCTCTGTCCTATCCAACACCGACATCAATAACAACAACAACAACAACAACAATAAAACAACGAGGGCAACAAAAGGGAATAAATAATTTTTTTTTTCTAATGAGCAATTTTCACAGTGCTGACCTGGTATAGTGGCTCTGCACATGGACTCTGAGGCAGACAGAGCCTCAGGTTCAAACCCGTTCTCACCAGAAGCCAGTGGTTCACCCCTCTGGAGGGGGAAAAAAAAGAAGAAAAAAGACTGAAAAAAAAAATTGAGCAATTTGATTGAGTTTTTGAAATTTTACAAGTTGAAGATGGAAGATGAAACTGCATTGTATCCTTATGTTACTGTTTTACTTCCATAAAGAGAAGATCGTGTGTCAAGCTTGAGAAAAGTTGTATAAAGTTTACAGTGACAATGCTGGACAAGAATGTCAGCACCTGTGATGGTTCACGAAATTCAGTGCTGGTGATTTTGATCTCAAAGATGCCTTCAGTCAGGGAGGCCCTCTGAGGTGGATGACAACAAAATAAAGGCATTGATTGAATCAAACCCACATAAATGACACAAGAGTTTTCAGAAACTCTGAACATCCATCATTCAAGGATTTATGACCAATTAAAGAAGCTGGAATATGGGGGCCAGGAGGTAGCACACCAGGTTAAGAGCACATAGTGCAAAGCACAAGGACTGACTCAAGGATCCTGGTTAGAGCCCCTGGCTCCCCACCTGCAGGGGGGTTGCTTTGCAGTGAAGCAGTCTGCAGGTGTCTGTTATTCTCTCTCCCTCTTTGTCTTCCCCTCCTCTCTCAATTTCTCTCTGTCCTATCCAATAAAAAAAAAATGGCCTCCTCCAGGAGCAGTGGATTTGTAGTGCTGGCACCAAGCCCCAGAAATAACCCTGGATGCAAAAAGAGAAGGAGGAGGAGGAGGAGGAGGAGGAGGAGGAGGAGGAGGAGGAGGAGGAGGAGGAAGAGGAAGAGGAGGAGGAAGAGAAGGAGAAAAAGCTGGAATATGTAAGCAAGCTCAATATTTAGGTTCCTTATGAAATCATTGAAATTCATTTGATGGTGCATATAAATACTAACCATACACTCATTAAAGATGAGGAAGACAGCCCTTTGTTGAAGCAGCTAATAACTACTGATGAGAAGTGGATTGTTTACAACAATGTGGTGAGCAAATGGTCTTTGTCTCGACGTGATGATTCATGTCAAATATTGCAGGCAGACATTCATCAGAGAACGGTTATGCAGTCAGTTCAGTGGGATTTAAAAGGTGCTGTTTTTTGAGCTCCTATCAAGGAACCAAATAGTCCATTCAAATGTATAATGTTGCCAATTGGTCAGTTTAAATGACTCTATCATCCAGAAACATCAGGATCTTGTTAATCATAAGAAGCTGTGCTTTGTCACGCCAACACAAAACCACAAAGTTTTATCACCCACCAAAAATAATTGGAGCTTGGACAGAATGTGTTATCACACCCACCATACTTGCCTGACCTGGTGCCATCAGACTTCCACTTGTTTTGTTCTCTTCAAAACTCCTTGTGTATTTAAAAAATGAAAAAAAAAAAAAAAAGAAAGAAGAAATGACAAAAAAGGAAACTAGGAAGTAGCACAGTAAGGTTAAGCTCACGTGGCGCAAAGCTCGAGGACCTGCGTCAGGATCCCGGTTCGAGCCCCCAACTCCCCACCTGCAGGGGAGTTGCTTCACAGGCAGTGAAGCAGGTCTGCAGGTGGCTGTCTTTCTCTCCCCCTCATTGTCTTCCCCTCCTCTGTCCATTTCTCTCTGTCCTAGCCAGCAACAACGAGAGCAAGAATAACTACAACAATAAAACAATAAGGGCAACAAAAGTGAATAAATAAATAAATAATTTTAAAAAATGACAAAACTCCTTGTGTGATATATAATGTTCAATTTAGATAAGACTAAATCTGCACCTTGTTCACTTTTTTGCTGATAAAGACAGGGACTTCTTTGAATGAGGCATCGTGAAGCTCACTGAAAGGTGGCAAAAGATTATCAAACAAAATTGGCAATATGTCATTGACTGATCTTGGTTTTTTATGTTTTTATGATCTTTTATGATCTTTTATGTTTTTATGATCTTGGTTTTTATGTTTTTATGATCTTGGTTTTTTATGTTTGAAAAACATAAAAAATATGTTATGATTTTTCTGACAACCCAGTAATAGGACATGATGTAATATGATTATGACTGATTTTAGTTGAGTAGGAGAGGGTTTACATATTGAGATGGCTAGGGGCCTTCAGTCTCAAGGACAGAGGAGAAATTCATAGAATGAGAAGGCAACTCATGTTTACTCTGCATGTAGATGAATTTTTTAGGTCAATTCTGGAGATGAACCTACCTAGGAAACTCCTTATGAAATAGATCTGTGCATCTTGTGTTCTTGAGAGATATGTAATAAATACATACATACATACATACATACATACATACAGCAGTTTCTAATTAGCTTTTTAAGAATTCACACTGAAATCTGGATATCCAGAGAAAGATCATCTAATAGTTCAGGTATGCTTTAAATATTACAGAGTAAAACCCAAATCAACCAATAAACAAAAAAAAACTAGCCATAGAAAAAGGACAAGTAAGTAATGGTAGAAACCTTAAACATAATTGAAGATTGCAAGGAACTGTGTGTTGGCAAAATAAATGGTTTTCCATAAAAAAAAGAGTTAGTGAGGGGTGCAGCAGATTAAGCACTTATACTACCAAGAGCAAGTCCCAGGTTGACCCCCTGCTCACCAACTAATAGGAGGTTCACTTAAAGAGTGGTGAAGCAGGTCTGCAGGTGTCTCTTTTACTCTCTCCCTCTCTGTCTCCTCTCTTCTCTCAATTTCTCTTTGTCCTATCTAATAAATAAATTAGAAAGAAAAAAAACAGAAAAAGCCACTGAGAGCAGTGGATTCATAGTGCTGGCACTGGGCCCCAACAATAAACCTCATGGCAGTTAAAAAAAAAAAAAAAGAGTCAGTAAAATGAAAGTCATTTTGGAATCAAATATGATAACAAAACTTTTTTCCAATTGAAAATTGGGAAAATAAAGATGAGAAATGGTTAGCTAACTCATAGAAACAACCATAAAATTGTCACAATATGAAAACTGTGCTTTATTCTAAGCAAGAATGTAGTCTAGATAAAAGGGAGAACTCAGGAACCACAGAACGGAGGGCTTTAGACCAAAAAAAAGCTTTTGATTGTATGGTGTAATTTTTTCTGCTTAGGTTTAATTGATGTGCCATTTATAAACAATTAAAGTATATGCTAGAGATAAAATGAATCTGATAGAATGTTTGCTCTGTCATGTGTGTGATGCAGGTTTGAATCCTGGCACTACATGCCACAGCCTAGAGAGAACTTGAGCTGTGTTGTCCTTCCTGCTCTGTCTGCCTATCTGTCTTTGTATCAAAAAAAAAAAGTTACCCACTCAGGTTTCCCATCCACAAGATCCTGACAACATACAAATAAGGAAATACAAAAGCAAAAAGAAAATTAATACAAAAGGACAAGTAAAGATAATCATAGCACAATATTTGACTTTGCAAGGAACAGCATGATTGACATAGAAAAATACTGAGTGTATATAAGAAGTTTTAGGTATCTAGTCAAAGATAAATTGTTGGGGGGTTTTGGGGGTGGTACACCTGGTTGAAGGCACCTGTTACAATGCCTACAGACCCGGGTTCGAGCCCCAAAGTTTTCGCCTGCAGGAGAAAATCTTTACAAGTGGTGAAACTGGGCTGCATGTGTCTCTCTGTCTCTTTCCCTTTCTGTCTCACCTTCCCTCTCAATTTCTGGCGGTCTATATCCAATAAATAAATAAAGATAATAAAAACTTTAAAAAATAAGTAAATTGTTAAAAGTCAATTTAAAAAATGGGACATAGGGCTTAGGAAGCTAAAATAGTAGTTGTGTAAAAGACTTTCAGGCCTAAGGCTGAGGTCCCAGATCCAGTCTCTGTCTCACCATAAACTGGAGCTGAGCAAGGACTCTGGTAATATAAATAAATGAATAGCTAAATAAATAATTAGCTGTGAGCTCTACAATATTTAGTCTGATAACTTACTCAGGGAAATTTTTTTTGTAGAACATACATCTGTTTATTCATGTTCTTTTCAAGAAAAGAGTAAGATATAACAAATGGTTGTTTTTTTAGAAACCTCCAGTAAAACTTTGAAAATACCTGAGTAGTTACCATATTTAGCAAGTATTAGAAGAAGACTAATGGTAAGGCATGGACTTATTTCCATGAAATTTGAAATAGTAATCATCAACTGAAATGAAATAACTGGATGGCATTTATCTTTTTTTTTTTTATAGAGTCCAACCCTTTATCCACCATTCTACCCCCTGGATCACAGTGTTTTTATTTATTTATTATTGGATAGAGACAGAGAAAATTGAGAGGGCAGAGGGAGAAGGAGAGGGATAGAGACAGAGAGACACCTGTTGCCCTGCATCACCACTTGTGAAGCTTTCCCCCTGCAGGTGGGGACCAGGGTCTCGAACCTGGGTCTTTGCACACTATAATATGTGTGCTTAACCAGGCACACCACCTCCTGACCCCGTTTTTGATAGGTTTGAAAAAAGCATTTATTTATTTATTTATTTATTTATTTATTTATTTATTTTTGCCTTCATGGTTATCACTGGGGCTCAGAATGGGCACTACAAAACTGGATGACATTTATCTAATTAAAAGTTGAATGAGAGGTTGAAAATCAATTTGTTACTAAAAGTAGCCTATTTTTCTTTAATTCTCCTATTTAAAAATATTATGTTAATATTTTTATGAGGTGGATGCAAGAGCAGAACACTGCTTCTCTCTAGCATTTTGTGGGGCCAAGGATTGCATCTACAAGCACAAGGGGCCTCAAGCAAAGCCTGGTGTACTACTAGCTTTGATTTCTTAACTGTTCTTCATCCAGTGAGCATTTTCCCAACAACATCTCAAACCTAACAAATCATTTCACTTCTATTTTTGCCTTTAATCATGAACTTTATGTGCTGTTCTTTTGTATCACATTTTATTCTTTTATACTTGTATGATACCGCCACTGACATTTCAAGTTTCTAATTGTGTATCTCAGGTCATAAAAGGACAATATTCGGGAATTGGGCAGTAAGCACAGCGGGTTAAGTGCAGGTGGCACAAAGCACAAGGATTGATGAAAGGATCCTGGTTTGAGCCCCTGGCTCCCCAGCTGCAGGGGAGTCGCTTCATAGGCGGTGAAGCAGGTCTGCAGGTGTCTATCGTTTTCTCCCCCGCTCGGTCTTCCCCTCCTCTCTCCATTTCTCTCTGTCCTATCCAACAATGACAACAACAAGAATAACTACAACAATAAAACAAGGGCAACAAAGGGGAATAAATAAATATTTTTTTTAAAAAAGGACAGTATTCATTCTGTATTCTATGCATTGAGCATGCCCTGTTTATTATGTGCAGCATATCTGTGTTGACATAGGATTGCAGCATAACTACAACCTGTGATTTCCATGTTTTATAGTGTTTCCTGATCACTAAAGGAGCATAGTAACTAGTAAAAGTGAACAAACCTCAATATATTTCAAAAATACCATTGTTCTACCTCACTACGAACATTTAGGAGCTTTCCAGTCCATTACCCAAATTCAGTCAAACCATTATTCAGCAGAGGACAATGTGGTGAAAGCAGATTAAAGTTACAACACTTAATGTAAACAAGGTGGCATCTGTCTATATATCTATAAATAATCTGTTGTTAGGTAACTTCTAGGAGCAAAGTAGGATCTCGTGGTCAAAGTGAAACCATCATTCTAACATATTTCATGCTCATTGAAAACAGATTTATAACATATCAAGAGCCCCTTATTAAATTGGTTTTCAGTTCACTAAAAAAAAAAAAACAGATTTATAATATAGGAACAACCCATTGCCTAGTATGTTTCCAGTTCACTGAAACAGATTTACTACTCAGAAACAACCCATTATCTAACATGTTTCCAGTTCACTGAAAACAGATTTACAGCTCATACATAGCCCATTATCTAACATAGTTCCAGCTCACTGAATATTGATTTAGAATTCATAAACAGCCCATTATCTGACAAATTTTCAGCTCACTGAACAGATTTGCAAATCATAAACAACCTATTATCTACCACATTTCCAGCTCACTGAAAGTAGATTTACAGTGTATAAACAATCCATTACCTCACATGTTCCAGTTCACTGAAGATTGATACAGAACTCACAAAGAACCCCAAGGAGTTAAACTGATCCCTTGAATAGGAAATAAATAAATAAATAAGTAAATATGTAAATAAATAAAATCAATCTCCACTGCATCAGAAATATTCATCTTAGAGTATTGTCCGAAGTTATATCTAAACTTTTAAGCTTTATTACTTTCAAAATTCAAACTTAATATAAAAGAACAATTCAGGTGACTCTTTTAGTAAGACAGGATAGCCTTGTATGTCTTTAGCATTTCTGTGTTGAAATATGAAAATTCATAATAAAAAAGTTCTATTGTAATGATTGTTAATGTTGAGTCATGATTTTAGTTGCAAATATCCTTCTTCTATTGCATGATGTAGAAACAGAGGCCATTATATATTTTTTGATTTAACATACTGATTCCATTAGAAAATGTTAAAGCACATATATTTTAAAAACAATAAGCTTCCTGTTGTATATAGTAAGTTGGGCATTAAATATGTTTACCAGGAATTTAATTTACTTTTTAAGTTATTACTGTGAAAAATAGCATCAAATTCAAAAGTTATGCTTTACTTTAAGGCTTTCATTCTAGTTTACCATTGATACTATATATTTAGTTGCTAAACAGCTTGAATTTATTAAAGTACAATGAAAAACATTTATTATCAATGCTGTGAATTTAAGTACAGAATAGTTAATGATCATAATTTATACATATGCATATTAACTCATGAATATATTTTCTTACCTCTAACACTTTTTAATGGAAGTTTTCAAATAAGCATAAAAGTGAAATTGAAGTTTAGATAATTTTATTTATTTAAAAAAATTTTTTATTTATAAAAAGGAAACATTGACTAAACCATAGGATAAGAGGGGTACAACTTCACACAATTCCCACCACTAGAACTCTGTTTCCCATCCCCTCCCCTGATAGCTTTCCTATTATTTAACCTTCTGGGAGTATGGACCCAAGACCATTGTGGGATGCAGAAGGTGGAAGGTCTGGCTTCTGTAATTGCTTCCCCGCTGAACATGGGCATTGACATAATCCCAGCCTGTCTTTCTCTTTCCCTAGTGAGGAAGGGCTCTGGGGGAAGTGCAGCTCCAGGACATATTGGTGCGGTGGTCTGTCCAGGGAAGTATGGTATTATAGATAGCTAGTAAGCATATTTTAGTTATATTCCAAAGGGCCTGTGGCTATACTAGGTTTTATCTTTCTTTCTTTCTTTCTTTTTTTTTTTCCTGAGCCTGAAATCCTTAAAAGTATGTCAGTCTCTTCCCTTTATACAACTTTTGTAGTCCTGAGTTTAATCTGTAGCATCACATGTGCCAGGTTGATGCTGTCTCTCTTGCCCCCAAGAAAGAAAAAAAAAAAAAAAGACTTAATTTTTTTTTAAAAGAGGGAATATAATTTGGTGTTTTCCTCTATTCCTTTATTATTTATTTATTTGATTTTGTAGATCCAGGGCATCATGCATGTAGTTTCACCACTCTTGGGTAGACCTATTCACTTAGATAAAAAAAACAAAGTGACAAACATCACTGACACTTCTCCTGAAGCCATGGCAACTTCTATATGTTGCCTGGACTCAAACTTGAGCAAAGTACATGACAAAGCAGAAACTTTACCCAGTGAACTATCCAGTGGTATTTTCTAGGTAGGTGTTGGTAACTGCTTTTCCTTTTTGTCATGGAGAATGGCCTTATTTTCATTACTTATTCTCTTCTAACAAGGAAATCACATCTTATTGTATGTCCTTCATGAAAGGTACAATACTCAGCACAGTGTCAACCGCAACAAAAATGTATTGAGTTAGAAAATGAATGCAATTAGGAAGGTAGTTGAAGATTTCTCTAATATGTATTCTAACCCTATGATAAGATGAGAAATAGATGATTTTTTAAAATACCTGTTACCTTTTCTTCATCAACAGGTCATTTGTTTGGTGACCTCTATATAGAAAACCATGTTTTCTACAAAATTTGGACACTTCTCTAATAATTTCCATTTCCTGTAAAATTAAAAATTAAGTAGTATATGTTATATTCTTAAAATTCTCAAGATACATAAGTTTTCTATGAAAATATAGCATGTATGTAAAACATTGATCTGAGTATGTATTAATCCTACTATAGTCCCTAGGATAAAGATAACTTGCCATATGCCAAAACTCTATAAAGATTTGAACTTGAAATGTAACATGAGATCAAGCATCCACAGTTTTAAGTTAAATTGTTCTGTACAATATTCTATAACTTGTAATTTGCATCTGACTGTACTTTTGTCAATTTTTGTTTCTAATTTATTTTTGACTCAGCTGTCACAAGGGCATTTAGTTTGCCATTTTTCTCAAGGGTATATCTTTTGTAGTTTCATTTGTAATACTGTTATTTGGTTTGAGTTTTTCCAGATTCATTGAGATGTGATTGACATACAATGGTTGTAACATTAAGGTGTTCAGCATGTTGATTTTATATACTGATTGCAAAGTAATTGTCACATAACATTAGCTAATACCTTCACTCTGTCACTTACCATTTCCTTATTGTAGTGAAAAGTTGAAGAACTACTAGCTTACCAAATTTCACTCATAATTATTATGCTTCAATAAGATTAACATAATACTTTTGTCTTTTACCTGGAGGTTTGTAACTATTGACCAACATCTGTCCATTCTCCTTAATACTTCCCCAATTTTGAAGTCTTTGCTTATGAAAGCAGGAAGGTACCAACTTACACAAAAACTTACCCTATTTTTCTTAGATTGTCCTATGAACTTCGTCCATTAAATTTTTTTAAATATTTATTTTATTTATTTATTCCCTTTTGTTGCCCTTGTTGTTTTATTGTTGTAGTTATTATTGTTGTTGTCGTTGTTGGATAGGACAGAGAGAAATGGAGAGAGGAGGGGAAGACAGAGAGGAGGTGAGAAAGATAGACACCTGCAGACCTGCTTCACCGCTTGTGAAGCGACTCCCCTGCAGGTGGGAGCCGGGGTTTGAACCGGGATCCTTATGCGGGTCCTTGTGCTTTGTACCACCTGCGCTTAACCCACTGCGCTACAGCCCGACTCCCCATTAAATTTTTTAAATGCATTGAAAATCTCAAAGTAAAATAAATGAGATTTTTTCTCTCATTCATCAAGTAATGTTACATTAAACTGTACATATTAAGTATGCATGATCAAAAATAAGTATCTGTATATATCACAATAAATGTACCTTAAAAAGTCCAGTTGTAATTTTCAACAAAGATTTTATTTTTAATGAATCAGACTTCAGACAACCCAAGGAGATTACACACACATGCACACGCACACACACACACAATTAATACAAACAAAATAACAGTAATTCCCACAAAATTATAATACTGACTAAAAACTATAACTTCTTGCCCAATAAAAATTAGAAACAAAACAGGAAATCAATATTAAGGAGGTATTTGAAAGATGTGATGGTAACAACATTTTTAAAAGAAGTTTGTAGTGTTTTTGCCGAACTCATTTTTTCTTCCTTGAGTGTATTTCTAGTATCCTCCATCTTGCTAGCAAGTATGTATACTGTACTTTATTTCCAATAATTTTCTGCAAATTGTGAAGGCATTTCCTGAAGTAATACTAGTATAAAATAAAATTACAATTTTCTTACAACTAGTATATATCTCTTTAAACAAGAAGTGCAAATGTTCCATACTTCAAGTTAGCATATATTATCTGAAATCTGCAAGGTAGTCTTACATTATAGTTTCTGTTGGCAGATTTCCATTTTTAAAATAGCTCTGACAGTGATGAGAACCATTTTAAAATTGCCAAGGAATAACTGAAAAAAAAACTGGATAATTCTCTATGTGTGGTCTGTCACAGATGACTCACCTTTCCAAAACTGTGATATTTGGCATTTATTGTCAAGAATTATTGTTAAATTTTGATATTTATTGTGTCAAGTGCCATGGGAAACCAGTTAAACTTAGAAATTTGAGGATTAAGTTAGTAAAGAGAAGAATTTATATCTTAACTATTATCTTAATTAAGATATAACGTGCTTTCTAGAAGTTAGATATTTCTTTGGTTACAAATGGAAGGTAAATAGTTAAAATTCAGACTATATCCTAAAAGCTTTGTTTTTTCTCAATAGAAATTCTTGCATAAGGAATTCAATTTCTTTAACAATGAATTTCAAAAATAAATGACATAGGGGGCCAGGCCATGGTACAGCTGGTTAAGCACAAACTTTATGTGTGCAAGGACCCACTTTGAGACCACTACTCCCCACCTGTAGAGAAGTTTCACTAGTAGGTAAGCAATACTGCAGATGTCTCTCTGTCTCTGTCTCTCTCTCTCTCTTGCTCTTTATCTACCCCTTCCTTTTCAATTTCTCTCTGTTCTATCAAATATATTAAAAGGGGGAGCAGTGCTGTGAGTGACATATTTTTCATGTAGGCACTGAGCACCAGTTATAACTCTGATGGCAATGAAATTAGAATAAGATTAAGAGTAAATGAAATAATCAAGCTATGCTCAAACCGGGGAATGATTTACATAGCTGGTGAGACCAAAGTGAAATGACTTGGTAGGTAATGGATCGGTAGGTAATAGCGTAGGAAATGCACCTCATTAGTCTAAAACAAAGGCTGAGAAAAACCTTTAAAAGTTATGAAGTCTTGGGCCAAGCTGTGATGGACCCATTGAGCACCTACGTTATAATGTGCAAGGACCAGGTTTCAAATCCTAGTTCTACCTGCAGGATAGCAGCTTCATGAATGGTGAAAGAGTGCTGTTAGAGTGCTGCTATAGATCTCTCTCTCTCTCTCTCTCTCTCCCCCTCTCTTCCTCTTCCCCCCCCATGTCTCTGTCTCTATGCAATAAGTAAAGTAAAATGGCGGGGTAGAGCCAAGGTGACTTGGTAACAGCTGCTGGCGTGAGCTCTGACAAGAAGGGCTGGAAAGGTTAGGATCCTGGCCTTCAGCAGAACAGGGAACAAGGTGTTCTAAGTGTGACATCGAAGAGGTGACTATAGCTCAATTCGGGTTAGAAAGTAGAGAAAAAAGAAAGGAAATCTTTTTATTATTTATGAAACTCACCCCCCCCCCATAACCAGACCCCAGGAGTAGGGAGCCTCTGCTCATTTCAAACCTGTTCCTTTCTGAATCCCTTGGCTCTTTTTTTTTTTTTTTCCTCTCTACTTAAGTGACTTAGGCCCAATTGGAGTGATAAATATCTGACCAGGCAACACCTCACCCCTCCTGGGAAAGACTGCCTGGAAGTTTTTTTTTTTTTTTTTTTTTTTTTTACAATTGTTTCTATTCAGGGTGCCTGAGCTAATCAGGAGCTCTGCAAGCTGCAGATGCACTGTTAGAGCTTTTTACTCTGTTCTATTTTATTATTACTATGCATATATATATATATATATATATATATATATATATATATATATATATATGCATGTCCCTTTGCCCCCCCTCAGGTTGACCAAAATTAACTCTTATTGTATTTTCCATTGCTGGCGACTAGGTTGTTCATTGTGAGAGGAACTTGTTTTACTCTTCCTACCTCCTCTATCCACTCTCCCTTCTCCCTCCTCCTAGCTAATTAAAATAAATAAATAAATAAAATAAAAAATAAAAAAACTCTCACTGCTCTTTTTTTCACTGTTTTTCCTTTTTTTTTTTCCCTTTTCTCTCCCCCCCATCTTCCTTTCTTCCTTCCTCCTTCTTCTGCTTCCCGAATTCACTGATACTCATTTGTGAATTATTTTGGGGAAGAAATCTGGAGTGAACTCTCTTTGTGTGTGTCTCTGCTCTACTTCCCTTTCTCCTCTTGATACCCCTAGAATTTACAGTGGACAGTAGATTTGCATAATTGTCTGTTCTTGCTATCCCTTTTTTCCTTTCTCTTTCTTTTTCATTTGGATTTGGTTGCTATTTTTTCTTGGACTGGAGACATTGTTGGGCTAACTGGTATTGGTTAAACTGTCTTAATCCTTGCTTCAATTACTATTGTAATTTCCGAGGTTGGTGATTGCATTTGTCATAAAGGTATTTAGTATAGCATGGCTTGTACTCAAAACACAACAACTGAGGAACAACAGAATATAAAAATAAAAAAACATGTTAATAAAAAAATGGTTAAACCAAGAGCAAATAAAACTGGTACTACAATGAATGAAGACAAGAGCCCAGAAGAAACTACAAATCAGCCAAAAGTAACCATAAATAAGAAAAGTATGCAAGCAATAATAAACTTATTAATCACAGAAATGAAAACAACATTGGAGAAAAGGAATGGCAGTATTAGGGAAACAACATATGAGACCCTCAAGGAAATTACTAGCTGCTACCTCGAGGTTAATTAAAGAACTGAAAGCTGAAATAGCTGAAATGAAGAAAGAAGCTGAGGGAAGGGAAAGCAGACTAACAGAAATAGAAAACAGAATTAGCCAGAGGATGAGCTAGAGAAAACTAATAAACAGGTAAAAGAGCTCAAAAAGAGATTGAGAGACACTGAAAACAACAACAGAGACATATGGGATGATCTCAAAAGGAGTAACAATTTTATAATTGGCCTGCCAGAGGAAGAAAGAGAGGAAGGGGAAGTATACATCCTAGAGGAAATTATAGAAGAAAACTTCCCAGACCTGGACAACAGAAAGGATATTAAGATTCAGGAGGCCCAGAGAGTCCCAAACAGAATCAACCTAGAACTGAAGACACATCATAGTTACAATGAAAAGAAATAAGGATAAATAAAGGATCCTAAAAGCTGCAAGAGAGAAACAAAAAGTCACATACAGGGGAAAACCCATAAGACTATCAGCAGACTTCTCCACTCAAATTCTAAAAGCCAGAAGAGAATGGCAAGATATCTATGGAGCCCTGAATGAAAAAGGGTTTCAACCAAGGATAATATATCCTGCTAGACTTTCATTCAAACTAGATGGAGGGATCAAAACCTTCTTAGACAGACAATAGTTAAAGAAGGCAACCATCACCAAGCCTGCCCTGAAAGAGGTTCCAAAAGACCTCTTATAAACAAGAACATCACTATAATACTTGCAATATATCAGAGCAAATAAAAATTTGTTGAATAATGGCACTATAATACATTAAATCCATAATATCAGTAAATGTCAATGGCTTAAACTCACCCATCAAAAGGCACAGATTGGGAGGATGGTTCAGAAAAACATAACCCAACCATATGCTGCTTGCAAGAATTCCACTTGACCCAACAAGATAAACACAAACTTAAAGTGAAAGGATGGAAAACCGTCATACAGGCTAATGGACCACAAAAAAAGGGCAGGAACAGCCATTCTCATTTCTGACACAATAGATTTTAAATTAAATAAAGTAATAAAAATAAAATAAAATAAAGAAATCTTGAAAGTCTTTCCTTATTTAAAGTCATAACTAATAAATATATAAGCAGGCATGACCATGCAAGTCAAAATCTCTCTTTAATAATACCAAGTGGTGGGAGAATGGCCATTTTATAGATGGAGACAGTTTATTCATATTTAGATACTAGTTGAAACTGCTAGATCAACGCACTGGGGGCCTTTTTGCTTTTGGTTTACTTTAGAAATTTCATAACAGAAAAGCTAAAACTACAATGTATTCATAGGTTCATATATATTTGAAAATGTACAATATTGCATTTTTAATATCACTATGTCCTGTTATAGCAATTCTACTAACTTTTGTCTTTTGCATTGGTCACAGTGAATCTTACACAATGGTTTATTTTTTAATCGTTATTTGATAGAGGCAGACACCTGCAGCACTGTTCAACACTTGTGAAGCTTTCCCCCTGCAGGTGGGGACTGGGGCCTGGAACCCAGGTCCTTGTGCATTGTAAGGTGTGTACTCAACCAGGTGTGCCACTACCTGGCCCCCTTACAAAATCATTTTATAAGTACTGAGATGATAAAAATGAGATGGAATGTTTGAATTGTGAAAACCAAGAAAAAAAGAAAAACTTTTCATTTCAATTTTCACTGAGAGGAGTTTAGAGTCATAAGAGGTGTCAGTATAACTATATCAAAGACTAAATGAAGGGGGTTCTCCACTCTCCCTCAATATTATAAGAAAAGTTTTTGCTATTGCTTTTACATTAGCCACTATATGGAATGTAAATATAATGATGGGAATGAAGAAAAACGAAAACTTTATCTCCAGTAGTTATCTATGAGTTACAGAGGTTTCAAATGTATGCAATGTTAGCAAATTCGATTAATTGTACAAAAGAAATGAATTTGCTATGACAAGTTTAACATGCTATATTGCTGATGTGTTTGGGGATTTTGTATTCCTGACAATTATAGGAGTACTTATAAAATATGGGAATAACTTAAGCATTATTTTACTTATGGGTCAAGAGAATTTTGATTTCCTTTAAAATAAGATTAATAATTTACATCTATTACTTTGAACACAATTCAAAGAAGGATCCTAATTCCAGAGAGAGATGGAATACATACTGCTTATAAAATAATTTAATTTATAAAATTATAAAAGTTTATTTTGTATATAATCCTGGAACTACTCTATTTAATTAGGGCAGAATTATTTAGTGATAGTGCCTGACAGTAATGAATGTACTTACTGGAGTATGGGGAAGAGCAATGTTTTAACTGTACTATTTCACACAACACTTGACTAACTAACAAGTGTGAGCAACATCAAGAGCAGATGTTTCTTTATGATAGAAAGAAATCCTTCACAATACATTTCAGATGTCAAAGAAATCTATTGTTTTGCTTAGCATCTCTTCTTGTCTTTTATGAGTAAGCATAATTTCCCTTAAACATATGGCCAACTCTGAAGCAAACCTGGGAAATCCCATTTATAATTTCAGTATGTGAGATTGGGTGAAAAAGCCTCCTGAACTTGTAATAAAAACCATCTGCTCCCACTTAAGGAATGCTTCACACTGATGAAGTGAGACTAATATGTAGTGAGAATGATATGCATCATCTTTTAGAAGTGAACAAAAATTATAGAATTATATGGAATCATTTCTTTTTAACAGGAAACCAAGTCAATTTATTCAGATTAAGTAATCAGTCTTCAGAGGTGAAGTGTTAACAGTTTTTTTAAATAACTGAAAGTGAAATATTTTCCTCATATTCATAATTTTAAGATCTATTTAATGACAAAGAGATTCCACCAGAGTGTGAGTTGCAGGGGATCAAACCTCCACTTCATAAAGCAGTGTGTTCACCCCACTGAGCCACTTTCCACTGGGCAAGGACTTATTTTTAGCAGTTAGTTACTTAGTTTATTTATTGTCATGATTTGGTCATCTTAATAACCTACTGTGACTCACAACTGTTACCTTTCTCCAGCTTTTCCTCAGTATTTTTTTTTATCTTTCTATAAATGTAATTTAGGCTAATGGAAGTTTTATAATCCAGACAAATACAAGAAAGAAAATTTGAAGCAATCTAATCATCTAGATGTACTCGCTGATAATATTTTGACTTATTTCTTTTCACGGTTACTTTGAGATTTTTTAAAAGTATATATTGTATCTGTTACATATGAAAAAGAGTTTCATGTAAGAAAAATAAGACAGACAAACAGAGCACCAATATGGTACTAAACTTGAGGTATATAAGTCTGATATTAGAAAATTTAAGCTAGCTTCCAAGCTGTCAACTTTTATTTTTTTAATAAAGTTTTATATATTCATGGTTTTAAAATCAAATAGTTTAGTATTCCATAAAAATAACAGTAAGCTATCTAGTTTCCAGTATTTATTACCAACTCCCATGTGCTGATACTCTTGTAGTTTCTTGTCTTCTCCTATTATATCTCCATATATAATACTAACTTTTATCATTCAGCTTCTTATAAGAAAACTGTGTTTTGACATTCATATGTACAGACTTACCAGTTATATATATATTCTACCTTTTACAATATGGCTGTATTACATAGTTGCCTTTTCCATTAAGTTTAGCATTTATGTTTAATGAGCAAAACTATGTAGGATGTCATATATTATCCTCTTATAAAATTCCAGTTTCTATGAATTTAATAATGGTCTATTTTTATCTCCTTTGCTAATATTACCACTATCACACCACCATAATATATATATATATATATATATATATTCTCAATTACTTTACCCCAGATATTCAAGGAATGAGCTTTGTGTCTTCACATTTCTAAAACATGATAAATGTTATATATTTGGGGAGATATTTCTTTAAATATACCTTTAAAATTATTTTAAGTTACTTCTTTGCTAGCATTTTAATTGTCAAGAGCTGTTAGGAGGGATATTTCTTTTTTTATTATTAGTTTAATAATGATCAACTAGATAGTGGGGTAAGAGGGGTACAATTCCATATAATTCCCACCACCAGAGTTCTGTATCCCATCCCCTCCATTGGAAGCTTCCCTGTTCTTTATCCTTCTGGCAGTATGAACCAAAGATTGTTATGAGGTGCAAAAGGTGGGAGGTCTGACTTCTGTAATTGCTTCTCCGCTGAACATGATTGTTGACAGCCAATCCATACTCCCAGCCTGTTTCAGTCTTTCCTTAGTGGAGTAGGGCTCTAGAGAGGTGGGGTTCCAGGACACTTTGGTGAGGTTGTCAGCCCAGGGAAGTCAGGTTAGCGTCATGATAGCATCTGGAACTTGGTGGCTGAAAAGCATTAAGATATAAAGCAGAAAAAATTGTTTAATAATAAGAATAAGTTACTATTTTATATTATTGTCTCAAATTTATTATTTCCCTCATCTTCCTTTTCATTACTTAATCTTTTTTTGGCTTTTTAAAAAATTTTATTTGATATGACAGATAGAAATTGAGAGAGGTGGGGGAGATAGGAAGGAAGAGGGAGAGACACCTGCTTTACTGCTCATGAAGCGTCCCCCTTAGGTGGGGACCAGGTCCTTGAAACCCTGTCTTAGCTCATAGTAACGTGTGTGCTCAACTAGGTTCACTACTGCCCAGTCCCACTTACCCTTTTTGTTTCTGAGCCTTAGTATTAGAGTTGTTCCTTGACTGTATGGTATGACTTAGCTTTCCACAGACAGAAAAATATAAAGAATAAAAAATAAGTTTTTTAAAAAAGGAACTGTTTTTTCATATTTATTTTGATATTTTTACCATTAATTCTGTCTGATGCTTCAAAATTCAGACTTTCTGTGGGTCAGCTTCACCTTATATTCCCTTTGTATTGGGTCAGCATGATGTAGAAGTCTCTACTACACAATGGCACAAATATGAATTGACTATACTATATATTTCAAGTTCACATATGTGTGAAATTATCTGGTGGTTGTCCATCACTTCCTTCTTTGCTAAGCATAATCACACTGCTAGTTCCGTTCAAAATGTC
The DNA here is from genome assembly GCF_950295315.1 of Erinaceus europaeus. Taxonomy (NCBI): domain Eukaryota; kingdom Metazoa; phylum Chordata; class Mammalia; order Eulipotyphla; family Erinaceidae; genus Erinaceus; species Erinaceus europaeus. Next base: position 59,803,365 of record NC_080179.1, on the reverse strand, counting down.
TACCCTATATAAAACTTTTTTTCTTCATTATATTGGGGCTTCACTGTAAGTAAGAAAATGAAACACAGAGAGAAGGAAAAACACCAAACAACACTGAACTTCTACCAGAGCGGTGGGAACTGGACGTAAACCTGGATGGTGAGTGTGACAAAGCTGGCAACCGCCCAAGCGAGTTATACTAGCACCCTTAAAACTGACTTTTGTTTTGCTAGAAATTGACCCCTGGTTATTTTTAAAATGTCTTTGCAGTTAATGCTAATATGTAGGATAACCTCAGCAATGACCAAATGTTGAGTGCTAATGTCGCAGCACAGATTCACAGGTAATTGTTAAAAGTAACTTTGCCAGTTTATGGTAGTACTGACATTCATTATCTACTCTGTGTAGCAGTAATAGAACATCACTCACATTCAAAATCACAGAAATCACACCAGTGGTGTCCATGAATAAATCACTAGTATATCCATTGCTTATAGTGGATTGCTTATAGTATATCTATTGCCACCCAAATATTTCCCTACGAGCACATTGTTAGAATAAAATTTAAATATATATTGATGAAGACGTGTTTTACAAGACTATTGCCATCACAGGGCTGTAGTCTCCCATTACCCAGAGTAAGTACCAGCGTAGCTCGCCATCTCTCTCCATCTGAGGGCTCTGATCTCCCACTTACCTTCTGCTTCCTAATTCTTGGATCTGATAAAGTGGATGGCAAGTTATTTGTATTCTATTCTACATTTTCCCTTGCTTTATTCTTACACATGAACTCCAAGGGAGATCTTCCAGTATTTATTACTTTTTCTTCTGACCTATTTCACTTAGCACTTTTCCTTCTAGCTCTATCCATACTGAAGCAAAAAGGCAAAGCTCATCTTCCCTAACAACTGAATAGTAATCAACTGTATAGATAGACCACAACTCCCTTATCAGTAAATACTGGGCTGTTTCCAAATCTTGGATATAATCCTGCAGTAAATATGTGTGTGAGTATAAATCTCTTTATGTAAGAGTTTTTGTTTTCTTGTCTATGCACCTAGGAGAAGAATTGTCAGATTATATATGTCTGTTTTTAATATTTAGTATTTTCCAAATAACAATTTATAGTGATCACTTTTATCATGTATCTCTTGGCCATCTGTATACTTCCTCTGGTGAAGTATCTCTTTAGGCCTTCACATTTGTTAATGAGATTGTTTTGTAGTTGTCAAGTTCAGTGATTTCTTTATAGACCTTGGACATAGGATATATACTGTGTATATATTTTCTTCTATTCACTTAGATATCTACTTGTTTTATTTATTTTATTTTTTAAATTTATTTATTCCCTTTTGTTGCCCTTGTTGTTTTATTGTTGTTGTTATTAATGTCATTGTTGTTGGATAGGACAGAGAGAAATGGAGAGAGAAGGGGAAGACAGAGAGAGGAAGAGAAAGACACCTGCAGACCTGCTTCACCGCCTGTGAAGAGACTCCCCTGCAGGTGGGGAGCCAGAGGCTCGAACCAGGATCCTTACACCCGTACTTGTGCTTTGCGCCACTTGAGCTTAACCCACTGCATTATGTGAAGTTAGTGTAAAATTTGTCATATATTGATAGGACAAAGAAATTGAGAAATTTAGAGAAGAAGGGAAGATAGAGAGGGAGAGAGAAAGATAGACGCCTGCAGACCAGCTTCAGGGCTTGTGAAGCAACCCCCTCTCCCTGCACAGGTGGGAGCCAGGGGCTCAAACCAGGATCCTTGGGTGGGTGGGGAAGACAGGGAGACAGAGAGGGAATGAGACGGAAAGACATCTGTAGCCCTGTTTCACCACTCGTGAAGTTCTCCCTCTGCAGGTAGGGACCAGGAGCTTGAACCTGCGTCCTTGAGCACTGTGATGTGTGCACTTAGCCAGGTGCTCCACTGCCAGGCCCCCACAGATTTTAGTTTTGTACTTGTATTATTGCATTTCCTGTAGTCTTTCATCATCTCAAGCACTACTTTTAAAAAAAATCTTCATTTTATGTCTTTATTAACATTTCCCTTTTCCTTGGCTTTCCGCAGCCTTTTCATAACATTTAAAATATATATTATTTTGTTTCCAACCCCACCTAGAAAGCAATAGTTAGGTAACCAGAGTCTGTGCAAGGTTCTGCTGTGTATTGGTCTCCTTTATTTTCCCAGCTAGGGCAGGATGCCTACCTTGCATTGGGAACTTGAACCCGGTTGTAATTATATAATCACCTTAAGCAAATGTAACCATAATTAGTAATCACTAGCATTGCATCATACTCAGAGCTGTGATAGAGCAGTGTTTAAAATACTACTGGCCTCACCTGCCCTCATGCACCATGTAACTTCTTTTTCTTTGAATTGATATCATTATATTTGTATTTATTCAATAATACTATATTATACTAAGCGGTGCTATATCATGTAGCTGGATATAATAAACATCTGTACCATCAAAAAATATACATATATTATTTTACTCTATTTTTGGATATTTGGACTTTTTCTAATATGTTCTCTGCCCATACTCAGAAACTTTATTATTAATTTTTTATATTTATTTATTTATTTTCTCTTTTGTTGCCCTTGTTTCTTCATTGCTGTTGTAGTTATTGTTGTTATTAATGTTGTCGCTGTTAGATCGGACAGAGAGAAATGGAGAGAGGAGGAGAAGAAAGAAAAGGGGAAGAGAAAGACAGATATTTGCTGACCTGCTTCACCAGAGCACTGCTCAGTTCTGGTTTATGATGGTCCCAGGGATTAAACCTGAGACAGGTTAGAGCCTTTGAGATGAAGTTTTTTGCATAACATATTATTTTATAGAGCCTTTATCATAAAACTCATTTTCCCTTTTTCGGAAGGGATTAAATTCTAGACCTCATTATGTATTTTACTATTTTAGAAATCAAACCTCCGGAGCTGGGTGGTGGCGTACCTGATTGCAGGTATTACAATGCACAAGGACCTGGGTTTGAGCCCCCAGTACCCACTTGCAGGAGGAAAGCTTTGTGAGTGGTGAAGTAGTGCTGCAGGTGTCTCTCTGTCTCTCTCCCTTTCCATCACCCTCTTGATTTCTGGCTGTCTCTATCCAATAAAGATAATTTAAAAAATAAAAAAGGAAGAAATCAAACCTCCTCTTTGACAATAGTCAGAACATATCTTTGCTTTTGGTTCTACTCAAAAGACTTATTCAAACCTTTAATGTAAATCAGAATGAAGCACATGTCTCCTGACCCAAATCCTCCATCACCTACAAGGTCTAGATAATATGATGTTTTTTTTTTTGTTTTACTTCCACAGTTTCACTGGGGCTAGGTGCCTGCACTACTCATTTTGTTGCCCTTGTTGTGGTTGTTATTGTTGGGGTTGTTATTGTTATCGAGAGAGGACAGGAAGACAGAGAGGAGGAAAGAAAGACACCTGCAGTTCTGCTTCACCGCTTGAGAAGCGACCCCCCTGCAGGTGGGGGGCCGAACTGCAATCCTTAAGCGGGTCCTTGTGCTTTGTGCCATTTGCTTAATTTGCACAAGCATCTGGGTTCAATCCCCTGGCTCCCCATCTTGGGGGGGTTGCTTCACAAGCAGCAAAGCAGTTCTGCAAGTGTCTTTCTTTCTCTTTCTCTGCATATCTTCCCCTCCTCTCTCAATTTCTGTCCGTCCTATCCAAATAAAAGTGGAAAATGACCACCAGGAGCAGTGGATTCATAATGCCAGTACTGAGCCCCAGCAATAACTCTAGAGTCACGCAGAGAGAGAGAGACCGACCTTCACTACTTATGAAGTTTTTGTTGGTGACAGAGGGCTTGAACCTGGTCCTTGCACTTTGTATCATGTGTGATCAACCAAGTGTACCACAAAAACTGGCCACAATATTTTAATATCTTTTTAATTGGTGATTTAATAATGGTTTGCAAGATTATAAAATTACAGATGCATAGTTCCACACCATATCTACCAGACAACTCCCAGTCTCCATAATTCTCACAAATACAGGAAAACTACCTAGTATTAGGGGGGACTTTTCCAGCATTACAAGAACTTGGTGTTGGCTTGAATTTCTACCTTATTTCCTTACAGTTTTGCTCCAAGTCATTTTAGTGGAGATACTGAATCAGACATTTTCATATCATTTGAATCAAGGCTCCTAATCTTTTATATACTTTATTTCAGTATGTTGCAGTTTCCTACCTGATTCCTTAATCCTATTTTGGTCTAAGAAATACAGCTTTCAATAAAATGCTTTAGTTCACTTCCTGTAAACTTTAATTCTATCAGACTTTTTCTTTAGAGAAACTCCAGTTTATGGCAGGGAATCTGGAAATTTTGCTGCCTGAGGCATGAAAGTTTTTTTTTGCATAACCATTATGTTATCTCCCCAGCCCTAATCTGGCCGTTCATTAAAATAATTTACCTTAGGGCATGGTGGTAGCAAGGACCCAGGTTTGAGCCATGAGTAATGACTCAGGTCTGCAGGTGTCTTTTTATTTCCCTCTCTACTTTTCTCCCTTTTCTTAATTTTTCTCTGTGCCATCAAATAAAATAGGTGTGGGGGGAGAAAAATGGACATGGGGAGTGATAGTGTTGGTAATGCCACTAAACCCCAGAGATAACCTGGTGGCATTTTAAAAATTAATAATGACAAAATAAAATAAATAGTTTTCTCTCAAGTACCAGATAAATTGTCATCATCATTTTCTCTAAAGCTTCTGATATAGTCTCTGCCCTTTACATTTAAAAATAGGAATGTCAAAGCACAAGGACCAGTGTAAAGACCCATATTCCAGCCCCTGGCTCCCCACCTGCAGGGGGGGTCATTTTACAAGCAGTGAAGCAGGTCTGCAGGTGTCTATCTTTCTCTCCCCCTCTCTGTCTTCCCCTCCTCTCTCCATTTCTCTTGTCCTATCCAACAGCAACATCAATAACAACAACAATAATAACTATGACAATAAAAGATAAAATAACAAATGCAAAACACCCAGAAATTAAAAACAGAAAAGCTCTTTATCATAAAAATGTATATTGAGTAACTTTTTATTTGCCTTAAGGAAAATGGTTTCCTCTGTTTTTTTGTATCATATTTATTATTTTATGAAAACAAAAAGGGAATCTAAAAGTACTTATTCTCAAGAGAGGGAAACACAAAATCACAACCTGCTTACAAGTGTAAAACAAAATAGGATTTGCTTTCTTAAACTTGTTGAAAATCTACGCAATAAATTGAAGTTATACAATGACTCAGGAGGTGGCACAATGATAAAGCATTAGACTAGGAAGCATGAGGTCCTCAGTTCAATTCCTGGCATTATATATGCTAGAACAAAGCTCTGATGTTCTCTTTCTTTCTCCCATTAATAAGTAAATAGGGCAGCCAGGCAGTGTTGCACTCACATAACATAATGTGAAAAGACCCAGGTTTGAGCTCCTGGTTCGCACCTGCAGTGGAAGTGCTTTGCAGTTGTCTACCTTTCTCTATCCCTCTCTCCCGCCCCCCTCCTTTCTCAATTTATCTCTGTCCTAACAAATAATATGAGGGGGGAGAGAAAGAAAAGGAGAAAAAAGGAAAAATGGCTGCTGGGAGCAGTGTACTTGTAGTGCTGGCTCCAAGGTCCCGCAATAACCCTGACGGCAGTTAAAAATAATAATACAATTGATCTTTTAAAAAATTGAAGTTATACATTATAAAAAGAAACAATGTGATCTTGATACTAGAGCCACAAGCACCACACTCTAGTTTTACACTAGTACTGTGATAGTAAAGTAAAACAAAAACAAAGTTCTCTAACAGTGGATTCATCATTAATAAAAGGCAATGTCTTGAGATTCTAAGAAAAATAAAATAATTCTTTCTAAATGATTTCTCTGTAGATAAATCATTTAGAAATACTTGTTTTGTCTATAGGATTATTAGGCACTAATTACTAATCAAGAAATGAAGTGACCTTATAAATAGGCATGTCACCTTGCTAAATACATTCATAAACATATAAACTTCGTATAATTGGTATTGCAATGTCAGCAGTAGACAGTGTTCTTGTTGTTGATTTGGTTTTTCCCTTTTAGCTCTGTAGCTATCTTGCAATGTATAATGAGCCATCTCAACATATATATATATATACCTTTCACCCACGCTGTTTTGTTCCTGAGGGCAGATACAAAAAAGGTGTTTCACTCCTGTTTATGTGTTCATGAACAAGTAATGGTAGTTAGCACTATTTGTATATCTACACTATAGTGTCTAGCATTTAATGCTTCGTTGTCTGTGTTCTCTTTGACATCTGTTGTCCAATGTCTGTTACACATACCCTTTTTTTTTTGCCTCCATAGTTATTACTGGGCTGCATGCCTGCACAAATCCACTGCTTCTGACAGCCATTATTTGTTTTATTTTATTGTTATTGTTGTTGTTGCAATTGCTGTTGTTATTGCTGGATAGGACAGAGAGAAATCGAGAGGAAGGGAAGACAGAGAGGGGGAGAGAAAGATAGACACCTGCAGACCTGTTTCACTGCCTGTGAAACAACCACACCCCACACACACACCCACACAGGTGGGGAGCCCAGGGCTGGAACCTGGATTCTTAACCTGGTCTTTTTGTGCTTCATTCACGCCATGCACACTTAACCCGATTTGCTACTGCCCACCCCCCCACGTAAGACCTTTTTAAATAAAAACTTTATGAAGAAATTATTCACACACAGGAGGGGGTAGATAGCATAATAGTTATGCAAAGAGATGCTCAAGCCTGAGGCTCCAAAGTCCCAGATTCAATCCCCTGCATCATCGCCAAAAAACAGAACTGAGAAAAAGAACAAAACAACATCCAAAAAAAAAAAAAAAAAAGAAATTATTTACATGCTATGCAATTCTCCCCTTTAAAGTGTGCAGCTCTGAAGTTTTTGTTCTTTTTATTTATTTTTATTTGTGATCAATCCTTACGAGATTGTAAGATGACAGCGCCTAGTTCCACACCACACCCATCACTAGAGCTCTGTATCCCCACCCTTCCACTCCCCAAAGATAACCACTGTAGCTCTCACAAGTCCTAGCAACAGTTCACTTGCTGCTGCTTCTTCTGTTGTTGCATTGCAAGTTTATATGCGTCTAGGTATCTAGATTTCACATATGAGTGAGACCACCCTGTAACTGTCTTTCATCTCTCTACTTATTTCATCCATTTTGTCCCAAAGGGGACAGTATCACCTTGTTCAGGAGGATTTACTGTAATATGTTTCAATCTGTGGGGCCATAATCCATTTGAGAACACTGAACCACCTTAAAAGTAACACCCCTTCTACATTAGCCTTTCCCACTCCTCACCTACCCGTATAAGAGCAGTAACCAGGTAACTTTTTCTGTGTAGATTTGGTTATTGCTAATATTTAATATAAATGAAAGTATGTAACATGGGTCTTTTAAAACTTACTCTTTGAACTTGACATAATCTTTACCTTTGTCCCCCCCACAGGTTGTATCAAGCGTCAGTACATTTTTATTGACAAATAAAAGGTCATTCTATGTATACATCTCATTTTGGTTATTTATCAGTTAATAAGCACAAAGGTCTTCTCTATTATCTTACTATCATGAACATAATTATGGATATTTATATATGAGCTATCCTGTGGACATATGATTTGAGGTGACAAACTGAAAGATTGCTTTTTCACTAGCATTCAGAAAAAGATGTTTCTTGGAGTGAATTTGAGAAGATAATCGAGTATACATTTTAAAATGTGATGGTTTTCATGATGTTTCCAAGAGACATATTATTTCTAATTTTGTAGACTAGTAGCTAAATGCTAACTCAAGTTACACACCACCTGCTTGCAAACGAACTTCAAAATGAATCTTTTTCATATCTAGATTATCCGCAATGTTTTAAGCCAAAGTTTGAATTTTTAGGAGGTCAGTGCATATGAGTTTGTGATTTTCGCTAGGAGTACTCATTCCTTTCGGATTTAACCACCTGATGCTGTGATTAAACATAGGTGAGTGAACATAGTAGAAATTACAAACAGATTTCCTGGGTACTAAAAATCATTGTAAATGGATCGCTGTAGTATTCATCTGATGCTAATTAAATCAGGTTTTGATTTCAGAGGAAACGGAGGCATTTGGGGCGAAGTGGTGGTGCACCTGGTTGAGCGTCCATGTTACAATGTGCAAGGACCTGGGTTCGAGCCCCCAGTCCCCACCTGCAAGGGGAAAGCTTCATGAGTGAGGAAGCAGCACTGCTGATGTCTCTTTGTCTATCTTCCTCTCTGCCCCCCCCCCTTGATTTCTGACTGGCTCTATCCTATAAATAAATAAAGATAATTAACTTTTTTTTTTAAAAAAAGGAGTACATCAATAGAGGGAGTCATGATGGTGACATACAACATTTTCATTAGAAATTAATGTAAAAAAAAGTAGAAATTCAAGAGGCAGTCTTGAGGGGGATTTTATATTCCACATATTTAAAAATGTTTTTTTCTTTGGTAAAGACATGTATATACCTCAGTGAGGAAACAAAGTACCTGTGTAAAGAATACTTATATTGAATGGCTACTTTAGAAAATAGGAAATTCCAGGTCTGCTGGTGGTGCACCTGGTTAAGTGCACACCTTACAATATACAAGGACCCAGGTTCAAGCCCCTGGTCCCCACCTGCAGGGGTGAAGTAGGGCTGCTGGTGTCTCTCTCTTTCCCTCTTACCTACTCAGTTGTCCTTTCCTCCCTTCTCAGCTTCTCTCTGTATCTAGTAAAGAGAGAAAGAAAGAAAGAGAGAGAGAGACACAGAGAAAGAGATAGAGATAGAGAGAGAGAGAGAGAGAGAGAATGAAAGGAAATTTGAAACAGAAAGCATGAAATTCTCAGGTACCCCCTTCACTGTGGCAAGCAGCACAGGTGATAAGCTGGATTTGAGCAGCTTGTCCAGTTTAGCTCAGTTTGGTCAGAATGAAATGGTGTGCTTATGTGCCCTACAAAAAAAAATAGAAATACAAAATACTAATAGTTTTTATTTATTAAAGATTTTATTTACTTATTAATGAGAAATACAGGAGGAGAAAGAAAGAACTAGACATCACACTGGTACATGTGCTGCGGGGGATCAAATTCAGGACCTCATACTTTAGAGTCCAGTGTACCACCTCCCGGACCATGTAATAGGTTTCTTTCTCCCTTTCTTTCTTTCTTTCTTTCTTTCTTTCTTTCTTTCTTTCTTTCTTTCTTTCTTTCTTCCCTTCCTTCCTTTCTTCCTTCCTTCATTTCTTTCTTTCTTTTTTAAATAATTAGACTTGCCAGTGTATGGATACTGAAGTAAAAATGACAGAACTTTTACACATCCATGTTAAATTAGCATCATCTTGTGGGGATGTGAGTTGCTGGCCTTATTAACCAGATATGTGCACTGCAGCCCTAGCGCTCAGTTCTCCAATTCTATTTTTTAAACTCAGATGCATTTGAAATATTAGCAGAGGATCAAGTATCCTTAGATAAATCATTCTGTTGTAGTAGATACATTCTTTTTTCTCTTTTCAGGGTAAGATTAACATTTTATTTGCTTTATAGTCAGGATTGATGTATAAAAAAAGTAAATCTAATAATTATGTTTACCTTTTATGATAAACTGAGATAGGTAAAAGTGTGTTTATATGTTTTATATTTAAGTATTCTATGTACAATATATATATATACCCCATGCCTGTATATGCATATTTAGTCATATGAAACACTCACAGGTTGGCACAAATATGTTAAAATATTTTTACAACATGATGGAGTATAAAATTTAAAAATAGTGTGTATAGACATATATGCATAGAATTACATAAATACATAAAAATAGATAAAATATTACACAAAAAATAAACAATTTTTATATTTATTTTCCCTTTTGTTGCCCTTGTTGTGTTTCATTGTTGTTGTAGTTATTATTGTTGTTGTTATTGATGTCTTTGTTGTTAGGACAGAGAGAAATGGAGAGAGGAGGGGAAGACAGAGAGGGAGAGAGAAAGACACCTGCAGACCTGCTTCACTGCCTGTGAAGCCACTCCCCTGCAGGTGGGGAGCCAGGGACTCTAACTCGGATCCTTAAGCCAGTCTTTGTGCTTTGCGCCACGTGCTCTTAAACCCGCTGCGCTATCGCCCATCTCCCGTCCCCTAAATATTAAGGGAGTATTTTTGTCCCTTCTCCATATGAACCATTTTGAGGATAGATTTTTGTCATTCTAGTCTCACCCAGTACTGATATCCAGGTTTCCCTTCTACCTTACTTCATATGACCACTTACTAGGCACTGTGATCGCACCAAAGAGTCAATGAACAACAAGGCATCTGGGCTCATGCCCTGATAATAAGGTCACCATCAAGTTATCAGGCCCCGTTGTCATAATTACAATAGGGCTTGCTTGGATTTAGTACTATTTTGGGATATTGCAGAAAACTTTGTTTTACTCCAGTAAACTTATCTATCCTTCAGCATTCAGGTGCTCAAAGGGTGTTGTCGTAGTTATCAAAGGCCATATGCAGTCACTGACACATGAGTCTGATTTCATGATGCACCAGGACCAAAGTTCTCTTCCACCCCTCCTTGCCCCTCCTTTCCCACAGTACTTTGTTTGGTGTAATACACCATGCCCAGTTCATGTTTGACTTTCTGTGTTCTCCCTCCTTGTCCCTATTTATTATGTCCTGTTTATAAGTGAGATCTCTTTTTGGCTTATCTCACTGAACATGATGTTTTTCAAGTACCCTCTGATATGATAAAAAGGAGATAAGTTCATCATTTTTAACAGCTGAGTGTTATTCCATGGTGTAAATAAACCGTAATTTCTTTAGCCACTCATCTGTTGTTGGGAATCTGGGTTACTTCCAAGTTTTGGCAATTATAAATTGTGATGCTATGAATATAAATAGATCTCTTCTGATAGGTGCTTTTGTTGCCTTTGGATAAATCCCCAGAAGAGAATTGTGGGTTCAAAAGGTAGAGCTATTTTTAACATTCTAAGAAATTTCTACTCTTTTTCTACAGGGGTTGGGCCAGTTTACATTCCCACCAGCTATGTAGAAATGTTCCTTTCCCCCCACATCCTTTCCAACATTTGTTGTTACTGTCCTTCCTAATATATCACATTCTCACAGGTGTAAAGTGATATCTAAATATTATCTTTATCTCATTTCTCTGATAATCAATGACTTTGAGTACTTTCTCATGAGTCTGTTGACCATCTGGATCTCTTCCTTGATTAAGGTTCTGTCCCTGGCCTCACCCCATTTTCTAAAGATGTTGTTTGTTGTCTTGGTGCTAAGTTTACTGAGTTCTTTATGTATTTTGCTTATTAGTTTTCCATCTGAGGTATGTTATGTAAAGATATTCTCCCACATTGTAGGGTGTCTTTCTCCTAAAATGGTGGTTCACTTTGTTATGAAGAAGCTCCCCTATTTGCTGTAGACTCATGGATTTAATTTTGTTTTTGTTTTCTTTGCTATTGGATTTGAATCTGAAGACCTTTTTGAAACATAGGCCATAGAACGTTCTTCCAATTTTTTTTTAATGAATTTCAAAGTTTCAGGGCTCATATCCATGTCTTTGAACCATCTGGACTGGACTTTTGTGCACAATGATATATGGTGGTCCAATTTTATTTGCTTGCATGTTTCAATCTAATTTTCCCAACACCATGTGAAAAGACTCTCCTTGCTCCACTTAATAGTTTTGAGCTCTCTTGTCAAAAATTACTTGTCCAAAGATGTGGGGGTATATTGGCAGGATTTCAATGTTTATTTTCAGTACCAAGCAGTTTTGACTACAATAGTTCTTTAGTATAATTTGAGATCAGGATGTAGGATACCTCTAGTCTTGTTCTTCTTTCTCAAGATTTATTTGATAATCCTAGAAACCTTTTGGGTCCATATAAAAATTTGTAGCATTTTTCTATTTCTTTAAAGAAATTTGATGTATTTTAATGAAGGTGGCATTAAATCTGTATATGGCTGTAGGTAGGATGGTCATTTTGATGATGTTAATTCTTCCTACTCATGAGTATAATGTATCTTTCCATTTTTTTCATACTGCTTTCTGTTTCCTTGAAGAGTGACTCATAATTTTCAGTGCCAAGTCTTTCACTTCCCTTGTTAATTTTATTCCTAAATATGTGATTGTTTTTCCTGCTGCAGTAGGGATTGATTTCTGGATGTCTTCTTTTAGTTTAGTGTTTTCATAAATGAATACCGCTGAGTGAGGTCCAGTGGTAGCAGGAGGGTAGAGAGTGGTCTCAAGTATCTTGACTGGGCTGCATGAGACCTGGCTGTCTCTGACTGGGCATGTGATGTCAGTCATCCCTCCCTACTTCTGCTGGATGTGGTGAGCTGGGTCTGATGAGGCATCTAGTGGGGCTAGTATGGAGGTCAAGTGTCTCTCCCTTGGGTTACAGGACAGAGTAGACTGATAAGCTTCTGGTGGGGCATGTGTGGTAGTTGGGGTTACCTCCTATGAGTGGCTCTGGGTCTTGGCTAGCAAGCCTCTGGAAGGCTATGACCAGGGTTCAGAGATCCTTTTCATGGGTCTCAGCAACAGCAAGCAAAGGATAGAGCCCTGATAGCATCTGTTGGGGCTAGCAAGCCTCTAGCACGGAATTCATGGGGGTCAGGATTCCTACTATACTATAGCAGGAAAAACAATAAGATATTTAGGAATGAAATCAACAGGCTTGTAGAGGCAAATGGAAATACTGGGTCTAGGAGCTAGAGAATCCTGACAGGGTCCTTTGTGGTTTGAGATAATCTGAGTATATCTGCCCGAGGCACTCGAAGTTCATGTTTGGAGGGAAGATGACCCAGTAAATTCAAGGGGTCTTGGAGGCAAGAAAGACTACTGGTATAGCTTGTGTTGCTTTAGTTTTGCATAGAGTTTAAAGGGCTTTCTGCCCTGTGACCTTGCTACTATGGCACCGATTTCTAGGAGGCACAGATTTCATACCTTTAGATTGTCTCCTTTCCTATGTTCCTTGTGTTTGTCTTCTTCCTTTAGATTTTCTGAGTTTCAAGTTTTCTTCCCATAACTTTTGGTTCATGAAATTTTAGTAATTGCTGCTTCTGTTGTCTCTGTTTCCCAGAAAATAATCTGGAGCTGTTAGTCACAATCTTGAATCTTCCCTCCCAATATCATAAATTCTATTTTCTTTTTTTTAAATATTTATTTATTCCCTTTTGTTGCCCTTCTTGCTTTATTGTTGTAGTCATTGTTAGATAGGACAGAGAGAAATGGAGAGAGGAGGGGAAATCAGAGGGGAAGAGAAAGATAGACACCTGCAGACCTGCTTCACTGCTTGTGAAGCAACTCCACTGCAGGTGGAGCTCCAAACAGGATCCTTAAGCAGGTCCTTGTGCTTCACGCCATGTGCGCTTAACTTGCTGCGCTACCGCCCGACTCCCCATAAATTCTAATTTCTAAAAATGTGATGACTTAGACTTTTTCCACAGTAAGAACATTTATTCAGTGCCATTAGTTATTAAAGAATACTTGATGAACTTGTGAAACCTTGAGAAGGCTAATTTTTTTCTATGCTTTCGGTCATTGTACCAAGATTTCAATTTCATAAAAGAAACAGTCTGAACAGAGTTTTGCTCCTTAGAATGCAGTTTTACTAGCTTGTTGAGCACTACAATTTTGGAGATAGTAGTGATGACAAATATAATTTTGTCTCTGTACAGTTTTACAGTGATGGTTGTTGAATGACACCAAAATGGCCTTGATAAGTAAAAGTGCATGACGATGTATTACAATAACAAAAAGAGTTGCACTGAACACAAGTTCAATCTGTAAGATGTGGCTCAAAGTTTATGATCAACATAACTAGAAGAAAATGTTTTAAATAGTGAACAGAGGGTCCAGACAGTCGTGCAACCGTTTCTGCCACCGTCTCTAACCTCTCTGTTTTTCTCCCCCTTCCTTCTTCATTTCTGTCTTTATACACTAAAATATAAAATATTTTTTTAAAAAAGAAATAATTTAACTAAAAATTAAAGATGCACAAAAAAATCAATTCATTCTTTTATATATTCATTCAACACCTACTCAATCCCTGTTCTTCTTCTTCCAGCGTTTGCCCTTCTTCCGTAGCCAGTCAACAGCGTCAGGTTGAGCCTGATGTAAAGTTTCGAGACCTCCTTTGAATCTGGAGAGGTGGCAGTCGTTGACTTTGTGGGTCATAGTCTGTCTGTAGCCGCAGTCCCTGTAATGTGTTGGGACTCTCTTATGGGCCATTTGAAACAAGTTATAACTAACTCACTACTTCAGAATGCACATTCTGGAGGGATAGAAGATAAATTTAATTTGATATATTCATCAAGTAACTATTGTTTTTTAATCAAAATAAATTAGAAAAGAGGGAAAGTCTATGACTAGAGTGAATGGTCCTAATTTATTATTTTTTAAAACATTTTAATTTATTTATTATGAATAGAGACAGAGAAACTCAGAGGGAAGCGGGAGATGGAGAAGAAGCAAGAGAGAGAGATACCTGTTGTACTGCTTTCTAATTGTGAAGCTCCCCCCTTCAGGGAGGGCTAGTTTGTTTTGTTTACATTCAACACTACCAAATTATTTATTTGGAACCAGAATTAAAATAACACTTGAGAGTGGTGAAATGTACATTTACTTTCTGATCCTTCTGATTAGTTGTAAACCTCATAAATAGGCCAGTGAGGTATATTCTTTTCAAGGATTTAGGCTTTGAGCAGATGTGCCTAGGGCATTAGAAAAGAATATATAGGAAGAAATATAGCAAGTATCAAGGCTTAAGCTAAAAGATTCTTGATAAATCAAGATAAACCAAGGAGATTATTGTGAAGGAATAGGAACTTAGGTTAGTATGCAACAGGAGTCAGATCATCTTGCTATCACAGTAAAGTCTTTGTATTTATTCTGACTAACTCTGATAACTCCTTCAGGTTTCTGGGCAGAAATACGGAATTATTTTGACTTTATTTAGATGCATTTCTTTACTTCTTGCATGGATAAGAGACTGATAGAAGATAAATGAGAATTTATTTATTTATTTTTTTTAGTATTGTTGTAGCTTGGTGTGTCATCTACTTAACTTCAAGAATGTAAGAAATAAGAAATAAGAAAACATCTTCTTTCAAACTGGCCTATCAAAATTAAGGTCAAAATAGTCAGTACTATCCAAATTAAACAGAATGATTATTCATGCAATATGAGGCTAGAATTTGTATTTTAATTGAAAGTCTGGAACTATAAACACCAGAATACTACTATCTCAGGAATATTCCATGATGGCCAAAGAGATATAAAGAAAAAAAAATAGATTTAGTAGCCTAGGAGGTAATGAAATTGTAATTAGAAATGATGATATCCCACATCTGATCTTCAGCATCACGTGTACTCAAAGTGGCATTCTCTCTCTATCTTTCCTTCTTAGTCCATAAAATTTTTTCTAGACTTTTTAAGACACTAATAAAGAATGGATGAATGATGGATGAAGTTACTGTATTTTCTCTCTTTAGTGATTTAATGATTATTGACAAGATTGTGGGACAAGAGGGGTATAACTCCATACAATTCCC
Source organism: Erinaceus europaeus (assembly GCF_950295315.1). Taxonomy (NCBI): domain Eukaryota; kingdom Metazoa; phylum Chordata; class Mammalia; order Eulipotyphla; family Erinaceidae; genus Erinaceus; species Erinaceus europaeus. The sequence goes on along the minus strand of NC_080179.1, from coordinate 59,787,805 downwards.
ACCACCAGAGTTCCATACCCCCCACCACTTAGAAGTTTCCATATTCTTTATCCTGAGAGTATGGACCAAGAATTTTTATGGGGAGAAGAAAGTGGAAGGTCTGGCTTCTGTAATTGCTTCTCCACTGGACATGGGCAGTGACAGGTCGATCCATACCCTTAGCCCATTTCTATCTTTCCCTAGTGGGGCAGGGCTTTGGGAAGGCGAGATTCCAGGACACATTGGTGTGGTCATCTGCCTAGGAAAGTCAGGTATCATGGTAGCATCTGCAACTTCTGGCTGAAAAGCATTAAGATGTAAAGCAGAATAAGTTGTTTAGTAATCAGGAACCTAAAGATAAGAGTATAAGAGGTGAAATTTGGGGTGTTCATTATGGAAGAAGCTAGGAAGTCTATTTTAATTATATTCAAAGGGGCCCATGACTTTACTAATTTTTGCCTGAGCCTGACAGCTAACATGCAAGTGGGCTAAAAGTATTTTCTAGTAGTATGGTGTCACAGTTATGAGTAGCACTAGAAAGCTGGATCAGGGCAGAAAGAAGCTCCCAAGTATGAAAAAAAAAAAAAAGTATACAAATTCCACTGACTGCAAACCCCATTGATCTGACTTAGGGCCCATGTCTATTCATATTTAGCACAGGAGCCTGTGTAATCTCCGCATCCCTGTCAGGTTGAGGTCACATTCCATGGTCACATCGAGGAACAGTCTAGGCTGCATTCATTTCAGGACCAGTCTTCCTCATTACTTGTAAATAGCATTAAATGACATATTGCCTTTTCTTATGGAGAATGTATTTTGACTATGTAGATCAGGTACATAGAATATATATGTATAAATACATACATATTTAGACATATATTATAGAGTACACTATTTGTGTTAATTCTCAAGTCTACTGACCAATTAAAGCTTAGACTATATTATATCATTTATGTCACATTATAACATGTTTGGCAGTCAAAAGTCACTTCCTTTAATCAAACGTATTCAGGAAAAATATTATCAAACATCTGCTGTCTTTGACACATGGTGCTAGGAATAACAGCTAAAAATCTCTTATCCACAGAGAGTTTTTAGTCTTTTCTTATGATAACTGATTGGGTGCTATTTCTAACATTCTTTTGTTTCAGATTCCTCCCACTAAATCATTGCTTATGAGGTTTAAATTCCAAATTCACCACTGAATTACCTAACATGTTGATGGCTCTTTATCCTTAAACTCACCATAAGGGAATCACCAGCTCAAATGGTGATGTGCCACTAAAGTGAGTCAGAATATAAGCCCATGCTCATAATCAATAGAACAGGAAAATAATACCATACCTTGATGTGTAATTAGTTTTGTCGCTTCTATATTAGAAAATTATGGCCATGGGTAGACAGCGGAATGATTATGCAAAGAGACTTTGGTGCCTGAGGCTCCAAAGTCGCAGGTTCAGTCCTCTGCACCACCATAAGCCAGAGCTGAGCAGTGCTCTGGTGGAAAAAATAAATAAAATAAAAATTAATTTATTTATTTACCTACTTATTATTATTATTTTTTTATTTTGCCTGTGGACTGGCAAAATAGCTCAATGGATAGTGCACATCTTTGCCATGTACACAAACCAGGTTTGAGTCTAGCCCCCAGTGCATTGAGGGAAGCTTTGGTACTGTGGTCTACTTCTACCTATCTTTAAAAAAATAAATAGGGAATCGGGAGGTAGCAGCGGGTTAAGTGCATATGGCGCAAAGCACGATGACTGGCGTAAGGATCCCAGTTCGAACCCCTGGCTCCCCATCAACAGGGAAGTCAATTCACAGGCAGTGAAGCAGATCTGCAGGTGTCTATCTTTCTCTTCCCCTCTGTCTTTTCCTCCCCTCTCCATTTCTCTCTGTCTTATCTAACAACGACAACATCAATAACAACAATAACTACAACAACAATAAAAAACAAGGGCAACAAAAGGGAAAATAAATAATTTAAAAATAAATAAATAAAAATTATATATATATATATATATGCTGAGTTCTAATTATACCACTTTGTATGATGCAGATAACTTTGGTTATATTTATGACTTCTTGTCTGAATTAGTTATGCCAGATGCTAACAGTTGTACTCAATTTTAGTGAATCCTCGTATAGAAATGTTTCTGGAACTTGAACATTTAATAAAATACCGACTTGGCCACACAACACCAGTGAAGGATGAAGAAAAGGCAATAAATCTGTCCTGTACTCTTAAAGAGGCTGACTCAGACTTGGTGTCTATAGTCCCCGCTTCTAAGAAATCCATAGACCAAGAAGATCTACAGAGTGAGATCTGGTACTGCATTCAGACTAGTCATTGAGTACAGAACCAAAATGATAGACAACAAATTGGTGAAAGATTTTGAACCCTATAGTTTTTTTAAAATCTATAATTTTTTATAATTTTAAACCTAATTTTTTTTAAATCAGAACTTGAGCCTTTGTACCTCTTTTTTGTTTACTTTATCTATTTTAATGAGATCGATACGGAAAGAATGTAAATAGAAACAGAGAGACTGAGGAGACTGGCTAGTGCAGCGGGTTAAGAGCACGTGGCGCAGAGCACCAGGACCTGTATAAGGATCCAGGTTGGAGCCTCTGGCTCCCCACCTGCAGGGGAGTCGCTTCACAAGAGGTGAAGCAGGTCTGCAGGTGTCTGTCTTTCTCTCCCCCTCTCTGTCTTCCCCTCCTCTCTCCATTTCTCTCTGTCCTATCCACCAACAATGACATCAATAACAACAATAATAACTATAACAATAAAACAAGGACAACAAAAGGTAATAAATAAATATAATTTTTTTTTAAGTTAAAAAAAAAAGAAAAAGAAATAGAGAGACAAGAGCACTTACCAGCTCTGGCTGATGGTGGTACTGGGGACCTTGAATCTGGGACCTTGAAGCCCCAGGCATGAGAGTCTTGCATAACCTTTATGCTAACTCCCCAGTCCAACACTAATATATCTTTTTTCTTAATTTTCTTTTACATTAATTAATTTATTATTGGATAGAAACAGAGAAATTGAGAGGGGAGAAGGAGATAGAGAGGAAAAGAGGGAAAGAAACCTGCAACCCTGCTTCACCTTTTATGAAGCTTTCCCCCTGTAGATGGTGACCAGGGGCATGAACCTGGGTGGACTTAACTGGTATGCCATTGTCTGGTCCATTAACACTAATATATCTTTAATGAAGAAGCAGACATCTTTTGTTCGGTCAAAGATAATAGCTTGAGAGCTGTTTAATTTATCACTTTATACAATCTGTTCTATCAAAGTACATATTAGATAGGTTTGAAGCAATGAAAAAAAAAAAAAAAACTAAGTACATAGGTTATATTCTCTTCCAAAGCTTTCTCTTGACACAGTCCATTGAAAAGAGACTTAGACTTACTGAAATTGTCATTTATAGGCATGAACTATGGGGTATAAACAAAAGTTAAATATATCATCTCAGGCTGTGCTCTCATCCTGCTTATGGTAAAAAGCAATTTCTCCCACCCTCCAGAGAAGTATTTTCTTGTATCTGTCATAAGAATATCATTTGCTCAAAAATTAATTTCTTAAAGTTCTTTACATAGGTCACTCTCATAGTTATTACTCTAAAATATATAGTTCTGTAACTTTGTACTTATTTCTGAGAAAGCATAATAAAACATTCACACTTTTTAGATATCCAAAGTAATTAATAAAATAACTGGCCAGTGAGTCAATTCCAAATTTGAGTTCTTACTTTTTGAACAAGACTTTTGGTGCTTGCAATATTTGTGGACATTATTTATGGAAGGGTGTTTTCTTTCTTTGTCTGACATGTTATAAAAAAAAAGATGTCTGCTTCTTCATTAAAGATATATTTTTGCAATTCTCCCCGTTTCATCAAATATAAGAAAAATCTCTTGAACCAAATCATCCTCTTGATTATAGACTTGAGCTAATGATCTAAGTCTGCTGAGTCTCTCTAAGCAAATTAACAAAAGATTTTCCACCATAATATTGAAGGTCAGTAGGCTATGTTTGCCATTACTGTGTCCATTCCTCAAAATTAAAAAAAAAATGCATCATATTATACCAAATGTCATTAGAAAAATTAATATTTTTAATTTAAAATTTTTATTATCTTTATTTATTGGAAAGAAACAGCCAGAAATTGAGAGGAGTTGGGATATAGAGAGGGGAAGAGACAGAGAGACACCTGCAGCCCTGCTTCGTCACTCATGAAGCTTTCCCCTTGCAGGTGGGGACCAGTGGCTTGAACTGGGGCCCTTGTACATTGTAGCATGTTACAAATCCACTGCTCCTGGAGGCCAATTTTTGTCCTCTTCCCCCACTCTATTTTTATAGGATAGGTCAGAGAGAAATTGAGAGAAGAGAGAGAGAGAGAGAGAGATACACCTGCAAACCTATTTCACCATTTAAGCATCCCCCCCCCCTTGATGGGGAGCAGGGACTTGAACCTGGGTCCTTGTGCATGATACTATTAGCTGCCTATGGCCACATGCTTTTAAGTCCAACTCTCTAATTACTCTGCCATCTCCCAGCACCCCACACATGAAGAAGTATCCACTCTATTGGGTGAAACATCTCCAAGCCCCTCTGTCTGGAATTTTCTACAAATTATATTTTTCATAGGAGACCTTTTTTTTTTTTTTTAAAAAAAAAATCAATTTATAAAATGGGAACTCTGACAAGACTGTAGGGTTAGAGAGGTACAATTCCACAATTATTTTTAATTGATATTTCTGGCTAGCTTGGTTTCTTTGGAACACTTTATGTGTAAAGCATTGACAGAGGAGAAAATTTAAAGATAAGCACAGTATATTGATTAATAATCATACACATACATACCACATACACATACAAGTCACCACTCTTGATGAATAACCATTGGGGTTTATATTGTGACTTTTTTAATCTGGCAACATAATTTATGGAGGAAAAAAACATATGTAGATTAGTATTTAAATGGCCAAATACACTATCTATATAATAATAAAATAATGGAAATCATATTTTTATTTCCAGCAGGAATCTTCAGACTATTTTACCCCTACTTTATATACCATATTTGAGATTTGCTCTCAAGAAAATATTGACTGATGAATACCTGTAGACCTGAAATGAATGCTTGTTAATTAATTTACTATATAGTACATGTCATGCTACTCTACAATCTTCTACAGGCATTGATTATTCATGTTAAGTGTTCAAGAAACTTTATACAGAACCAATATTGATTTTTTTCAGGTGCACTCTATAGGAAATTTCCTGATTTTGAAAGACTATTTTTCAACTTGGCTTGCAATTCTTCCAGTTTTATCAAATATATTGGTTGCAATAATCTCAGCTCAGTACCAGTCATTTGTAGAACACTGACTGCCAAAGGTTGTTGCTTCTAACAGTGGGTCTACATTTATCCTAGTTTTATCTGAAATACCTGTGGACTGGAAATGTATTTACACTATCAGCATCCCTCAAGTAAGTGACCAGGCTGGAAAGACTTCAAATATATTCAAGAAGAGGAGGGTTGCCCAAGATTTGACAGATTTATGGTGTCTAGCATTTTGTTTCATGGTCATATACAAGAGTGAATCCTATTGGATCACTAAATTATGAGTCAGGTAATATATTTACATGTATACATGTTCTAGACAAAAGTTTCAATCTCATCTTTCTTCACTTATTCACACTACAATTTCTATTAAGTCAAATGATTCACCCAGTAAAGTTTATATATATTTTAATAAGGGTAATAGAACATATACTCTAATACAACACTCAGACTACATGAGTTGACTCTTACTTTGTATACAGAAACACCCACACATTTATGTGTATTAATTTTGTATATGGCTACTATACTGAATTTACTAATTATTTCTAGCTTTTTTTTGGTGGAGTCTTTTGAGTTCTCTAGATATATTATCATGTCATCAGCAAATAGGGATAGTTTTATTTCTTTCTTTCTCATCTACATAACTTGATATCTCTTTCTTGTCTAATTTCAATGGTAAGGTCCTGGAGGACTACATTGAATAATAGCGGTGATAGTGGATGTCCTTGTTCAGTTCCAGATTTAAGGGGGTAAACTTTCTTTTTTTCTCTATTGAGAATAATGCTAGCTGTGGGTTTGTTGTAAATGACCTTTATTGTGTTGAGGAATTGTCTTCATATTCCCAGTTTCTGGAGGGTTTTTATGATAAATGGGTGTTCGACCTTGCCACATGCTTTTTTTTTTTTTTTGGCATCAACTGATATGACCTTGTGAATTATTTTTTTTCTTTTTTCTCTTTGTTTTTGTTGATTTGATGAATTACACTAACCAACTTGTGGTTGTTGAACCATCCTTGTTTCTCAAGGGAAAATCCCACTTGCTCTCAGTAAACTATTCTTTTGTTTGAATTCAATTTGCCAAGGTTTTGTTGAGGATCTTGGCATCAATATTCATCAGAGATTTAGATCTTTAGTTTTCTGTTTTGGTAGAATCCTTTTGGGGAATAGAGTGATGATAGCCTCATAGGACCACGTTTGGAAGTAATTCCCTTTCTTCAAGTTTCTAGGAGTTTAAGGAAAATTGTGTTAGTTTTTCTTTGAGTGTGTTTTTTGTGACTACAGAAAGTTTATATTTTGGGGGAGTCGGGCTGTAGCGCAGCGGGTTAAGCGCAGGTGGCGCAAAGCACAAGGACTTGCATAAGGATCCCGGTTCAAGCCCCGGCTCCCCACCTGTAGGGGAGTCGCTTCACAGGCGGTGAAGCAGGTCTGCAGGTGTCTATCTTTCTCTCCTCCTCTCTGTCTTCCCCTCCTCTCTCCATTTCTCTCTGTCCTATCCAACAACGACAACAACAATAATAACTACAACAATAAAAAAAAACCAGCAAGGGCAACAAAAGGGAATAAATAAAATAAAAAATAAATATTAAAAAAATTTTAATATTTGTTGTTATATTAATATTTTATTCTGCCCTAACTTTAGTGATTTCCATCCTTCTTTGCTTTAGGGTTCCTTTGTTCTTCTTCTTCTAGGTCTTTAAGATGTGTAATCAGGTTGTTTATTTGTGCTTTTTCTTGTTTCCTAATGTGTGCTTGTATAGCTATAAACTTCCCTCTCAGTACTGCCTTAGCTGTGTCCCAAATATTTTGATAGCTTGTGTCTTCATTTTCATTGAAGTCTCGAAACATTTTGATTTCTTCCTTTATTTCCTCTTTGACGCAGAGGTTATTAAGAAGGTTATTAAGACATGTACTGTTATTAAGAAGTGTACTGTTGAGCTTCCACATTTTGTTGATTGTTGATTGTTAAGTGTTAGTTTAGTTCCACTGTGGTCTGAGAAGATGCTTGGGATGATTTCAATGCTCTTGAATTAGCTGATGCTGTCTTTGTGTCCTAACATATGATCTATCCTTGAGAATGACCCATGTGGATTTGAGTAAAATGTGTATTCCAGTTTCTTGAGAAGAATGACTCTGAAAATGTCCAATAGTTCTAGTTTATCTCTTCATTTAGCTCTCTTATGTCTTTATTGATTTTCTGCCTGGATGATCTGTCAAGTTGAGAGAGTGGGGTGTTCAAGTACCCTACTATGACTGTATTGCTCTTAATATATTGCTGTAGTTCTTTCAGTAGACATTTGATGTATTTAGATGGCTTCTCATTGAGTGCATAGATGTTAATAATTGTTAAGTCCTCTTGATTCACTGATCCTCTGAGCATACAGTAGTGTCCATTCCTATCTTTTTTAATCTTATCTATCTTAAAGTCTATCGTGTCAGATATGAGAATAGCTGTTCCTGCCCTTTTTTGTGGGCCATTGGCTTGTATGATAGTTTTCCATCCTTTCACTTTAAGTCTGTGTTTGTCTTGTTGAGTTGGTGGGTTTCCTGTAGACAGCATATTGTTGGGTTGTATTTTCTGATCCATCTTCCTACTCTGTGTCTTTTAATAGGTGAATTCAGGCCATTCACATTTATTGATATCAAAGATTTAAGATATTTTAATGCCATTCTTGTAGAGTTTTAGAGTGTTCTGATATATGTCCTATTTATGATGGTCTGTTTATAGAAGACCTTTCAGAACTTCTTTCAGGGCAGGCTTAGTGACAGTTGATTCCTTCAACTGTTGCTTGTCTGCGAAGGTTTTGATGCCTCCATCTAGTCTGAATGACAGTCTAGCAGGATACAGTATTCTTGGCTGAAAGCCTTTCTTATTGAGCACTCGATAGATATCTTGCCATTCTCTTCTGGCCTGTAGTGTTTGTGTGGAGAAGTCTGCTGCTAATCTTATGGGTTTTCCTCTGTAGGTGACTCTTTGTTTTTCTCTTGCAGCCTTCAGGATCCTTTCTTTATCCTTATTCCTTTCCGTTCTAAATATGATGTGTCTTGGTGTCTTTCAGTCTGGGTTAATTCTGTTTGGGACCCTCTGGGATTCTTGAATCTTTATGTCTTTGATGTTGTCTAGACTAGAGAAGTTTTCAGCTATTATGGCCTGAAGAATGGTTTCTTCCTCTCCCTCTCTTTCTTCCTCTGGTAAGCCAATAATGTGTATATTGTTTCTTTTGAAATCATCCCATAGGTCTGTGTTGTTGTTTTCCAGCATCTTTTAATCTCTTTTTGAGCTCTCTTACTTCTTTTTTAGTTGCCTCTAATTCTTCCTCGATCTTGCTAATTCTGTCTTCAGCCTCATAGATTCTATTCTCTCTGCCCTCTACTGTTTTCTGGAGTTCATCTATTTTGTTACCCTGTTCTGATACTGTTTTAGCTTGTTTAGCTAGTTGTGTTCTTAGCTCAGCTATTTCAGTTTTCAGCTCTCTAATAACCCTGAGATAGTTAATGTTTTCTTCCAGAGTCTCATTTGTTGTTCCTGTATTTTTGATTACAATTCTTTCAAACTCTTTACTCACTCCTGTGGTTATTTCCTTAGCTAATGTTTGGATGTTGAACTCATTATGTTGTGCTTCACCCTTTGGGGGGCTTTTAGCTGGACTGTTGTCCTCGTTTGTTTCTCCAATATTTCTTCTTGCTGGTTTACCCATTTTATATATTTTGTTGTGAGTTCCCTCTCTTAGTATTTTTCAAATTACTGATCACTATTTCCTGGATTGACTTGTGTCTAAGTAAGGTAATTAAAGGGTTCACAGTGGTGGAAGTTAACAATTGTTTCAGTAGTATTTTAATTCCTGAGTTGGGGCTCAGTGATTTAAAACCCTCTTTTTTCTCTCTCTCTCTGTAGGCTATGGGAGCCTGAGGGTTTCTAAACTATAAGTAGGCTTCTTAGCTTAATCACTGACTCCTGACCAAGTTATAAGGCAGGGTGTGGCATAGATAGTCCAGTGGTTATGCAAAGAGACTTGCACAGTCCCACAGCTATGCCACGGAGGTATAGGTCTTCTCCTGAGTTTCCTGGTTAGATCTCTGTACCCCGGTGTCCTTCCCTGCTCCTACTCCAGATTCTGAGGGCAGTAGCAATGGAGACTCAGAGTTGCACTTGGTGAGGACTCCATGGAGTCCTTTCCTCCCTTCAGCTGTCCCCTTTTTGGTGGAACAGACTGGAGGTGGTGTCTCAACTGATAAACCACTGGACTGTTACCACCCACTTAGTCTCTCCCTAGGCTCCTCTCTGTCACAAGCCACATGTGTTTGCACTCACCAGTGATTTGGTGGGTTCCTGTAGTTGTTCTAGTCCTGTCTTGTTTCGGTCCCAGGTGGTCTCCTTTGGTATTTCTAGTTGATCCGGGAGAGGAGAGCTGACTGGCCTTTTCAAGCTATCTTTTGTTTCTTGTTTTTTTTTTTTGTTTGTTTTTTTAGTTTTTTTTTTTTTTATTTAAGAAAGGATTAATTAACAAAACCATAAGGTAAGAGGGGTACAACTCCACACAATTCCCACCACCCAATCTCCATAACCCACCCCCTCCCCTGATAGCTTTCCCATTCTCTATCCCTCTGGGAGCATGGACCCAGGGTCATTGAGGTTTGCAGAAGGTAGAAGGTCTGGCTTCTGTAATTGCTTCCCTGCTGAACATGGGCGTTGACTGGTCGGTCCATACTCCCAGTCTGCCTCTCTCTTTCCCTAGTAGCGTGGGTCTATGGGGAAGCTGAGCTCCAGGACACATTGGTGGGGTCTTCAATCCAGGGAAGCCTGGCCAGCATCCTGGTGGCATCTGGAACCTGGTGATTGAAAAGAGAGTTAACATACGAGGCCAAACAAATTGTTGAACAATCATGGGCCCAAAGCTTGGAATAGTGGAGAGGAAGTGTTAGGGAGGTACTCACTGCAAACTCTAGTGTACTTCTGCTTTCAGGTATATATTTTGCAGTAGTTTATGGATACGTGTGAACATAAGCTCTCTCTCACAGAAACTGGTGTATATCTATGCTATGGGACTTTGTTAGAAAGTGAACCACCTGAGATGAAATTAGAGTGTACTATAAAAGGAAAGGTCTCACCCGAGTAATGAAGTTGAAGGATTTAGTTTTATACAATTACCAAATAATGTGATGATAACATTAACTATCAATTGTCTTTTTGAACCCTAAGACAGCAGGAACCTCACATCTCCACTATAGAGCCCCTACTTCCCCCAGTCCTGGAACCCTTGGATAGGGCCCACTTTCCCGTATGCGTCTCCCAATCCATACCAAATAATATTGCATCCACTGATCACAACCTAACCAACGCAACGATTTCCACCTCAACATGCTTCACCTCAGACTGTGTCCAGAGACTTCACGTGTGGAATGACAACCCTTCAGCTTCATTACTTGGGTGAGACCTTTCCTTTTATAGTACACTCTAATTTCATCTCAGGTGGTTCCTTTCTTAAATAAAAAACTGAAAGAAAAAAAAAGAAATTAGTAACTCACTTGCAATCTTTGCTATTTATTATTAATTGTTTCTTGTTTTATTTGATCATTTCTGGTTTAGTCATATTTGATTACTAAAGCTTTTTTTTCATTATTCCCTTTTGTTGCCCTTGTTTTATTGTTGTAATTACTATTAATGTTGTTATTATTGTTGTTGTTGGATAGGACAGAAAGAAATGGATTGAGGAGGGAAAGACAGAGAGGGGAGAGAAAGGCACCTTCAGACCTGCTTCACCGCCTTTGAAGCAACTCCCCTGAAGGTGGGGATCCGGGGCCTCAAACCAGGATCCTTATGCTGGTCCTTGTGCTTTGCACCACGTGCACTTAACCTGCTGTACTACTGCCTGGCTCCCAATTACTGAAGCTTTAACATCAAACACAAAGCATTTTGAGGTACTTCTAAAGATGCAGTTATTAATTGAGAATGGTCAGTTTAAATACAGGCAGTGGTTAACATGTCCCGAAAGTTGAGATACTCTTAAAATATGGTTCTCTTTTAGGGGCATTATCAAATAGGAAACTGATTAAGCAATCAAATTGAACTCTCAGAGTACAATGTTAGCCATTCTGCCACTCACTCTTTTTTTTTTTTATTGCACCTCATTATTGTCTCTTTAGATTCTTTCTTTCTGTTCCGAATGATTTCCTGCCTTATGGCCATCTAAAGAACACAGTGGAAGGGTACAGAATTAATTAAAGTTCTAATGGCACAATTAGTAGTAAGTGTGAACTATTAAAGCATTTCCTCAGATGTTTTATAGCTTGTGAGACATCATCTTCATCTCAGTTGAGGAGTACTGACCACCTGTTGTCTATTACTATAACATCATACAAGCAGAATGACAAGAAGCAATCTGGTCTCAAGTGCTTGAACTACTGATTCAACTGACAGGCATTTTCACAAAAGTAAACTGTGAAAACAAATTAGATGGTAAATAGAAATTCAGGCATGTGTCTAATGGAGAAATATTATTAAAATAGCCCAGACGTTGTAGAAGAATGTATTGTTTATGCATATTTTATGGTGTGGTATCCTCAGTATTTAAAATCAGTATTTTATGTCTTACATTTATAATTAGTTGAATGAGCTCATAATTTGGGACAAGATGCATGTTATACTAAAAACACAAAGTCAGTTCTAAGAGAAGTTTACAGGTACTAAGGCAGATTTTATTTCTTTTTTAATTTTTATTTATTAAAAGGAAACACTGAAAAAACCATAGGGTAAGAGGGGTACAATTCCACACAAGTACCGCACCAGAATTCTGTATCTCGTCCCCTTTCCTGACAGCTTTCCTATTCTTTAATCCTCTGGGAGTGTGGACCCAGGGTCATTATGGGATGCAGAAGGTGGAAGGTCTGGCTTCTGTAACTGCTTCCCCACTGAACATGGGCATTGATAGGTCGATCCATACTCCCAGCCTGTCTCTCTCTTTCCCTAGTGGGACAGGGCTCTGGGGAATCAGGACTCCAGAACACAGTAGTGGGGTCATCTGCCCAGGGATAATGTACAAGTAGGTGGTAACAATTTCTGCTGAATTGATGCTCTCTTTTAAAATTAATGAAGTAAATACGTTTCAAAGAAAACAAACTAGGTTAAAAAATAGAAAACGTGAATTAGCAGATTACATTGAATAAAAGTTATTTGTTGCTATAATTCCCTACAAATTTCTTTTCAATGTGGAATAACTCTGGATTTCTAATATGACCACTTCAGTTATTGATTTGGTGCTTGTCTGTACTCTAGGAAAGTCAGCTGAAGATCAGCATGACAGTATTTATAGGCTGCATCTCATCTGTGGAATATAATCCATCTTCGTTAAATTCAGTAAAAGTGATAGATGGCATTTGGCAGTGTAATGATGTGATCACTCTACCAGCGCCTCTTTAAATCATAAGCTGTTGCTTTCTGTTATGCAGATATTTAATCAGTTATATACCCCATTACTGATTTAATTCAGAATGTCAGTGACAGGTGACTAATGTATTTGTATATTAATATCATATTGTATTAATGCTCCCTTCAGTTAAGTGTGCTACTCATTCGAAAACCATAAACTGCTACTTCATGAGTAGCATAAATTTAATCGAGATGGTAGGCTTCTAACACCTTCTGTCTTTTAATTCAGTGTGTTAGTAAAAGAAAAATCTATGTGGCTTTATATCTCCTTGCTTTTTTAACCCAATGGAATTTGTTTCAACAATGTCAGTCCTTAGTATGAATGGTAAATATATATATGTTATTTTCTGTCCTATGCACTTCAATTTTCAAATCACCACAGAGGAATGGAAATTTAATAAAATAATGTCATGGCAATAAGTTCTAATAAAAAAGGAAGGATACCTAGTTTCTGATTATTGGGGATACATGTTAAAATAATTCAAGCAGTTTATAAAACTTCCTGTCTCCCTTTAAAAATCTATGTGAATTTTGGAATATATTTTCATATACTTAAAAATGGTTCATAAGGTGCCAGGTAGTGGCACACCTGGTTGGGAACACATGTTGCAGTGCTCAAGGACCCAGGTTCGAGACCCCAGTCCTCTCCTGCAGGGGAAAGCTTTGCAAATGGTGAAGCACTGCTCCAGATCTCTCTCTGTCTCTTTGTCTCTCTGTCTTCCTCTTCATTTCAACTTCTGGCTATCTCTATCCAATAAATAAGTAAAGGAAATAAAAATAAATAAATGGTTCATAATTTTATAACTAATTATAGGGGGTAGGAGAATGGAGTAAATTCTATTTATGTTTTATGTTTATGTTCACAAATGTATTTTAGCACCATATATGTAGTATATTTAGAAATTAAATCTTTTTCTTGTGGAGCCCTGCAGTAGCACAGCAGGTTAAGCGCACGTGGCACAAAGTGCAAGGTCCAGAGTAAGGATCCCGGTTCGAGACCCCGGCTCCCCACCTGCAGGGGAGTCACTTCACAGGCGGTGAAGCAGGTCTGCAGGTGTCTGTTTATCTCTCACCCTCGCTGTCTTCCCCTCCTCTCTCCATTTCTCTGTTCCTATCCAACAACGACGGCATCAGTAACAACAATAATAACTACAACAATAAAACACCAAGGGCAACAAAAGGAAATAAATAAATTTTTAAAAAATTTTTCTTAAAGGAAAATTTGGGTGTATCACTTTTTTAATGACCTATACACTAGCTTTATGTAACCTGATAGTGTTTCCAACTTTTGGACACTTAAAATAACTATCTATACATCATCTACTATAATTTAATCAGTGATAGCAATGAATGGATTAAAATAAGTTTTACAATCTGGCCAGGAACTTAACAGCCCTGAAGTTCACATAGTTTTCATGATCATACGCTTTCCAACATTATATTACTTGTTATATTAATATTTACCTTTTCTGTGATGAACTTGTCCCGTGAAAAATAACCAATGTATGTTTGTTCATGTGTTTTGTATATGTAAGCATGTATGTATGTTTGTGTGTTTTTATGCTTGCATATATATATTACATGCTATCCGATTTAAAATTATAACAAATACTAATGCTTGTTGACCTACCCAAATAATTTATAACGTACTGATGTTAAAATATTCAAGTAGTGGTCTGGAGTTAGTGTATTGCAGCAAAGTAAAAGACTCTGGGTTTGGGGGAGGGTTAAGGTCCTGGAACATGATGGCAGAGGGTGACCTAGGGTGGGGGATAGATTGTTATGTGGAAAACCAAGAAATATTGCATACAAACTACTATATTTTGCTGTTGACTTGAAATCATTAAGCCCCTCCTCTAAAGAAAGAAATATTCAGGTAATTGGTATGAGAAGTAAGTGATTACTGGGAAGTTCAGATATTAGAGATCATTAGAGATCATTCAGTTGCATTTTTTATGCCTACTTCCATCATAAGTAGTCTTTAGGTAGAATTTTTTAAAGCATAATTACCCCCCCATAGCCATATATTTCCATAGCTTTATTTTGTTAAGTTCCCCTTCCCCTAATTCTAACTCAAAATTATATGGCTATTATTTCAGTCTTGTTTGAAGCAATATATGGCCTCCCACTACCTTCTCAGCTCCCTACTCTCTCTTTAACACACCTGACCTATGTGCAAGAAAAGCAATTATATAGATTTTCTATTCTTGATTTTTGAAAATCAATTGTCTGGGGCAGTAAAAAGGTTTCTATTAGTTATATTCCATAAATTCATCAGTCCTGAAGGTAAACAAATTTTCTTAATATATTTTTCTAACTGGTTTTTTCAGAGAACAAATAATATTTCCTTTCTCTTCTTTGAGGCATGTCTTTATCTCTTAATTGTATCAATCCTTTATACAAATAGGAGAGGTAAAGGTGTATTGAGTTTTTTTCACTTGTATTCATTTCATTTCACATAATCATTTTAATGTCACTCGAGCTTTGAAATTTTCCATATCTAGTATGAATATATATATATATATATATATATATATATATAGAGAGAGAGAGAGAGAGAGAGACACCTTCATATATGCCACTGAAAATATACTCAATTTTACAACTTATTTCTCTCCTTTCTTAAGTTATTTTTATTGTGACTCTTAGACATAGTTCTTCCTATGTAAATTTCATTTCTATGGAACTTATTTTTTTCCCTTTTATTTACTTTTGAAGTCTGTTTTCTTCAGTAGTGAATGCATACATGGTATATAGACCTTTGTTGATGAAAGGAGTGAGAGAAAAAAGACAAAAAATGCATACATGGAAATAGATATTTTTGACTTTATAGTTCTCTATACCATTTACTGTCACAGAATAATCAATACTATTTGTTGCTGATAAATATTAAAATTAGTGTATCATTAAGAATGAAAATTCTTAACATCTATGTTCATCAGGGATATTGGTCTGTAATTTTCTTTCTTTTTTTTTTTTTGGTTGGATTTCTCTGTTTTTGGTATCAGGATGATGTTGGCTTCATAGAAGGTGGAAGGAAGTATTCATGTGTCTTTGAATTTTGGAAAGGAAAAGAGCAAAAATGAAAGTATTACACTTTCTGGGCTCAAAACATACTACAGAACCACTATAATCACTATAATCAAACAGCCTTGTACTGGAACCAAAATAGACACACAGGTTAGTGGCATTAAATCGAAAGCCCAGAAATCAGTTCCCACACCTACAGTCAACTAATTTTTTACAAAGACACCAAAAACATGAAATGGAAAAGAAAGAGGCTATTCAAAAAATGGTGTTGGGAAAATTGCATTGAAACATGCAGAAGAATAAAAGTAGATCTCCCAATTCTACCATATATAAAATTTAACTTCAGCCAATCAAAGATTTAGAAGTTAGACTGGAAACCATCAAATACTTAGAAGAAAACATAGGTAGAACTCTCTTCCATTTAAGTCTTTTTACATCTTCACTGATTTGCAAGAAAAACAAAATCAAAAACAGATCAATGGGATTACATCAAACTGAAAAGCATCTGCACAGCAGAGAGAGTCACTGCCAGGAGTCAGGCAGTAGCACAGCGGGTTAAGCGCAGGTGGAGCAAAGCAAAAGGACCCACATAAGGATCCCAGTTCGAGCCCCCGGCTCCCCACCTGCAGGGGAGTCCCTTCACAGGCGGTGAAGCAGGTCTGCAGCAACAATAACAGCAACAATAATAACTATAACAACAATGAAAAACAACAAGGGCAACAAAAGGGAAAACAAATAAATAAATAAAAATTTAAAAAAGAGAATCACTGCCATAACAAAGAGACCCCCCCCATGAAGTAGGAAAAAATTTGTATGTGTCATATGTGAGAGATAGGACTGACTGATAGCTAAAATACACAATGAACTCACCCAACTCAACAATAAAAAGACTAACAATCCAATAGAAAAATGAGGGGAGAAATATCAGCAGAATCTTCTCCAAAGAAGAGCTCCAAAGGGCCAACAGACATATTAAAAAATGTTTAGTCACTGATGATCAGGGAAATGCAAGTAAGATACCACTTTACACCTGTGAGAATGTCACACCTTAGAAAAGACAAAAACACCATTAGAGGAGCTGTGTGGGGATGGGGGAGTTCTCCTACATTGCTGGTGGGGATGTAAGTTGGTCAAACCTCTGTGCAAAAAAGTCTGGAGCTTCATCAGACATAGAAATGGACCTCCCTTATGACCCAGAAAACTTTCTCTTAGAGATCTACCCAGGAAAAATGGAAAGATCTATGAAACCAATGTTTATGTCAGTACAGTTTGTAATAATCCAAACTTGGAAGCAACCCAAATGCTCAAAGATAGATGAATGGTTATGGAAGTCATGGTACATATATACAATGGAGTACTATACAGCTGTCAAAAACTGAGGTCCTCTCTTTTGCAATATTGTGGTGAGAACTTGAAGGCATCATGTTGAGTGAGACAAGTCGAAAAGAGAAAGACCAGTACCAAATGATCTCACTTATATGTGTAAATTAAGAACAAAGAGCAGTAAGGGAAAATGTAAGGTGAAACCTAGACTGGGTGTGGATTTATTTCATCAAACAAAGCATCTAGGGAAGGAGAGAAAAGGAAAGGATGAAGGAACATTGGGATCTTGGTGTCTCCTAGATGTTTGTCAATGGGAGATGAGAGGCTGTGCTTCTGTGTTAAATAATATACTGTAACCCCCCCCCAAAAAAAAAGAATTAAAACTCAAGTAAGAAACAGTTCATAAGTTAAATCATGCAAGCCCTTAAAACAGTGACAATAGATGGTAGCTATCTAAATCAAATATAAACATTGCAATCTCAACCCCCAAACTGTTTATCTTTGAGAAACATCAGAGTTAGCATGTGCATAACTCAAAAAAAAAAAACATTTATAGATGTTAGCTGTTACTGCTATTTCAGTGAAATTGATAGAGAGTGGCATTGCTATTTTCTTCAGTTTTCACAAAGTAATTTAATGGATGAAGAGAATTCAAGACTGGCAAACCTTTTACAGTGAAAGAAGTAAAAGAACATGACACTGTGTACATGAACTGATGGTATAAATAGAGGTTATAAAGGGAGTCAGGCTCAGTGAGTTAAGTGCAACGACCTGCATAAGAATCCTGGTTTGAGCCCCCAGCTCCCCACTTTCAGGGGAGTCACTTCACAGGTGGTGAAGCAGGCCTGCAGGTTTCTACCTCTCTCTCCCCCTCTCAGTCTTCCTCTGTGCATTTCTCTCTGTCCTATCTAACAACAGCAACATCAGTAACAATAATGATAACAACAACAACAATAAAAAAAACAAGGGCAACAAAAGGGAAAATAAATATATATTAAAAAAATAGAGGTTATAATTGTTGACTTTGGGCCAGAAATTATTGAGGATAAAATTTGGGTTGCCAAAAATGTTTTTTAAAATAATTTCAGCCAGAAAATTAGTGGTTTAGTAGTGCTTTTACAAAATTACTAGATTTTAGAAGTATATTTATAACCACACATGGCGTGTGTGATTCACCACAACTTCTGTCAAAGTTCTGCACCCTGACTCCCACCCACCTTAGTTTTTGTAAAATCCAAGAGAGTTTTGTGACCATTAGTTTTTCAACTTCATTTACTTTAGTCATCTATATACTCCATGTATACAAACCCTTCAGTAGTTTTCTAGATGAACATATGTTCTTTGACTCTTATATCACTTAACCACCCTAGTTCCAACCATTTTGTTCCAAATGATACAATCTCTTTTTTTTTTTTTTTTTTTGATTGTGGATTTGTCCCCATGTTGGGCATTTAGGATGCTTCCATACTTCTGTGTAGTGAAATTATGAACATGGGAGTGCCGCTATCTTTTTGAATTAGTGCTTCCATTTCCATTGGATATATAGATACATATAAGTGGTACTGCTGGATCATAGGGTCCATTTTGGTTTAAGGACTCTTCGAACTGTTTTCCATAGGGTTTGTTTGCACCAGTTTGCGTTTCCACAGTGTATCAGAGTTCCTTTATCTCCACAGCCTCGACTCACTTGTCATTTCCTGTATTGTTGATGTTGCCCTTCATATAGGTGTGCAATAGTATCTCATATGGTCTTAATATACATTTCCTTAATGCTAAATGATACAGAATACTTTTTCCTATTCCTTTTTTAATTTATTTTTTTTTTATTTAAGAAAGGAGACATTAACAAAACCATAGACTAAGAGGGGTACAGTTCCACACTTATTCCTATGGGCCATTTGGATGTTGTCTTTAGAGGACTATTTATTCAGATCTTGTTGAAATAACAGGAAGTCTTGACAGCAATGTCATTCTTACTAGTTTATACCTCAACTATTTACAAAATAAAAGGTCTTAAAATTTGGAAATATATTTTGAAAAGATACTAAATAAAATTTTTAAATGAGTTGTAATAATAAAATTTTCTCTATTAGTGCAGAGGTCAGTATTATAATTGCTCTTGTCAGAATTCAGTTTAGAGGACCCTTGTTTGTTCTAGAATGTGAATCACTAATTCAGTCCTAACAGCATAAGACGGTACATGTGGGGGCCGGGCAGTAGCACAGATTAAGCAAATGGTGGGAAGCCCAGGGACTGTTATAAGGATCCTGTCATAACCCCGGCTCCCCACCTACAGGGAAGTCACTTCACAAGTGGTGAAGCAGGTATGCAGGTGTCTATTTTTCTCCTTCTCTATCTCCCCTCCTCTCTCAATTTCCCTTTGTCCTATACAACTACAATAACAATAATGATAACAACAAGGACAACAAAAATGGAAAAAAAAATGGCCTCCAGGAGCAATGGATTCTTACTGCAGGCACCGAAACCCAGCGATAACCATGGAGGAAAAAAAAAGAAAGAAGTTACATGTATGTGTATGCATGTTATCATTTAATTAAAGATGTGCAGTTGATAAATTGCACATAAAATAGCTATTTTTGAAATTACTAATTTCTAACCAGAGTAGCTTGTGAAATGGATATAACATTATATTTCTGTTAGGAACTCATATATACTCAAGTATTCCAAATATTTCTAAATATAAAAAACCCTCATTTATATTCCTTTAAGACTTTTTAATTTTTTTTATTTTATTCCCTTTTGTTGCCCTTGTTTAATTGTTGTTGTTATTGATGTCGTTGTTATTGGATAGGACAGAGAGAAATGGAGAGAGGAGGGGGAGACAAGATAGGGGAGAGAAGGATAGACACCTGTAGACCTGCTTCACTGCCTATGAAGCGACTCCCCTGCAAGTGGGGAGCCGGGGACTCGAACCAGGATACTTAGGCCGGTCCTTGCTTCACACCACATGTGCTTAACCTGCTGCGCTACCACCCGACTCCTGCCTTTAAGACTTTTAAAAAGTTGTTTCTCCAGGTTGGGGATATGGACCGACCTTCAATGTCCATATCCAGGAAAGAAGCAATTATAGAAGCCAGAAATCTTACCTTCTGCATCTCTAAAAGAGATTTTGTTCTTACTCCCAAAGGGTAAATGATAGAGGAAGTAAACCAGAAGGCTGTGCACCCCCATTCCACCAGGACCCAAAGCATGTGTCACCAGGAATCTTGTTTCAGTGAAAGGCAAGCAAATCTGGAAAACACCAGAGGAAGACAGGAATGGTTTTACTTATCTGAGAAAGGAAAGGAAAGAAGGAAAGACACTTGGAAATAGTAATAGGTGTAGGTAACCTAGAAAGGAAGTAGAGGGAGAACTGTAGAAAAAAAATGGATTGGGGGAATATATATATAGATATACAGACACATAGTTATAGAATTGGCCCATTTGGGTGACCTGGGAGAACTATTGCAGTTTCCAATGAAAAGGATGGGGACACAGAATTCTGGTGGTGGTAACTGTATGGAATTATACTCCTATTATCCTACAATTTTGTGAATCAACATTAAATCACTAATAAAAAATAAAGTTAAATTTAAAGAAAATTTAAAAAATGAAAAAGTTATTTTCATATTCTGCAGAAAAATTACTTTATTCTATGAACCATTATATTATAGATTGTAATAATATAAAATAAAACATTCAGAGGGTCAGGTGGTGGCACACCTGGTTAAGAACACATATTACAGTGCACAAGGACCTGACATCAAGCCTGGACCCCACCTGCAGGGGGAAAGCTTCACAAGTGGTGAAATAGAGCTACAGATGTCTCTCTGTCTCTCTCCCTCTCTATTTCCCCCTTCTTAATTTCTCCCTGTGTCTGTCCAATAATAAATACATTTTAAAAAATTCTTTATAAACATTAATCATTGATAATTTATCTTAAGAATATTATTTACAAAGAGTAAGCAAACAAAACTTAGAGACAACCTTATACCAAAGGAAAAGATAGCTACTGAGGGAAATGAAATATTTCAAAGGATCCCTCCTTTTTTTATATGTATAAGAAAGTATTGTCAGATTACGCTCAAGTCATGTAAGAAATTATTGTCTTTTGGATTGGTATTTAAAAGAGATTTTATGTTGTTTGTTTTGCCTTACACCAATTAACTGAGTTAAATTTTGAATCTTATCCAAAATCCTAGAAATGACAATAGAGATTTCTCTATCAATGAATGGTCTAGTTCATGATTTTGAACTTAATACTCACACCACTTTCTCAAAGTAAATCAGACTGCTTTCTTTTTTTTCTCCTCTCCCCCCTTTTTAAATTTTCCTTTTTTCATTTTATTGGGGAGTTAATGGTTAATAATACTATGACCTGACAACTCCTCTCCTGAGTATACATATCCAAAGGAAACAAACACACTCATCCAAAGAGATTTGTGTACACCTATGTTCATAGCAGAACAATAAAAATTGTCCCTAAATGACTCACTAATTATATTTCTTAAAGGAAGGCTTTTAAGTTTCAAGCCTACTAAATCTTTAATATAAGGCATGACATATGACATGTGTGAAAGTATTAGAAACATTGAAGTTTCTTCTCTTCTTTAGAGTACTTGATTATGCCAGCATTGTCTTAATCTTGGTTAAAT
This sequence comes from Erinaceus europaeus, assembly GCF_950295315.1. NCBI lineage: Eukaryota > Metazoa > Chordata > Mammalia > Eulipotyphla > Erinaceidae > Erinaceus > Erinaceus europaeus. The sequence continues at coordinate 59,766,039 of NC_080179.1, read as the reverse complement.
CAGTGTTTATCCTCATGAAGGGTGAAACCATTATTAATTACCCATAAGCTTCATGGTTTTTTTTTTTTTTTTATTGTTACTTCTTTGCCCCATTAGTAATGACACTAGGTATGTCTGAGTGAAAAAAAAAAAATTCAGCTGAGTCTGGAGTTCAGAGTGAAGCTCAGATCTCTCTCTTTTTTTTTTTTTTACTTGAAAAAAAACCATAATGAGAAGGATGGGGGGTGCTGTCTTTTAAAAGCTTCAAGCTGATTCTATCTGCTTTAGTACTCCCTAAGGGGAACTTGTTCCTTTGTTTTGGGAAAACTAAATAAATACAACAGTTATATGATGCACTGCAAGGCAGAGACTCTTCTAACATGAAAATATTTTAGATACTCAGGGTTTGGGCAATTAAAATTCCCTTTGGGAATGATGATAAAAGTTGCATTTCTTAAATATAAAGTTTCCAATCAGCAAACAAGTTTACTTTGGGGAAAAATGGATCTTCCTAGGTAGCACAATAAGAACGAAAGAGAAAGTAGTATAGAAGTATTCCCTAGCCAAACTTTAGAAAGGATTGAGTCTATTCTTGATAGAAAGTTAACTTAACGACAGAAGGCCGGTGGTGGTGCGCATTGCTCCAGGTGCTAAAGGACACCTGGTTTGAGAGTCCTCCTGCATGATGAAGCACTGTTTCAGGTCTTTCTCCCTTTCTACCAACTCGTTACTTCTTGATTTCTGGCTGTCTCTATCCAATAAATAAATAAAGATAATTTTTTTCTAAGTTGAGGATGGGGGCCAGACAGCGGTGCATCTAGTTAAGCACAGATAATACCATGGACAAGGGCAAGGGTTTGAGCCTCTGTAACCCACCTCCAAGGGAGATGTTTCATGAGCAGTTTCTCTTTCACTTTCCCTGTCTCCCCCACCGTTTTTCAATTTCTCTCTGTCCTATTCTAAAATATATAGGCTGCCAGAAGTGGATTCTTGGTGCCTGCACTGAACCCCAGTGATAACTCTGGTGGCAAAGGAGAGGGAAGGGAAGGGAAAGGGAGAAGGGGAGGGGATAAAAAGGAAAAGGGAAAGGGAAGGAAAGGGGAGGGAAGGGAAAGGGAAAGATGAAAGGGAAAGGAGAGAAAAGAAAGAGAGGGAGAGAAAGTAAATTAGTTTAGGATTAGCAATCTAGGAGGGATTACAGTGGATAAAGCTTTGGACTCATAGGCATGAGGTTCTCCTGACTTTGATTCATTATCACTGCATGTGCCACTGTAATGCTCTGGTATCCTATCATTAATTGATTAATTAATTAATTATTTTTAGAAGATGAAGATGTGAAAAAAACTCAAGATGATTTCTATTTTACAGTCTTCACTTGCTAATTCTGTTTAGTCAATGAGTCTGGGGTCTTTATCTGTGTAAAGATGTTATAAGTTTCTGTCTAGGTTCAAAAGTCAAAATAATGTAACAATATAATTGCTTTCAGGACAAGGTTATCAGGCTGTGAAAGCTGTTCTTTTTTTTTTTTTTTAATTGGAGGCATTGATGGTTTACAGTAAACACAGTTGTTGTACATATATAAAATGTCTTGGTTTTTTGTATAACATCTATCACCCACAGCCTAGATCCTCCCCCACATTCTTGAACTAAGACCTGAAAAAGAAACCTTGCCTCGGAATCCTTTACTTTGGTGCAATAAACCAAACCCAGTCCAAGTTCTGCTTTGTGTTTCCCTTTCTCTTCTTATTTCTCAACTTCTATGAGTGAGATCAGCCCATATTTAGCCTTCTCTTTCTGGCTTCTTTCACTTAACATCTTTCCTTCAAATTCCATCCAAGATGAGGTGAAGAAGGTGAACCCGTCATTTTTGAAAACTGAGTAGTATTTCATTGTGTGCATATACCTCAATTTTCTCAGCAATTACCTGGTGTTGAACATCTGGGTAGCCTCTTGGTTTTAGCTACTACAAATTGTGCCGCTATGAACATAAATGCAAACACACATCTTTTTGGATGAGTGTGTTTGCAGCTGTAGGATTTAAGAATAGAAAGCTTAAGAGAAAAATGTACTGATAAAAAAATATATACTAGCTGTGTTTATGATTGACATTCCAAATATTTACATCCTGTACCCAATGTAAATGAGTGTCAGGTTGTTCAGACTACATCATGGTCAGTTCTTTTTTTTTTTTAAATAGTTTATGTTATTTCATAGAACAGAGTAATTAAAAGGGGAGGGGAGATAGAAGGAGAGAGGAAAGGAGACATCTGTAGCACTGCTTCCCCACTAGTGCAGCTTCCTCAGGGACTTGAACCCAAATCCTTCGTCTGTTTGCCTTCAACCAGTTGTACCACTGTCTGCCTCCTGGACAGTGTTTTTATTTATTTATTTATTTACTTACTTATTTATTTTTATTTAAGCAAGGAGACATTAACAAAATCATAGGATGCGGGGGTACAACTCCACACAATTCCCGCCACCCAATCTCCATATCCCATCCCCTCCCCAATAGCTTTCCCATTCTGTATCCCTCTGGTAGCATGGACAGTGTTTTTAATGGTGCTTCTCTGCTTGAATTCATGATTTGTAATTTATCTTAATCTAATAAACTGTAAATAAAAACCTGCTCTCTAGATGTTGTTTTAGATTAGACTTTTATTTATTAATGTGAGGGACAAAAGTAAAAATGACACTAACTCTTCAGATTACAGGCTGGTAGTCTATAGGAAGCAATCTGTGTTTAAAATTATAATCTGTTCATCAGTTGAAGCACAAGCAAAGGAAAGAATAACTAGTACTCATTTGTAAAGCATTCTAATAAGGTAGACTCAAAAATTAATGGGTATTTCATGTTCTATAATATCTCTAATGAATAACAAATTATATGAAATATCTTTAAAGTTAGGGGCTCCAGGTAGCTAAGTGTACATAGTGCTAAGCACAAGGACTTGCCCAAGCATCTGGGTTCAGGCCTCTACTGGGGTGGGGGGGCTGGAAGAGCTTCACAAATAGTGGAACAATTCTGCAGGTGTCTTTCTTTCTTTCTTCTTCTCTATCTGTCCCTCTCAATTTCTCTCTGTCCTATCCTCTATAATGGGAAAAAATGACCTCTAGGATCAGTGCTGGCACCAAGCCCCAGAGATAACCCTGGAGGGAAAAAGTCAATCAATGAAATAAAGTTTTATTGGTGGGACAGCAGGTAGAGCACATACGTTATGATGCATGAGGACCTGAACCTGGACTAAGTGACCTCTTAGCAGATTTCAAAGTCTGATCTGCACTAGAAACTAGGACCAATTAGGATTTTAAATGTCGAATTTTGTGCCCTGAAACTTGCTGTTTGAAATTCTGTACCTGCAATTGAGCCTGCTTCTTTGTGCTTTTAGACACCACAGACATGATGGGATGTTTCATACCACTGATTCAATTTCAGACAGTATACTCCAGTTCTCATTGGCTATGGACAACAAGTCAGTGAATAACACTTTTAACAAGGAAGTTCATTATAACACCCTACTGTTGTGACATCCTTGAGATATATGTCTTATTCATTTAGCAACAGGATTTATCTGTAATTGTTCTTTCAACCAGATAAACAGTAGTGTTTGGTGTTTGTGGCTCCCTTCCAGCAATGGACTAGAGTGCCTTTCCCATTTTGTAAGCAAGCTTTTACCTCGCCTTGAGAAAACCGTACAGACAGGAAGGACCTGTTGTCCCTTCTTCAGTGTGACAAGTTGAAATGCATTCTCTACAAAGTCCTCTGGGTATCTGTCAAAGTAGTGTTTGATATCACTGTGCTAAGCTAGTTGAATCAATTTCCCCACCAACTGCTGTGAAGAATAGAATCTAGAAAATAAGGCAAAGCCACAGTGCCAAGTTATTTACCAGCACTGCATTTTTTATGTTCTTACTTCCCATTCTAACATCTTTGAAAATACAGGAAAATCTTAGTCATGTTTAGCCAAACCCAATTTTTTTGCCCAAAGATAGGTGGGAAGGAAAGAGACTCTTTTAAAAAAAAATATTTTATTTATTTTAATGAGAGGTGTATAGAGAGAAAAATAGGTAGGTAGTTAGAAAGAAAGAAAGAAAGAAAGAAAGAAAGAAAAGAAAAGAAAAGAAAAGAAAAGAAAAGAAAAGAAAAGAAAAGAAAAGAAAAGATATATAGCACTATTCAGCTCTGGCTTATGGTGGTGAAGGGGACTGAACATGGAACCTTGGAGCTTTAGGCATGGAAGTCTTTTTGCATAGGCTTTATGTTGTCTCAGCAGCTCTCCTCTTCCTCTTCCTTCTTTTTTAAGTTTCCCTTTAAAAAATTTTATTATTTTTTATTTATTTATTGAATAGAGACATCCAGAAAATGAGGGGGGGAGAGAGAGAGAGACCTGCAACACTGCTTCACCATTTGTGAAGCTTTCCCCCTTGCAGGTGGGGAGAGGGACCTAGGTCCTTGCACATTGAAACATGTGCACCACCACCTAATCTTAGGAGATTCTTTTCTAAAAACAGTGTTTAATAACTATATCATAACACTTAAGAATTTTAGGTATGATCACTATAAATCAACACTTATGTATATTACATTAAGTTTACCACTATAAATCCAAGTCTATCTTTATTTTAGCGCATAGGATAAGGGTGTGTTGTGTTTAGTGAAGATGCCCACACTTCCAATATAATTATTTTCCTGGAATGAGAAGTGTGGAGGTGCTGGAATAGTATTGTTAGTTCTTTTCTTAATTATGTATATTCTAAATTCTTGAGAACTAAGGTGATTTACCTCTATATTGTTTTGCTATGTTCAGTATTTTAGGACTGAGTAACTTAGCAGACTGACATTTTACTTTCATTTACAAACCACATAACTGTCTACCACTACCAATAACTCAAAAATTGTGTCTTCTACCTTTTCAAAAATGCAAGTGGTGAGAGGCCAAGTGGTGGTGTACCTGACTAATCATAGATATTACAGTGCACAAGGACCCAGGTTCTTGCACTGGACCCCACTTGCAGGTGGAAAGCTTCACAAGTGGTGAAGCAAAGCTGAAGGTGTCTTTCTATTGATTTCCCTCTCTATCTCTTCCTCCTTTGTCAATTTCTCTGTCTCCATTCAATAAAAAAAGAAATGTTTTTTAAAAAGATTAAAAAAGGAAAGAAGCTGAGAATTTTGTCTGGGAAGTGCCTTTGACCTCGCAGAGTAGACACCATGAGCAAGGCTCATCCTCCCGAATTGAAAAAATTGATGGACAAGAAGTTGTCATTGAAATTAAATGGCGGTAGACATGTCCAAGGAATTCTGCGGGGATTTGACCCGTTTATGAACCTTGTGATAGATGAATGTGTGGAAATGGCAACTAGTGGGCAACAAAACAATATTGGGATGGTGGTAATACGTGGAAATAGCATCATCATGTTAGAAGCCTTGGAAGGAGTATAAACACAATGACTGTTCAACAAGATTGTTCAACATGTCCCCTCTTCCACTGCATCTTTTCACTTTGATATAAAAATTAGGTTATGTACATTTTCTTACTGAGTTTTGTTAAATAAACTTTTGTAATAGTCAAAAAAAAAGATTAAAAAAATATTCAAGAGCCCCACTGCACACACACACACACACACACACACACACACAACACACATACACACACACACACACGCACTGGCCCACTCACCTATAATATGATTTCACATTATAATGTGAAAACATCATAAAGTGGTTTTTTTCTTGTTGTTGTTGGTTCATTTATTGTCTTTCCAGAGCACTGCTCAGTTCTGCTTTATGGTGGTACTGGGGATTGAACCTGGGTGCTCAGAGACTCAGGGTAAAAGTCATTTGCATAACCACTACGCTATCTCTGCAGCCCTTATAAAGCATACCTGAATGCCTTTTTTTTATTAGTGATTTAATTGTTAATTACTAGATTATGAGATAATTGGGGTATAATTCCACAGCGTTCCCACCACCAGAGGTTTCTGTCCCCTTGCCCCTCTAGCACAAACTACAAGAGTTCTCACAGATATGGGTTGACTATATATCTAAATCTGTCTTTCTGTCTTTTCTCCCTTTTTCTGAATGTCTTGTTATCTCCATTTTTCATGACTTTTATATTTGGTATGTGACTATTTGTTAATTATAATTACAACTACTTAGGGAATTAAATATTTTTTGAGAGACATGCATTGCTGAGATATTCTAAAACATAACACCATATTACAGATGTCCTGCCATCATCAGATATAAAAAATAAGATAGATTGTATCTGAATTGTGATATGCATTACTTACTAAACCTAGAACTTTATGAACCACAGCAAAGGGAAGTTTCTCCTCTCAGTGTTGTTACCAACTGGCTTCTGACCAGGCAAGAACAGTAGTTACAGTAGGGAAGAGCTGTCAGAGTCAGCTCTGGGGAGGATATTAGATAAGAAGTTACTACTGATATTGATTTGCTTGCAATTTTCCAGAATTATTTATTTCTCATCCTGTTGGTTAAGGATGAAGGAGTATGTCATGCCAGATATATTAGCAAACAAGAGTTAACTTCATTTTCTGAAATGATTTGAAAGTGCTAAATTGCAGTGAAATGGGCAATGAAGTAATAATGGAGGCACCTTTGACAATTAAAAACCTCCTATCCACTACAGTCTAATAATCACACCTTAAGACACATAAAATATGTTACTATATCTTATTGTGATTGTGTTTGTAATTTTTCTCTCATCTCTGGCGTAGGTTTTCACACTAATTACCCATTTTAATTGCTTTTAAATTGTTTTGTTAACTGTGAAAGAAAGGCTACTCAGAGTAAATCATTGGTTATATAATCTACCCAGGTTCATGTAAATTGAAACTAATGAATCATTTATTTGATTTTAGCTTGGGGAAGACAGAATAACTGATAGACACTATAAACCCATCTCAAAGTAATGGTTCTAAAACACTTTTTGAAATCCCTGAATTTGAATTAAGTATTTGCTTTAACACTTATCAATCCTGTAACATGAGGGTTTAATTTTCTTCCTAGAAACAATACAACAAACTTCCCACAGTAGATTTACATAGTAGGTGCTTTATGCATAGTAATTATTACAATTCCAAGTAGAAAAATTGTGCACAACAAATGGTAAGTTCATTTTATCATTAGTGTATTTTCCTGTTGTGTGCAAACAAACCACAAAACTTGATCACATGGGGCTGGGTGGTGGTGCACCTGGTTGAGTGCATGTATTACAATACTCAAGGACCCAGGTTCTAGTGCTCAGTCCCCACCTGCAGGGGGAAAGCTTTGCAAGTGGTGAAGTAGGGCTGCAGGTGTCTCTGTCTTTCTCTTTCTCTTCCACTCCCTTCCCTCTTGTTTTCTGGCCATCTCTATCTAATAAATAAAGATAATAAAAAAAGAGAAAGAAAGGCTAGGAGTATGGATCGAACTGTCAATGACCATGTTCAGTGAGGAAGCAATTATAGAAGCCAGAATTTCCACCTTCCGTACCCCATAATGACCCTGAGTCCATACTCCCACAGGGTTAAAGAATAGGAAAGCTATCAGGGAAGGGGATGGGATACAGAGCTCTGGTGGTGGGAATTGTACCCCTCTTATCCTATGGTCTTGTCAGTGTCTCCATTTTATAAATAAATAAATTAAAATACAATAAAACATGTCCAACAACAGAGAATAGGCAAAACAAATTGCTATCTCTCTGTGAAAGAATAATTTGCAATCATTAAAATAAAATTCAGAAGACCATTTAAATACAAAAAACTTATCTAAATAAATATACTTGATCACATTAAGTAAATACTCATATCGAACCTAAAAAAAAAAACTGTTCATATACTTATTTCTAGAATAGCTGAATAATTACTTCCTGAGATCCCCTAAAGAAAAGTGATAGGCTGTCTCAGTAGGTTGATATACCGCTAATATCATAATATAATTGTAAAAGACATATACTTTCTTTCTTAAATTAAACATACTAAAAATAGTTAATTTGAGGAAAATAGATAAAAAGAAGAAATAAAAGTGTGATAATTTGGTATGCCTAAGGAGATACTTAAAGCGTCACTGTGAAAAATTAAATATCTACCTTATGGCATCTTAGTGACGGGATGTGATTTTAATGAATAATTACTTTTGCTTTTTTTCACTCTCACACCTTTGTATTAGGAGTTTGGATAGTGCAATTTATCTTTTCCTGAAAGCACGTAAAGTATCCGTTGGTCCTGCAAAACAGCCCACTTAGATAACGTATTACTTTGCATTGTGCATGACCCTGTTTGAGCCCAGTTTCCATCACACTGAAAGAAGCTTTGTTGCTGTCATATCACTCATATTTCTGTCTCTTTATCTCTGTTTCTCTGTTTGAAAAAGTTACATAAGTGGTGAATCCCAGAATGACCAAATTAGTATATAAATAATTAAATATATAAATAAATAAATAGGTTTGCCTGAGCTGGTAATCAATTTCATTTCTTTATAATGTTAATATGATATGTTTTACATTTACTAACTTATTAAATACAACTCATGAGGACTCTCTTACCTTGCTCTCATTCTGCCCTCTTCACATCTAGTAACTGGTATTTTATTGTCAGTGTTTGCTGTTTATTATCATATTCATTCATCTGCTTTTTTTTTTTTTCAAGATTTATTTTATCATGGCCCAAGAGACAGTACAATGTATAAATTGTTACTCTCTCAGCCATGAGGTCCTGAATTTGATGCCAAGACAGAGAATGTGCTAGGGCAGTGCTCTAATTTTTTTCCTCTCTCTATTCCTCTCTCACTAATAAATTAAAAAATAAATAAAATTTCTTTTACTTAATGTAATTTCATCAGAGAGAGGGACATAGGGGAGAGAGAGGCAGAGAAAAAGAGAGAAATCAACTAAGACCACTCTGGTATATGCAGTGCCAGGAACCTCACATTGAACGCATATAAGTTCTGTGTTTGACCAACTAAACTATTCTAAACTATTTCCTTATACTTTTTTTTTTTTTTTTAATGTAGCAATGGAAAAGGAACTCAAGGTCTGGTGCCTGTGCAGAACTGGTGAGAGGTCTCCAGGGCCAAATTACTAGTAACATCGATCTGTTTTAGGGATTTCTGTGTACTTTGAAATGATTTTTGAATTACTGTTTCAATATATTCAATATTTAAATAGTTGTGATTAGTCTATATTTTCTTTTTTCTTATGCAGTTTTCATGAGTCTTATCCTTCTAGTAATTCATTTCTAGATTATCAAATGCATTCTCATAGTTTTTCACAGTAATATTATATGTTCAGTTGTATTTCTGTGGTATCTATTGTAAACAATCTTTTTCATTTCTTACCCCTTTCATTAGTTATTTTCAACTTACAATTTTGCATTGTAAGCTGGGTTGAAAGTTTGTCATTTTTAACTCTTAGTTCAAAGATCATTTATCTTGTGTTTTAGTTTTAATTACTTCCATTTTGACTTTTATTATTTCTTCCCTTCTTAATTTTGACCTTTTTTTTTTTAACTTCTTCCTCAAATTGCTTTAGGTGTTAGGCTAAATTCTTTTGAGATTTTTCTTTTTCTTTTTTATCTAGATAGTTCTGTGTAATTGTTAACTCCCTCTACCACTTTTGTTTTATGCTACAGACTCAAGAGAACTTAATGCCTTCTTTTTGATTTATCTCCAAATATATTTAATTTTTTTGTTTTACCTTTTTTAACACTTCTCAGAATGTCTATTCTTGAGATTACCGCATGACTAGTTCAGAAAAAAAAAAGTTGTATTGTCTTGGTAAGGCCCATTTTCTCCCCAAATTCTAGTCTAGCTCATTTAAAACTATTCTTCCCATGTTTACTATATGTCTTTTTAAAAAAACTTTTTATTTATTTATTTATTTATTATTGGATAGAGACTGAGAGAGGTGGGGAGATAAAGAGAGAGACAGAGAGATACCTACAACCCTGCTTCACCACTCATGAAGCTTTCCCCCTGCAGGTGGGGACCAGGGGCTTGAACCTGGGTCCTTGTGCACTGTAATGTGAGCGTTTAACCAGATGCATCACCACCTGGCCCCTTTATATCTCTTTATGATCTCTAGTTATACACACGGTACTGAAAGCTTCTACTAAAGATATATTTTTCAGTGTCACTTGATAATTGACAATTGCTTTCTATGTACTGGTGATTCCTCCTCACTTAGTATATGTAAATTGTCAGTATTATAATTGTACTCAGACTGTCATAATGTAATGCTTATTCTTTCTCTTACTACCCTTAAAGCGGGAAATCTATTTGATCTGATACAAGTACAGCTCTACCTATTTCTCTAAGTTTGCTATATGTTTGCAAGGTTGTCTTCCAAATTTTTAATTTGAGCCTAAAATTTTAGTTTTGTCTTTGAAATTAAGATGAATTTCCTTACACACCAAATGTTATACTTTCTATTTATGCCACTCTATACATTTTAACTAATAACAGTAAAAGCATTACAATTTAGAGGGTTGGTGGTCTTTTAGTTTAGAAAAGTGTTTTTTTGTCATTTGTGGTCATTTTCCCCCTACTTTGCTTTAATTAATTTTTGTTTGTAAAGCTCCCCATCCTTCTTTATTGACATTCTGTGTAATAAACTCACGTGAAAAAGTGTTCCAGGTGAAAATATTTGTCCCTAGTTCCTTAAATATAGTGTTCTTTCTTTTCTGAAAAAAAAAAAAAAACCTGAAGATAATTGTTCTTGTTTTTACTTATTTCACCAGAGCACTGCTCTACTCTGGCTTATGGTAATGGTGGGGACTGGACCTGGGACTTTGAAGCTTCTGGCAGAAAAAATATTTTTGCATAAATTACATAATCTCCCCTACCCAAAGCATGTAAATATTGTGTGTCTGATTTAAATGAGTTCTTTCCTTTTTCTTCTTTTTTGTCCATATTCTCATTTTTGTCCATATTCTTATAGTTTTCTTTTCTTCAGACATGGTTGTTTCATTTACTTACTGTTTTGTTACAGTATAAATGAGGGGGGAAAGAGGCTATCCCGTTTTGTTCCCTCTACCATGCTGCTGGAATGCTCACTGAATTAACTTTCGGAAAGTGTGGATCTTGGCTTTTCAATACTGCTGTGGTTTTTGTGCGTGCTTACTTTTCCTTGCTGTGTCTGCATGAGGACCAAGAGAACTTCTTATGATTGTATCCAGTTGCTAGCTCTCAAATATGGTTTTTAAGTTTCTCTAAATCATGTGCTTAATAGCCTGAGGTATTATTAAGCTGTAGGAAAAAAAGGAGCCACAGTTTTTCTAAATAAAAGACAATTGAGTTTTTTATGGGGAGATTCTGTCTTTATTGATATACTTTCAAGATTCTATTCCCATGATAAATATACCAGGTGACAACTCTGTTTTCCTATGTATAGTCACCTACCCGTTGTAAGCATCACAAGTATTATATTTTTATTTTGGACAAGTTACAACAAAATTATTAAGAAAGTGACATAGATATGCACAAATCATTTAAACTTATTTTTTTTTCTATTCAGAAGCCATGACTTCTGTAGATAAAAGTATAAAGTTCCTCTTCTCTTTTCTCTACCAGATGTGGGTTCTGTGGAAGGACTTGCCTATCACAGAGGTTGGGATACACTGTACTGGACCAGCTCCACGACCTCATCCATTACCAGACACACAGTGGACCAAACTCGGCCAGGAGCCTTTAACCTGGAAGCTGTCATTACCATGTCAGAAGATGACCACCCACACGTGCTGGCACTGGATGAGTGCCAAAAGTAAGAAAACTGAATTTTTCTTCACTCTAAGTTAAATACTGCCTTTTTATTTTTAAGAAGAGACTCTAGGGACTGAAAATACAGGGGAAGGTCTCTGATTTACCATACACATCACCCAGGTTTGAGCCCCTCGTATGCTACATGAGAGTACTGCCACTGTGGTGTCTATCTTTCTTTTTTTTTTTAATATTTATTTATTTTCCCTTTTTTGCCCTTGTTGTCTTTTTGTTGTTGTAGTAGTTATTATTGTTGTTATGATGTCATTGTTGTTGGATAGGACAGAGAGAAATGGAAAGAGGAGGGGAAGACAGAGAGGGAGAGAGAAAGATAGACACCTGCAGACCTCTTGTGAAGTGACACCCCTACAGGTGGGGAGCAAGGGACTCGAACTGGGATCCTTATACAGGTCCTTGCGCTTCTCACCACCTGCTTAACCCACTGCACTTACTGCCCGACTCCCTCTATCTTTCTTTTGAAAAAGTTGACCCAAAACACTGAAGCTCTGACAATGACAATGAAACTAATTTTAAAAATCAATCTTACCTTTCAAGTGCTCTCTACACACTTCATTAAAAAGTGGATTTGTAGTGTAGGCACTGAGCCCCAGTGATAACCCTGGAGGCAAAAAAAAAAAAAAATTAAATAAAAAAAATGTGAATAGTTAAATTCTAGATTCTCCAAAATGCCAGTTTATATCTCTATGAGAGATCCACTAGGGTAAATTTAATTCATCAGTGGGTAAATAAATATATGAGGAGAGGTATATGAAAGATACATTTGTGTGTAGTTGATTTAAATGATAAAGTTTTTAAAAAATCTTTTAACAAGTATTTCTCCCTAAAGAGCCCTTAAATTTTAATTACCTTTTAAACAACCATTGCCACCAGAGTCATCACTGGGACTTATTGTCCACACAAGTAATCCACTGCTCCTGGTGGCCTTTCCCTGCTCCTCTCCTTTTTAGGCGACAGGGCAGAGAATTTGAGAGAGGATGGGGGATAGAAAGGGAAAGAGAAAGACACCTGCAACCCAGCTTCACTTCTCTTGAGGATAGGGAGTACTTGCACATGATAGCTTGTACACTCAGCTGTGTATGCCACTGCTCAACCCCCTCAAAACTGTTTTAAATATATATTTTAAATATTTATTTATTTATTCCCTTTTGTTGCTCTTGTTTTATTCTTGTAGTTTTTATTATTGTTATTGATGTTGTCATTGTTGGATAAGACAGAGAAAAATGGAGAGAGGAGGGGAAGATGGGGAGAGAAAGACATCTGCAGACCTGTTTCACCTCTTGTGAAGTGACTCCCTGCAAGTGGGGAGCTGGGGTCTTGAACCGGGATCCTTATGCCAGTCCTTGTACTTTGTGCCACTTGTGCTTAACCCACTGCACTACCGCTCACCTCCCTGTTTTAAATATCTTAATTGATTGATATTTAACTTACTATCTAGCCAGTGGAAATATGAGAAAGCAAACTAGAGTTATCACTGCCATTTTTTCCCTTTTTCTATTTTTATTTGATAGGATAGAGAAATTAAGAAGGAGTGAGGGGGCGGCAGGTAGAGAGGAGGTAGAGAAAGATACCTGCAGACCTGCTTCACCACTCATGTAGCATTTCCCCTACAGGTGGGGAGCAGGCACTGGAGAGTTGGGGGTCCAGGGTACATTGGTGAAGTTCTCTGTCCAAGGAAGTCAGGTTGGTGTCATGGCAGTATCTGCAACTTGGTGGCTAAAAAGGCATTTAAGATATAAATCAGAATGGAATGTTTATTAGTCATAAACCTAAAGGCAATAATATAACAGATGAAAACTGGGGTCTTTATTTTGGAAAAAGCTATAGGTCTATTTTAGGTATATTCCAAGGGGCCCATGACTTTACTAGTTTTTGCCTGAGCCTAACAGCTAACATGCAGGTGGACCAAAGGTATTGTCTGGGAAGATGATGTCAGAATTGAAAACAGGACTAGAAAGCTGGGATCAGGGGCAGAGAGAGTAGCTCCCAAATATGGGAAAGGTATATAAGTATCATTTTATGGTGTCTTTTTTTTTTTTTAGGTCTTTCTACTTGCTTGCTGTTTTGGGTCACTGCGAACTATTATGCATTTTTGCTTTAAGGTGTATATTTTCCCCCTGACTTATGGGTATATGTGCACATGTGTTCTGTTTCATGGGCCCTGATCTATATCTTGGTTCTGTGGCTTTGTTACGAGGTACACCACCCAATATGGAATTGAGCAGTGCTATGAGGAAGGAATGGTCTCACTAGAGTGTTGGCGCTCGAGGGTTGACATTCTACTCCTGGTGTCTCTGGACAGAATCTGAAGTGAAATGTGTAGGGATAGTTCTGGATAGTTTGTTGTTGTTGCTGTGGCTTGGTGCCTGTACTACGAATCCATTGCTCCTGTGGTCATTTATTTCCTTTTTTTTTTTTTTTTTTTTTTCGTTTTGGGTAGAACAGAGAGAAATTGAGAGAGGAGAGGGAGAAAGACAGATACCTGCAGACCTGTTTCACTGCTTGTGAAGTGACCCCCCTGCAGGTGGGTAGGAGCCAGTGCCTCAAATTCGGATCCTTGCATGGTCCTTGTGCGGGTCCTTCTACTGTACCATGTGCATTTAACCCCTCGCGCCACTTCCCAACCCCTCAACTCTAGTTTAAGGTGGTGGTGTGGGGTGATTGAAGCTGGGACATTGGAGCCTCAGGCCTGAGAGTCTTTTTGCATAACCACTATGCTATCTCCCCCCACCCTTATTAAGCACATTTAAACGTATTTAAAGCAGCCTCCCTATCAGTGGCCCTCTCATTCTTACACTCTTCCTTCTACCTTTCCTCACCTTCTTTAGCAACAACAATCTATCTTCAAATGAACTATTAGAGATAGCCCTAAAGATAAAAGAGGAAAGAACTCTTTCAGTATTTTTATTTTCAGTAAAAAATAGAATTTGGAAACTGGAACCTTATATAGCCTTTCCACAATTCAAGTGATCTCTAAGGGCTTCCATAAACTCCTAGAGTTTCTTCAAATAATAATTTAACAAACACTGATTTGAAGCAGTTAACAGGATCTAGAAATGATACATATTATATTTAAACATTTGAGTGTAACCCCTGGTACTTCAGAAACAAAATTAATTTACAGAAAAATAATGAGGGGGTCGGGCTGTAACACAGCGAGTTAAATGCACAGGGTGTGAAGCACAAGGGCCTGTGTAAGGATCCTGGTTCAAGCTCCAGGCTCCCCACCTGCAGGGGGTTCGCTTCACAGGCAGTGAAGCAGGTCTGCAGGTGTCTATCTTTCTCTTCCTCTCTCTGTCTTCCATCCTCTCTCCATTTCTCTCTGTCCTATCCAGCAACAAAGACAGCAATAACAACAATAATAAACACAACAACAATTTAAAAAAAAAAAAAAGCAAGGGCAACAAAAGCTGAAAAAATAGCCTCCAGGAGCAGTGGATTCCTGCAGGCACTGAGCCCCAGTGATCACCCTGGAGGCAGAAAGAAAGGAAAAATCTTGATAAAGAGAGGAAAGGAAACAGAAGCAAAGATAAGAGGTAGTACTTGTGTTCTGTAAAACATAAACAAAGGAGAATGTAGCATTAAAAAGAGAGACTTCGATGTTTACCCAGTATTTATAGTTAGGTAAAAAATTGTGTCCAAAATTATATGCCAAATCTGTTGCAACATATTAATAACTTAGAAAGTACTTGTAGTTCATAGAGAATTTAAGGTAAATATTATTCCTTGACGAAAATAAATCTTCACTATGTATCAAACTAAGTCAATTAAGTTACTGTTTGAGGGAATGCACAGGATAATTGTTTTTCAGAAATAGTTTCCAAGTTTCATTAAAGAAACAGGGGGAGGGGTGGAATACACATGCAAATATGATATACATATCCCCTTTATTGCCTTGGCTTCCTTAAGAGGTAAAGAATGAGACAACTAATTTAGCTTCTTCAAAAATAACTTGACACTGCCATGTTTAGTAATGCTTTGTTACTCATGAAAATCTGAATTTGTTCTTACAATTTTTATTTGATTAGCCTGATGTTTTGGACCAACTGGAATGAACAGCATCCGAGTATCATGAGATGCGCTCTGACTGGGAAAAATACTCAAGTTGTGATCAGCACAGACATACTCACTCCAAATGGGCTCACCATTGACCATCGTGCAGAGAAGCTGTATTTCTCAGATGGCAGCCTGGGAAAAATTGAAAGGTGTGAATATGATGGATCTCAGAGACATGTAAGTTCACTAAAGTGTTGTATTGTTTATTTGAAAATAATGCATTTGAAAAATATATGCTTTACACTTTCAAAATCTCTGATTATTTGGAGCAATTCAACTAGGTGAGTATTATTAGAAAAACTTTCTTGAAGTACATTTGCTACTGTGACAATTCAGCTCTTACAAGCTTTATTATAGTGAAGCGATCAGTGATTTTTCTACTTATTAATTGACGAGGATCGTTAGTGATTTTCATATGATTCATTGTTATGTATAATTTTAAAAACTAGAATGAAGTTGACTAGTGACCCCAAGATTTAAAAAGGTAAAAAAAAAAAAAAGAATGAAACCGCCTTCTCTGTATTGATCTTTAAGACAAAGTAGGGGGCTTTGAGAAGAACTGGTTTCCTTTTAGGGAGGCCTATCATGTGTCTCTTTATTCTGAGTGACAATGAGGTAGAGGGTGAGGTGTTCAGATACTTCTCTCGGGGAAATTTACCCCTGTGACAACAACAGTCCTGTAAATCATAACACTGCATTACAGTAATATTGAAGTAAAAAAAAAAAAAGAGGGCGGTAGTTTATAGGAAAGTCATTATATGTATCTGGAGAACAAATCAGCTATTTAGGGTCTGGATGATGAAAAAATGCCAGTGTCTTCTTTTTATTCTATAAAGGCAGCAGCTTCTGGTAAAATCAAAGGCTCCAGGTAGAGTAGAATAAAGTCTGGGTAGTCATATCACTAGAGAAATCTTTACCTCCCTCCCAGAGAAAACCTGAACGAGAAAATGAACCTAAGGTTCCTCATTCTTTCACTGCACTGAGAAGTATCTGGCATGAAAAATGTGTGCTTGTTTTCTTGAAGAACTAAATGATAAATATTGAAGTTTCAGTGGGCTATACTGTCTCTGTCACTACAATAGATCAACCCTTGGTGATCTATTAGTATAGGCGTGCCACTATTCCAATAACAGAAGCAGAGAACTAAATAGTAAACACGTTAACTTCTTTTTAAAAATTCCATTTTATATTATTTTTTAAATTTTTATTAGTGAGTGTTCCTTTATGGCATATTTCACTCAATATGATTCCTTCCAGTTCCATCCATGTTATGGGGGGGAATTTAATATTTTCTTATAAATAGCTGTGTAATATTTCATTTTGCATGTATAAATACTACAGTTTCCATAACTACTCATATTTGACAGTTTAAATGTTTTCAAATTGTGGTTCCTAAAAAACAGCAATGCTGTGAACATAGGCATGCACAGAGAAGTGTGTTTGTGTTATTTGGATAGATTCCTGAGAGAAAAAATGCTGGGTCATATGATAGGTCCATTTTTAATGTTTTGAGAAATCTCCATATTTCCATAGGGGTTGAACCAGTGTATATTCCTACTAGCTGTGTTAACAGTTCTCTGTCTTATAACCTCTTCAGCACTCAAAGTCTTTTTTACGTCCCAGTTATGCTATCTCCCCTATCCATTCTTTCTGTCTTTTTTGACATAAGCCATTCTTACATAGTGCTATGATCTCTCATTGTAATCTTAATTTGCATTTACCTCTTAATGACTTTTGAGCAATTTTTAATGAGAGAGAAACCAGAGCACGTTTAGCACTGGCTTGTGATGATGCTAAAGATTGATCCTGGGATCTCAGCCTCAGGCATATTAGTCATTATGCTGTGTCCCCAGCACTGCTCAGAGCATTTGTTCTGTGCCTATCAGCCAGATACTTAGCTTTAGTATCTTTAGTGAAGAGTCTGTTCAGATATTTACTTCACTTTTTAATTTTTTTTTTTTTTTTTTTTGCTGAGTTTTGTGAACTTTTGGTTAATAGCCCTTTGATGTATGGCATGTAAATAGCTTCTCCCATTTAGTAAAATAGCTTTATTTTTGTGATTTTCAATTTGATGTATTTTTGTTTTGGGTTTCCTTGCTGTTAGATTCTAGTTTCTCTGCAAAAAGACATGTCTAAAGCAGACAGTATATAGTAGCTTGCTGAATTCTTTTTTTCTTCAAAAATTTCTTTGGTGATTGTGTTTGTTTTTTGTTGTTGTTTGTTTTGTTTTGTTTTGTTTTTGTTCCACATAAATGCCTGTAGCATTTGTTCTATTCCTCTAAAGGCCTTTGATTGGAATTGTTTTGTAGCTGTACATTGCTTTGAGTGAGATACTCATTTTAATTGTAATGACTGTTTCATTTTCAAAATACTCAATATAAAGGATCAAAAAAGAATAGGTTATTTTGGCGTTTAGTCACCCACCCCACCCCCAGGTCAGGTTACAATCCTATGGTCTTGTTGGTATTTTTAATTTTATAAGTGAATAAATAAATGCCAGCTCACCACCACCACCACTACCACCACCACCACCACCACCACCACTACCACCACCACCACCACCACCACCTATCTTAATTTCAGACTGCCAGGACACAAGAGTTCCTCTATCAGTAACAGTCATTGAAGAATGAGGAAATACATGTTAAAATGAAGTTTTTCTATTGCTAGACATTAATACTAGATTTCAAACTCCTGGAAATAGCCAGTGGAGAAACTAGAGGAGGGTTTTGCTTTAGGGAATAAAATGAGGATTGTTGTCCCAAACCAGAGTGCCACAACACAGTTGATCCAGGTTGGGCAAGCTCCCAGTTCTGCAGAATCAAATAAATGCCACACTTTCTGCTTTTCTTCAAGTTTCTTGGGTCTGTTTTTGAAGTGAATGAGGTAATTTATTTCTAACATAATGATGCTGCAGCTTACAATCTATGAGCATAGGATAACTTTTCTTTTTTTTCTTTTAATTTATGAAAATGTCTTCTTGGATTCTATTTTAAGTTTATAAACTGCCAAAATAGAAAATAAGACAATCATATCTAGAATTCAATATCTGCATGTTCGCAATTTACACAGAAGTAATCTAAATATAATCACACTTCAGAGATCTACTTCCCAGAATAAATTCATTAGGATTAAATTCCCTTTCCTTTTTTTAATTTGTAAATAAATCTACTTTTATTAATGCCAAGGTAATAGTTTTCTAATGTATCAGCTTTCACAGATATATTCTTATTTAGTTTTCCCCACTTCTTCTCTGTAATTAGAGTTTAGAATCCTCTGATCGTCTTCCCCTAACATTTACCTCTCTAGTAGTATGGAACAATTATATATATATTTTTTTTTCCTTTTGTTGCCCTTGTTGTTTTTCATTGTTGTTGTAGTTATTATTGTTATTGATGTTGTCGTTGCTAGATAGGACAGAAAGAAATGGAGAGAGGAGGGGGAGAAAAAGATAGACACCTGCAGACCTGCTTCATTGCCTGTGAAGGGACTCCCCTGAAGGTGGGGAGCTGGGGAAAGAACCGGAATCGTTATGCAGGTCCTTGCGCTACTCGCCACCTGCGCTTAACCCACTGCACTACTGCCCGACACCGGAACAATTTTTTTTATCCCCCCAACCACCGGGGTTATCACTGGAGCTCAGTGCCAGTGTCAGCACTATGAATCCACAGCTCCTGATGGCCATCACCCTCCGCCCCCCCCCCCCCGCTTTTACTTTATAATTGAATAGGGTAGAGAGAACTTGAACGGGGTGGGGGAGACAGAGAGGAAGAGAAAGAGAGACACCTTCAGACCGATTTCACCACTTGTGAAGCTTGCCCCCCAGCAGGTGACGAGCAGGGGCTTGAATCTGGGTCCTTGCGCATGGTGACTTGTGCAGCTCCCTAGACAAATATTCTTTCTGGGGTGCAGAAGGTGGATGGTCTGGCTTCTGTAATTGCTTCTTCGTTGGACATGAGCGTTGGCAGGTGAATCCATACCCCTAGCCTGAGGATAGCTTTTCTATATTCATCACTGCTAAACCAGATTTCTTTTATTACTTGTTGTTGTCTAATTGTTCTAAGACCTCTAACACTAAATATGATAGAATAGGAGTGGACAAAGTTCTCTAATGAGTAGTCTTACTATTGTGATATAGCTTTGTACTATATATAGGCTTTTGTCATTTTGCAAATATGTTCTTTCAATTCACATTTTATTGAGAGACTTTATCATAGAGCTGCTGAGTGTTGTCAGATGCTTACTCTGCATTTGTTACAATCATATGCTTTTGCTATTCTTTGGTTGATACAATGTGTTACTTTAATTGTCTCATGTTGAACTTGCACCCATGGAATACATTCCAGCTGGGCATGATATATGATTTATTTAGTGTGTTCTTGAATTTGATTTGGCTATTATTTTGTTGATAATTATATCCAGCGTTCATCAGACATATCAATCTGCAATTTGTGTGAAGCACTTGCCTGATTTTGGCTTTATTAAAGACAATTAGAAGTATTCTTTCATGTTTCAGAAGGGTTTGAGAACAATATCAACAAATACTATCTTCTTCTAGAAGGAACAACTTAAATTATAACTTCCTTGAGGACTTGATATAATTCTCTAGTGAAGTAATCTGGTCCTGAACTTTAGTTTCTGGAAAAAAAATTCTGGATTATTTATTGCTTCAATTTCCATACTTGTGATTGATATACTCAAGTTTTCAATGGAAGACTAATTTAAAAATTTAATTAATTTAAAAAATAAGATATTTTCCTTGATAGAAATACTATCTGTTCTGAAAAAAATTCTAGTATTATAGCATAATATTCAGAAGACTTAGAAATTCATAAATCTTTTTGTTTTCTGACATCTGTTGAACAAGTGAAACAAAATTCTTGTGTAGAAAAAGTTCATTCTAATTTTTAGCTGATTTATTTGTGTCAGGTCTTTGTGGTGTGTATATTTTTTCCCATCACTTCTCTCATTTGTGTTGATTCCTTTGGGTAGGCATACTGATGTAATTTTTACATGACCATTAATTTGTGTGTGTGCTAATTTAATACAGGCTAGCAACCCAACATAAAAAAATTGTCATTTTCTGTAATACTTTTTGGCTGCACTGTACAGGGAATTACAGAAGTATGAAATGGGATAAAACTAAATATTTTTTTTAAAAAAATGATATTTGCAGCTAGGTGGTAGCACACCTGGTTGAGCACACAAGCACAAGAACGCGAGTTTAAGCCTCCAGTCCCCATCTGCAGGAAGGAACTTTCACGAGCAGTGAAGCAGTGCTGCAGGTGTCTCTCACCCTCTCTGTCTCCCTTTCCCTTTCAATTTATTTCCTATAAAATAAAAAAGTAATACTAATAAATTAAAGAATTATACTTAGAGATTGGGGAGATGGAATAGTGGTTATGTTAAAGACTTTCATGTTTGTGACTCTGAAGTCCCAGGTTCAATCCCCAGTACAACCATAAGCCAGAACTGAGCAGTGCTCTCTCTGGATCTCTCATTCATTAAAATAAAATAAGTATTTAAAGAGTAAAAAGAATGATATTTAGGAGGCCGAACAGATGGTGTAACATACCAAATGCCTTGAGGCCCCAGAGGTTCCAGGTTCATTCCCTAGCACCAGCACATGCCAGAGCTGAATAGGGTTCTGTTCTCTCTTTGGTGAAAATAAATCTTTCTTTTTAACTCTATTTATTTTATTTGATAGGACAGAGAGAAATTGAAAGGGAAAGAGGATTGAGAGAGAGAGAGAGAGAGCGATACCTGCAGCACTGCTTCACTGCTTGTAAAGCTTTCCCCTTGCAGGTGGAGACCGGAGACATGAAACCGGATCCTTGCTCATGGTAATACATGCACTTAACCAGGTGTACCACCACCTGGCCTCCCTCCTTTCTTTCCTTTCAGGGTTATCACTGGGGCTCTATACTTGTACTACAAATCCACCTGTCCTGGTGGTCACCCCCCCACACACACTCCATTTTCTTCGATAGAACAGAGAGAACCTGAGAGAGGAGGGGGAGAGAGGGAGAGAGAAAGAGAGTCACCTGCAGCCCTTCTTCAAAACTCATGAAGTGTCTCCCCTGTAGCTGGGGAGCCCAGGGTTCATACCTGGATCCTTGCAGGGGTCCTTGCTTAGTACTGTGTGCCCTTAATTGAGTGCACCAAAATCCAGCCTCCAAAATCAATCTTTTAAAAGGACTGATACAAAGGAAATAGATGTAGGGACTATGCAATATAAAGGTCTGTTCTGAGAAGTAGCTTTAGAAAGGAACATTCCATGTGCACAGTTTTGAGTTTCCTGACTTATGTGAGTTGGATGACTGTAGAGAAAAAATGATTTGAGAGATCAGTATCACCATAGGAAAATGACACATTAGAAAGAAGCCATAAATGATCACTTGGAACTTTTAAAATGTAACTTTAATGGAAAAGAAATAACCTATATTTGAATTAATTGATTTAGACAATGGGAGCCCAGAAACTTATATTGCTATGACTCTCATAACTTACCTTTTTTCAAGCATCCCTAGAAATCATATTGTAAGCAAATACAGTTAACTGATACAATGAGTTTATTTACTGCATTATATTTTAAAACTTTTATTATATTCATTGTATATTATAGCTTGTTCTAATAAAATATAATATTTATTTTTCAGCTTAACAATTTTGTTAACATCACAAGTATTTGAAAAGAGTGTTATCCTACTTACAAGTCATGTAGTTTACTATAGGATAAGCATATAACCCATTTTGAATCATTATACTAGAGAAAGAGGCCCTTTTAAAAAAATAGATTTTATTGGGGGAGTTAACAGTTTTCAGTATAGTCTTTAACATAGGCGCAATATCTCTTCTCCCCTTGACAGGCATCTAGCAGACACACCAGGATCCTAATGTCCTTTCATCCTGTCCCTTTTCTTCCTTCCCCAAAGTCCTTTGCTTTGATGTGATATGCCATGTCCAGTCCAAGTTTTACCTTGTTTTCTCTTACTGTTCTTTGCTCTTAAGTTCCACCTATAAGGAAGATCATTTATTATTGGTCTTTTCCTTTCTGACTTGTCTAACACAACATAACTTCAAGTTCTGTTCATACTATTGCAAAGGAAATGACCTCACCATTTTTAATAGCTGCATAGTACTCCATTTTGTATATGTACCATAATTTACTTTGCCATTCTTAGGTCATTGGGTATCCAAGGTTGGGCTATTACAAACTGTGATGCACATTGGTGTGCACAGATCTTTTCAGATAGGTGTTTTTGTTTTCCCTGGGTAGACCTCTAAAAACGGGATTGCTGACTTACAAGGTAGGTCCATTTCTAGAATTCTGATAAATCTCCAGAATGTTTTTCATAGGGGTTAGACCAACTTACATTCCTACCAGCAATACAGGAGAGTCTCTTTCCACCCACAGGCTCTCCCATAGTTGGTATTTCTGTTGGTATTTCTAATGTGTGACATTCTCGTTGTGGTTTATATTTGCATTTTCCTGATCATCAGTGGCTTTGAACATTTTTTCATGTATTTTGTCCCTTTAGATCTCTTCCCTGTGCCCCCCATTTTCCAGTGTGGTTGCTTGTCTTTTTATTATTGAGCTTGGTGAGTTCATTGTGTATTTTGATTATCAGTCCTCTGTCTGATAATATGATACAAAATTTTTTCTCTACTCCCTGGTTGGTGGAAAGAGGCCCTTGTAAGTATCAAAGCTTTCTTTAGCTTGTCAAATTCACTGTAGGTCTGCTCTTTTCTATTAGACTTGGAATTTTTGTTTTTTTCATCATTGTAGTAGATCGAATTTATACTAAAGTATAAATACACAGTTTAAATCTGACATACATTGATAAAAATATAAGTAGGTTATTCTAGTTTTAAGTACCACATTAATTTCTATGATGGTGCTACCAATTATTTATCTCCTTAATATGTACTGAGAAGAAAACACGGTCTGCTCAGCAGTATACAACTGAAAATACTCTTGGGTGTTTTAAGATATTGGAAGAGAAAATGTTTCATTTCTATTTTTGTCCTGTTGTGTCATTCCTGTTATTTCAGTGGCTGAAACAATAACTAATGTTGACAGGGTCTAAGACTGCATGATTATAGCCTTTCTCTCTGCAGCTGCCCTGTGCTAATCATTTCTTGGACATTTCTGAGTGAAAAAAAAAACGTCTCTTCCAACAGAAATGTTTATGTTCCTAGAAATCACAGTGACGGATGTGTCTTAGTTAGAACATTCTTTCAGAAACTATGTTCAAAGGTAATTTTAGAGTATCTTCTCAATCAGGAAGATTAAGTCATGTGTAGACTAAGAGTGACAGTAGCTGAGGAAGTGGCTCTAGTCGGTAGCACGCAGAACTGGCATGCCTAAGGCTTGCTTCATATACTGCATACAAAATATTTCTGAAAATAAAAATTTTGAATTACTTAGTTAAATCCAAGCCATATTCTATCACTAAAGAAAAGACATTGCAGGGGTGGGTGGTGGTGCAATGGATTAAGCGCATATGGCGCAAGGACTGGCATAAGGATCTTGGTAAGAGGCCCTGGCTCCCCACCTGCAGTGGGGGTCGAAAGACTGTAGGAATCTATCTTTCTCCCTGTCTGTCTTTCTATCCTCTCTCAATTCTCAATTTCTCTCTGTCTTACCCAACAACAGTGACAGCAGTGACAATGATAATAATCACAACAACAACAATAAGCAACAAGGACAACAAAAAGGGAACAATAGCCTCCAGGAGTAGTGGATTTGTGGTGCAGGCATTGAGCCCCAGCAATAACCCTGGAGAAAAAAAAGAAAAAGAAAAGACATTGCAGGGGTTTTTTGTTTGTTTGTTTTGTTGGCTTTTTCTTTGACTTCTATATTTCTGAACAGAACTCTATTTCACATTTTAAAAAGTATTTTTAAAAAATGGGGGCTTTGGAAACAACATGATGGTTATGTAAAACACTTGAATGCCTGAGGCTCTCAGGTCCTAGGTTCAGTCTCCAGAACCACCATAAGCCACAGCTGATCAGTGCTCTGGTCTCTCTACCTCTCTCTATCTCTTTCATTAAAAATAGGTCTAAAAACATTAATAAAAAATTTGTCTTCTCTGTAAAAATATGTTGATGATTTGAATCTTTTGAGTAGAAAAGCAAGGGTTTATTTCTTTGAAAAAAAAAGTCTATGTATGTATATTTACATGTATACATATAGATGCTTAATCAAAGGCTATTAGATATCTTACAGAATGCAGAACTTCATTCATAAATGAATCAGATGTATCTAACATATATGTAGATGTATAGTCTATTTTAATATAGTATATACATTGATTCTTAGAGAACTATAGGAGTCCAAACTCTGAAATCTATAGAATAGATTTTGAAGCCCAGAAAAATTAAATTTCTGAATATAAAAATTTTAAATTATTTAGTTAAATCCAAACCATATTCTACCACTAAAGAAAAGGCTTTCTTTCTTTTTTTTTTTTTTTGTTCACCTCCATGGTTATCACTGCACTAGGAATCCACTGCTCCTGGAGGCCTTCCCCCCCCACCCCTTTCTTGTGCCTTTGTTGTTACTGCTAGATAGGACAGAGAGAAATTGAGAGAGGAAGGGAAGATAGAGAGGGAGAGAGAAAGACATATGCAGAATTGTTTCACCACTTGTGAAGTGACAACCCCCCCACCCCCTGCAGGTGAGAAGACAGGAGCTTGAACCGGGATCCTTTTACTGGTTCTTGCACTTCATGCCATGTACACTTAACCCGCTGCACTACACATTTAACTTATCTTTGTTGGATAGAGACCGAGAGAAATTGAATAGGAAGGAAGAGTTAGAGAGAGAGAGAGAGAGAGAGATCTGTAGCACTGCTTCACAGCTTGAGAAGCTTTCTGCCTGAGGGCTTGAACCTTGGTCCTTGTACATTGTAACATGTGCATTCAACTAGGTATCCCAGGCCCAACAATTTTTACTTTATAAAATCAATCTCAACATAAGCAATTACTAAAAGTTCAGTAAAGTGAATATTTGTCAAATTCTAACTAGGAAAATTCAATATTATTGCAGATTTGGAAATAAAAAATGCCCAATTATATATTTAATTAGAATATCTCCATTTCAAATAAGTAATGCTACTATTTCATGACAATTTTATTCGACTTTCTATTAGTACCAGTGGCCCTCTTATGAAAAGTCTAGTATTCCTACTTTTATTTTTTTAATATTTATTTATTCCCTTTTGTTACCCTCGCTGTTTTTTATTGTTGTTATTGATGTTGTCGTTGTTGGATAGGATAGAGAGAAACGGATAGAGGAGGGGAAGATAGAGAGGGGGAGAGAAAGACAGACACCTACAGACCTGCTTCACCGCTTGTGAAGTGACTCCCCTGTAGGTGGGGAGTCGGGGCTCGAACTGGGATTCTTACTCCAGTCCTTGTGCCACATATGCTTAACCCGCTGCACTACCGCCAAACTCCCTCTTACTTCTATATTTAAAGTGAAGATTTCACAATTATCTTAATGATAATCATTTAAAATTTGACTTCATACCTGAAATGTAACATATAGAAAGGACATAAATGAAACACTTTAAAAAATAAACTCACCAATAAAAAGCACATTAAAATAGAGAAGAAAATGATTAATTATCATCTAGCACAGACTCATCATGAATTATAACTGTATAATTTATCCAGTTGTATAATTATTGTAATAAGGGCAAGCTTATATCAGATGTGATATGGTGAAAATTTGATACTAAAAGAAGGGCTGCCTTTGAAGATGTAATTTTAAAAAACTGTTATTGAGTTCCTGATAATTTTCTAATTGATAAGAAGTCATGCCTCAATTTACATGGGAAATGATAATTCTTCTGAAAAAACATGCTAGATAAAACTACAAAAATATTTTTGTACCTCAGGCATAAAAATGCTTTTGTATAACCATTATCCTATCTCCCTAACTCTCAAAATATTTATACATAAATATATAACCCTGGAGGCAAAAAAAAGTTTCCTTGAATCAATGTAAAATAATAATAAATAAATAGCTTTACAACAAGTGACCCCAAATATAAACTTGGCAATTTGGAAGGGTTTAGCCAGCCAGGTAGTTTTCTGAACTCTGTGAAACTGATATTCCTATTTAGTTAAGATAATAGTGTGATTTCTGTAGGGTTAATAGTATTTATGTCTAACACCATCGCTTTGACTTAAACCCACATATATTTCTGTGATGGTTCTGCCCGGTTAGTTGTGCAAATTAAACTGTTACTGAAGCTGGACTCTATTAAAAAGAGAAGTGTTCCTAGAATAGTGTAGTGGTCAGGCTCAGGGGAAACAAGTGTGTTCACCCAGAAGATAACTGATGTCCCTTCAGAATGTCACACTGATACTGACTGATGTAATCTTTCTTAGAAACTTTGGATTTCTAAGGTATCAAAGAGAACTTTCAAAAGACCAGCAAGTACTACTGCTAGTTGTTTCATTGCATACATTCCTAGGTAAGACCTAGATGAACCATTTCCACACATACACACATGCACCAGTACATTGACATTTTTCTTCTTGATTATTTCTGCATGAAAAGTGGCTAGAAGGATAAGCATACAGAAAGGTTTTAGAACATTTTGTGAAGTAAAAACAAGTAAATAAGGATGAAGACTTTTTTTTTTTGCCTCCAGGGTTATTACTGGGATTCCTGGAGGATATTTTTCCCCCTTTTGTTGCCCTTGTTGTTTTATCATTGTTGTTGTTATTGATGTCATTGCTATTGGATACGGCAGAGAGAAATGGATAAAGGAGGGGAAGACAGAGAAGGGGAGAGAAAGATAGACACCTGCAGACCTGCTTCACCGCTTGTGAAGCAACACCCCACCCCCGAGCTACCACCCAACCCCCAAGTAGGGCATTTAAGGGCTTCAGAATAAATGCAGAAACAATAATAAATTGCATGAGCTTTTCCTTAAGTCACTTATTAATTTTTACATTGTTCTATAACTTATTTTATTGTGTTTAGTAGTTTTACTTGCATAGAAACATGTACTAACTTAAGTTTTACCTTGAAAGTATTTGGAATACTAGCAATATGATGAAAATTACCAGAGCACTTAAATATTTTAGAATTATTTAGCTCAACCTGGTCTGTAATAAGAACTATAGGTATAGCATGACTGTAAATATATAGTAGCATGATTACTAGAATAGTTAACATAATGTATAGTGTATTCTATATAATGATTTATTTATATTAACTAAATATGAGTAAAACTTATTACTGTATTATATCTTCTACATTTTATTTCTGAGTATAATATATATTTATAGTTAAATATATTTATATATATACATATATATTGCTGAAATTACAATATATAAATACCCAAACAATCATACCTATATAATTTCTGGGTATAGTGATTATATAATGTGGATTACAAGTATCATTTATATAATTTAGCATGAGATCCCTAGTAAGCTAAGATGTTAAGGCCAACCTATTAAGTTATATAACACTTTCCCTTAGAGGGGCCAAATGGTGGTGTACCCAACTGAGAGCACATGTTAGCAGGAACAAGGATCCAGTTTAAAACCCCAGTCCTTACTTGCAGGGAAGGGAACCTTTACAAGCAGATAAGGAGTTCTGCAGGTATCTCTCTTTCTCTCACCCTCCCTCTCAATTTCTCATTGCCTCTACCCAAGGATAAATAACATAAAAATAGAATTATAAAAAAGACTCTCATTTAGTAGAAAGAAAGACAACTGATTAACAAGAAATATAGATGTTCCTGTGATCCTAAAATATAAAATTGATTTTTTGCACAGGGGTTTTGAGCATATATGAAAGATCAAAATGCTAAATAATTTTTACTAGAAGATGCTAATAAATCACTGGGAAAAGAAATATGGTCAGTCATCAACACCTAAAATACATCTAATAATTTCCTATTAGATTATTAAGTTATTAAATAATTAATATTTTAAAATTTTAGTAAGAGACATATAATACATTTTTTAGCAAGGTGCATATCAAAGCTACTTAACGGCCTCAAAACACCCTTCATGAGAACCTGAGTTAGTGGATAGTTAATAAAATCAAGAAATAATATAAAATGGAAGGAAATGTAGATAATGTTAACTAAAGGAGCCTATTTGAAGGAGGCAAAAGAAAGTAGTAATACATATGAAAGGACATAGTGCAGTGACCAACAAGGTGCAGTGAAGACTCTTAGGTGACTATTACTACCAAGACTCAAACAGAATTTTATGACTACTAATATAGCAGCTTCAATTCGGTAATATCAATAGGTATCCTGCTAAAATGTTAATGCCAGATATTGAGAGTTTATATAGCTAGGGCTAATTCAGGAGTAGCAGTTAGAGCTGGGGGGAGGAGGGGTGGCAAGCACAGAGGTAGTTCTATTAATCTTCTTGAAAGAAGCTGACCCTTATCAAATGACCAGGTCATCTACCCAAATGATCTAGGTAATAAGGGGCTGGGCTGCTGAATAGCAGAGATGATAAGAAGCCTATTATGTGAAGGAAAAAGCAGTGTGATGGTGCCAGGTTATTCGGTGCACATCATTGGTTCTGTTCATGGATCTAGGCCTTTGAATCTCTCCTGGCATTGTAGGAAATTATTTGATTTATAATATTTTTGTCCATGCCAGGGCTTCATTACTCTGACCTAGCCTTTTTAGCTAAAAGGAAAGCTACCAGAGTACTAAGGCTTCCATTAAGACCTTAGTATGACCACATGGTATATAAGAGCTCAAACCTGATGGGTGAAAAAATAATAATAATAAATAAGTCTTATTCCACATTAGCTATCTTGTAGACTTCATATGATTTTTTTTTTCCTAAATGAAAAATAAATGCCTGGAGCCGAGTGGTGGCACGACCTGGTTGAGCACACATGTTACAATGCGCAAGGACCCAGGCTCGAGTCCCCGGTCCCCACCTGCAGGGGGAAAGCTTCACAAGTGGTGAAGCAGGGCTGCAGATGTCTCACTGTCTCGCTTTCTCTCTATCCTACCCTTCCCTCTCAATTTCTCACTGTCTCTCTCCAATAAGTCAATAAAGATAATAAAAAAAAATTTTAAAGAAAAAGAAATGGCCCAGAATAATGATTTCCTGGTAAGTAAAACACAGCAAGTATTCTTCACTTGTCAATGACATATTAGATGAGGTAGAAAAAATTCTTGACATTGAATACACATTGTAAATCCTTAGGGAGTAGACAGGCAGAAAAGGGCAGAGTACAGGACTTCCATGCATTGAGGCTCCATGTCCTGGAATGTCCTTTTTATATTCATCTGTCTTTCATAAAGTAAGCAAATGATTTTTTAAAAGTTTAAAAATATATATCTCCTGGGTAGTTTTTATGTAACAGTGATGCCTGAACTCCACCCAGGACCAGTTTAAATCATAATGTCTAAATCAGGTAAGAGTCTTAATTTTAAAAAGGCCAGTTGGCAGAAACGCAAGCTCTGTTTATTGCACGTATGTCTGAAAGAAATACAGAGCAAGGATGACAAAGAGAGAGAAAGTTTAGAGCACTGCTTCAGCATATTCAGGGCAAGGGATTCAACCTGGGCCGTTAGGTCTCCAAGTTCTGTGTTCTTCCCATGGAAACATCAGCCAGTCGTGTCACACAGTTAATTTTTATGCAAAATCAAAAATTGGGACTCACCATTATAAGTTACTATAAACATTTATTCAGTATGTAAGCAAATATTTATAAAAAGAATATCAATGTTTATACTGAAATAACAGTTGCAGCAGACTAAAACTGTCACAGTGTAATAGTGTGTATGTCACTGCTGTAACCCCTTCATCTGGGTCAGAATTTCTGTGACATTTTCACGACAATCACAATTTTAGTCTTCATAATATCTAGTATTTTCACTCAGATATGGGACTCTAATCATTGGTGGGTAATAAGCGCTACACATAAACGCACCAATTTAGAATAATTATGTGTAATGAAAATAATTTTTGATGCTTTTAATCCTCTGAGTTAAAAAGAAAGACTGTTTACTGCCAGAATTTATTTAACACTTTTATGATACTTTGAAAGATAAAGAGGTGGGGAGAAAATTCAAGACAGAATTTTGCTAATATTATATTTCAGTTATAATTGTTTCAGTCTTAATATAGATGTTTAAAGAATTACATTCAATATTTTTTCTGATTCTATATTTCGATTTCTGCTTTTGTTTAAATTTAAAAACAAACATTAATTCAAAATAAGCCATAGTAGAAGTTGTTTCCAGGTAAAAACAAAAATACTGTGTTTATATCAATCCAGATTTGTAAAAATAAAGTATATTCTAAGGCAAAAACTTAGATTCTGATTTCCTAGAATATGCTATAGCAGTCAGGAGACAGGAACAAGAGAATGAGTTGAAAAGGAGAGAAAGATAATATGAAGCAGTATGCTAAAGACCTGGGTACTTCTTGTTATCAGATATAATAATGTGCTTCATCTTCTGAGGCCATTTTTAGAGAAATTATATTTAGTTTAGGATAGTCTGTGACTTTTTAATGTCGAGAGAAGGACACATACTTTTGGCTATACTTTCTTTCTTAGTCAGAGACTTGATCCATGGTTTATTAACTACTTATCATAGTGGAAAGATATCAGGCACAGGCATGACAGGGAGGCACTGCTTGTCATATTAATTGTGGCAATATATGTACTCATAAACTCTAGAGATATATATGTAATACAGAGGAACTTAGTTGTATCATAATCATAGCAAGTACAGTAATATTCAAGTGAGAAAAGATTGGGAAACAGTCTAACAAGAATTCTCTTTCAGGACCAGGGATAGTACCACATTAACTTTAAGTTTGAACAAAATTTACAATTCTTTCTAATAATACTCTTGTGCATTTGATTTGCTTCATAAATGGTTTTTAATAACAATTCCTACTTAGTAGATGTTTATTTGTTTCAGTCCATATTTTGAATAACTATAACCAATGTAGTTATTATTATAGTCTTGCCACTGGAGCCACTGAAGTATTAAAAGGGTAACTAATTTTAGGTCAAAATTCAAATCACATTTTTTAAATTTTTATTTATTTATTTATTCCTTTTTGTTGCCCTTGTTGTTTATTGTTGTTTTTATTGATGTCGTTGAATAGGACAGAGAGAAATGGAAAGAGGAGGGGAAGACACACAGGGGGAGAGAAACAGAGACACCTGCAGACCTGCTTCACTGCTTGTGAAGCGACTCCCCTGCAGGTGGGGAGCCTGAGGCTCAAACAGGCATCTTTGGGCCAGTCCTTGCACTTTGCTCCACCTGTGCTTAACTGCCTATCAAGTCACATTTATATGACACAATGAAGTAAATGCTTTCATTCCCAATGTTTCATTTTAAAAGAATCCATTGTCTTTCCAAAAATGAATGTTTGGCATATTTTCTACCTCTGCTGAAGTAATTTTATCATTTAGACAATAATATACTTCAAGTGTGTCAACCTTGTTTTTAGAACCAGTGATTTATCACATAGATCTAAGAGTGGAGGAATCACTACTTGACAAACCAGTACTCCTCAAAATTTCATAAGATCCACTGGGGAACATATTAAAATGTAGATTCTGACAAATAGTTTTGGTTTGGAAGCAGAAATCATATATTCCTAAAGAAGTTCCCAGACTTTTAGTAGTAAGGGTAAAACTGATAGTAGCTGCAAAATATTTCACTGAATTATAGATGTCTATAATATACAAGTGATGAGACAGCCTCGAGACATTATGTAGTGATTACTTGAAGTATATATATTTTCTTAATTCAGGAATTCCTAGAATAGGAAATTGTGCAGTAGGGATGAGGGTAGGGAGAAGAAAGGGAATGGCTATGGATGAATGGAAAACAAGGTTCAATTAGAAACTAGTGATAAATGTTTTCAACCAGTGATAAAAAT
Source organism: Erinaceus europaeus (assembly GCF_950295315.1). NCBI lineage: Eukaryota > Metazoa > Chordata > Mammalia > Eulipotyphla > Erinaceidae > Erinaceus > Erinaceus europaeus. The sequence goes on along the minus strand of NC_080179.1, from coordinate 59,733,314 downwards.
TTCTTGGCATTTTAAAATGTAACTATAATAATTTAAGAAAGATCTATGTACTTCAAAGGACTCTCAATCTATTAATTAGAGAAACTACTACTACTATTACTACACACCTATATCCCTACCTCATTTTACTGTAGTTTAAAGAAAGTGCTATTTTAGGCACTGGGAATATAGACTTATAAAGGAAGTACTTGTAAAGGAAGTTATTATATAGGGGGTCGGGCGGTAGCGCACCGGGTTAAGCGCCGGTGGCGCAAAGTGCAAGGACCAGCGTAAGGATCCCAGTTCGAGCCCCCAGCTCCCCACCTACAGGGGAGTCGCTTCACAGGCGGTAAAGCAGGCCTGCAGGTATCTGTCTTTCTTTCTTCTTCTCTGTCTTCCCCTCCTCTCTCCATTTCTCTCTGTCCTATCCAACAACGAACGACATCAACAACAACAATAATAACCATAACAAGGCTACAACAACAAAGGCAACAAAAGGGGGGGGAAATGGCCTCCAGGAGCAGTGGATTTATGGTGCAGGCACTGAGACCTAGCAATAACCCTGGAGGCAAAAAAAAAAAAGAAAAAAAGGAAAAGTTACTATAAAGCACCAATATTTAAGGACTTTTATTTTTCAATTTATTTTCGTAAAAACAGTACATCAAAGATGAGAACTTTCAATAATGTCACATTGGCTAAATATCTCAAGCCATTTAGAAAAGTATTCAAACAAGCCTTTGTTTTCAACTTCAGATCCTTCCATTCTGTCTTTTTCTATCAGACTAAAATCAATAGAGGAAGTAAATAAAAACAATAATGCGGGGTTTATATCTGTAGCTCAGCACCTACAGGCCTCACCTTGCTGATAAACTGCTGAAATTAATTTTACACCTAGTGCAGTTCTTTTGATTTATTACTGCAGTAGATCAAGAGCTAAGATGATTGACATAGACATGTGTCCCATAGCCTGGGCTTCATGATATTTTATTCCCCTTTCTTCACTGTAGGTATTTAGTTTATAAAGTAAAGAAGATGACAAATTGAAAAATGTAGAAAGATATTTCTGAAGAAGCTCTCTCTATAGACTTTTAACATAATAGTTTTTAAATTAAGAAATCCCACTGCAGGGCCAGGTGATGGCACACCTGTTTGAGTGTACATGTTATAATTTATAAGGACCCAGGTTCCTGCCCCTGGTCCCCACCTGCAGGGGGAAAGCTTTAAAAGTGGTGAAGCAGTGCTGCAGGTGTCTCTCTGTCTCTCTCCCTCTCTATCTCCCTCTGCCCTCTCAATTTCTGGCTGTTTTTATCTCATAAATAAAATTAATAATTTTTTAAAAGACATTCACATCTGAGGCTTTGAGTTCCTGTGTTTAATCCCTTGCATCACCATAAATCAGAGGTGAGCAGTGCCCTGGGGAAGGGAGAAATAAGAGGGCTGGCAAAATAGTTCACTTGGATAATGTACGGCTTTGCCAAGTTAGAGGCTGGCTTCCAACACACTGGAAGAAGTTTTGGTGCTGTGGTCTTTTTCAGTTTCTCTCTGCCGCAGTGTATCTTAACAACAACAACATCAGCAACAAAGAATAGGGATCAGTTCTTTTATTAAAATTAGGGCAAAGGTTTAGGAGATGATAATCTCTTCTATAGTTAGGAGACAAGTGAAGGAAAGTATAAAAATGACCCCTAACTTCCAAGGCTTTTAACTTGGGACTCAAAAATCTTCATTCTTTGAGTAATGGTAATTTCTTCTTGAAGTCCACAGGTCATCAGCTGACCTCATTCTACATAACAAAATAACACTGAAAAAGACTGGACATATTAGAAAAAGCCTACCTATCTGACCCTTTAGAGAAAATTAGTCCACATTATAAATTTTAACGCCATTAGTTTTTTTTATTAATGATTAATATTTCATATACTATATATTTATTTGAGAATATATGAAAATTAGGAATATATTTAAGTTTTAACATTAGTATATTTGACTGTGTTGATAGTTTTCATATTAATAAATATAAAACTTTGATGGTTGGGGAATCATTTGCATCTTTTGTCTTGAACATAAAGAATTAGGGTTACGGTTAGAATCAAGTAATCACGAATCAAGTTAATATGGACTTAAACAGAAAATCCTGAAGTTTATATGGGACAGAACTGTATAGAAAAAATAAAGTATCAGGTGGCGCAAAGTGCAAAGATGGGCTTAAGGATCCCGGTTCGAGCCCCAGGCTACCCACCTGCAGGGGGTCCCTTCACAGGTCTGCAGGTGTCTATCTTTCTCTCCCCCTCTCTGTTTTCCCCTCCTCTCTCCATTTCTCTCTGTCCTACCCAACAACAGTGACACCAATAACAACAATAGTAACAATAACGACGATGATAAACAACAAGGACAACAAAAGGGGGAATTACATAATAAGATAAATAAATAAAAGTATGTCACTCCAAAAATGTTGCAAGGAAATTACATTTTACCTTAAAAGTAAATAGTGGACATAACCAATTCAAAAATTTTGTCAAGATGGATGAAATCAAAAGAGTCTGATTTTTTTATAGTTTCTTTTTTCCACTCTGTTCAGTTTTCATAATTGATACTTTGTAACTCTTTTTATTATTTATTTATTTATTAATGAGAAAGATAGGAGGAGAAAGAAAGAAAAGACATCACTCTGGTACCTGTGCTGCCGGGGTTGAGCTCGGGACCTCATGCTTTACCACTGCACCACCTCTGGGACCACATAGCTCTGTTTTTTAGTGGCAAATCTATTGATCATAGAATGAATGGGAATAGAACATTGGACTGAATTTCTGTGGTGGTAATTTAATTTGCATGTGACATCTGTTGCCCATTTAATACTAATTGCACTGGCATCGTGTTCAAAACACAAAGCTCTTACATTAGAAAGAAATGCAGTAGATTTAATTAGAGGAAATAAAATATCCTGATAAATTGTGGGAATATGTAGATGAAGCAAAACAAAATGATAGAAGTTTGTAAGAAAGGAAAGAGGCTTCAGCAAATTTATTTTGGAGAGTAAACGAATGTTGAATAAGGGGCTGGGCTTGGTGCACCTAGTTAAGTGCAAGTATTATCGTGCTCAAGGACAAAGGTTCAAACCCCCATTCCCCACCTGCAGTGGGGATGCTTCAGGAGTGGTGAAGCAGGTATTCAGGTGTCTTTCTTTCTTTTCTTCTCTCTTTCTCCCCGTTTCCTCTCAATTTGTCCCTGTCCTATCAAATAAAATAGAAAGAAAAAGTAAAAAAAAGGAAGGAATGGCTGTGGGGAATATTGGACTCACAGTGTAGACACTGAGCCTCAGTGATAACCCTAGAAACAAAATAAAATAAAACAAAGGAGGGTGTGCTGCAATGGTGCACCTATTTAAGCACACATAGTACTAAGCTCAAGGATTGTCTAAGTCTCTGTGTTCGAGTCCTTGCTCTCTTCCTGCAGGGGAAGCCTCAGGAGTGGTGAAGCAGGTGTCTGTTTGTCTCCCCCCTCCTTTCTCAATTTCTTTCTGTTGTATTCAGGGAAAGAAAAGAACAGAGAAGAGAAGAGAAAAAAAAGAAGGAAAGGAAAAAGAAAAGAGAAACAATGGCCATCGGGAGCAGTGGATTCATAGTGCATGCATGGAGGCTTAGCAATAACCTTGGAGGCATAAATAAATAAATAAATAACAAAAAAAGAGGGAGAGAAAGGAAGATGTCTGAATAAGTTTATTACTAGAGAAATTTATTTTTATTAACTATTAGGGAAAATGATGAAAGTGGAACCTAGCTAAATCAATGTCAGTTTTCCTGAATGTGAAATACTTTTAAGGTAATGAGTTTATAATAAAAAGGAACACACATGTGAATTAAACAATCATAAGAGATTTTGTGATATGTATTAACTAATTTTGTTGTTGTTGTCACTGGGGCTTCACTGCTTAGAGATGACCTTTTCAGATACAGAAAGACAAAGGGAGGGAAGGGAACATACCAGAGCACCAAAACTTCCCTCAGTGTGGTAGGGACCAGGCTTGAGCCTTGGCTGGGTGCATAACTTAGCTGGTAAACAACCAGGTGAGCTACCTTGCAAGCCCTCAGTAAAAATTGTATTAGTCATTGGTGCAGAATTAGGAAGCATCTGTCTACTTGAGAATTAATCTCTAAATCTGCTTTTAGAAATAAAAATGGTTGAAAACATTCTGAACATAGGAACTCAAGAATGTCTATATTGTCATTGTATCTTTTTCAGTGATATGGTTAAATTTGGTGAATCTCCACACATACAACTCTAACCACCATCTAGAAATGGTATACTTCCTTCTGTTGAATTTTTTTATTTGACTTGTGTTACTATTAGATGTGTTACTTCACTTTTTTTTTATTCATATGTTTATAATTTCTTTAAATTTCTTGAGTAGGAAAGGCTTGATAATACATTCCTTATAAAAGCTACAGTGAGTTCCAGTTTGTGTTTCCAATTCCTTTTTTTTATTTCTCAACTTCTGTCCATGAGTGACATCACCTCATATTCATACTTCTCTTTCTCCCTTATCTCACTTAACATGATTCCTTCAAGCTCCTTTCAAGATGAGGTGAAGAAAGTGAATTCATCAATCTTAATAGCTATGTAGTAGTCTATTGTATATATGGCACAACTTCCTTATCCATTCACCTGTTGTTTGACACCTAGGTTAGGTTGTTTGACACCATGCTTGGTGCAACTGTGCTGCTATGAACATAGGAATACACAGATCTCTTTGTATGAGTGTGTTTGATTCCTTAGGATATGCCAGGTCATAGGACAAATCCATTTCTAGCCTCCTAAAGGTTCTGCACAGGGTCTGGACCAATTTACATTTCTACCAAGAGTGCAGGGAGTTTTCTTTATCCCAGCAACCTCTCCAACATTTGTCATTTTGGGGTTTGGTGTATTTCACCAAAGCAAAGGACTCAGGCTTGTTGGGCAGGGGGGGCTTTCAGGAACTGGTGCATGATGGTAGAAGAGACCTAGTCTGAGAGTGAGAGTATTTTGCAGAAAATTTATACATGGATCAGCAACTGTATATACTGTACTTAATCTTAGCCAAAAGGCTGAGAAGCAATAACAAATGTATTTACTGCAAACAATTACTTTACCCAAAAGAAATCTGTGGGGAAAAAAAATACAGTGAGATTATCTTGAAGAGATTTGAGTTGAGTTGTATCCTGTATATATGAACTAGAGTTATTAGTACAAATGGCCATAAACATTGTGCAGTAGCTTTTAATTTCTGGATTATAATGTGATATAAGCCTCTCAGTTGGTCATCTGTTGCACTAAAAATGTAGATTTATCAGAACATTTAGATATACTGTTCTTTCAGTAGAAATGGCATTTCAAAGTTTTTGTGATGATTTCATCAGTGTTCCCTTCTTACTATGATAAACATATCCTTTGTTTTTCCCCTGCATTAAAACATTTTTTTTTAGCTAGCTGTTTCATTCTTTAAATGTATACAGTTATTGAAAGTAACCAATTATGCAATATTTGGAACATACAGCAAAGTATACTAGACACATCTCCAAAAGAAAGACAAAATAGGATCAGAATGTTAGGTTGGAGCATACTGTTTCAAGCAAATAATGGAAAAAGAAAAGGGGCAGGTATCCTAGTATCAAATAAAATAGACTTTCTGGCAAAGAAGGTAATGAGACTGATGAACACTAAAGAAAATCCAAGGTGTAAATGACTTCTCCAATAGATTCTATAAGCCTTTTAAAAAAGAATTAACACCTACCCTCCTCAACCCCTTCAAAGACTCTGACATGGAAGAAACATTCCTAAATATACTTTACAAAGCTAATGTCACTCTGATCCCCAACACATAACAATATCCTAAATTGTTATGAAGACCATAACAGTAGGCCTAGATCCTAGATGAACAACGACACAAATATCATACAAAACTTTATTAAATATCTAACAAAATAGAAAATAATCTATCAAGAACATACAAGATTTGTTTTAGGGAAGTGGAATGCTTTCAGTTTATGTAAACCAGTGATTGCAATGCATCATACCAACAAAGGCTAACATAAAATCCATATGATTTTAAGAAAAGGTGCTTAGAAAATTGAAAATATTCAATACTGATATATGATAAAGATCCTTAAGAAGTGTGGTCCAGGAGGTGGTACAGCGATAAAGCTTTGGACTCTCAAGCATGAGGTCCCAATTTCGATCCCCAACAGCACATGTGCCAGAGTGATATCTGGTTCTTTCTCTTTCCTCCTGTCTTCCTCATAAATAAACAACAACAACTAAAGATCCTTAAGAAGTTCTGTATAGGGGGCTGAGAGGTGACATACCTGGTTGAGCAGATCCATTAGCATGTGCATGGGATTCAAGCCCCAAGCTTCCTTATGCAGGAAGCTTCACAAAGCATGAAGCAGTGTGGCAGATGCCTCTTTCTCCCTATCTTTCCCTCTCCTCTCAATTTCTCTCTGGCCTATAAAATAAAAAGAAATTAACAAATGCTCACTGGGTATGGTGGGTTCATAGTGCAGGCACCCAGCCCAAGGAAGAACCCTGATGGCAAAAGGAAAGAAGAAAAGGGAAGGAAGGAAGGAAGGAAGGAAGGAAGGAAGGAAGGTAGGAAGGAAGGAAGGAAGAAAGGAAGGAGGAAGGAAGGAAGAAGGAAGGAAACAAAGAATGAAAGAAGGAAGGGATTGTGAATATAAAGAATTTTCCTCAACATCACAAAGGTCATATATGACAAACCTATTGCTGACATACACTTACTCTGGAACTAGAAAAAGAAATCCATTCTCACTACTATTACTCAATATACTTCTAGAAGAGCTTGCCAAATGCAATCAGGTAATAAAGAGATAGCAAGTGAGTCTAAATTGGAAAGGATGAAGATGATATAGTAATATTCCTAGAGAGCTTAAATGTTCCACAAATAAACTGCTAGAAACCATCAATAAATTCAGTAAAGTAACAAGATACAAAATCAATATACATAAATCTGTAGTGTTCCTATTCACAAATGATGACTCAGAGGAAAAAGTAATGAAGAAAGCAATTTCATTTACAACTGACCTGAAAAAGACAAAATTCCTTGGGGTAAATCTAACAAAGGAGGTAAAAGACCTATCTAATGAAAACTACAGCAGGTTATTAAAAGCACAAGAGACTTACACAAATACATGCAATCATATTCCTGTCTTATAGACAGAAGAATAACCAATAAAATGGCCACCATACCAAAAACAATTTATAGATTAAACATAATTGCTATCAAAATTCTGATGACATTTTTAAAATTTACTTTCAAAGAAATTTTGTGTGGAACCATAAACATCATGAAATCACACACAGCTGACCCCCACCCCCACAAACATTCCAGAGGGCCTAGAGTCAACCTGTACCTTGTCTTAGCTAACCCTGTGGAGGCTTAACAACTCTACTATGAGAAACCACCACAGGAAAGGAAAGTCAATCCCAAACAGAAGCTGCTCCTACGGTGACCCTAGCAAGGGGAGACCCCCAATAAAAACTACCGGAACACAACAAGTCACAGTGGGGATTGACAGAAGGAAATAGTCACTACCTTCATCAATAGTCAAGACAGAAGCCATGAAAAAAAGCCCCAAATACATGTTAGATAAGCTCCCAAAGAAGACTTCAGTACATCAGATCTCAACAAGCACAGAGATGAAGAAGTGAACAGAGGAAAATTTCAAGATCAGAGATATCACTAATGAATCCAGGAGACAAATTAAAACTGATAACAAAGAAGCAAAGCCTACAAGGGCTGAAATAAATGACCACAGCACCTAAATCAGATGCCAAAGTACTTAAACAGGAAAGCATGTACAAGAAATTTGCAGTAGCTGACCTAAAGAATACAAATGATATGACACAACAGCAGATATGACAGAAATTGAAAGTTGAATGAGCAAACTTGAGAATGAGTCAGAGAACACAAAGGAAATCCAAAGGAGGGAGGGCGGGAGGGAGAGAGAGAATAACAGACAATAAAAACAGCATTAAAGTTTTACGGGACAGCAGTAAAAAGAGTAAAATGTATCACAGGTGTCTCAGAAGAAGTGAAATATGAAGAACACATACTGGATGAGATAATATCTGAAAAATTTCCCCAGATTAATAAAGGGAAAGATACAAATCTAGGAAACACAAAGAATGCCACATAAAATAAGTCCAAATATATGTATGCCAAGACATAGAATAAATGAAAAAAAAAAAAAAAAAACCTAAGGACAAGAAAAAGATCTTGAGGGCAGCAAGAAAAAAACCAAAAAACATAAAAGTCACCTATAGGGGAAACTCCATAAGATTATCAGTATTTTTTTTTTTCTACAGAGACTCTGATGTTCAGGTTAAGATGTCAGGGCATGTGTTCAATGAGAGAGGTTTCCCAAGGACACTCTACCCTGATGGACTCTCATTTAGACTACATGAAGGAACACAGAGTTTTACAGATAGGCAAACTCTTAATGAGTCTACAGCCACTTATCTTGCCCTCTGACAAATTCTAAAGGGACTCATATAAAAACAAACCAGCCAGAAAATAAAAGTAACAATAACTGTTTTTTAAATCCATAATTTCACTTAATGTCCTTGAACTGGATTCACCCATCAAAAGACAGAGAGTAACAAGGTGGATCAGGAAACATAGTCCATCCATAGACAGCTTATAGGAGACACCTCAAAGCAATAGTTGGGTAAACAATCAAATTAATAAGAGAGCAGGGGTGGTCATACTCTGTCTCACTCAAAAGACTTTAAGACAGGGCAAGCAACAAGACAGGGACAAACATTATACAATTATCAGGGAATTTATTAACCAAAATGATAAACACTCATAAACATCTAAGCACAGCTCCTTCCATCAAATCTATACATATAGTTTGTGACCTTTTTTTATTTCATCACAGGCTCAACAACAACGTTATTATTATTTTTATAAGCCCTCTCAGAGTCAAACAAATCAATTGTCCTTCCATAGTTAAGCATTAACTAGGGTATAAACTTTTATGATTGGGTTGAGATGGCTCTACCAGAATACTAATTCATATACCTGAGGCCCCAGAGGCTGCAGATTCATTTTCTGAACACCACCTTATACCAAAGCCTTCCTTTCTCTCTTGTGCACAATTCCTTCTCTTCTCTCTCTCATAAATAATAAATAAATTGATAAATCATTAGAAGACTGAAGGTTAACTTATAAACTGGAAACATTATACATTGCCAGAAGTATTTAGAAATGTTTATATTTTATGTACAAGCTATCTCCTGATCATTTTTAATGTTGAGTCTGCAGTGTTTGATTATATATCAACAGCCTCAAAGGTAGTCATTAAGAAATCTTGTTTATTTAATTGCTTTCTTGTTTTAATGATTTAAAAATTAGTATGCAAGCCTGGGTGATACTGAAGCCACCAGTAAGTTATTCAAACTCAGTTATAAGAAGCAAGTTTTATTATCTCATGGGAGGTATACAAAACATTTCAAACCATTTGCTTGAAGAATTATAACTATTTCTGTAATAATATGTATAATGCTTAATGATTCAATTTATATTAACTAACAGAAATTCTTGTAGAAAAATCATAAACCCTACCTAGTACAAGAGAGTTAATTATATAGCTTTCATTTACACAGGCCTTATTTATAACTTATTGTCCCTCCTCATTACTGTTATGGGTATTTTTTTTCTGAGTAAGTGGATAATATATATTTTTTAAATTAAATATTCTCTTTATTTATCTTTATTTATTGGATACAGACATTGAGAAATCAAGAGGGAAGGGGGGAGATCGAGAGGGAGAAAGAGAGACACCTGCACCACTGCTTCAACACTCACAAAGCTTTCCCCCGCAGGAGGGGCTATGGGCTTGAACTTGGGTTCTTGTCATTATAACATGTGCGCTCAACTGGTGCACCACCACTCATCCCCAAAAATATAATTTTGTACAGGTGTTTATGCCTTTTCTGCCATATTAAGTAGTCAAAAAGCTATTGCAAACTCATCAAAATAGCCAAATAAGGTCTATATAACTAATCAAAGTTCAAAAAGCATATTAGATATATATTGTTTTTCCAGGGTTTCTCTAAAACATTTATCTTTCACAAGAGTTTTTTTACTTTATTTATTTATTTATTTACTTTCCCTTTTGTTAACCTTACTGTTTGCTTTTTTTTATTGTTGTAGTTATTACTGTTGTCCTCATTAGATAGGACAAAGAGAAATGGAGAGAGGAGGGGAAAACAGAGGAGGAGAGAAAGATAGACACCTACAGACTTGCTTCACAGCTTGTGAAGCAACTCTCCTGTAGGTGGGGTGCCGAGGGCTCGAACCGGGATCCTTACGCCTGTCCTTGAACTTTGCACCACGTGTGCTTAACCCACTGCGCTACCACCCAACTCCCTTCACAAGAGTTTTATGGAATATCTTAGAGTGCATGACAATACCACTAACAATAATGAAATAACATGGCAAATGTTAAATTAAGAGGAAAACATGGCAAAACTTGTAGATTTTTTTATTTTACTTAGCTTTTAAAATCTTTAATGAAAACAATTATAGAGAAGTAGGTGCAAAATGTCAGCATTTTTGGAATGTGGATAAATGCATATTAACATGTAGGAAAAGTAAAATATTGAATTTTAAATTATGTACAAAGATGGAAACCATTCATTTTCTCCATTTTCTCCTTTTTAAAAAGATCTCATTTATAGGCTATAAGAGGCATATGCAATAAAGCCATTTAAAATGTGCAGCGTAAGAGGCCAGTTGGTGGTACACCAGGTTAAGCACACACAGTAGCAAAGAAGCTTCTTTTAATGCATTGGGAACTGGGCAAAACTTAGGTTGTACACTTGGCAATGCAGCACTCCATTCATATGAGCTATTTTACTGGCCCTACACAGCAGTACTAAAATGAGCCTGATAAATATATGCTAAAAGACTCTTCTTGTACCACTTGGAAATAACATTTATACTATGCATTTAATTTAAATAATGTAGAATTCAAATAGAAACCTCTTTTAATAGTTTGGTATGCTGCAAATTGAATGGTTTCACGTCTTTAAAAATTGTTCAAGTAGAAAATCTTGGTTGTTGTCATCACTAAAGCTTCACAAATCAAGGCTTGACTTTCTCAGAGAGCTAGATAGAGATAAAGAAACAGAAGGAGAGAAAGATACTATAATATTGAAGGTTTGTTCCCCTCAGTGTGGTGGAACACAGGCTCAAACCTACATTGCTGGCACTGACAAAGCAGACACCATCCCCGGTGAGTGTTCTCACCATCCCTAAGACTTAAAATCTTAATATGAACCAAAGTATATACAGAGACTTGATATTTGCCAGGCTAGCATGGGGGTTCCTCTTTCTGGGCGCATACTCTCTGGGTTAGAGAGAACACGACCAGAGCCAGCCTGGGCTGCTACTCACATAGCAACACGAGGAAGATGACTCAGGAACCAAGTATGTGGTGGTGGCTGCGAGGCAATGCAATTCTTTGTTGATCAGAGAGCCAAGGCTTTTAAAGGACAGACCCGGAAGTGGCAAGTCGGAAATGAAAATAACTAGGAAAGGGGTGGAAAAAGGCAAAAGGGGGCTGGGAAGGTCGAAACTTCCTTAGCAACTGTTGTGAGGGTTTTAACAGGTAGGGTTAATATTATACTGCAGGCAGGGAGGGTTTCAAAGGTAGTATCTTCTGATAGATCAAAGGAATGGAATGGGTGGGGACCTTTCAGGAAAAACAATGATTATGTAGATAGGCCTTAGTATCAGGAATGCAGGGTGGAGCAGGAGGGAACTGGCTTAATGTTTTAAGGTATGCAGGGTGCTTTGTGAAGCTCTTCACAATTTCCCGACAGATATTGTTGACATTTTGACCTCTCTGAGGTGTTTAACAAGTCTTCCCAAGATGCATGTACAGACTGTTGTGTTACTGCCAACTGAGAAACACTAATTCTCCCAATTAAAAAAAAAAAAAGTTTTTCCAAGATATTTGGAAAAGTCTTCCAAAATATATCATATATTGGTATGTCTGTTACTTCAAACTAAGATCAACTGGGCCTCTGTAGCCTCAAGAGTGAGTTTTAACTCAGCTTTAGCTAATCAGAGAGTGAAAACTGGAGGCATTATCCAGAATGATGATTTTTACCAGAAATAACTTTAATATTCTATCAGAGACACTTATTTGAATACACCCTCCTTCAACACGTACAGAATGAGTTAACTCTATATGACAGTCTCTTTGATAAATTGTTGATGAAATATCCTAAAACAGATTTTTTAAATCTGTTAAAAGTTTATTTCTCCCTAGATAATAATACATATTGATAACTTGGGTAAAATTTACCACACAAGATCTTTAGAGAGAAGATTGAATTAAGTATGACAGTAGAAAGATACTACCTTACTACCTCTCTGAAGTGATTCAGGAGATAATTATATGTTGGAAAGTTATATTTTAGAGTGACATTTTAAAAATAATTTTATAATTAGTGATTTAATAATTATTGATTAGATTGTGGTATAAGAGGGATACAATTCCATACAATTCGTACCACCAGAGTTCCATATTCCTACCCCTCCACTAGAAGTTTCCTTATTCCTATCCCTCTGGGAGTATGGACCAAAGATCTTTATGGGGTGCAGAAGGTGGGAAGTCTGGCTTCTGTAATTGCTTCTCCTCCACTGGACATGGGCTCTAACTGGTCGATCTTCACCCCCAGCCCTAAAACAGCTTTTTCTGTATTGGTTATTCTGCCCACCCATTGTTTCTCCCAAATATTAAATTCTTCTTCTTTTTAAGTTAGAGGATAACAAAGAAAGAAAAAGACAGAGACCGGGGGGGGGGGGGGGGATGACGACACCATGGCACTGAAGCATCCTCCAATACAATAGGGGTCAGGCTTAAATCAGAGTCATGCAAATGGCAAAGCAGAGGCACAATCCAGGTGAGTTAATGTGCCAAGCTGAAAAATTTAAATCCTTATTAGCAATAAAAAAGCAGTAGCCTGCCATTACTGAATCAAAAGATAAGAGATCATTAGTTTTTGGATGTCCAACTCAATCCATTCATCTTTCTCACTGTTTTTGTAAGTTATGGATGAAGCATGCGTTTCATCATTTAAAAGGCATTTGCCCTGGCTTCAGATATGACAGGTGGTCATATTCTCTTCAGACTCCTCTAAACATTGTGTTTTGAACATAACCCCATGTAACCAACAAAGGAAGCAGTACTCAATATTGAAACATGATTGAAAATGCTATGATAAGTTTGCGGGCATGATGAATCAATTTTCTTATGAAATCTATTTGATAAAAAATATGCATTTTTTTTCTTACTAGCATCCTGTCTTCTAGGTATAAATCAACAAGTATCAGGAATAGATAGAAAACTCATTACAATATTAATAAGACAGTAACCTGTTTTCTAGTGTTGAGCTGTATGATTGTGAACCATCCCAACAGGGTTGATATAAAGATTAGGGTTTTTTTCTTGTAATTTTTAAAAAATATTTATTCCCTTTTGTTGCCCTTGTTGCTTTATTGTTGTAGTTATTATTGTTGTCGTCATTGTTGGATAGGACAGAGAGGTATGGAGAGAGGAGGGGAAGAAGAGAGGGGGAGAGAAAGACACCTGCAGACCTGCTTCACCGCCTGTGAAGCGACTTTCCTGCAGATTGGGAACCAGGGGCTCGAACCAGGATCCTTATGCTGGTCGTTGCACTTTGTGCCACACGAGCACTTAACCCACTGCACTATCACTCAACTCCCTTCTTGTAATTTTTTTAAAGAATTCATTAATGTATTCATGAGAAAGATAATAGAGAGGGGAAAATAATCAGGCATCACACTGGTACATGTGGTGCCAGGGATTGAACTCAGGACCTTGTGTCTGAGAGTCCAGTGCTTTATTCACTATGCCACCTCCCGGACAACTTTTTCTTGTAATTTTTTAATTACTTCAATAAAAAAAAGTTGTTTTTTTTTTAAAGATCACAATAGGTAAATAGAAGTGCTAGCATAGCCTGAATAAGCAATAACTGAATAAAATATAAATACTACATTTTATTTTATGAAATCCTTTACTGTTATTAGCTCAAAGGTGACTCTACCTATTTATTTCTTTGATAATTATCTTTAGAAACTTGTATTTTTGTGTGACTGTCTTAGAGCTTTGTGCATGTTTCTGATAACAATAGAATATTTATTGATCATGGATTAAACAGGAACAACTTTGTACTCTGCATTTTAAGGTTAATTCTACAACTCTCTTGTATTTAACCTTTAAGAAATCACTTAAGAGCTGTGGAGAGATATCAGAGGTAGCACAGTAGACTTCCATACCTGAGACCCCAGAAGTCCCAGGTTCAGTCCTTCACACAACCATATGCCAGAGCTGGACAGTGCTCTGGTTTCTCTCTCTTTCTCATTAAATTAAATAAATGTCTTTTAAAATTAAAAGAAAACGGGCCAGATGGTGGCACACCTGGTTGAGCGCACATGTTACAATGTGCAATGACTCAGATTTAAGTCCCTGGTTCTCACCTGCTAGGGGAACGCTTTGTGAGTGATGAAGCAGTGCTGCAGGTGTGTCTTTCTCCCTATCTCTCCCTACCCTTTCAATTTTTGGCTGTCTCTATCTGGTAAAATAAGATAATAATAAGATTTCTTTAAAAAAGTTAAAAAATAATAAAAATAACATTCTTGTCAACACTGAAGTCTATACTAATATCATGTTGAAATTTAATTTGCATTTCCTATATTATCAGTGTGGTTACAGACCACTTGTCTAACTTCTTTGTGAAATACCTTTTGTTAATTTTTATTTATACATATTTTTGCCTTATGATTGAGGAATGAGTTTAAAATTTTTAGAGTTAAGAACGTTGGCCTAGTATGAGATGTTTATTTTCACCTAATTATAATTTGTTCATTTTTTCATCTTTGAAAATGACACTTTTGAAGGAAAAAAATCCTTTTAATTTAATAAATTTGAATTTATGTGTTATTTCCTTTTGACTCGTGTTTTTTTTTTTAGCTAAGAAATACTTACCTACCTCAATGTCATATAGCTTTTTTGCTCTTGATCTTCAAAAATTTTTAATTACAAGAGAGAAATTTCAGATTTTTTTCACTAACTACTATTTCACCTATATGTTATTAATTGATATCTATTGATCTGAGAACATTTTCTTCTAATTTTAATTTTCTGGTTACTTTTTTATGAGTGTATATATTACTTTTTTTATAATTTAGCTTTTACAGAATTTATTCAATGACATATCTCTGCTTTATTTTGATAATCTGGTGAATTATATAAGTCACTTGGGTTTCCTGAGAATAACCATATTTGAGCAGCATACATTGTTGTTTTATATAAAGTTACATTTAAATGAATAACATTTTGCTTTATATATTAAGATAGTTGACCTTGTATCTTAAGTACAGAGCACCCCTCATGTAAGGGCCTATGGGTGCCTGATATATATGAAATGCAATCAAGAGGCTTAGGCAGAAAGGACAAGTGAACATCCCAAGAGGCAGTAGAAGATTAAGTCCAAAAGATAATAGGTAGCCAAGACATGAAAGACACCATACATCAGTTTAAGGATTTTGGAAGATACTTAAAAAGATTAGAAACACAAGTACACTCAAATCTGCATGTAGGAAGGGTGTTGTTTTCACTCATTTTGTCTCTCCTTTTGTGTTATTGTGGACTTTTTTTTTTTTTTTTTTTGCTTTGAGTTTCTTTCACCTATATCCTATTGGATAGGATGAATTATAAACTGCGGCTGATTTCGGAAGCTTATTTCTTAGCTTGAAGGATTATAGAAATCAGACATAACACCACAATCATTTTTGCAAGTCTAAAAATAAGCAGCAATTTTAAGAATGCCTTATTTTTCAAGAAACTGATGACACTTTCTAAGGAAAAGGATTGGAGTGGGACTTGGCTATGGGGAAGCATGTTCATAATTGTAGTAGTGAAAAAAAAATATGTTGAGCTCATTGTGTATGCTGATTATATTCCAGTACAGTTGACAAGAAAAATAAACGGGAAGGAGCAAGTTAACTCAGGGAGATAATTGTGCCTGCTTGTCATGGCTGTCACTCCAGGTCTTACTACACTGAGGAAAATGTTGGTGCTGTGGTATTTTCCCCCTCTCCTTTTTACCACAAGAAGGAAGAAATCCTAGTAACTACAGAAAAAGTGTTAAGGAAACAGCATAATGGTTATGCAAATGAATTTCATGCCTGAGGCTCTGAGGCTCTGAGGCTCTGAGGCTCTGAGGCTCTGAGGCTCTGAGGCTCTGAGGTTCAAACTCTAGCATCACCAGAAGAAAGAGCTGATCAGAGCTCAAGTCTTCCACTGCCCTCCCCACATACACCTCATCCTCCTCTCTGGATAGCTCTTTCATCAATAGAGCAATACATAAATATTAAAAAATATATGGATCTAAGTATAGTTATGCAGCCAGTCCCTATAGTAGTATATTATTAAACTTAATCTTTATTTTTAAAATCTTTCCTTTAAATAGACTGATAAAAAATAATTTAGTGCAATAGTATCACAGTTATGAATATTCAATTATATTTTAATTTTATTTATTTCAATTGTCATCATTGGGCTTCACTATTCCAGGTCTATTATACCTGCTCAGGTGGACACACACACACACCCCACATAGACCAAAATTCCCTCCAATATTTTCGGGCCATCCAGTCTAATACCTGAGTCCTATCCTACAATCCAGCTAGTCCAATCCTACAATCGAACTATTTTGCTAGCTTTCTACCATTTGTTTCAATAAATTTTCAAAATAGTGTTAGTAGTGTTTTTTTTTTTTTTGTATCTTATTTCCAGGCCTCATTTGGATCACTGCTAAATAACCATTAGAATATTTAAATTTTGGCAGGAATGGCAGTAGCACACCTGGTTAAGCACACATTATCATGTGCACAGAAAGACCTGGGTTCAAGTCCCTGCTCCCCACCTTGAGAGGGGAAGCTTTATGCGTGGTGAAGCAGGTCTGCAGGACTTTTTCTCTCCCTTCCTCTCTCCCTTTCTATCTTTTCTTCCCTCTCAATTTCTCTCTGTCCAATCAAAGTTAAAAAATAATAATAATAATGGCTACCAGGAGAGGTGGATTCTCTGTGCAGGCATAGAGCCCATGATAATCCTGGTGGGGGAAAAAAAATTACAATTCCGTTGATCACTTTTGCACTGTCAGGAGCAATCATAACTCGTGTATTTTCTTTCTACTTTTTTTTTTTTTTCATAGAGACAGGTAGAAAGATAGGAAAAGAAAGCACATCACTGAAGCTTCCTTTAATGAGTTATGGGCTGGGCTCAAGCTTGCATCAAGCCCAAGTTAACTCTACTGCTGGCTCTCAAATATATTTTCAGTAATTTACTCGGCTACCATTACACACACATTGACAGGTATTCCCATACTTATTTAAGTAACCCACATTTATTAATTATAGCTGAATTTAAACATAAATACACTAGTGATATAAAAATATTGTTAGGTAAAACTATATAGTATAGATAAAATGATTAAATATCTTGGATATATTCTTCAATCACACATATTTTGTCACTTTCTCAAAGTGACATTTAGCAAATGAGATTATGACTTTGTTAGTTTTAGTGAGCAATCAGGAGAGCATTCAGAATAGTATAAACCAGAGAAGTAGCTTAACCTGCAACAGCCCCCTGTATCTCCACTAGTTAAAGTTCTAAATAATATTGAAAGTTACAGAAGATTCTGGATGCCCATGTTATATGATTTGCTTTATTAAAATAACAAGTTTTTAATTCTACCTAAAAATTAATAGGTACCCCAACCACTCCTTTCTTTAGAGAAAATTATATTGCTAAGGGAGTCGGGCAGTAACACAGCAGGTTAAGTGCACATGGTACAAAGCACAGTGACTGATATAAGGATCCCAGTTCGAGCCCCCGGCTCCCCACCTCCAGGGGAGTCACTTCACAAGTAGTGAAGCAGGTCTACCATGTCTATTTTTCTCTCTTCCTCTCCTATCTCCATTTCTCTCTGTTCTATCCAACAACAACGACATCAATAACTACAACAATTAAAAAAAAAGATAAGGACAATAAAAGGGAATAAATAAATTTTAAAAAAGTTATATTGCCAATATTATGTATTTGATATGGTAGGAAACTTTTTTTTTTGAGTCAGACTTACTGTGTTAGTCTTAGAAGTGCAGGAGAAATAGGAACGTGCGTAAAAGGAATAAAAACCGTATTTTCAAGATTTTATAAATTACTGACAAAGAAAGCTTAGGTGATTTATTTTAAATGGTGCCTCATATTATAATGATGTTTAATATGTAAAATAATATTTCATAGCATGTATTCTTTGAATATTTCTGAAACCTGTAGTGGATAAATTTAACTGAGAACCTTTCCTTACATTTTTTTATGCAGTTGTTAATAATTAAGCTATACACAGAGTATATAACTAAACTGGTCTTTAAAAATAAATTTTCCAGTGGTAAAATAAAACATAGTAAATGTTAAATGGAGTTGTTCCTGACCTTTACTTTGACTGCTTTATTTACACAAACACACATAGGAAAACACATGCTCATGCAAACAGAAAATCATTTCATGCAGCATCATTTTTTAACTTCTTACAGTGTCGAACCGTGTATAATGTTTTTGTCTGACGGTGAATCCTAATTTGAGAAATTAAAACGGGCATTTCAGTATGGTTGGACCTATGAAGTTTTGATTTAACATATATTCCTTTGATGAACTCTTCCCATTTTCTACTAAAATATTTAAAAGCCGAGAGAGTTGTGTTTAGACAATGGCCTAGAGAGTAACAGCACTGAAATATTTATCAAAGGCATGATTTCAGTCCAGAGAAGATTGTGTCTACAGTTCTTCAATAAAATACAAATGTTGATAAGATCTTTTTACAAAGAAATTTATCTCAGTGTGTATGTGAATAAATAAAGTAGAAGCTGTATTTGAGTTTAGATGTTCAATAGATGTACCTTAAAGAAGAATAGGAATTAAAAAAAAAACAAACTTCAAACTTGGGAAATAATTTAATCACTCATTTATTCACTAATTTGAATTTTTTAAATGTTATTTCTGATAGGAATAGAGACACAGAGAGAAATTGAGAGGGGGTGGGGAGACAGAAAGGGAGAGAGACAGAGAGACTCCTACAGTCACCACGAGTGAAGCTTTCCCCTGCAGGTGGGGACTAGGTGTTGTTGAGGTGGTCTGGTGTCGGGCTGCACCGCGGAGAAGAGAGCGGACATCCAGAGCAAAGGGGTACACAGATCTTTATTATAGGATGGGGGGGGGAGGTTTGGTTCAGACCACGTGGAGCCAGCCAGCAATGGCCGACCACGGGGGGAGAGCAGGGAGCGAGACCTCAGAGAGGGAGAGCCGAGAGCCCAGAGAGAGAGAAGGGAGGGGTGAGGGGGCTTTTTATTGGGCGACAACCAGGGGTGACGTGTAGGGCCAGGATTGGTTGAAAGGGGGCACTCTAGGATTTAGCGGGGCATAGAAAAACCTGGGGGCGGAGACTGCATCAGAATAAGTCCTCAGCAACATCTCCTCCTATCCCTTTATATCTAAATGGACACAGTAAAGAAAAATGGAGCAGGCTTAAATGTTTTAGAGGAATGCCATGCTCGGGTGGGAAGATGTAGGACTTTCTGTGGAGGAGGGAAGGCTTAAATGGCTGCCAACCTTGTGAGATTTATGCGTCCTCCTGTGCTCAACCCCTCTTTAGAGAGAGAGACTTACCTGGAGAGACTCATCTCATAGGTTTAAGCGCAGCCTGCTCAACCATCTCTTCACAATATCTCTACATCTTTTCTATCTTTCTACCTAGTAATAGCATAAGATGTACAAAGTCTATAAAAGACTATCATGGGGCAGAAACCTTTTGGGCATAAGCCTACATGACATAACAAAATAGGAAGGGACACGAAGGGGAGAAGTAAAAGCCAGTGTGGTGTGAAGGGAAGGATTGGTGTGTAAAGGAGCATTCCCTGTTTGGGTGGGGAAAGGGGCAAGGGTACATAATGAGGGGGAGGCGGGAGGCATGACCCACCAAACAGAGGGGCTATTTGGCATTGTATAGTCCTCAAGGCAACAGTCTGTAAAGTCTATGAATTACTCAGGATCAGTCTATGAAAAACCAGCAACGTGAAGGGAAGGAAGCTGCTGTAAAATTGTCTAAAGTGTCCAAAGGGTATACCAGCAAGTCCGATAGAAGTCTCAGTCCAAAGTAGGCGACTGGGGGAGAAATGGCAGGGGATGAAATGCTGCATGAGGAAGGTCAGCCTCTGGAATTCTGCTTTTCTGTAGATTGTAAGCTGGAACCGCCAAAACGTGACAGGTCAAAGCAAAAGCAGGAAAGGCAGACAGGCAGTAAAAAGGTTCTGTCCTTGGAGTCTGCGAATCAGATTCTTCAGATCGCGTTGAGTGACATCTAGGGTTTCGGGGGGTGTGCCACGGTAGTCGTGCCATCTAGTGAGTGACGTCAGGGTGTGCAGGGGTTCAGATGGTTTTTCCGGGATTCCTGTAAAGAAACACAAACAATCTGCTTCTCGTGGTTAGCAGGGCATCTGATTTGAATGCTTTATAGAAGAAGAGGTTTGGTGCCTTGACCAACTGAGTATTGGGGGATGTATCTTTCCTATTCATTTATGATTACATTTTATATTATTTGTCATGGTAGTCAGCCGTTTATCTGGAAGGTCCTGGGTGATTCATGGGGAAAAAGACCTTATCTTTTAACAAAGACTCTAAGGTGTAGGGAAGAGGGAACTATCTTATCCCTTTTTTTTTTTTTTTTTTTTGTATCTTGTATCTTGCCTTTGTTGCCCTAGTTGTTCTTGTTGTAATTATATTGTTGTTATTGCTGATATTGTGGTTGTTGGATAGAACAGAGAGAAATGGAGAGAGGAGGGAAAGACAGAGGGAGATAAAGATACCTGTAGACCTGCTTCACCGCCTGTGAAGTGATTCCCCTGCAGGTGAGGAGCCGGGGGCTCAAACTGGGATCCTCAAGCCAGTTCTTGCTAAACTCGCTGCGCCACCACCCGATTCCCAGGAACTATCTTTTAACATAAACTCTATGGCCATGCCAATAGCAACCTTGAGGGCACATGTGGCTCCCCACATGTCCCCCTGTCTTATATCATGTTTTGATGTTTGGCGGACTTTGTTTTGTGGCAGGGTGGACTGTGCCTGTCTTAGGTTGGGGATCAGCCTTCCGTCTTACCCGTCATTGGAACACCTGGTCATTTTTGCCCAGTAGTAGCAGATGCCCTGTCTTAGGTTGACTGGATAGCGCTAGTTTCCTCTTACCCGTCATTGGCTAGCCAGCCCTCTACATGGTGGACGTTCTGATGGAGGGGGGCAAATCCTCCACAGCAACTCAATATTCTGCCATGTCCAGCCTATGATAGTGACTTTGTATAGGTTGCATCTTTATGGCATCAATCTGTTGTTGCAAAAGGCCATGAGCTTGTTAAGAATTATAGGACTGTGGTCCGGGAGGTGATGCAGTGACTAAAGCCTTGGACTCTTAAGCATGAGGTCCTGAGTTCGATCCCTGGCAGCACATGTACCAGAGTGAGTCTGGTTCTTTCTCTCTTTCTCATTAATAAATAAATTTAAAATGTGAAAAAAAAGAATTATAGGACCTATTGTGAGCAGAAGAAGTAAAACAAGCTAGGGTCCCACAACTAAGGGTATACAGGTAAGGAAGGGGGAATGTATCCATTGATATGAAGAGGTAGGAGCATATCTCAAGTCTAAGGGAAGCAGTCAGTGAATGTGATGTCCAGGGGAACAGCCATTTGTCTTTGGGGGTAGTAAAGAATGTCCGTGGCATGGGTGATGTTATAAAGAGAAACATCTTTAAATTGTTGGCTGACAAAGGCAGGCCTATGGTGGCAAGACAAGATACACCAGTTAAGTTTACAAGAATATGTGAATGTTGCTAATTCACATAGGTTGGATATGGAGGAACTTCTTACAGTTTAATACCTTACCGTATGAACAGATGATTCCTCATATGAAGGCTTGATAGCTGTAATCACTTACTTGTGAAAAACAATAAAACTTGTAACAAGTTAGAGGTTTACTATAATTGACTTTGGACTATAAGCAGACTCAGGTTACTTAGAGAGTTAATGCATGTTAGTAACAATGGTTTTAACATTTAGAGTACTTCTGAGCAGATGGGTCATACAAAAAATTTTTGGTCATTCAGCACACTCACTCACAAAACACAACTGGCCATTCATAACATAAGACATTCAGGGAAGGGGTAGGAGAGAGGGCTCTGTGAGCCAACTTTTGTAGGTTCTGCCATGCCATATTATGGATCCTGGGATGTATCCTGCATCTGGTCCTCTTGTGTTATTTCTTGTTCTTCAGGAATAACAGCGCCATCCTG
The DNA here is from genome assembly GCF_950295315.1 of Erinaceus europaeus. NCBI lineage: Eukaryota > Metazoa > Chordata > Mammalia > Eulipotyphla > Erinaceidae > Erinaceus > Erinaceus europaeus. The sequence goes on along the minus strand of NC_080179.1, from coordinate 59,710,847 downwards.
CGGGTATTGTCGGACATGGCGGGCAGGAACCCAGACAGGTTTAGAGAAATTTTGAGGGAAAATGCATGCGAAACCCCTTCCCATGGTCAATAATGGGTCAGGCCCTTTCCAAACTTTATCGAGTGGGTCTCTCCATTTGACCTTAATAGATGGGAGGGTAGATGGTGTTTGCCAGTGAAGAATAATAGGGGGTAAGGCTGAGTTATTGTAAATATTAAAGAGATTTAACGTAGTTAAGGCTTTTGCTAGCTGGATATTTGGGGGATATGTTCCTCCTTTATCTTTATTTAGTTGAGCCTTCAGAGTTTGATGGGCCCTCTCGACAATGCCTTGTCCCTGTGGATTGTAGGGAATGCCCGTGGTATGAGTAATATTCCAGAGGGAACAAAAATCTTTAAATTGTTTACTTGTAAACATAGGTGCATTGTCTGTTTTCAAAAATAATGGGACCCCCATAACGGCAAAACAAGAGAGCATATGGCTTACAAGCTTTTTAGCACTTTCTCCTGTCTGAGCTGTAGCCCACATAAATTTAGAAAAGGTATCAATTGAGACAAACACATATTTTTGTTTGCCAAAGTTTGGTATGTGGGTGACATCAATTTGCCAAATAGCATTAGCTTTTAAACCTCGGGGATTAACCCCAAGGGTCTGGATAGCAGGTGTCTTTATGAGACTTGCACAAGAAGAGCATGTAGCGAGGATATGTTTTAACTGTGATACAGGAACATCAGGGAATCGAGCTTGAAGGCCTTTAAGATTAACATGGGTTAGAGAGTGAAAATTAGCAGGATCAGAGACAGAGACTGGGAAAGTTCCTGTGGAGGCAAGGCGGTCAACTGCGGCATTCCCTTCGGACAGGGAACCAGGAAGAGGGCTGTGGGAACAAAGGTGTTGAATATACAGTGGTTGGGTTCGAGAACAGAGCATAGAGGCGATTTGAATCAAGAGAGGGGAAAGTGGGTTGTCATCAATTTTCACATACGAACGAGCAAGCCATGGAAGTAAGTTAACAGTATACACACTGTCAGAAAAAAGGTTGAAGGATTCTGGTACAGCTTTTAGTGCAAGAAAAACAGCATAAAGTTCTTTGTACTGAGGGGAATTATCAGGAAGCTCAGTAAATAGAGGTTTAGGAGATTGTTTGTCTGGGTAATATATAAGGGCAGCAGCTCCCCTTTTTCCGCCATCAGTAAAGATTGTAGGAGCAGAGGGAATGGGATCCCGAGAGAAAAGTTTAGGTGCTAGTAGAGGCAGAAGAGGTAAAGAAGCTATCAATTTATTAGAAGGAAAATGGTTATCTATTTGTCCTGGAAACCCCACGAAGCTTATGGCAAAGCGGGAATGATGGCGTATAAGCCACTCTGTATCTGTGAGAGAAAAGGGCAGAATGATTAAATCCGGTTCTTTCCCTAAGACCTGCACAGACCTATTTCTCCCTTGGCGAACCATGAATGCTAACGCATCTATCTCAGTGAGGAGTCTTGGAGCTCCTCCTACTGGCGTGTGAAGCCATTCGAGAACCCCATGGTCTTGCCACAGTGCCCCTACTACTGTGGGGGTGGAGTTGAAGATTAGAAGGTTTACCGGAGAGGAGGGGGAGAATCGAACAAGGTGCATGTCCTGGAGGGCCTGGTTAACCCTTTCCAGTGCCAAGGAGGCCTCAGGAGTTAATTTACGTTTTGAAGAGGGCTGTTTGTTTCCTTTCAACAGGTCAAACAGTGGTTGGAGGCAGCTTGTGGGCAGATAGAGATACTGCCTAAGCCAATTTAAATTTCCTAGAAAACTTTGTAAAGAAGCAAGAGTAAGGTTAGAAGGGAAGGTAACATTAGGTTTTAAGGGACGAATTTGCGTTAGAGAAATCTCTGAACCTAGGAAGGATATTGGAGGGATTAGCTGTATCTTCTCAGGGGCTACATTAAGGCCGCTTTTCTTTAATGCAGGAATGAGAAAATCACGTAAGGCATAGAGATCTGTATCTGATTTTCCCCATATTAAAATATCATCTGTATAATGAAAAATATTAAGGCCCTTATGAATATATGGGACAAGGGCAGATTTAACAGCCTCCTGACAAATCGTAGGACTATTGGCCATACCCTGGGGCAGCACCACCCATTCAAATCTATCAGCGGGACTGGCATTATTAATAGACGGAACAGAGAAGGCAAAACGTTTACAATCTCGCGGATGCAAGGGGATAGAGAAAAAACAAACTTGTATATCAATAGCTATGATTGGAATTCCCGTGGGAATTGCAGAAGCAAGAGGCAAACCCCTTTGGGGGGAGCCCCAGACCTGCATGGTTTTATTTACTGCACGGAGATCTTGAAGGAGGCGCCATTTTCCCGAGCGCTTTTTAATCACAAAGACAGGAGTATTCCATGGGCTTCGAGAATGACGAATGTGTCCCAAGGACAACTGCTCTCGGACGAGCTCTTTTAAAATTTTTAGCTTATCCCTAGGTAATGGCCACTGTTCCACCCAGACAGGCTCATTAGAAAGCCAGCTTAAGCGGGGTGTTTGGCTACGAACAATGGCATTTAGTATTGGGGGTGCTGAATAGACCTGGTATCGCGGGAATGAGTTTTACGCTCTGCAGAGGCGTCTGTGGATATCCTAACATTAAGACATTCCAGAAGATCCCTGCCCAGTAAGTTGGTGCTAATATTAGCTACCAAAGGGCGGAAGTGTCCAGTAGAACCTTCTGGGTCTTCCCACATAAGCGAGTCTCGTGTGTAAAATGCTCTCGTCATCCCTCCTATTCCATGTAAACTGGGTCCAGGGATGAGTTCCCAATCTTGGGGAATCTCTTCTTGCCTTAAAATCGTCTTTGCTGCCCCCGTGTCAATCAAAAATTTAAAAGGAATGTTGCCTATCTTTACTGTCATAGAAGGGTGACCTTGTTCTAAAACAGGAGTGGTCCACAAAATCTCAGGCCCCAAATTTGTACTATTCAGGGGCGAACCATCTTTATGAAATTGGGACCAACAATCTCTCTTCCAATGAAACCCCTTACGACATTTTGGACAAACAGTACGTGGTCTCTGGCTCCCTCACTGAAAGCGGGGTTGCTCTGGCTGGAGGCGTGGTTTCCCTGACTGGAGGCATGGTCGCAACTTATCAGGACATTGGTTACGCCAATGTCCTTGGCGACCGCACTGAAAGCAGGCCCCATTTTGCTTATGTGGGGCAACTGCATAGACCTGCATCGTAGCAGGTGCCCCATAATTGCCTGATGTAAGTTCCTGTGTCGCTAGAATCCAATTATCTGGGTGTAGGTGTTTAAGATTAAGGCATACCTGACGGAATTGTGGTGTCATGCCTTCCCAGACAATAGAGCGCAGGAGTAGTGTGCGGACGTCAGGATTATAAACCTTTCTCTCTAAGCTTCTCTTCACCCTTGAGATGAAGCTCGCCAATGACTCATCAGAGCCTTGGTGAAAAGAGTTCATGGGAGCTGATGGATCTACATCAGGTGTGGTCACCCTTTCCCATGCTTGTGTTGCACAGATGCGTACCTGTTCAAAATAACCAGTTGGAAACCTGGCTTCTGCCTGCTGAGCTCCAGATTCATAAGCTCCTGCTCCAAACAAAGCATCAAAATTCCATTCTACCTGTTTGTTACTATTTTCCTGTGATTGCCTAGAGCACTCATCGCGGAAACATGCCTGCCACTGAAGATAGAGTGGGTCTGGGAGTGCAGCACGAGCCAGTTCTTTCCAGTCTTGTGGTATATTTAAATGATGGTAAAAGCTTCTCAAAACGGACTTGGTCCATGGAGAGTGTATACCATCCTCCCTGACTGCTTGACTGAGCGTTCCAAGTTCTTTTGAGGAATATGGCTGCCACGGCTGAGGGTTTTGTTTAGAAGGGGCCAAGTTTACCGGGAATGTGTGGATTTGGTCCGATGGCGTGGGAGAGGGAGCTACAGAAGTGGAAAGTTCAGTAGAAACTGCTGTAGTGGCTGCAGGGGGGACTAAACGCATATCTACGGGGACGGAGCTCCCAGGGTGGACTTCACATGGTTTAAAATCCTTAAATGCTGAAAAAATATCCTTTAGCTCTCGTATCTCAGCCACTAGGTCCCTTAATGGTGACGTATCAGCAGGGGGCGGGGTCAGGGACGAGGAAGCCTCAGGCGGAGCTGAAACCGTGGCGGCAGGGGCCAGGGGCGGAGCTGAAACCGGAACGGCAGGGGGAGGGGCTAGAGAACCGGAAGCCTCACGGGAAGCGGGGGGCGGGGCCAGAGAAGCAGAAGGAACTGAACACGTGTCTGCCACAGAAGGGACCGAACACTTGTCTGCAGAAGGAGCCGAACATGTGTCTGTGGGGACAGCTGGGGGAGGGGTCAAAGGAGCGGCAAAACACGTGTCTTCAGGGGCAGTGGGGGGAGGGGTCGTGGAAGCGGAAGCTGCCGCAGGAGAAACCGAACACGTGTCCCCGGAGGCAGTGGTTTGGAGGCTGACTGCAGATTGCTTAGGGTGTTTAAGTCCTAAGCAAATATCCTTTAACTCCTGTATCTCAGCCTCAAGGTCACTTAACCTTTTGGCAGGAGGCCTTGTACATATCCTGAAAATAGTAAATATAGCCATGAGAACCCATGGTGTAGCAAAAATTAAAGCGTCTCTGAGATCGAAAGCCTGTCCCAGGAGAGAAGGATAGAATGTCTGGGACACCTCCTCATAAAACGGAAAAAATCCCATGGTGGAGGGAAACGCGGGGCCACAGAAGCGGGTGGATGCCACTTACCTGTGTCTGGGCGGTTTCGGAGACCTCAGGCCGGGCGTGGTGTGGGTACGGAACACGATGGGCGCCAGATGTTGTTGAGGTGGTCTGGTGTCGGGCTGCACCGCGGAGAAGAGAGCGGACATCCAGAGCAAAGGGGTACACAGATCTTTATTATAGGATGGGGGGGGGAGGTTTGGTTCAGACCACGTGGAGCCAGCCAGCAATGGCCGACCACGGGGGGAGAGCAGGGAGCGAGACCTCAGAGAGGGAGAGCCGAGAGCCCAGAGAGAGAGAAGGGAGGGGTGAGGGGGCTTTTTATTGGGCGACAACCAGGGGTGACGTGTAGGGCCAGGATTGGTTGAAAGGGGGCACTCTAGGATTTAGCGGGGCATAGAAAAACCTGGGGGCGGAGACTGCATCAGAATAAGTCCTCAGCAACAACTAGGGGCTTGAACTCGGGTCCTTGTGCATTGTTGTGCATGTGCTTAACCAGGTGCACTATTGCATGGCCTTTATTCACTAATTTGATAATCACTGAATTTTTAATATGTTTTAAGTATTTAGGTTGCAAAAATGAAAGATGACAATTTTTCATTTCAAATATTTGCATACAAGCTTTTGTGATATCTTTTGATGAAAATTATAATGAATGTTTATCTCTGGTTTTACAGAAGAGGAAAATTTGAATATCTGAGGTTTCTCAAAGAATGCTATTTTTTGAGTTGGTTCTCACAACAAATGTTTTCGAAGAAATTTAGAGTTACTTCATGAAAGATACTCAGTTTTTTAAAAGAACACTCCATTGATATTAATCAGTTTATGAATCTCAATTATACCTAAACATATATTAAATATGTCTGAAGACATCTAAATTCAAACTCCATAAAAATTGTAACTATAATAGCTATAATCATAGTTGAAAGACATCTAAATTCAAACTCCATAAAAATAGTAACTACAATAGCTATAATCATAGTTGAAAGCAAGACCATCAAAGCATGAAAGAGCCTAAGGAAAGAGGTCAAGAATGACCGTTCAGGAATGACAGTTTATTGTTCTTCTCATGAATTTTATATGATCTGAAGGAATGCCTACCCCTTTCTCTTTCATTGGAATGGGAACAAACCTGATTGAGTCCTTGCCTTTTACTTCCCATTGCAGATTAATAGACTAAATCCCAAGAAGCCAGTATGCGAGGAAACTTATTCACAACGAAGGGTCTCAGAATGTGTCTTTCTACTTTTCTCTGGCATAGCCTTTGGTTATTTTATTCATTGTTGACTTCACCTGTATGCCCCTCTCAGAGATTTAACTTACCTGATCGTCTTGTTCCCTGTCCTCCAGCTTTACTTGAGTTTAATCATTACTGAGATCTCAAGCAAAATCCAAGTAGTTTACTCTTTAATCTTCCTCTTAGAAGATCTGCTTCAATAACAAAAGCTATTAAAGCTTCTCTTTCAATAGGCAATCTTTTAGCTGATTGCTGTTAATATTCTTTGCAAATTTGGCTGAGCATTAGTGACACTTAGACATTTTGTATTTGTTCTGCAGACTCACTCAGGCAAATTAAATACAACATTCTACTCTTCAGTTTAGCATTTCTCTGTTTAAAGTTGCTGATTTGCCACAGCACCATTCTCTCCAAGGCTAACACAACTGCATTTATTCTTCTGCCATCTGTAACACTTTGTCATGCCTGACCATGGCAGGGTGCAAGTTGTCATTTCTCATAATGATCATTTATAGATCTTGTCAGCAAGGCAATCAGCTAGGGTATCTGGAAGTCTCCTATTTTCTCTACATTTTTTTTTTTTTTAGTTTAATATCGAGCATGTGTATTTAGGAAATATGCCATCTGGATTATAATTCTTTTAGGTTTTTAAAATGCATTTCCCTTTTGTTGTTTTATTTATTTTCTCTTATTGTTATTTATTGTTGTTGGAGTTATTGTTGTTGGTACTGATGTCATCGTTGTTAGATAGGACAGAGAGAAATGGAGAAAAGAGGAGAAGACAGAGTGTTGTATGCTTTACATTGGGTTGTTCTAGTTCTCCCCCGCCAAGAAAATTGGATCAGTCCAGTTAGTTTCGCGGGCCCGCTTGTCCCCACCCCTAGGAACCCCGGCAGAGTTGGAGAGTTGAAGAGTTGCAGAGTAAGAGAGAGTGCTTGCGCCGCCGCAAAGAGACAGCAGAGTTCTGTTTGGTGATTAGTTTGGGTTAGTTTATGAATCGTTGTTCCTGAATAAAGAAATACAGCTTCCCTGCCCAGCCGTATGTCTCTGGTCATCTCTGTTACCCGCCCGTGAAGCTAGCCCGGCCAGCAAGAGCCTCCGAATTTTAACAACAAATGGCGCCCACGTGGACCTGACCTGCACATCTCTCAGATAAGTGAAGACAATTTGGCTACCTATGCACTATGGCCTTCTCTTCTGCTTGTGAAGAGATCTCCAAAAGCCTCTGCTCTTTCTTCACGAGACTGTTTTGCTATTTCTGGAACATTTATCTCTGGACCACTCTGTGGTTTCCACTCGCTCGAGCGAACTCAGAACAGCCAGCGGGAATAGCCAGCGGGCAAGAGGCGAGGCGCAGAGCTGCTATTTCCACCTGGTTAAACAGCCAGCCAGCCGGCTGCGCCCAGACAACCCAGTGCACCGCGCCCGCAGCCCTGCAGCCCCGCAGCCCCGCAGCCCCCCAGCCCACAGGAGGCTGATGCCAGCACGCAGGAGCCCGATGCCAGCACGCAGGAGCCCGATGCCACCACACAGGAGCCCAATGCCACCACGCAGGAGCCCGATGCCAACACGCTGGAGCCCGATGCCAACACGCTGGAGCCCGATGCCAGCACGCAGGCCAGCCCACAGGAGCCGGCTCTCCACCGCGTGGTGCAGGGCACTGAATGCATGATCCCTCCACGCTGCTCGGCCACTGCGAGCAGGGCAGACATGACAGGGCCATGGGGCAGGGCCGCGGCGGCCTATCATGGCCGCCACCCTTGGGCACCTAGGCCCACGCCTTCTACAAAGCTGGCCTGCCCGCCCTCTTGCTATGAATTCTGGAATGATCCCAGACCTCCTGGACCCCAGGGCTCCTTGCCGAAACTGGGCACACGAGATCTCCAGCTGCCGGTCTGGTCTGAAGGCAGACAAGCTGGAGTACACAGAGATTTGTACAGAGATTGCAACCTGCAATTCTTAGAAGTGAAGCTGTCCAAGAGACCACCACTGGACAACACACCCCCCCCCAACAACTAAGACAGTACATATCTAAATTCGTGTTTGAAATGACATGTCTTCGTAACAAAGGTTTCTCTCCTTGTGTATTAATGACCGTGTTTATGTGTGTGTTTAAAGTTTGGTAAACAGTAACTTTAAGGCTAAATTCTTACTAGACAAAGTTAAATGAAAAAGGTTTTCAACGTAATTCTCATAAAGATAAAATTAACTTACATTTAAAGTCTGAGGTAAATATTAGTTAACAATATATTTTTACTAAGTTGGTCTAAAGACCTGCGCACACCTAGGGTGTGTCTCCATCTTGAATGGATATAACAAAAGGTTAAATAGACTTGTTGATATGTAAAACTCTTCATTACCTTCTCTATTAGAAATGGTAGATCGCACAATGGCTATGCTAATTATTCTCATGCCTGAGGTTTCCTTTCCTGCACACACCTAGGGTGTGTCTCCAACTTAAATGGGTGTAACAAAAGGTTAAAAAGACGTTGATAGGTAAAAGTCTCAAATTCCTTCTCTATTATAAATTTTAGATTGTGCTGTGGTTATGCTAACAAGTTTTGTTTCATAGTAAGTAAATTGCAGCCAGCTGCCTTTGGGACTCTAGGCCATTCCCCACCCCCATACAAATGCACGTCGAGGCAAGTACATCCCCCAGAGGCAAGAAATGTTTTTTTAAGCTGATAAAGTTTTGCCCACAGAGACAAAATATGGCCCCCTCAGGCCTTCCCTTGGCAGCACACTGGTTCTTGTTACTTGCTTGCATGTTTCTCCATGTTTGTGCAAGTTTTTTAAAAAATGCCTGTATGATATATGTTTCTGTTCACCCCACACCCTTGATACTGTAGTCATTTAGTTAAAAAAAAAAGGGGGAATTGTTGTATGCTTTACATTGGGTTGTTCTAGTTCTCCCCTGCCAAGAAAATTGGATCAGTCCAGTTAGTTTCGCGGGCCCGCTTGGCCCTGCCACTGGGAACCCCGACAGAGTGCCAGAGTTTCAGAGTTCCATAGTTCCAGAGAGGGTTCCTGAGTTCCAGAGTAAGAGAGAGTGCTTGCGCCACCGTGGGGGCAAAGAGGCAGCAGAGTTCTGTTTGGTGATTAGTTTGGTTTAGTTTATGAATCGTTCCTGAATAAAGAAATACAGCTTCCCTGCCCAGCCGTATGTCTCTGGTCGTCTCTATTACCCACCCGTGAAGCTACCCCGGCCAGCAAGAGCCTAGGAATTTTAACAACAACAGAGAGAGGGGGAGATAAAGACACCTGCAGACCAGCTTCACCTCCTGTGAAAGGATTCCCCTGTAGGTGGGGAGCTGGGCACTCGAACCAGGATCCTTAGCTGGCCCTTGTGCTTTGCACCACATGTACTTAACCCGCTGCGCTACTGCCCGGCTCCCTGGATTATAAATTTTTAAAAATATCTTCATTGATTCAGTGCTTCTACCAATAAGGCATGAGAGATATGCTAAGATGTAGAAGGTATATGATTAGTGACTAAATTCCTTACACATAAATTTCAAGTCTATGTGGTTTTCCAAGAAACCAATTTAATTGTCTGTCTATGAGGACATGTGTAAGATTAAATGACTGTGGGCAGAAATGCATTTTCTGAATGAAAATGAATTATTATTTTGACACATGAAGATTCAAGGTGAAAGTGCCTCAAAACAGTGCCATAATGGTCCATTACCATATAACATGGTGAGTGCAATTTATGATGACAAAGCTTCTGCAGTGTAAATAAAGATGCTGATGAGGCTTGCAAGGTGCAGAATTTGTACACGTTTGATAAAAAATGTTTTAATGTGGAGATGAAAAGGCATAATTTAGTGGATTTCACCTCTTTGTTCCATATACAACTCTAAACAGTGAAATAAGATGTCTGGAGTCAGCTTGGTTTTTAGTGGACCTATTGAACCCTATAAAGGCAACATGCATAATTGTAGATTGAGCTTAATGTTTCTTTCTGCCTTTTGTGAACTTTCAGACTCAAAATGAAGTACTCAAATGAAGTACTTTCTCTCTTTCTCTCTTGAAAAAGTCAGCCTGAAGCAACAAAGCCCCTGTGATTGGGAGAAAAAAAAAGAGAGAGAAGAGAGAGAGGGAGAGATTACAGTCCTTAACTTGAAGGTGAACTAATTTAATAATCTACTCATATCAAAGAAGAGTTTCTTTAGTTTTTACTGCCAAAGCAAGTTTTACATATAAAACTCAAAACTCAATTCAGACCTTAATGGCTTTGAGTCTAAAATTTTAGAACTCTCCATAAATCTGTGACCCTGACTGGTCCTATGACATCATTAGGCTTCAATCCTCATCAATAAAATATGGACTGAAATAGTGTCTACCAGATGGGTTAGTGTTAAGATTACCTCAGGACAGTACACATGCATGTATCTCCTGTATATTGTAAGTACTCATGAAGTATTAGTTATCATTGTTTACTAAAAACACAGTGAAAGAACCAACAAATGAATTAATGGAAATGCTTGTGAGTTCTGGTCATAAGTGAATTAAGGAGTACTTCATTTGAGTACTTCATTAAAAGTGAACTTTCAGACTCAACCAGTATAAGATTCTTAAAAATTGCCATAAACAAAACTGATATTTAAAAACAGGAAAATTTTCATTGTCATAAGGTATTTTTGTCCATCAAAATAATTATTTTATTTATATCCAATGGTTAAAATGTTTAGTAATTCAGGTATGTGTAATGAGTGTCTATTTCACACATGTGGCACTGGAAGGGGGTGAGCAAAATAGTTCAGTGGATATCATGTCTGCTTTGCCATGTATGTAACACAAGTTCAAGCCCAGCCAAAACTACATTGGAGGAAACTTTTGTGCAGTGTTATCTTTCCCTCTCTTTCTCTCTTGAAAAAGTCAGCCTGAAGCAACAAAGCCCCTGTGATTGGGAGAAAAAAAAAGAGAGAGAAGAGAGAGAGGGAGAGATTACAGTCCTTAACTTGAAGGTGAACTAATTTAATAATCTACTCATATCAAAGAAGAGTTTCTTTAGTTTTTACTGCCAAAGCAAGTTTTACATATAAAACTCAAAACTCAATTCAGACCTTAATGGCTTTGAGTCTAAAATTTTAGAACTCTCCATAAATCTGTGACCCTGACTGGTCCTATGACATCATTAGGCTTCAATCCTCATCAATAAAATATGGACTGAAATAGTGTCTACCAGATGGGTTAGTGTTAAGATTACCTCAGGACAGTACACATGCATGTATCTCCTGTATATTGTAAGTACTCATGAAGTATTAGTTATCATTGTTTACTAAAAACACAGTGAAAGAACCAACAAATGAATTAATGGAAATGCTTGTGAGTTCTGGTCATAAGTGAATTAAGGAGTACTTCATTTGTCAATATTACTCAAATATTTGTAGTCTTCAGCTTTTTTGCTACAAATATCAAAAATATTCATCTTTATCTAGACAACTGCAATTGATATTAACTGGTTTCTCTGGAACTCTTATTGCTTTTATCTAATCTAGTTTCTACCAGAGGCAGGGAATCTTTTAAAATATAAGCCAATAAAAGAATTAATGTGCCTGAGAAAGTTACTGATATATCATTACTCTCAGAACAAAACTCAGACTCACAAGCCTGGCTTATAGGGAGGAAATACAGCTGGGCTAGGAAAAGATGAACACCTGAAAAAGGAACTGGTGAAGATACACATCTGTCAAAAGAACTGATAATACCTAAGATGAGCAGATATTTAAGCCATGGAAAGACAGTCAGATGTCCTTCTCCAAACCTGCATAGAAAAACTAACTTTCCACGCCCCAATAAAAGAAAAATCAGTTGTCAAAACCACCTTTATCATGTCAACACTGAAAACCTGAAATTCCAAAAAGGAAATCTCCCTAGCCAAGAGATTAATTACTTACTAAAATTCTAGAAGAGATAAAGAAACCTCTGCCAATTTTGCTGGTGTACTGCTGACTCACTTTGAAGAGCTCTGCATCTAAATTGAGCTTACTAAATACTTTCTCTGCAGGGGAAAAGAAAAAGAAATAACTAATTCTTTTATAAAGATTCTTTCCCTATGGGGACTCTCTTTCTCTTTATCACTCCTTCCTTTCTCCCACTTCTGGTGTTACCACCAAGAACAGAAAGTCCCACTTATTTGCCTTTTGGCCTTTCTCACTAGATTCATCATGGAATCCATTCCCTGGATGACTGTCAACAGGCATGCTTACTTTATTCATATTCCCAGTGTTTCGGGTGACCTTATCTTCTTGGTTTTTGTCCTCTACTCTCTTTCTGCCCCCAAATCTTCCATCTCCTGTCCCCTACTTAGATCTAAAAAACCAAACAAAAAACCATCTATATCCTCCTAGATAAGATGTCTAACCTGCTCCTCTTAGGAAAAAAAAAAAAAATCTTTAAAGATAGCACACTAGAGCAGTTTTCAATTTTGCATTCTCATAGCAAGATTTTTTCCATTATCATTTTGATTTAATTTTTTAAATCATATTGATTTGAATCAATTTTAAATCATATTGATTTAAAAATACGTATTCAAATGCAAGGCATACATAAATCTAACACTCTATGTTGCCCACTAAAATATTGTAATCCTAATTTTGAGATTGAAATAAAGTACATGTTTCATATTCAGAGTCCCAACTACTAGTGATTATATGAGAGAGAAAATCCCCAAATATATTATGCCTAATTTTTTTTAAGGGGACATAAAGTTAGTAGAAAAATAGAACTGTGGGAAGATTACACCTTTAATAGAAAATCAAAATGGCATGGGACTAGGAAAAAAATAAAAGATACAGAGCTCTATGAAATACAGTTGAGAAACTAGAAATTAACCCACACATATTTGGACATTTGATTGACAGCAAATAGTTGAGAACATATAACAGAAAATACTATTCTCAATAGATGATATTGGAAAAATTGGACAGTCAAGGGTCAGGTGGTGGTGTACCTGATTAGGCACACATATTACAGAGCACAAGGATCCAGGTTCAAGCCCTAGGTCCCCACCTGCAGGGGAAAAGCTTCTTGAGTGGTGAAGCAGGGCTGCAGGTGTCTGTCTCTTTCCCTCTTAATCTCCCCCTCCCCTCTCAGGGCTGCAGGTGTCTGTCTCTTTCCCTCTTAATCTCCCCCTCCCCTCTCAAGTCTCTCTGTGTCTATTCAATAATAATTAAGATTAAAGAATAGAAGGGGGCCGGGTGGTAGTGCGCATGGCGTGAAGTGCAAGGACCTGTGAAAGATCCCAGTTTGAGCCCCCAGCTCCCCACCTGCAGGGGAATCTCTTCATAGGCAGTGAAACAGGTCTGCAGGTGTCTTTCTCCCCCCCACCCCCCCCCCCGTCCATTTCTCTCTGTCTTATCCAACAATGACATTAATAACAACAATAATACAATAATAACCACAACAATGATAAGAAAATAACAAGGGCAACAAAGGGGGAAAATAAAAAGAAATCACTTAAAAAAAAAGATTAAATAATAAAAATAAATTTTAAAAAAGAAACATGGAACAGTCACATGAAAAAAAATGCAAAGGCAGAAATATTGTTTGCATAGTGAAAGGCACTGTCATATAAAATGAAGACATCCTAGTTAATGGGAGAAGATAATCACAACTGAGCTGACATATATATAGCAAAATTTTTTCTTTCTTTCTCTCTTTATTTAATTTAATTTAATTTTTACCAGAGCACTGCTCGGGTCTGGCTTATGCTGGTACATGGGACTGAACCTGGGACTTTGAAGCCTCAGGCATGAGAGTCTCTTTGCATAACCATTATGCTATCTCCCCCACCTTGCCCTTCATTCTCTATTCAGAGGACACAAATCTCTCATAGGGATTTCACCCTTATGACCTCATCTTAACCTGATTACTTCCTGAAGACAACACCTAGAAACACTAGTACATTGTGGAGAGGGGTAGGTTTACAGCATGTGAATGAGGGGGAGGGAAGACAGAAATTTTATAAATAAATCTTTATTATCTCTATTTATTGGATAGAAACAGTCAGAAGTCAAGAGGAAGGGGGAGATAGAGAAGGAGAGAGAGACAGAGACACCTGCAGTACTGCTTCACCATTTGTGAAGCTTTCCTCCCAGAGATGGGGAGTGAGGGCTTAAGCCTAGGTCCTTGCACATTGTAATATATGCACTCAACCAGGTGCTCCACCACCGGGCCCAAGAAACAGAAACTTTTAGTCCATGACAGTGTTATAGGTGATACTTGATATACCTGAAGTGTTGACTAAGAGGTAACACCTCTAAAGAAGTACAAACAAGGAATATTAATTTAAACCTGTATACTTACTATACATTAAAGGCCTGAATTTCCATCAAGCTACATGTAAGATGAGGTGAAGGTGAATTAGCTATTTTTAATAGCTGAGTGGTATTCCATTTGTTTATATACACCGCAACTTACTCAGCCACTCATCTTGAAGGATGAATATGGGATGATCCCATTAGAAATTGAAAACTAAGAACAGAAGGGAAAACAAAAGCACAAAGCAGAACTTGGACTGGAGTTGGTGTATTACACCAGTGTGAGACTCTGGGGTTGGAGTAGAGGGAAGGTTCAGGACCTGAAAAATGATGGCAGAGGAGGACCTAGAGGGGGTTGAATTGTTATGTGGAAAACCAAGAAAAAGTTAGACATGTACAAACTACTGTATTTTACTGTCGATTGTAAACCATTAATTCCCCCCCCCCAATAAAGAAAAAATAAGTCTAAATCTGTAGACTTCCGATAGGCTAAAACATATGCCTATGTCTATACCTATGCCTATGCCCATGCCAATACATTTTGCCTCCGGGGCTATCACTGGGGCTCAGTGTCCTGGCGGCACTATGAATCCACTGCTCCTGGTAGCTATTTTTCTCATTTTATTGGATAGAACAGAGAGAGAAATTGAGAGAGAAGGGAAGATAGAAAGATTGATACTTGCAGACCTGCTTCGCTGCTCGTGACGTATTCCCGCTACAAGTTGGGTGCCGGGGGCTTGAATCAGATCCTTTGCATGGTCCTTGCGCTTAGTACTATGTGTGCTTAACCGGGTGCACAACTGTCTGGCCACTAAAAATATCATTTTCGCATTATCATTCCTTTGTGTATGTAGTCGTAGAAGTGAGGTGAAAAAATCACTGTTGTACATTCGATAATATGTTGTGCATTTAAATCAATAAAATTTTACTTCTCAGTACAGGAGAACATATGGAAGAATTCCCTCATCGGTTTGGAATATAAGGTACTGTGATATAGTACAGATCAAGATAGTTGTATGATTTTACATTACAGAAGGTTAACATTTGGGAATACCTTCCTTTTATACATTAAAATGTACTATAGTGGGGGCCAGGCAATAGTGCAGCATGTTAAGTGCATATGATGTGAAACACAAGAACTGGCCTAAGGATCCTGGTTTCAGTCTGGTTCCCCAGGGGGGATGGTTTCACAGGCAGTGAAGCAGGTCTGCAGGTGTCTATCTTTCTCTTCCCATCTTTGTCTTCCCCTCCTTTCTTGATTTCTGTCTATCCTATCCAACAACAACAATAGCAATGGCAAAATAACAATAACAAGGGCAGCAACAACAACTACAAAAAAAGGGGGGGAGGAAATGGCCTCCAGGAGCAGTGAATTCATAGTATAGGCAATAGCCCCAGAGGCAAAAAAAAAAAAGTACAAAAGTAGGCAAAGACATAAAGTGGGTAGAGAAGACAAAAATATTCCAATTTAGAGAAGTGGGAATACCTATATAGCCTTCAGGATTCCTGTCTTGATAGAAATGCACTGTATCTCAGCTGTTCCAGTTCTAATATTCGGATTGTGATACTGCACTATAGTTTTATAGGATGCAACTAGTAGGATACAGGAATCTGTCAGCACTATTTACACAGGCCCTTTCTGTATTATTTCTTTTTTTTTTATTTATTTTCCTTTTTGTTCCATTTTTATTACTATTGTTGTAGTTACTGTTGTTGTTATTGATGTTGTTGTTGGATAGGACAGAGAGAAATGGAGAGAAGCGTGGAAGACAGAGGGGTAGAGAAAGACAGACACCTGCAGACGTGCTTCACTGCCTGTGAAGTGACTCCCCTGCAGGTGTGGAGCTGGGGAGTCACTTAGCGCCACCTGCGCTTAACCCACTGGCCTACCGCCGACTCCCTGTATTTCTTATAACTGCAAGTGAATGTATAATACCCTCAAAATAAAACGGTTAATTGGAGGCGAGGTGGTGGTGCACCTAGTTGAGTGCACATGTTAAAATGTGCAAGGACCAGGGTTTGAGTCCCCAGTCCCCACCTGCAGAGGGAAAGCTTTGCGAGTGGTGAAGCAATGCTGCAGGTATCTGTCTCTTTCCCTATCACCCCCTTCCCTCTTGATTTCTGATTGTCTCTATCCAATAAATAAAGATAATAAAAAGAAAATGTTGAAAAAATAAAAAGGTTAATTTAAAAAAATTATCCCCACCTCACAATGCCGAAATATTTCCATCCAACATTTTTTAAAATTTTTACCCAAATCAGAGAGTAGGGTTGGTCAACTGCAAAAACCTCATTACTGAGATCATGGAAACAGTGACTAGTGTTTGTCCTCTCCTATTCCCATCAGCTTCTCAGAAAACTCTCTGTAGATGGGATAAATGACAGAAAAATATGGGAACAGTATGTACGCTGTATTAGAGTAAGTAGAATATCTCAGCTGGTGTACTGTTAGCTACTGCAGTTACTGGCTGACGCTAGATGTAACATGGAAAGAAAATTAATGACAGTGATAGAGTATTTATTCTGTTCCTCAACTTTATTTTGCCATTTTTCTTCTATGTTTCCATAAGTATGTTACTATCAGGGATGAAAAAGATAGCTTATCAGCAAGGGCACATACCTTGCCTTGTACAGAGTCCAGGTTCCTGCCACAGTGCAAGACAAAGCTGTAGTAGCATGGTGTGTCTCCTTTCATGTTCCTCTTCCTTTCTTCCTCTCTTTCTTTCTTCCTCTTTCTTTCTTTCTTTCTTTCTTTCTTTCTTTCTTTCTTTCTTTCTTTCTTTCTTTCTTTCTTTCTTTCTTTCTTTTTGCCTCCAGGGTTATTGCTGGGGCTCAGTTCCTGCACTACGAATCCAATGCTCCTGGAGGCTATTGTTTTCCCTTTTGTTGCCCTTGTTCTTTATCGTTGTTGTAATTATTAGTATTGTTGTTGTTGTTGGATAGGACAGAGAGAAATGGAGAGAGGAGGGAAAGACAGAGGGGGAGAGAAAGATAGACACCTGCAGACCTGCTTCACTGCCTGTGAATTGACCTCCTGCAGTGTGCTTAACCTGCTGTGCTACAGCCTGCCCTCATGTTCCTCTTTCTGACACTTTCTCTGTCTCTCTCTCTCTCTTTGAGTTTCTCTTCTTTTTGATAGGATAGAGAGAAACTGAGAGGGGAGAAAATCAGAGAGAGAGAGAGAGACATAGACCTGCCACACTGCTTGTGAAGCTGGGGAGTGGGGGGTCAAACTCAGGTCCTTGTACATGGTGACATGTACACTTAACCAGACATGCAACTGCCCAACCACCTCTCTGTCTCTATTGGAATAAAGAAGTCAAAATAGTGGGATTGTTTTATGGGAATTGTTTTAATGGGAATTGTTTATGGGAAAGGTGTGGACCTGGCTCAGCAGACAAAAAGGAAACGTATTTTACTATTAGAAAGTAGCTATCGAGCCACTGGGGAGGAAAAAAAAAAAAAAAGGTAATTGGAGACAAACTGGTTTAAAGCAAAATGGAAGTGTGTGGGGGGCGTGGCAAAAAGGTTCATTAGGATAGTTCTGCTTTGCCATGTGTGCTACCCAGTTTAAGGCCTGGCCGGTCACATTGAAGGAAACTGGAAGCTTCAGTGCTGTAGTCTCTTTCATCTTCTCTGCCTCTATCTCTAGCTAAACAGGGCCGGGCAGTTTCACACTTGGCTGAGTACAGTTGTTACCATTTGCAGGCTTGGGCCTCCTGTCCCCACCTGCAGAGAGAAAGCTTTGCAAGTGGTGAAGCAGTACTACAGGTGTCTCTCTTTCTCTTTCCCCCTCTCTCTTCTTTCTCAATTTCTCTGATTCTAGCCAATAAAATAAAAATATGTACAATAAACATATAAATAAAGGAAATAAAACAATGTGTTTAATTAATTTATTTTACCAGAGTACTGCTCAGCAGTGGCTTATAGTGGTGTTGGGACTATGGAACCTCAAGCATGAGTGTCTGTTTGCATAGGCATTATGCTATCTACCCCCACCCCAAAGATCAATCTCTTGCATTGCATGTGCCAGAGTTCTTTCTTGTTTTCTCTTTTCTCTCTCATTTTTTTCTTTCTTTATCCTTCCCTCTCTCCTTCCCTCCCTTCCTACCTTCCTTCTTTTCCTCCAGGGTTTTTGCTGGGGCTTGGTGCCTGCACTACAAATCCACTGCTCCTGGTGGCCATAAAAACAAAACAAACAAGAAAAAAAGTAGCTATCCTTAAGAAAGTTGGGGTCTGGTTCCATCAGTTTATATCTAGGTGAATTAGAAGGTGGACTTCTAGAAACATAGTCATGGTAGACCAGCAGTCTCAAACCTTGATTCCCTTTGAAACTAGAAAACACATCAAAAGAGTAAACCATATCTCATTAAACTGGGACCTCTGGAGGAAACATCTTGCCTAAAGGCTACTACACATGCCAGAGTAGTGATAGGGAAGGGGAGAGGGAAATTATACCAGGACTCTGGAAAATGGATTAGACTCTGGGTTCTTAATTCCTTCCCTCTAGGAACATATCAAGATATGAGGGTGTTGAACTCTTCATAAGGGGCGGACTCTTGTGGCACAGAAGTTAGCTCTCTGGCTGCTATCTGGCTGAGGCATACACTGACAGTTTACAGGATCTGCTGACCTGAAGGGTGAGCCACAGGTGTTGGAGCAGACATAAACACACAGGTGAGGAACATGTACTACTAGTCAACCACAAAAAATCATAATAATCCTTCTAAAAATACAGAAAGGAATAACTCATAAAAGGTTGGTCCTCAGAGGTCTGGTTTTCCTCTTTTACTACCCCATGCAAAAGGTAGCCAACATGACAGCCAGTGTCACCTAAGGGCTGAACAATAGTGAAGATCTTTTCCCATTCTGTGAGGGGTCTCTTTGTTTGTGTGATAGTTTCTTTGGCAAGGTAGCCACAGTTAAATGCATAAACACAGAAACCATATGCCATTTAAAACTATGTCTGAGACTACAGGGAAAAAAAAAGTCCACAGGCAACTCCTAGAAGATATAGTACTGGAGATTTATATAGAATGTTCCATCCAAAAATAAATGAATACACATTCTTGTCAAGTGCACATGGAACACTCTCAAGGACTAACCCTATGTTAGGACGCATCAAGCACTTTATACATATACAAAGACTTAAATAATAACAGCATCTATTCAAACCATGCTAAGTATAAAGCTACTAGTCAACCAAAAATAATAATAATAAACATGTTTATAAATAACACCTGGGTCACAGCAGAAATCAAAAGAGAAACTACAAATAGTCTGGAAACCAATAAAAATGAAGAGCAATACAGGTCCACACTGACAAAGAAGAAAGACCTCAAATGATGTCACATCAAAACTGAATCTAGTAGGAAAGGAGCAGCAAAGAGATCCCAAAAGTCAGCAGAAAGAGGGAAATAATAAAAGTCAGAGCAGAAATCAATGAAATATAAACTAAAAGGATGATGATTCAAAAGATCAATGATGCCAAGAAATGGTTCTTTGTAAGGATAAAAAATTATATAAGCTAATTGCTAAGGCTCACCAACAGAAAAGTGAGAAAGCTATATTAACACAATCGGATATAAAAGGACGGAGATTCCAACTGAGAAAAAAAGGATCATAGCAGAATAATATGGGATGCTCTTTGAAAACATATAGGAAAACCTACATGATATGGACACATTCTTAGAGTCGTACCAACGGCCATACCTGACACAAGAGAAAGTAGAGAGCCTAAACATGTTGAATCAAAGCAGTAATTACAATTCTGCCTAAGAATAAAAGCCAAGGTCAGATGAATTCATTAACAAATTCTCCAAAACTTTCAAAAGAGAATTGCCGCTTATTTTACTAAAACTCTCTCAAAAAACTCAAGCTGGGAGAATATCCAAAGCACAAGACTAATACTACTTTGAAACCTAAAGAAAAAAAATCAATCCCTTTTATCATAGTAACAAAAACAATAAAATATCTAGGAATAAACCTAACAAAAGAAGTGAAAGACTTATATACTGAAAATTATGAGTCACTACTCAAAGAAATAGAAAAAAGACACAAAGAAGTGGAAAGATATTCTATGTTCATGAACTGGAAGAATTAACATTATCAAAATAAATATTCTACCCAGAGCCATATACAAATTTAATGCAATTCCCATCAATGTCCCTCCCAGTTTTTTTTTTTTAAGAAAGGATTAATTAACAAAACCATAGGGTAGGAGGGGTACAAGTCCACACAATTCCCACCACCCAATATCCATAACCCACCCCCTCCCCTGATAGCTTTCCCATTCTCCATCCCTCTGGGAGCATGGACCCAGGGTCATTGAGGGTTGCGGGTTGCAGAAGGTAGAAGGTCTGGCTTCTGTAATTGCTTCCCCACTGAACATGGGCGTTGACTGGACAGTCCATACTCCCAGTCTGCCTCTCTCTTTCCCTAGTAGGGTGGGTCTCTGGGGAAGCTGAGCTCCAGGACACATTGGTGGGGTCTTCAATCCAGGGAAGACTGGCCAGCATCCTGATGGCATCTGGAACCTGGTGACTGAAAAGAGAGTTAACATATGAAGCCAAACAAATTGTTGAGCAATCATGGACCCAAAGTTTGGAATAGTGGAGAGGAAGTGTTAGGGAGGTACTCACTGCAAACTCTAGTGTACTTCTGCTTTCAGGTATATATTTTACAGTAGTTTATAGATACGTGTGAAGATATGCTCTCTCTCACAGAAACTGGTATATATCTATTTTTTGGGATTTTGTTAGAAAGTGAACCACCGGGAGTCGGGCTGTAGTGCAGTGGGTTAAGCGCAGGTGGCGTAAAGTACAAGGACCGGCATAAGGATCCCAGTTCGAACCCCGGCTCCCCACCTGCAGGGGAGTCGCTTCACAGGTGGTGAAGCAGGTCTGCAGGTGTCTATCTTTCTCTCCTCCTCTCTGTCTTCCCCTCCTCTCTCCATTTCTCTCTGTCCTATCCAACAACGATGACAACAACAATAATAACTACAACAATAAAACAACAAGGGCAACAAAAGGGAATAAATAAAATAAAATATTTTTAAAAATTTAAAAAAAAAATAAAAAAAAAGAAGTGAACCACCTGAGATGAAATTAGAGTATACTATGAAAGGAAAGGTCTCACCCGAGTAATGAAGCTGAAGGGTTGTCATTCCACATGTGAAGTCTCTAGACACAGTCTGAAGTGAAGCATGTTGAGGTGGCAATAGTTGCGTTGATTAGGTTGTGATCGGCGGATGCAATATTATTTGATATGGATCTGGAGAGGCATATGGGAAAGTGGGCCCTATCCAAGGGTTCCAGGACTGGGGGAAGTAGGGGCTCTATAGTGGAGATGGAGGTTCCTGCTATCTTAGGGTTCAAAAAGACAATCGATAGTTAATGTTATGATCACATTATTTGTTAATTGGGTTAACTTTGAAAAGTCCTTTTGTTATGGTTTGCTGTATAGTACCCAGTATCTTGTATATAGCTGTGCTATTGGATGCTTCTAATCTACTTGGTCTAGGCTTTTGAGAGAGTCCGCATATCAAATACACAGCCTATATATTAAAAAGATTCAGTTTGTGTTTTGAAAAACTTTGAGACATACAACTGATTTTCCCCCTCTCAAATTAATTAACTAGTGATTTATATGTCTATATTTTGCTAGGAGTGTACATAAACACCATTCCCACCACCAAAAGACTGTGATCCATCCCTCCCACCCACTCCCACCCCCCACTGGCCCAGGAAGCTGCATGTCTACCCCTCACCACAGGGTTTTTACTTTGGTGCCCTACTTACAATTTGGTCAGGTCCTGCTTTTAGTTTCCCTTTCAAATCTTAGTTAACTTTTGTTGATGAGTGGGATCATCCCATACTCATCTTTATCTTTATGACTTAGCTCACTTAACATAATTCCTTCTAGCTCTGTCCAAGATGGGTCAGAGAAGGTGTGTTCATTGTTCTTAATAGCTGCATTGTATTCCATTGTGTATATATACCACAGCTTTCTCAGCCACTCATCTGTTGTTGGACACCTGGGTTGCTTCCAGGTTTTAGCTATTATGAATTGTGCTGCTATGAACATAGGAGTACACACCTCTTTTTGGTTGGGTGTTATGGCTGGGCAGGGAAGTTGTATTTTTTTTATTCAGGAACAACGATTCATAAACTAAACCAAACTAATCACCAAACAGAACTCTGCTGTCTCCTTCCCCCGCAGCGGCACCAAGTACTCTCTCTAACTCAGAGTTCTGTTTGTTGATTAGTTTGAGTTAGTTTATAAATCGTTGTTCCTGAATAAAGAAGTACAGTTTCCCTGCCCAGCCGTATGTCTCTGGTCGTCTCTCTTACCCGCCTGTGAAGCTAGCCCGGCCAGCTGGAGCCTCCAAATTTTTACAACAAATGGCGCCCAACGTGGGGCTGACCTGCAAATCTCTCAAGTAAGTGAAGACAATTTGGCTACCTATGTACTATGGCCTTTTCTTCTGCTTGTGAAGAGATCTCCAAAGGCACCTGCCCTTTCTTCACGAGATTGTTTTGCTGTTTCTGGAACATTTATCTCTGGACCACTCTGTGGTTTCCACTCGTTCGGGCGCACTCAGAACAGCCAGCGGAGTCAGGAAGAGCCAGCGGGCAAGAGGCAAGGTGCGGAGCTGCCTTTTCCACCTGGTGGAGCAGCCAGCCAGCCGGCTGTGCCCAGACAACACCACACACCGTGCCCGCAGCCCCACAGCCCTGCAGCCTGCAGGAGGCCGATGCCAGCACACAGGAGCCCGACGCCACCACACAGGAGCCCGACACCAACACGCAGGAGCCCGATGCCAAAACACAAGAGCCTGATGCCAACACGCTGGAGCCCGATGCCAACACGCTGGAGCCCAATGCCAACACGCAGGAGCCCAATGCCAACACGCAGGCCAGCCCATAAGAGCCGGCTCTCCACCATGTGGTGCAGGACACTGGACACGGGATCCCTCCACGCTGCTCGGCCACTGCAAGCAGGACAGCAGACATGGCAGGGCCATGGGGCAGGGCCGCGGCGGCCTATCATGGCCGCCACCCCTTGCTGCTCGGCCCGCGCCTTCTACAAGGCTGGCCCGCCCGCCCTCGGGCTATAAATTCTATATAGATCCCGGACCTCCCAGACCCCCCGGGCTCCCTGCTGAAACTGGGCACACTGGCCGAGATCCTCAGCTCCGGTCTGAAGGCAGACAAGCTATAATACACAGAGATTCGTGCAGAGATTGCAACCTGCAATTCCTTGAAGTGGAGCTGCGTGGGAGGCCACCTCCAGATGGTGACCCCCCCAACAACTAAGACAGTACAGATTTAAATTCGTGTTTAAAATGACATGTCTTCGTAACAAAGGTTTCTCTCTTTGTGTATTAATGATCATGTTTATGTGTGTGTTTAAAGTTTGGTAAACAGTAACTTTAAGGCTAAATTCTTACTAGGCAAAGTTAAATAAAATAGGTTTTCAACGTAATTCTCATAAAGATAAAATTAACTTACATTTAAAGTCTGAGGTAAAAATTAGTTAACAATCAATATATTTTAACTAAGTTGGTCTAAACAAGACTTGCGCACACCTAGGGTGTGTCTCCATCTTGAATGGGTATAACAAAAATTTAAATAGACTTGTTGATATATAAAACTCTCGATTACCTTCTCTATTAGAAATGGTAGATTACACAATGGCTATGCTAATTATTCTCATGCCTGAGGTTTTCTTTCCTGCACACACCTAGGGTGTGTCTCCATCTTAAATGGGTATAACAAAAGGTTAAAAAGACATTGTTGATATGTAAAAGTCTCAAATTCCTTCTCTATTAGAAATTTTAGATTGTGCTGTGGTTATGCTAATAACAAGTTTTGTTTCATAGTAAGTAAATTGCAGCCAGCTGCCTTTGGGACTCTAGGCCATTCCCCACCCCCATACAAATGCCTGTCGAGACAAGTACGCCCCCCAGAGGCAAAAAAAATTTTTTAAGCTGATAAAGTTTTGCCCACAGAGGCAAAAAATGGCCCCCTCAGGCCTTCCCTTGGCAGCACACTGATTCTTGTTACTTGCTTACATGTTTCTCCATGTTTGTGCCAGTTTCTTTTTTAAAAATGCCTATATGATATAGGTTTCTGTTCACCCCACACCCCTGATACTGTAGTCATTTAGTTAAAAAAAAAATTGTTGTATGCTCTCCCCCTGCCAAGAAAATTGGTTTAGTCCTGCTAGTTTTCGCGGGCCCACTTGTCCCTACCCCAAGGAACCCCGCCAGAGTTCCAGAGTTCTAGAGTTCGAGAGTCCTTGGCACCGCCACGGGGGAAAGAGGCAACAGAGTTCTGTTTGGTGATTAGTTTGGGTTAGTTTATAAATCGTTGTTCCTGAATAAAGAAATACAGCTTTCCTGCCCAGCCGTATGTCTCTGGTCGTCTCTGTTACCCGCCTGTGAAGCTAGCCCGGCCAGCTGGAGCCTCCGAATTTTAACAACATTTATTGTTAAAAATACCATGTTGGGGGTCGGGTGGTAATGCATGTGGCAGGAAGCACAAGGATAGGGATAAGGATCCAGGTTCTAGCCCCTGGGTCCCTACCTCGCAGGTCCCTACCTAGGGGGGTCACTTCACAAGCGCTAAGCAGGTCTGCTGGTGACTACTTGGCTCTCCCCCTCCCTGTCCTATCCAACAACAACAATGTCATCAATGGAAATAACAGTAATAAGGGCAACAACAACGACAACAAAGGGAAAAGAAAAAAAAATCCCTGTCTTTTTTTTTTTTTATTTATTATTTTTTCTCAGTCAGGAGTGAGGGACAAGGAGTGAAAAAGACCATGACAATGAAGGTGACTTTAATGTGGAGGGGACTGAATAAATCTGGGTCACCTGTATGACAATGCCACGCACTATCCAAGCCCACTGTTTTCTGGCCCCTTCATTTAGATAAGTTCTGTAGGCAAAAGTCACAGAAACTAATACCAAACTTCATATAACCATTAAATTAACTGAAGGGTGTTGGGCGGTGGTGCAGAGGGTTAAGCGT
This sequence comes from Erinaceus europaeus, assembly GCF_950295315.1. Lineage (NCBI taxonomy): Eukaryota > Metazoa > Chordata > Mammalia > Eulipotyphla > Erinaceidae > Erinaceus > Erinaceus europaeus. The sequence continues at coordinate 59,685,582 of NC_080179.1, read as the reverse complement.
ACATGGTGCAAAGCACAAGGACCAGTGCAAATATCCCAGTTCAAGGCCCTGGTTCCCCACCTGCAGGGGGGCGAGGGTTGTTTCACAAGCAAAGAAGCAGGTCTGCAGGTGTCTGTCTTTCTCTCCCCTCTCTGTCTTCCCCTCCTCTCTCCATTTGTCTCTGTCCTATCCAACAGTTACATCAATAACAACAATAATAATAACCAAAACAACGATAAAACAACTAGGGCAACAGAAAAGAAAAAATAGCTTCCCGGAGCCGTGGATTCATGATGCAGGCACCGAACCCCAGCAATAACCCTGAAGGCAAAATAATAATAATTAAAATTTAAGTTAACCAAACACAAACTTTTAAAGTGTCTATTAATAGTGATCTAATAATTTCAAGACCTTACTACATATAGATTTATAGTTATTCATAGAGAGAGGTAGAGAGTAATAGGGAAATAAAGAGGGAGAGACTGAAACCAGAGCACTGCTCAGCTCAGGCTGATGATGGGGCTACCAGCTGAGCCTGAACCTCGGCATCAGAATCTTTTGCATAACATTATGCTAGTTTGCCTGTCCATGACAGTTCTGTAAAGTTATTAAAGTAGGTTTTAATAAGCCCAATCTTAGATATGACTAGACTAAAAATTTAAAAATGATCCATCTTTTAGAAATCACTCTGCTAAAGAATGGCCAAAATGTTATTTGAGTGCTGTCCTTATGAGATCCAGTAAACTATAGTGATTTCTGTTGTGGAAATAATAAATTCTACAATTAAGAATTGGACACTGAGTGGTCAGGAAGGTGGCACAGTGGATAAAGTGTTTGACTCTCAAGCATGATTTCCCAAATTCAAGCCCAGCAGCGTATGTGCCAGAGTGTTGCTCTGGGAAAGGAGACCTATAGCCAAGAGCAGACAGATTGTCAGTGAAGGGATCATTACTAAGCATAAGCATAAGAGAAGAGGTAAAGGAAAGATTTGGCTAAATTGACCTGTCGAATTTTTTATTGATAGCATCACAAGTTAACTGACCACTTAGAACACGTATAGGGAACATTATTTTCTGCCAAGGGCCATTATATATATATATATATATAATTTGTAGGTCATATAAAATTATCAACTTAAAAAATTGTATTTCGGGAGTCGGGTGGTAGCGCAGCGCGTTAAGTACACATGGTGTGAAGCGCAAGGATGGCGCAGGATGTAGGTTCGAGCCTCTGGCTCCCCACCTGCAGAAGGAGTCACTTCACAAGCAGTGAAGCAGGTCTGTAGGTGTCTATAGGTGTCTGTAGGTGTCCCCTCTCTGTCTTCCCCTCCTCTCTCCATTTCTCTCTGTCCTATCTTAACAACATCAATAACAACAACAAGAATAATTACAACAACAATAAAAACCAAGGGCAACAAAAGGGAAAATTTAAAAAAATAAATGGAATTTAATGTTACTCTTGAAAAAGCTCACTAGACTTAACTGAATTTTGGGTGTCACCTGTGTTTGCATTGGTAGGGCCAGATCAATTGCTTATGGGACAGTTTTTTAATACTTAATAAAAATAAAGTTCTCTAGTAATAACTTATTTATTCAGTATCCTTCCTTCCTTCCTTTCTTTGCCTTTCAGGTTTATTGCTGGGTCTTAGTGCCTGCACTACAAATGTGGCCATTATTTTCGATTTTTTTTTTGGGGGGGTAAGACAGAGAAATTGAGAGGGGAGGGGAAGATAGGGAGAAACACTGACACCTCCAGACCTGTTTCATGGCTTGTGAAGTGACATCCCCCCCCCCACCCCAGCAGTTGGGGAGTCAGGGGTTCGAACCAGGATCCTTGTGTGGGTCCTTGTGCTTTGTACTATGTGTGCTTACCCCAGTGTACCACTATTTCAACCCACTACTTCTTGACTTTCCTATTTTTAATTTTCTTCTAGTTTTGATGGAAAATGAGGTCACTGATTAAAGCTTTGTTTCAGCTTCAGAAATAGCTTTTTGATAACATATACTATAGTCAAATTAAAATTACTAAGTATTCCTATGAGCAGTAGTTACTCAGAATTTAATCATTTCAGGTCTTGCTTTTAAGTTTAGACAGGAGTGAAGCAAAATTTAGTCTAGGGCTAATTATTTCACATTGCTGAGGCAAGACCCTTTAGTGGTCTCTATCCAGTCCGTACATTTAACTTACTGAGTCTGTTTAGTATTGACAGTCTTGGTTCTTTAGCCCAGGTGTTATTACCTACACTCTTCTCTTTAATCATTTTGTGTAACCTCTCTCACCAATTGGAGGTTTCTTTAAACCATGTACATGTGCTGAGTTTTCAGCTAAATACTCCAGGGAGCGCTCTGCATCTAGCTAAAGTTCTCTTTTCTGATACTGTGGTCTGTAAGATCTAAGTATACTGCCCTTCCACCGTAATTCTCATTTCTGTTCACTTGGGAAGTTCTCTAGACTCTCTTGGCTCCTTCCTTGCTGAACTCTTTCTCAGATTATATGTAAAATGTGGCCATTATGGGACTTACTTATGTACATAATTGAGGGATCTCTGTCCTTCCTGACTCGATGCCCAGGTGCATTTTTGTTGATGTCTTTATTTTGTTGGGCTGCTGGATCTTGTCCCTTTAAAAAAAAAATACAGTTATTGAGGAAATAATTGATTTACAAGATTGTTATTACAGAGGTACAGTTTCACATCTCCCCAAATTAGGTTCAGCACATATTAATTTCCATCAAATTGTCTTCTACAACTGCCTACCCCACCCCCCAACACACACCAGTACCTTTTATATCTCCTACCTTCCCTTTGAGTCCTTATATCTGTTGAAATAGATTGCAGCTGATTAAAAACTCACTCTTTATTTTCCATTGTTTTATTTCTTAGCCACCTATTATAAGTGGTTAATTTACCTATGAGTAATTTGGTGTTTATCCTTCTCCTTTTGACTTATTTTATTTAGCAAGATTCCCTCCAATTCTATTTTGTAACAAAAGAGATTTCAGAAATCTTATTCCTTTTACTTCAGGAGTAATGATTTTTAAATTTTGTCAGTGTATGGATGACTGGTTCAATTGCTAATGCTATAAGCTTCTTGCAGAAGGAAGTGAAATCTTTTGGCTGTCAGGAGTTGAAAGATGATGCACATGTTACGTGCACACAATACTATGAGCAAGGTCCTGTACAAGGATCTGGGTTTGAGACCCTGCTCTTCACCTAAAGTGGGAGTTTGTCACAAGCAATGAAACACGTCTGCAGGTGTCTTTCTCTCTCCCTTTCTATCTCCCCTACCCTCAATTTCTCTCTGTATTATCAAATAAAATGGGTGGGGGAGAAAAGAAAAGAAAAAAGGGAAAAATGATCACCTGCATCAGTGAATTAGTAGAACAGCCACTGAGGCCCAGCAATAACCCTGGATATGGAAAAAAGAAAGAAAGAAAGAAAGAAAGAAAGAAAATATCTATATTCTGTAACAGCTCTGAGTGCTTATGTGTAGTTACTATAAATCAGATTACTTATTAAAAATAAATAAACAATTGTTGGATATAGTTAATTTTACATATTTTGACTTAGTGGGTTGGAAAAAAAGTAATGAAAATACAGTTTTGTGTAAAAATGACTATTAAATATGAATATATTTAAAATAGTAAGTAAATATACTGCAAAGGCAAGGATAACCAAAGCATTTAAATCACAAAATATATTACGTTAATGTAGTCAGAGAGATATTTTTATCTGGTGATTTCTACTGATTAATGTATTGATTCTAACTAACCTATAATTAATTCATATTGAAATATAACAATCTTTAGCCATAATACTAAAGCAAAATATATATAAAATAGCATTTTCATTTATTCCAGGTGATTGTCAAGACTGGGCCAGGAACGTTCCTTAGTTTGGCTGTTTATGACAATTATATCTTCTGGTCTGACTGGGGAAGACGAGCTATTCTACGTTCCAACAAATACACGGGAGGAGATACAAAAATTCTTCGTTCTGATATTCCACACCAACCTATGGGGATCATAGCTGTTGCTAACGACACCAATAGCTGTAAGTTACAGTCGAACACAAATTCCAACACTAACTCAAAAATATGTCTTCTAGTAATACTTAGTTGGATTTTGTTAGAGTTAGAGGGCAGTGTTCAGATTTTGACTATTCATTATAATTAAATTATTGGAAAGATTTAAGAAACTTCCGAAGTTCATAATTTATTACCAGGCTAACATATCACCAACTAGAATTCTTTTCAACTCTCTCTCATTTGTCATACCTTTAAACATTAAAATCCAATTGTTCCCTTGCAAATATAAAATATTATTTCCAGATAAACAAATTTTCATCAGAGTTTAACAGTTCTTTAATCTCTGGAATACCTACAAAAACAAAGTTGACAACGTCAACATGATTTCTAGTCAAACTAGAAGTTTACTGCTATGGCATCTTGACAAATGCCTTGGAAGTTGAAATGATTTACAGTTTTTATTTTCCTCATGTTCATATTTTTGAGAAAATCTGTATGTTCAAAAGCCCTGAACTTTTCTTGTTTATGGTAACCCTTCAAGAGGTTTAGGCAGTCTATTATTTTACTATCAGCCTGTATCTAATATAGAATAAAAATTAAACATAAAATGTTACCAAGAAAGCCTTTTCATTGCAGGTGAACTTTCTCCATGTGCATTGCTAAACGGAGGTTGCCAGGACCTGTGCCTTTTAACACCTAATGGAAAAGTGAATTGTTCTTGCAGAGGAGATAGAATACTGCTAGATGACAACAGATGTGTGGGTAAGAGAGTAAAAAAAAAAAAAACAACAAAAACTCTATGACAAAATAGCCCATATGGATATTGAATCTGTTCTGGTATATTCTTGAAATTGTACTGTCCTCTAATTTATTTATTTATTCTCTTTTGTTACCCTTGCTGTTTTATCATTGTTGTGGTTATTATTGTCATTGTCATTATTGGATAGGACAGAGAGAAATGGAGAGAGGAGGGAAAGACAGAGAGGGGGAGACACCTACAGACCTGCTTCACTGCCTGTGAAGTGACTCCCCTGCAGGTGGGGAGCTGGGGGCTCGAACCGGGATCCTTATGCCAGTCCTTGTGCTTTGCGCCATGTGTGCTTAACCTGCTGCCTGACTCCCTGTCCTCTAATTTCAGAAATACAGTTGACTTGCTCCCTGTTCTAAGAACTCAGTTTACCATACTTAGGTATATTTTGACAGATAATGATAATCCCAAAGAGTGAGAGAGAGAGAGAGATTTCCCTACTTTGTGGACTGGAAGGCACAGAGCTATCTTGACAAACATTTGCTTACAATGGTAACTTGAAAACCTGTGGTTATGACTTTGAGGACTGAGTCAATAACAACATTAAGGGAGCCAGTTTACAGTCAGTAGAACAGTAGTCTTGTAGTAAAACCACTCGCAGTCCATCATGGTATATAAATGAGGAAAAGTGGCTCACACAGCTTATTTGTAATCATTTCCAAACTGTCAATTAAGAATGTAACATTTTCAGCGGGGAAGCAATTACAGAAGCCAGACCTTCCACCTTCTACAACCCACAATGACTCTGGGTCCATGCTCCCAGAGGGATAGAGAGTGGGAAAGCTATCAGGGGAGGGGGTGGGATATGGAGATTGGGTGGTGGGAATTGTGTGGAGTTGTACCCCTCCTACCCTATGGTTTTGTTAATTAATCTTTTCTTAAATAAAAAAGAAAAAAAAAAAGAATGTAACATTTCAGCCTTGCATGACGTTTATACCTACCAAAGGCTTTCCAATTTTTAATTAGTACAGTTTCAGTATACCTTACAAATAGTTAACTTTCCAAAACTGTTTCCAAAATAAATAAGGGTTCAAGTGTTCTGAATTCTTATGAAAAATGTGCCAGAAGCATAAAAAGATGAAAAAAATAGCATTAAGACAATTTGTATAAAAGAAAGTTGAGAGAGAAGCATCTTGTTTGAAAATGGTGACCTCATTTTCAAGATGTGGCAATTTTTGACATTCTTCCTCTCATTTATTTCTTCAACTTGTTTTTTATCTTGGAAAATCAACAGAGATGGAGATGTCTCCGTTATAAACATAATTATCAGAAATGAGTTTTTATTTTTGTCGTCTGGTCTTTTGATCTTTATCTACTAGGAGAATCTGTTCTTTTACTTGCTTTTTACTTTAGTAAATCACTTTGACATCATTGTCTTTACTTTGAAAACTACTTCACCTAATACAGAAACATAGCTCCATCTTCTAAGTTTGCAAATTGGTACTACCACTCAAAAGAGCACCTCAGGAAAAAAAAAAAAAGATAAGACTTTTAAGATTTTTTTTTTTTCTTATTGTGCCAAAGCAAGTCAGAGAAAAAGGCAATTGACCATCAAACTTTAAGTAAAAGATAGCTTCAATAATCCAGGCCACAAATCCCTATATCTCTTCTGTCAACAAATTCTGCCCTGAATTAGGCAATTGTTTGTACTTTGTTTTTCAGTCTGCCTCTGTGGTTTCTGCTGTAATGGTCTGCATGCAATGCCATCTGTAAGCCTGGACTGTTAGGCCTCCATTAGAAACATTTATTTTTCATTCATAGGTCACTATAGGCCAGCAGGAATGTAATGCCTTTTGTCAAAACAGCAAAGCTTAATTTGTATACAGTGGATGCCTGTCTTTGCTACAAAAATAGATTAGATACATCTGTCCCTACTAAGCCACCTGCTTCTCTCTATTGATGGGAGGGAATAAATTGTAATGAAAACTATCATTTTAAACTAGCACAGCTGAATTCATATGGAACTGTAAAGTGATACTGGATTCCTCAGAGCTGACAAACTTTACAGAAGCCTGCTGTATCAACCGCACATTCATACTGAAATCTCGTGGTCCAGCAAGGAGATTGGAAAATAAATCTTGGCTATTTTTTTGTCAAATCCATATTTGGAAAATGAGAATGTTTCTGACATATCTATATGTTCATCTGAATTTGTTCACCCAGAACAATTCATAAATGTTAATGACAGTATTAACAGAGTAAAAATCTATTTATTTACACCTATCCTGTGAAGGAGAAGAAATCTTTTATTGTCAAATTTCTTGGCAATAAGACTAAGCAATTCCATTTAACACATTACATTCTCATTGACATGTCTAATATGAACAAGCATAGCAGATATATTTAGATAGAATATCATGAAGAGTACAAGAAGATAGTTGAGCCATGCTTTGTTTGTAGAAGTAAGCAGAATGTACTCAGTACTATTTCTTCAACAGAAATCTACCTAAAGCTAGTTATACAGTGTTTTTTTTTTCATTATAAAACATTTTTATCATGAATAATTTTCATCTTTCCCTTAAAGGCAAGATGATTATGAAAAGAAAGTTTTATGACATTATTCATCAGAACAATTAGCTTTTGGTGGAGATAAAAATTAAGCAGAATATGTTTAAAACAGAGAAAATAGATTGGGAATGCTGTGCGAAGGTAGATAGTATAATGTTTCTGCAAACTGACTTTCAGGTCTGAGTCTCCAAAGTCCCAGGTTCAATCCCCTGAACCATCACAAACCAGGGCTAAGCAGTGTTCAAGTTTAAAAAGAAAAGACTAGTAATGACAATAAGCTCTCAATCAAAGGTGAATTTTGTCTAGCAAATAAAATAATTGTGTGTAGTAGCGTCGATGCCCTTCTCAATACCTATTCTTTTTGAATAATTTGAAGTTATATCTTTTGCTACTTTCTCTAAAATTACATTATAATTTTTGCTGCTGACTATATCAAGTTTAGACTACATTAAGAAAATGCCAGGCCTGGGGGACAGCATAAAGGTTATGCAAAGAACTGTGGTGCTTGTGGCTATAAAGCCCCAGGTTCAATCCCCAGCTCCACCATAAGCCAGAATTTAGTAGTGCCATGGTTTCTCTTTTGTATCTTTCTCTCTCTTATTAAAATACAATAAATAAAATATTTAAAAAGAGCAAATAAAAGTCTTTGGCTAGTATTGTTATTAATTAAATAATTAAATTAAAAAGGAACCTTCTGAACAGCAAAAGGAATCATCATCAAAACAGACACCCTACTGATTGAGAGAAAGCCTTTATATACCTCACATCAGACAAAAGGCTACTAACTAAAATATATAAAAAGCTTACAAAGCTCAACTACAAAAATCAAACTCATTAAAATATAGGTAGAGGACATGAATATAATCTCCAAAAAAGAAATCCAGGTGGTCAACACACATAAAAATGCTCAAACTCACTGCTTTATCAGTGAAATGCAAAATAAGACAAAAATGAGATACCACTTCAAATGTGTGAGAATAACATATATTTAAATGAACAGAAACAAGTGTTGTTGAGTATGTGAGGAGAAATGCTTCTTCTACACTGCAGGTTGGAGTGGTTTAATTCCTGTGGAAAATAGTCAGGAGTTTAGAAATGGACATACCGTGTAATTTAGCACTTCTTTTCCTAGGGATTTACATAAAAATATGAGGTACCTATCCAAAGAGATTGGTGCATACCTGTTTATTCATAGTAGGCCAACTTTGAAAACAACCTAAACATCCAAAGACAGATGAGGAGTTAAGAAAGTTGTAGTGTATATACACAATGGAGTACTACCCAACTGTAAGAAATTATGAAATTTTCTCTTTTGCTAGGTTTTGTATAGAATTTGAAGAAATCATGTTAAGTGCCATAAGTCAGAAGAAGGAGAGATACTGCATCCAGGAGAAGGAGAGATACTGCATCCTCACTCATAGTTTAAATTTAAGAAACAAAGGGAGGGAAAATACAGGGTGAAGCTTAAGATCACTTGTGATCTACTACAATAAAATTAAGGACTCAAAAGGGGCAAGAAGTGAGGATGTTAAGGGAATGGTGGGGGGGCAGTACCTAATGGTGGAATCCTTCAGTTGATGATGTGCTGGTACCTATCATGGAGAGACAAGAAACTAATTATGCGCCAACAACTTCCATGTGTACTATCATTTCCTTCCAATAAAGAGCTAAAAAGGAATCTGAAATGTCAGCTGCGGCGCGGAGGAAAGAGAGAGAGGAGATCCGGAGTGGAGAGGGAACGCAGTTCTTTATTCGTGCAGACACCTCAGAGTTGGGTGAGAGCACAGTGGTTTGGGCCACGTGGAGCTAGCCAAAATGGCCACCTCTCGCAGCAACCTTCCGTGTCTAATCACCCAAGTGAAAAGCGGGCAAGAGAGCAGGCAAGAGGGGCGGAAGAAGAAGGGCTTTATAGGGCAAAAACCGGGAGTGATGAGCCAGGACAGGATTGGTTGGGAAGGGCACTTCGAGACTATCTTATTAACTCTCACGGGAACTGGCACTAGCCTGAGGGGACAACATGGCGAAACAGGCGCTCCAAGAATGTCCCAGCTCTCGCAGGAACTGGCACTAGCCTGAGGGGACATCTGCACAGCACTGAAATATGATATAGAAGTCATAAAAGATTAGAGAGTGAAGGACCGGCTTAAGGATCTGAGGTTCAGATCCCCTGGCTCTGCACCTGCAGGGGGTTGCTTCACAAGCAATGAAGCAGGTCTGCACGTGTCTATCTTTTTCTCCCCTTCTTTGTCTTCACCTCCTCTCTCCATTTCTCTCTGTCCTATCCAACAACATGACATTAATAACAAATCTAATAGTAAACAAGGGCAACAAAAGGGAAAAAAAATACCTCCAGGAGCAGTAAATTCATAGTGCAGGCAGGTACTGAGCCCCAGCTATAAACCTGGGGAAAAAAAAAAAAAAGGATTGGAGAGCTATCCCAGAGACAGAGCACAGGACTAACAGGTCGGAGGCTTCCAGCTTATGCCTTGTACTGTCAAATGATAAAGTTGAGTATTTTTAATTTTTTTATATTTCTTTATTTTCCATTTTTTGCCCTTGTGTTTTTTATTGTTGTAGTTATTATTGTTGTTGTTGTTTATGTCGTTGTTAGATAGGACAGAGAGAAATGGAGAGAGGAGGGGAAGACAGAGTGGGGGAGAGAAAGATAGACACCTGCAGACCTGCTTCACCCACCGCCTGTGAAGCGACTCCCCTGTAGGTGGGGAGCCAGGGGCTCGAACCCGGCTCCTTATGCCAGTCCTTGCGCCACGTGCGCTTAACCTACTGGGTCACCACCCAACTTCCCAAAGTTGAGTATTTTTCATCCACTTTCCCTTCAATAAATGAATAAATATATTTTAGCAGTTTATTTATCTTTTCACTTTTTATTGCTACCAGGATCACTGCTGTGGCTCAGAGCTGATGCTGTGAGTCCTTCCCTCCCAGTGGACATTTTTTCATTTTTATGTTAAGTGCTATTTTACTTAATAGGATGGAGAAGGGAGAAGGCAGTAGAGAAGGAGATAGAAATGCAGACAGTTGCTTCACTCCTCATAAAGCCTTCCCCTGCAGGTAGGAAGCAGGTGTTGGAACCTGGGTCACTGCACATAGCAATGTGTGAACTCAACCACAGGCATTCCCACCTATCTTCCTTACAGGAAGTTTGAAAAGAAGTCTATTTCCTCTTTCTTTCCTCTCTTTTTCTTTTTCTTTCTTTCTTTCTTTTTTTTGGGGGGGGTGGTGGTGGTGGTGGTGGTGGTGGTACTATCAGATCTTCATGAATTATGTGATTTCAGGGCTCAGGGACATTTCTATTTTTCATTTAGACACACACACACACACACACACACACACACACACACACACACACACACACACACCCATCAAAGCACTAGACCTTCTCTAGTGTCACTTTAGCATTTCCCTTGTGGTGTAGTGGCTCAAACCTGGACCCCATGCATGGGAAGACATACATGCTACTCAGTGAACTATTTCTCAGACCCTAACAGGATAGACAGACAGATAATCCATTAAAAATAAAGTTCTATGAATAATACAAAAGTAAAACACTGGAAACTTCACATAGTATTATTGTTTAGTGAATATTCCTAACATAAGGCTTAAAAATGAAATTGATAGTAAATTATATAATCAAGCTTTTTTTTTTCCTGTACTAGTAGCGATAGATTTTAATTCCAACATAATTAGATTTCACTGTGTAATTATTCAATAGGCAGTGGAGTATAAGGAAGCGAGCAAGCAGTATAAAAACACAAACAAAAATAAGATCCTAAGACTTTATATCTGTTATTTAAGACTATGAATAAGCCCAGTTCTTTCCAATAAAAATCTTTCTAAATGGGCTGGGAAAAGAGCTTACTTTGAGAGTGCACTACTTTGCCACCTGTGTGGGTCCCAGTTTTAACCTGGCCTCTCTTACACTGAAGGATACTTAGGTACTTTGGTCTTTTTCATTCTCTCTTTCCTGTGCTCACAAATTTGGCAAGCAAAATCCAAATTTATACTTTTTAGTTTCTTGTAGAACTGCTGATCTGCTGGGGAGGAGGCATAGTGGATAGATCTTATTTATTTATTTATTCATTTATTTCCTCTAGGGTTATCACTGGCATTTGGTGCCAGCACTATGAATCCACTGCTCCTGGTGGCCATTTTTTTTTTCCATTGGATAGGACAAAGAAAAATTGAGAGAGGAGAGAAAGATAGAGGAAGGGAAAGAAAAACATCTGCAGATTTGCTTTACCACTTATTAAGCATCTCCCTGCATGTGGAGAGCAGGGGCTCAAACTCAGGTCCTTGCACGGGTCCTGAAGCAAACTACTCAGTACGCTTAACCAGGGAAACCACTGCTTATTAATTTTATTGTTGTTGTTTGTTTTTGTAAAGCTAAAACCCAAAGTTTGATGGCTTACACTGCTTTGGCCAGAGAGGTACTTTCCTCTTCTCCCAGACCCTCTCTCTGTTCCTCTTATTAAATAAAACATCTTTAAAAGAACGAGTGCTGATATTTAAAAATAAAAGTGTGGCAGTGGTTACCTATAAATCATAAGTTTTGGGGGGGACATAGTTTTTCTAGATTGTCACTGTCCTCTACGGAAGAAGGGCAAACGCTAGAAGAAGAAGAACTGTCCTCTACCCCATCATCAGATTCTTTGTCATCAAAGAATAAATGTTGCCTATATGTGGCAGGACAATTTTTTTTTTTTTTTGCTTCTTGGTATTTTACACCATGGAACAAGAGTGGTGAGAATAATTTTAAAATTCCAGTACTGAATTAAGCCTCTATAGGAGTTTTCTTCCAAAGGGGAGGAAGATCAGTTATCATTAGGTAAAAGTAGAAGCCATTTATTTTGGTGAAATATTATAAATGTTTGCTATTTCATAAAAATTGACTATTTTGTCTTTCAGCTAAAAATTCTTCCTGCAACGTGTATTCAGAATTTGAGTGTGGAAATGGTGAGTGTATAGACTACCAGCTTACCTGTGATACTGTTCCTCACTGTAAGGACAAATCAGATGAAAAACTGCTCTACTGTGGTAAGTGTCCAATAAGTGATTTTTGCACTTCAAAGTTAAGTTTGTAATTATTTTCTATTATGTGGTTTGATTATTCAGTTTGGTTTGACTCATGACTGAATTTCCTAATGTTCCTTAATAAGGTGTATATCCAACACAATTGATTTGACTTTGCTTTCATTCATATGGGGCAGAGTGATTATTTATTCAATAACTATGATATTTTTCTTCAGGATTTTTCTCAAATTAATTGAAAATTAGAACACAGCAAGAGCCTGCCTTTTGAGCTGCCACTTTGTCCATCCTTAGAAATCCATTTTATGCATACATCCCTAAAAAAAAAACTTAATTGAGAAATCTCAATTATTGATGGATATTGTATAACAAAGATCCATATCAGCAAGAGTTGATAGCAAAGTCTTGTTCATTTTATTTTTGTCTATAGTATTGCCATAAGTTAGTGCCTTAGGTACAGTAACTGGCTGTTTTAGCAATTGTCCCCAACACAAATGAAATTCTACTATGTTTCTGTTGGCGGAATGAACGCTAGCCAATCTGTACTTCCCCCTTGTTAGTACAGATTGATATTTTGACCCTCATCTGCAACAAATGTTTACTTTTATTTCAACATATTTTTCCTGGTAATATGTCTCTGTGTAATCATGAATATTCACTGTATAATTGTTTCAGATTATTTTTAAATATGTCTAAACTATTTTTATCTTGAAAATCAATAATAGAGTCTTTATTTACTTATTTATTTGCAGTGAAAATTTCTGGAACTTGTGATGGGAATTACTATACTATCTTCTTGTTCCATTCTTGGGGCGATAACTACATCTAAATAATTTTAAAAAGTTAAAAAAGGGGAAGGCAGAGTTCTATAGGCAGAATTTTTATAGACTGTATACACTATTAGTTAAAATAACAGTCAGATGTAGTCTGTTCATAATTTGTATTTCAAATGCTGGAACTAGTCTCAAACGGTAAACTTATCTGAATGATTATATATATCCTGTGCACTCTGCAAATATTAAGACATATAAAAACACAACGATTAGTTTATAGATTCATATTTTCTTTCTTTTTTTTTAAATATTTATTTATTCATTTTCCCTTTGTTTTTGCCCTTGTTTTATTGTTGTAGTTATTATTGTTGTTGTTATTGATGTCTTCGTTGTAGGATAGGACAGAGAGAAATGGAGAGAGGAGGGAGAGATAGAAAGGGAAGAGAAAGATAGACACCTGCAGACCTGCTTCACCGCTTATGAAACGACTCCCCTGCAGGTGGGGAGCCGGGGGCTTGAACCAGGATCCTCTCACAGGTCATTGTGCTTTGCGCCACCTGCGCTTAACTGCTGTGCTACCGCCCGACTCCCCAGATTCATATTTTCTATGAATTGACTTGAGAAGTCATTTTATGTAATTTTTTATGTTATTTTTAATCTTCTTAGATAACATATGTGAACAAGAACTGACAAATGGGTCAGCTGGTAGGACATGGGGTTCAATCCCTCCTAGAACCACCTAGCTAGATCAGAATGTTACTCTGGTCTTTGCTTCACAAATTAAAAACAAACAACAACAACAAAACACTTGAAACAAAAAAGTGACATCCATGTTTATCCCCATGTTCACACAAAACAAACAACACAAAACAAAGAAGCACTGACTGCATTCAGCCTGAGAGTTTCAATTTGCTAACCTGAGATATAGATACCAGACTCTGGAAGCATACCTCAAGTTAAATCTTTGTTTTCAAACCTCTAGTGTCTTTTTTTTTTTTTTTTTTTTTTTTGCGCAAAATAGCTTCTCTGTACTTTAGTATACAGCCACAAATAAATTTTGCTTGAATGGCAATTGTGAGAATTAATCAAACATGTGTATACTTAACAGTTGCTCATTTTAGCCTGCTCAAAATTAGTGTTTAGTAAATGGCAACTATTATTACCATAGTGATAGCTTCTGCCTTAGTGAGGGGTGGGGTAGGGCTGTGGTGGGGTAGAGGTTCCGATCTTTATTAAGTAAAGAAGTAAAAAAGCAGGAGCTGGGCTGTAGCACAACAGGTTAAACGTAGGTGGCGCAAAGTGCAGGGACCAATGTAAGGATCCTGGTTCGAGCCTTGGCTCCCCACATGCAGGGAAGTCACTTCACAAGCAGTAAAGTGGGTTTGCAGGTATCTATCTTTCTTTCCCCCTGTCGTCCCCCTCCTCTCTTCATTTCTCTCTGTCCTATCCAACAATGATGACTACAACAATAAAACAAAGAGGGCAATAAAAGGGAATAAATAAATAAATAAAAATTAAAAAAAGAAGTAAAAAAACAGTTCATTTATTAGGTAAAAAGCAGCTCATTTTTTAAAAGCAAATTTTGGTAGGTCACTTTTAACAGAACTGATTCAGGATGGCCTATTTTGCTTCTCTTTTACTTGAAAAAGTATTCTTGCAGGATACAAAGCAGATAGGCATTGGAATGTTTATACTTTTAAGATACAGATTTCTGCAGAATTAAATATGTGAGATGTTTATTTTTATGCTACCTTACAAAAGTGCCAGGAGTATCTATATAATTTCAAAAGGTCTTTAATCTAAATCACTAAAGTTAAAATATCTAGAAAAAAAGTCTCTTAAACCTGAGCTCCTAACTTTGATCCCAAGCACCACATATGGACAGAGAGGTGCTCTGGTCTCTTCCCAGCCTCTTGCTGTCTCTTTCTCATTAATATTTAAAAGCTAAGAAAAGTTAAAAGCCAACACACAAAAAAATACATCTTTACTTAATGAACCACTTAATAAAACATTAATTTTCTGCTTCTGAGCCTTGGTACTATGTACCAAGGATTTGCTATATATTTATAATTCAGTTATTATGAGTACACTTTGATTTTATTTTTATGAAAATATTTCTACAACACCTATAATTATTTGTTCCTCCTTTTTTTATTTATTTATAAGAAAACAGAAACTGTCGAAAAGGTTTCAAGCCCTGCTATAATCGCCGTTGTATTCCTCATGACAAGTTATGTGATGGTGAAAATGACTGTGGAGACAATTCTGATGAATTAGACTGTAAAGGTAAACATAATGAATCACCCTAGGAGTGCTATGATGCTTAGTGTTTCCTGAACTTTTAAAATATATGTTCCTGAAAGTGTAGTATGTTTTCTTCCTTTTAGTATGTAATATCAAAATATATCGATAGAACGAGTTTTTTTTAAAAAAATGCAATCAAAGACAGGGTGAGTTTTAGAATTAAATGTCTACCTATATTCTTCATTTCTGATTTCTATTCTGATATTCCTAAAAGACTTGTTATTTTTCAATTCTCTAGTTCTACATCCTGTTTACAGAGCACTCCTACCAGAATGTATAATATTGAATCGACTGTTTAAAAACTATTTCTTGCCATCCCTTAACTCTCAGTTTTATACACAATCTCATAATTGTACTATCTACTAAACAGGAAATATAGATACATTTCTTGATTTTTGCTTCCACTATAATTTATCCCTTAGATGTTCAGTCATGAATGAATTTTTTGAAATATTTTTGTTTCACTCTGCTCTGAGCTTGGCTAAATGATATAGCCTGTGTGTCTGTATAAAATTTTAATTAAAAATATAAAATATCAACATCTATTATTCTCACTATCTCCTCTTGCTTCCACCCCCCAAGACCCTTGCCCTCAACTGATTTCTTTTTTTTTTTTTTTAGATCTTATTTATTTATTAATGAGAAAGATAGGAGGAGAAAGAAAGAGCCAGACATCTCTCTGGTACATGTGCTGTCAGGGATTGAACTTGGGACCTCACGCTTGAGAGTCCAACACTTTACCCACTGCACCACCTCCTGGACCACCAACTCTGATTTATAACTTCTGTGATTAAAACCCACTAGTTTATTTTTATTTTGTTTCTTAAATTCACCCATTTTGTTTCATTATATTCTGCATATGTGCATATGGGTGCTAACATCCAATATTTCTTTTTCTGACTTTTTGCTTCATGTAATTACTTTGTAAACCCCTCCCATCTTGTTAAGAAATGGCACAATTTCATTATTTTTTTTCATAACTTAACAGTAATCAATGATGTATATAGATCTCTTATATTCCTGCATTTTCATTAATTTTAATTTGATAGTGCAGAGAGAAATTGAGTGGAAAGGGGAGATAAAGAGGGAGAGAGATAGACACCAGCAGCTCTGCTCCACTGTTTGTGAAGCTTGTGTGTGTGTGTGTATGTATGCATATACGTATATATTTTTCTAATTGGTGACCTTGTCTGCTTCCAATAGATGTACATGTGTTTAGTCATGCTATAACAACATTTTCCAAGGGTGACTATTGACACATATTAGCAAGTTAATTGTGTGGCTTTTGAGTAAGGTACTTACTCAGGATTCTCAAGCTCAATGATGTGGGGCACTTTGTGAGGCAGGGAGACTGATAGGAGGAGGCACACCTTTGGGGTTCTACTATCCCTCCTTGCTCAACCTCTCGGTAGAGAGAGAGAGGCTAACAGGATTGACACACCTCCTCAGGCTCAAGCCCTTCCAAGCTCAACCATATCCTCAGTTTCCCAACATCTCCCTCTTACTTAGTGGCCATATATAAATGGGTCAGTGTCTGTAAAAGGCTCCATCTCTGTCAGGGGAGTAGCAGTATAGGGGTGAATAGAAACCTGTTGGGAAGAAACCTGAATGATAGCATGTAAGCCTCTTCAAAAAGAACTAGCACAAGACAGGGAGGGATAAGTAAATCATGTAGGGTGGAGAGATCTGTATCTAATTCTCCCCATATTAACACGTCATCCATACAATGAAAAACCTTAAGGCCCTTATGAATATATGGGAAAAGAGCATATTTAACAGCCTCTTGAAAAATAGTAGGACTATTGGCCATACCCTGGGGCAGTACTACCCATTCAAATCTATCAGGAGGGCTGGTGTTATTAATAGAAGGAACAGAGAAGGCAAAATGTTTACAATCTTGTGGGTGCAAGGGAACAGAGCAAAAACAATGCTGTATATCAATAGCTATGACTGGAATTCCTGTGGGAATTGCAGAAGCAAGAGGCAAACCTATATTTTCTAATCTAAATGAAGTGAAATTGTTCACTTAGCACAATCAAAATTCAATATGTATAATATACATAAAGACAAATAATAAATGTATACAAAAAAGTTTTTTTTTTTTTCACATGAGACCATGGTGGAATTATCTGTATATTTCTGGAAGCACTATTATAGATTTGCTTAGTTTAGATGTTTATGGTCATTCATATTACTATTTTATCTCACAACACGTTGAATCTATTTACACAGTGGAAATAGATATTACAAATAAGTAGTTTAATTTATCTTCCTTCTCCTTTGAAATAAAAGCAAAATCCTCAATCTTGTAAATCTTTTATTTACCCCATCTTTATAGCTATTCTGTTAATGACTGAAAGTTTTATAAGTAGGCTAGCTGGGGGATATGAGAGTTACTCACAAAATTTGTTATTCTGTATTCCTCTTCTGGTTGTTTGAGTTGCTGGATGAGTAAGTTCTGTGAGAATGCATGAGTCTCTCCTTTTTAGGTAAATATAAATACTCTCCCTGGAAGTACAGGAATCTTCTTGGACCACCTGAATACCTTTAGGCGGGCTGGAAGTCTAAGTAGTCTGAGGTTACCTTAAGGAGAAAAATCTGTTGCTAGTCCTCCTCCTCCCCAATTTCACAGGAACACTTTGAAGATTCTGCAAACAACAAGCTAAAGGAAACAGCTCATGCAGGCTGGAGAAGAAATAGTCATTTCTTGTGAGTTTGAATACCCATAGAGTCTAACCAGTAAATTAAATAAAAGATGGGGTTTGAAAATAAGCAGAAGAGATATGACAGCAAATTTAATGCCTTTCCCCCCCCCTAGTCAGTTTCCCTGAGCTACAAGGCTCTGAAGATTGTCTTAAGTTATTTATAAGAGAAGTTCTAAGGACCATAAGATGACCAATTGATTTTATATCTTTCCTATCTAATTAAATATTTCAACTGACATGAAGATAAGAAAGTGGATGAAGAGGGGAAAATTAAGAAAGTATATGAAGGAAAGAATGGATTTATTTTCCCTCTTGCCATTACTTTTGATCCACAATCCTTGTCAGATCTTCCTTTGTAGTAACTCATTGCTATTCCTGGTGTGCCTGTGGTATGTTTTCACTCACATTTTGTGAGCTTACTTTTTTCTTTTGGGCTATCTGGAGGGAAAAGTTTAGTATTTCTTACTTGGCTTATCTTTATTTGGACTACATTATTTTCTCTCTGGATCTCAGGACTTTTAGCCCGAGGAAAAACTGTCAGAAAGCTTTCATATTCACTTGACAAATTAGAGATTCCAGCTTCTCTCTTCCTGAAAAATCACCCTAAGGTGAAACAAATTTCAATACCTGACTGACCAAAATAAAGGAAGGAAGGGATATAAAGAGTACAGAGAGGAGAAAGTTTTAGCACAAGAGACATTTGTTTACTTATTTAAAGAACTTTCTGCTACCCCCATGAATTTCTACCATCAAAGACTCTTCTTCCTTGCCTACAGATGCTGAAGATGTCAGTTCCCACAATCACCATGTTCCTGTTGTATACAAAATTCTAAATCTACTTAATATATCCAAATTCAGGTGCCATTTACCATATTTGACCCTCTGGTGCGTCCTAAACTCTATGCCATGTTACGGAATATATGTAGATGAGAAGCTGGGAGGGTTACTTTTAATCTTTATTTAAAAAATATTATTTATTATTGACAGAGAGAAACTGAGAGGGGAAAAGGGAGAGAGGAAGAGCAAAGGAGAGAGGGAGAGAGAAAGACACCTGCAGCACTGTTTCACCATTTGTGAAGTTTTCCCCTCGAGGTGGGGTCTGGGGGCTTGAGCCTGAGTCCTTTGCACACTGTGATGTGTGTACTCTACCAGGTGAACCACCACCCACCCATCTCTTCTTTCCTTCTTTAAAAAAAAATTTTTATGATCTTTATTTATTTATTGGATAGAGACAGTCAGAAATAGAGAGGGATGGGAGAGACAGAGAGAGAGTGAGAGACAGACACCTACAGCACTGCTTCACCATTTGTGAAGCTTTGCCCCTGCAGGCGGGGACTGGGGGCTAGAACCTGGGTCCTTATACATTGTAACACGTATGCTCAACCAAGCATGCCATCACCCAGCCCCCTCTTCTTCTTCTTGCTCTGAAGGTTCCTTCAAAGCTGTGGGGCCCTGCTGGAACCTAGGCTGTGCAGTACTCGAATCAGCTATTTCACTGTCCCTGCTAGGAGGGTTTCAGTATTGTAGGTACTCAGCACCCACTGGTTTTCTGCAGGCTTAGTCCCCCCGAGTGACAGTGCAAACACTCTGATGGTAGGAAACAAAGTGGTAGGGGTTGTGCCAGCAAGGGAACAGGGGCAGGCAGTGGGCCTTGCTCACTAGCTGTCCTTTGGGTAGTCCACAGAGTACTTGCTGACTATATTAATGTGATTACTATGTAAGGCAATTAGGAGTGGGTTGGTTAGAACCAGGTCTATTTATCAAGAACTATCCATCTTGAAAAATGTCTCAGAGTACCCAGCTAAACTGAAGCTAATTCCTAGAATCTGCTCCTAGGATCGATCTGTTAGTGTGGAGACTGAACTCTTATGGTGCCTTGCCAAACCTGGTCACAGAAATTGCTGAGGCCAAGGCCATCAGGAAGATTGTTGTCTTAACACTCACCCCAATTTATAGCATTTTAGTAGTTGTAGCAGTTTATCGACTTCCCTTGTAGTAATGTAAGTATAAGATTGGGCTGCCAAGTGTTTGGTAGACCTCTCCCACTCCCATTTCTCAGCTTCTACTTCTTACCTAGAAAATGTCTTCATTGCTTGGATGCTGTTTTGTCTTCTGTGGAAATTCATTCCTCTGGGCTTTAGGTCTGATTCCTCATAGATTAGCTCACTTATTTGTGTAGCTTTGCTGTTGCTGTGGGAGGAGATAAACACAAATTGTCCTTAGCCTTTTTGTCCTTACCCTCCCCCTCTTCCCACCCCCCCCCCCACCTTTTTATTAGCACTGTAAAGGTCAATGGGTCACATGGAGTGACCTATGCTTCCCTCCCTGAGCTCAAGCAGATACATCAAACATCATTGTAGACAAGTGTGGAGTCAGGGTCACTCAGACCTTCAATAGAAGACTCAAGAGTCACTACACACACACACACACACACACACACACACACACACACACACACAGTACATAAACAATAATGATAAACACCTTCTCTTTTTAAGTAATAAAAAAAGCCTAGTTCTTGAGTAACAGAGCATGAAGGAGGTGGAACAGCTGACTCTCAAGTGAGGTAGAGTGCTGGGAGTGGGCCTGGTTTTTACAGTATCAAGTAAATACTTCAGTTTTACCCTGTGGAACACATCTAAGATTTTCCTACCCTACTAGTTTCTTGAGCACGTCACCTAACAACCTTTCACTCCTCTATCCTTAGTGTTAGACTACAGACTTTCCCTTAGTATGGCTTCTATTTGAGTAAAGAAATGGTGATACCAAATGCCATCCTCCCCACCATATTGCTGAAATTCAGTTAAGGTGTGTGTGTGTGTGTGTGTGTGTGTGTGTGTGTGTGTGTGTGTGTGTGTATGAAGAGAGAGAGATAGCATTAGACAGAGATAGAAAGGGAGAGACAGGAAGAAGACACACAAGCAGCTTCATACCAACTATACAGCTTGGCCCCTCCCTGCATGTAGGGAACCCAGGATCTCCAGCATGACAATCCAGACACTCCATCAGGTGAGTGGGCCCTAAAATCCAGAATTTTGAAAAGCGTAATGAAAGTAGACCTGAGTCAAGTTAAGAGAAGCACATGGCCTCCCTACCTCCATAGATAGCCGTCATTCTACTTTGCTAAATATTTACATTTAACCAGTTAGCAAAAACATTGAACCCTTCAGGGCCTTGCAGTGGTACATCTCTTAACCATGTACAGGAACCTGGTTCTGAGTTCCTGCTCCCCACTTGCACAGGGAAAGCTTCACAATCAATATTGCAGGTCTCTCTTTGTCTTACTGATTCTATCTCTCCCAAACCCTTCTCATTTCTCATTGTGCTGCCTAATAAAAAAAAAAAGAAAGAAAGAAAAAGAAAGGAAGGAAGGAAGAAAAAGAAAATGGAAAATGGAAGGGAAGGAAGAAAGAAACGTCTCCTGGAGTGGTGGATTCATCCAGCAATAACCCAAACTGCAATTAAATAATAATAAGCATAAACCAACAAAACCCAACTAGCACAAATAACACTATAATTTTAACAGTTCATCCTCTGGACACAGTAAATGCTGAATAAACTTCACACTGACTAAAGCAGAGAAAGTGCACAGAAGTGTTTCTGACCAGTGAGGCATGGGCTGGGAGCGAGAGGTCCACGGCCTGGAGCAGCTACATGGGCTCCTCTTCCAGGTGGAGAGAATGAGGACCAACTTTGTCCATGCAGCCCATGGGAGAGGCATTAGCACGTTGTTCTCCTGCAGAGAGGTTTCTTTGTTTTTAAAATTATCTTTATTTATTTGATAGAGTCAGAAATTGAGAGGGAAGAGGGTGTTAGAAACAGAGAGACACCTGCAGCACTGCTTGGCCACTGGCGAGGTTTTCCCCCTGCAGGTTGGGGCCGGAGGTCGAACTTAAGTCCTTGTGCATTGTAACCAACACTCAGCAAGGTGCACCACTACCCAGGTTCCATATACAGAGGTTCTCTGTGGAAGCTGTGGAGGGTGATAGATATAGTGTAATTGGTTTTAACTGTCCCCACTGAAATCATCAGGGATCCTGTGACTTTTAAGTGTTAAGAGGATTTCAAGTATGTCATGTTGCAGACTTGTCTTGGAAATATCACTGCTTGGAATGTTGTTTCATAGAGAAATGAATCATGTTTTCTAAATAAAGAGATTTTAAAGACATTTTTTTAGAACATGGGCTCTTACTAGGGGACTGCTGATCAAATAGAAAAATCAAACAAAATGTAAATGTCACCGTTATTAACTACACTGTAAGTTCCTTTTACCGTATCCATTGAAAATATTGAATTTGAAATGCTACAGAGAGGAATATAAAATGAATTTTGCTTTGGGGCCATAAAGGACAGATATCTGGTTTGTATGTGTTTGGAACAGTGTATCTCTGCTCATAATGGCATGGTCGGTTTCATATGATAAGATGGTGTTTCTAATGAGATTGCAAATTGTAAATAAAACCTTTATTCTAATTATCAGTTAAACACAAATAAGGACACAGTTGTAATACAGATAGAATATAATAAGAGTAGTCCAATATGAAACACAAATGACATATGCACCCTTGAGTAAAATTCACATATTTTAAGATAGCACTTAGCCCATTTACAGTTAATATAACATCTATTTATAATTAAATAGACAGTTTAAATATCAATACTGGTGAAAGTGGCATAATGATAAGCCCTTCAGGTTATGCATTAACATAATCAATTTGTGGAATTTTGAATTTGAAATAAAAATCTCACCTAAGTAAATGTAATGTACATTGCATGCCATGCACCTGTTCACAGCATATTGCTGGGAACCAAGATATTGTAATGAATGTGTAAGCTCTGTAGAAAGGAATATATAACTAAGAATAAGCTATTCTGTACAAAGTGTGTCTAGTGATAGTAGCATATTACAACTGATTTTCATTCAGAAGAGCAGGAAGTTGAAAAGTCATACTTTGCAACAATAGAGACAAGTCATATTGCATTAATCTTTGATGGTGAATCTTCTGTATTTCAGAATTCATATGTTAGTGAAATGGCCATGTAAAGAAATATTGCATGATAGAGATAACTGTATATTCTTTTTTTTTTTTTGCCTCCAGGGTTATTGTTGGGGCTCAGCTCCTGCACTGTGAATCCACTGATCCTGGAGGCTATCCCCCCTTTTTCTTGTTGGCCTTATTATCATTGTTGTTATTATTATTGTTGTTATTGCTGTCGTTGTTGTTGAATAGGACAGAGAGAAATCGAAATAGGAAGGGAAGACAGAGAGGGAAAGAAAGATGGATACCTACAGACTTGCTTCACCACTTGAGAAGCGGCTCCCCTGCAGGTGAGGAGCCAGGGGCTTGAACTGGGATCTTTATGCAGGTCCTCGCACTTCTTATCATGTGCGCTTAACCTGTTGTGCTACTGCCCGGCCCCTGATAACTGTATATTCTTATTGTGATGTTCCCTCTTAGTGTCACAAAGCTAATGCCCAGTGGTTTCTCCCTCTCAGTGTCTGGGTCTTTTCCTTTTATCATTATAGGTGTTATTCAAGATAGTCTACTTAGCAACCAGATTTGGATCTCTCTGTTATGACCTTGCTTAATGTCATAACTATGTCCTTTTGAAGTTGGAAATAAAAAATAATTTTTAACAATCAATGTGTGTGTGTGTGTGTGTGTGTGTGTGTGTGTGAGTGTGTGTGTGTGTATACTCAGTTCTGGCTTAGTATTATCGTGGCAAGCAAGAAATGGTTTCTTACAGTGTAATGGTGAGTAGAGCTACATAAGCAGACAGTTGTAATGGAGAAGTAGATATACCCCAGCAGAGGAGAGACTTGTGAGACTGGGAAAGGCATATGAAATATCAAAGTCAAGTGTAGGGTTAGGGACCATGGGCCACATTTCACTTCCCAGAGTTAATAAAGCTTAACCAAATAAAATTACTGATGCTAAAATAAATTAATTAAAATGCTGAAAATGTTAAAGTGCAGTGTCATTTTCCATCTTATCCATCCATTTAATTATTTACCTGCTTTCCTAGATTCAACCTGTACCACTGTTGAATTCCACTGCACAGATGGGACTTGCATTCCAAGATCAGCACGGTGCAACCAGATCATAGATTGTGCAGATGCTTCAGATGAAAAGAACTGCAGTAAGATATTACACTACCTTTTGTTTATTCATGCCTGGTTACCATCAGCATTCCATTGGACACTATCCAAGTTTTTCCTACACCTCATCCAGATTGATATATAATTAACCCCTGTTGTGTAAGATAATTGCATATTTACTTCTTCATATGAAGTTACTTTTTCTTGTTTCAATGACCTACATAGAAGCCTCATAATCTTTGCAGATGAGGTGTTTTTCATTTTTCTGTTTACTGCCTTCTAGATAATACAGACTGTACGCATTTCTATAAACTTGGAGTGAAAACCACAGGGTTCATAAAATGTAATTCTACCTCACTCTGTGTTCTGCCAACCTGGATATGTGATGGGTCTAACGACTGTGGAGACTATTCTGATGAATTAAAATGCCCAGGTAATTCTGAAAAGAAAACTAGTCCTTCTTTTAAAGATTTAAAAGCCACTTTTTATAAAACAATCTTATTTACTTTTTGTTCTTTATAATTCAGTGGTTAAGATTAAACTTTAAATGTGCATATCCAAAGCAGTCATGCTGTTCTAAACATTCATTAATTGGTATTTATTTTTGTATCAAACCATTTTAAAAATTTTTGATTAATGGTGGATTACAAGATTGTAAGATTCTAACAAGTAGCTCCACGCCACATTTACCACCAGAGATGTGGCCACTCCCTCCTAATGATAACCTCCTTAGTTCTTATAAAGTCTTTGAGGCAGTTTGCTCACCTTTCTCTCTCTTTTTTTTTTCTTGTAAATTCATTTATTCCAATTCCTCCCCCCTCTCTCTCTTTTTCTCTCTTCCTCTTCTCTCTCTCTCTCTCTCTTTCTTTCTCTCTCTTTTACCTCCAGGTTTATTGCTGGGGCTTGGTGCCTGCACTATGAATCAACTGCTCCTGGAGGCCATTCCCCCCCCCCCCTTTTTGTTGCCCTTGTTTATCATTGTTATTATTATTATTGTCATTGCTGTAATTGTTGTTGGATAGGACAGAGAGAAATTGAGAGAGGAGGGGAAGACAGAGAAGGGTAGAGAAAGATAGACACCTGCAGACCTGCTTCACTGCTTGTGAAGCGACCTCCCCTGCAGGTGGGGAGCAGGGGGCTCGAACTGGTATGCCTGTCCTTGTGCTTTGTTTGTGCCATGTGTGCTTAACCCGCTGCACTACTGCCCGACCCCTCCAATTCTCTATATTCCTCAGAGGAGTGAAACTATCTGGTAGTTGCTTTTTACCTCTTTACTTATTTCATAAGCATAATTATCTCAAGTTTTATCCATCTTGTCCGAAAGGGTACAATATTATCTTTCTTTATTGAAGAATAGTTAGTATTCAGTGGAGTATATATTCCATAAGTTCTTTATCCAGTCATCTGTTGATGGGCACTTAGGCTTCTTCTATTCCTTGTGAATGAAACAGCTGTAAACATTGGGATGCACATGTCCCTTCAAATTAGTTTTCATAGGTCTTTTGGATCACTGCCCAAGTGTGGTGTTGCTAGGCTTGAACCGGGATCCTTATGTTGGTCCTTGCACTTCGCACTTACTTAAAAAATGTAAACTTAGGTTTACATTTTTTTAATGGAATAGTTCACCTATGTTTTCTTTTTCTTTTCTTTTTTTTTTTTTTTTGTTTACCTCCTTCAGTTAAAGACTATTACAATTTCATTGTCTGCCTATATTGCAGAATTAAAATGCTGATTTAGATTATTTGACACTATGTTCTATATTTTCTCACAGTTCAAACCAAACACAAATGTGAAGACAATTATTTTGGTTGTCCTAGTGGAAGATGCATTTTGAATACCTGGGTATGTGATGGTCAGAAAGATTGTGAGGATGGACTTGATGAATTCCACTGTGGTGAGACATATGTTGCTTTCGTTTTATAAGCCATATTATCATTTTTAGAGTGATTTTCTCTTTCACAGAAACTTTATATATTGCTAACTGGTTTTAATGTTGACTTTTATTTTTATTGAATACCACAATATTGTAAAAAGAACATAATTTACAATCAAAGATAACAGCGTTCTGCTCCAGCTCATTATGTTTATACTATAAACCTGTGTGACCTAAACCTAGTGTATCTAGCTAACACAAGTCATTATACTCCTACATGTTGTTGACTATATTATGATTAGTAATATTCCTTTTAACTAAGTATATTATGTTAGTATACTAAAGCTTGAAATTCTTAAAATGCTCATCTTTCATCATCTACTTTTTAATTTCTACATGTAAAAAATTTACTTGGCAAGACAAACAAGTCTTTCTTAATGTATTTCACAGAAATTAAGGCTTGGTAATTTCTTTTTTTTAATTTTATTTATTTATTCCCTTTTGTTGCCCTTGTTTTATTGTTGCAGTTATTATTGTTATTGATGTCATTTTTGGATAGGACAGAGAGAAATCAAGAAAAGAGGGGAAGACAGAGAGAGGGAGAGGAAGATAGACACCTGCAAACCTGCTTCACCACTTGTGAAGCGACTTCTTGCGGTGGGGAGCCAGGGGCTGGAACCTGGATCCTTATGCTGGTCCTTGCGCTTTGTGCCACATGCGTTTAACCCATTGCACTACTGCCCGACTTCCCAAGGCCTGGTAATTTCTAAGCCAAATCAATTTCCAGTGGTATGTTCACTATTTTCACTCAATACAGATAATACACATTGTGGTAAGTTAAAATAAATATTAGAATGATAATGAAACATTGATCTTTATTGAAAGTTAACGCCATCATGAAATAGAAAGGTGCGTTTTGTTTGATTAAAGTGTATTTCGTAATTTTGGAGCAGTGGATAAAGTATTAAACTCATGTGCCAGAGTGACAGTCTGGTTCTCTCTTCCCCTCTCCCAGAAATAAAGAAATAATTTAAATGCTATGTGTCTTTAAACAAACACTAGATTCTGAATAAGATTAACAGAAAAGTTTATAGTTTATGTAGATTCCTGGACAAGATACCATTATATGGTTATATATTCTGTTAATATTTTTTCCAGGTTTTGGCTTACCAAACTTATATTCTTACAAGTCATCAAAGTAAACAGTTCAAGTAAAGATGAAAATGTTTACTACTTTATACAATTAAAATAAAAATTGATGCTGTATGTTTCAAAAATTAAATTTAAACATGTAGGCTGAGGAGTAGTTTAGTTTGGGGTGTTATAAATTTGTTGAATTAAAGAGCTGACCGAAAGTGAAGGAAAGTAACCATAAATCTCACTTCAGAAGTGAAAGCACAATTTGATTAATATCATATCATCGTATCAATTAATTTATATCTCATTAGCCAGACTTAAGTGTTGCCAAAGGAGAGAAACAAAACAAGCAAATGAAAAAAAAAAAATCACAAAGGGGACCAAAAGATGGCTCACCTTGTAGAATGCAAATTTTACCAGGCCTCAGAGCACCTGAGTTTGTTCCCCATCACCACTTGTAAACACCACACAAAGGTTAAACTTCACCAGCAGGGAAGCAGTGCTATGGTATTTTTTTCTCCTATTCTTCTCTCAATTTTATATTCAATCTGATGGTACTCCCATGTTCTTTTCCAGGGCTCAAATTCAGTTCCTTCTGTTTAGGAAAGCACACATTAGGTGAGAAATTTCCTAGTATCTGAAACATTTATTTTATATCCCAGGTGTTTTTAAAATGGCAGATTATAATTACATAGTGAGGACTGATCTATATAATGACGAACTCAAAGTTGAGTCCTCTGAGAAGTGAAGCACAATACTGTTTAATCAGAGGGACTAAATAGGCTATTGTCAACATTTTAGAGTTGTCATGTAGAAACAAAATATGGATGGCTATATTTCCACTTTATTTTATTGCAGAATAATTTATTTTAACAGACACTAAGAACTTTCTTAGAGGCAAGTCTACCTTTAGGTGATCTTAACTCAGCATTTTTTCTTTTGTATCTATAACATTCTTATTTGTCTTCTAGATTCATCTTGCTCTTGGAGTCAATTTGCTTGTTCTGCACAAAAATGCATTTCTAGACACTGGATTTGTGATGGAGAAGATGATTGTGGAGATGGGTTAGATGAAAGTAATGATATTTGTGGTGAGTTGTTTCTTTTGTGTTCTCTTTTGCTTTTTAGACGTTTATGTCTCTATCCTTCAGAACATCCATACAATCTATTTTACTAAATTTAAAGTTCTTAATTATCTTTATTTATTTATTGGATAGAGATAGCCAGAAATCGAGAGGAAAGGGGATGATAGAGAGGGAGAGAGGCAGACACCTGCAACACTGCTTCACCACTTGCTTTCCACCTACAGGTGGGGACTGAGGGCTCAAACCTGGGTCCTTGTGCATTGTAGCGTATGCTCAACCAGTTGCACCAGCACCAGCTAAACTTAGTAATAATTTCTTCGGTATCTAGAACTTTTTCTAAATATTAACACAGTGAATGAATATACTTACAAATGTTATTTCTAGTCTCTAATAAAGTATTTGAAATAAACCTGAAATGATCATATATTTTTTTCATGATTCTTGACAGGCATTTCTAGGTTGCTCACCCAAAGTAGTATCATGATATATACTGCCACAAGTCACACATGATATTTGTGTGTTTATACATGTTAGTGATCATTGTTATCTAACTTCTTTAAATAAAATGTAAATTAAGGGCTATTGCATATGATTTAAAACTTTACCATTATAGGATTATATATGTAATGCTAATCCTTTGTATTTACCTGTTCTGTGTCTGCCACTACTGCACTTGTTTTTAAATAGCCACACAGATTTAACAAATAATTCTTATGAAATTATTAATTGAATTTCATAAGGAGTTAAGGGAGAAATAAAAACTTTGTGTTTTCCTCACTTCATTCATAGCTACTATAACACTTATTTTAAAATGAAAGGGACCTGGATCATAAATAACGTAATGAGCTAAGTGGACTTAACATCTTTCAAATTTCAATTTTAGTTTCATCCATCATTTAGGTTATCACCAAAAAGACACGTAGATGGTATTTGATAGTGAATCACATCAAAGTGGAGGGGTCCTAAACAGTCAATTTGTTTTCTTGTATTTATGTTATTCTGCATCTCCCTGTTATTTACATTGCTAATAAACTTGATTATGCAAGATGAATATAGAAACACTCAAAATTATAATCAGTTAGATGGATGACCAGTCTCTTTACTGTTTTGCTTGCTATTAAATCTTCATTAGTTTTGACAAGGAGATTAACTACATATAATGAGTTGGAGTTTCTGGTTTTGAAAAACCGTTTTAACTTTCAAGCTTTTAGTTAACTGTCTATACTAAGTGACTCCATTGATGCTTTTATCCTTTGGACAGTGTTAGAGAAGGGATAACTGTCTAAGCCATACAGGGTCACCTTATCCATATTTTCATTATTCAGCTTAAGATCATAGACAGCCTCAATTTTTAAACATTTTTTGTATTATCTTTATTTATTTACTGGATAGAAACAGCCAGCAATTGAAAGGGATGGGAGTGATAGAGAGGGAAAGAGAGTTATCTGCAGACCTGTTTCAACAACTCGCAGGTGGGGACTGGGGACTAGAACCTGGGTCCTCGTGCATTATGTGTGCGCTCAACCAGGTGTGCTATCACTCGACCCCCCCCTTTTAACCTATAATGGAGCTTCGAAAAGATCAACCCCAAGAAAACATATGCTAGGTGTCTCAACAGTTGAGTTTATGCTTTGTATGTGTAAGACTGAAAAGAAAGAAGGAAAAAAAGAGAGAGAATGAGAGCTATCATAAATAGTGGAACAATCTTTTTTCCATTCTTTACACACTTAATTTTTATTTTTAACTTTATACACTCAATTTTTATTTAGTTATTGTGATTATCTGTGACTAATATTTTATTATCAGTTTTCATTCTCTTGTTTTATATTCCCAGTTCTTCACTTATTTAATTTTTCAAGTTCTTACTGTCATGTCTATCTCTGTCACTATTATTATTATTATATTATATCCTGGTGCACGCGTGCGTGCGTGTGCATGTGCGTGTGTGTGTGTGTGTGTATCTAACAAGGGTCTTGAATATACACAATTTCACTGCTCCCAGACTGATTTCTTCTTTTTTTTTAAAAAAATATTTTTTAAATTCAGGGGGTTGGGTGGTAGCACAGTGGGTTAATCATACAAGGTGCAAAGCACAAGGACTGGCTTAAGGATCCCGGTTCGAGCCCCTGACTCCCTACCTGCAGGGGGGTCTCTTCATAGGCCGTGAAGCAGGTCTGTAGGTGTCTATCTTTCTTTCCCCCTCTCTTTCTTCCTCTCCTCTCTCCATTTCTCTCTGGCCTATCCAACAACAGCAACATCAGTAACAATAATAATAACTACAGTGATAAAACAACAAGGGCCACAAAAGGGAAAGAAATAGCTTCCAGGAGCAGTGGATTCATGATGAAGGCACTGAGCCTCAGTGATAATCCTGGAGGCTATATATCTATCTATATATCTATATATCTATATATCTATATATATCATCTATACCTATACCTATACCTATACCTATACCTATCTATATCTATATCTATATCTATAATTCAGACAAGTACAGAGAGAACTCTATAATCTCTCCCAGTCCCTCAACACTCCCCTGTGCTGTCAGGGTTCTGACCTAGGCCACTCATAAGAAGACACATGCTCTCCCTTTGTCCCAACTTGACATTTTTTAAAGGAGTAAAATATCAATGGATATATTTTTCTGTTATGAAAAATCCCAATTAATTTTATTTATTTATAATTTTTAATTTCCTAGAACAGAGCTTAATTGAGAGAGGAAGGTAGAGAGACATCTACAGCCATTAATGAAGCCCCCCCCCCCACAGGTGGGGACTAGGGTCTTGACCACCAATTCTTACACTTGACAATGTATCCACAAAACTGGGTATGTCACTCTCTGCCCCCCCCCCCAGTTATTTGATTAAATGACAGACTGCATTTTATCTGCTGACTACAAAGCTGGTGTACCAAACATCTTCAATAGACTAAATCTAATATTTTAATATTGGCTAGGAAGTTAACCATGATTTATCTCATAGCTTATTTATTAAAATGTCTTCCCAGGCATGAGACCTGGGTTTATCTATTAGCACAAGGGTGTAGCACAACATTGAGGGCAAACTCCAGTGATGGTGAAGTAGTTCTGTCATGTTACTCCTTTTCTCCTTTCCCTCACTGTCTATATATATGACAGAGAAGAAAGAAAAGAAAAGAATGAAAAAGTTGATGTGGTGGAAATAGTGGAATTATGATGCATGCCTGAGACTCTAATGGGATAGATGAATAATCTTAATAGTTCTCCACCTTTAGGTTAGAAAGATTGTTCTCAGAAGCATGTTAAAGATTCATATTCTTTATTCCATCTCCAAGTATTTTAGGTTGGACTATACATACATTCTTTAAAAAAATATAATCAGCAAAGTTTCACTGCTCTGGATGACTGTTGAGAGAGAGAGAGAAAGAGAGAGAGAGAGAGAAACAGACAGAGACTAACTGAGACCAGAGCACCAAAACTTTCTCCAGTACATTGGATGTCAGTCTCAAAGCTAAGTTGCAAGCATGGCAATGTATTATCCAAGTGACCCTGCAAAAACATACTTCATCTTCTTTCTTGTTCTCCTTTTCTTCCTTCTCCTATTTCTCCACTTCCTCCTTTTTTTAAAATTTACCTTTTTTCCCCCATAATGACAATCTTTCCTATAAGTGCCATAAGAATGTGTACACTTACATTTAGGTATGCAGAAATGATCTAGGTTTTCAATGCTGTCTTTAAAAATGGAATATTTCACTTTCAGGTACATTAAGTAGATTATTATACATTATCATTTTATGAAGTAAGTGGTAATATAAATGTGTCTATTGAAATAGCATTGTATTATCATATAAGTTCCAGGTTTATTTCATAAATAAGTACACACACAAACATACTACATTCAGTTTAACACTACAAGTTCATGTCTGTCCCTCACCACGTGATTGAACCCCCTTTTCATAATTTACCTACCTTCCTGGCAACTGCCAGCTTTATCCAAGAATCCAAACACCCGGGAAGCTTTCCCCCTGCAGATGGGGGCCAGGGACTTGAACCCGAGTACTTATATGCTATAGTGTTTGTGATTAACCTGGTGCACCACCACATGGCCCTGACTTCCAAATATTTAACATTTGTGAATATAAGTTTCCTGTTCTGTGAAAATAGATTAACAGTAGTTTTAATGATTGGTGTTATTGTGGTGGCTAAATGAGTTAATTAGTGCATAGCTTTTGTTAAACATAAAATGTTAGTTATTAGTGTTATTTTCATTCTTTTGAAGTTTTGGCATTTTATCTGTGTGTGCAGATTACTATATTTTGCTGCATTTTTCATTGAGAAAAATTTAGTATTGTCTGTTGCATAGCCTTAAGGAATTTAATACTTGCAATTAGGAAGAAAATGTGTAGACATCTTCAGAGGGAGAGTGACATTTCATGATTCCAAATGACTACAATCTCTTGTTTGTTAGCAGCGTGCTTCTGCTTTGTTTTATTTCTATGGCAAATGTAAATCTATTCCAACAGACACACAGTGATCTTAATGATATTTTTTTCTTTGGGTTGCAGGTGCTGTCACCTGTGCTGCTGGCATGTTCAGCTGCCAGGGCTCCCACGCCTGTGTACCCAGACACTGGCTTTGTGATGGGGAAAGAGACTGCCCAAATGGAAGCGATGAGCTCTCCACAGCAGGCTGTGGTATGTATGTGTGCATTGTGAACAGATAAAGGAGAAGATAAAACTTTGGTGGCATCCGTACATTTTTCTTTTTGTGTCCTCACTTAACAGATTTCTTTTTTCTTTTTTCTTTTTCCCTCACTGTCCCAATTGTTGGTCTCATAGTCTGTATCAGACTTAATCAGGTAGAATTTTGTCATCTTAGTGATTCAGCAATCCTAGCTTCTGTTCAATGTTCCAGACATACAATGGGGTCAACTATTTCGAAAATGATTTTGACAAGCTCTGATTTATCACTTTTAAGATAATGTAGCTATCTGATAGTTGTGTGTGTGTGATATACTTACTGTTTTCTTTTTAGCATTTCTTCCTATTGCTATCAATAACGACTTTAGATCCCCTTTTACAGATACTCTGAAAATAGCTGCTGTGATCCTAAATAACTACTGGCCAGGAGGTCAGTGAAGACCTGTTAGTGCTATGGATAGGGTATTAACCCTGAAGTCAGGTAAAAATAGCTGAATGAAGCCTAGGGATCAGAGAAACACCTCTAGAGGTCAAGCAATTTACTAAGTTTCTGATTCTAGTTCACCTCAGGAAATTACTCAATAGTAAAAATTTAGATAAATTCCTTTGTATGATCAGAAGAATGAAAGGACTAAATATCTGAATGTAGGTCTCAAGGTCACATGAGAGATCTGTTGAACTAAGCAATCTGTTAGAAACAGTGCTGTGAACTTTGCTCATTAAAGTTATTTCTGCCCATCGTCTTTCCAGTGACCTGTTTTCAAATCTTTAAAACTGTATTTGAAGCCCAAATGAATGTGTATACATGGATGGGGGATAGTTAAAGCAGAGAGGTAAAAAGGAAACCTTTGAGTTAGAACTGTGTACACAGAACTCATGTTTTCTGGAATAATTATCTTTGATCTTGAAACTGATCAGTGTGTTTGTAAAGGTCAATGGGGCCACTGAGGGCTGAATAATAAAGTATTATGCATCAACTCAGGGATCCAGATGGTCCCTGTGTACTGTTGCTATTGTAGTAAATTAACACCTTGGGAGGCATATTAACACTTCTGTGCCACATGGCTACTTTTAAGTAAATTATGTTAAAATACAGCAAATCGTACTTAAGTGACCTGAAACCTTTATTGCCATGTAAGCCTCTATTGTGTAGTGTTTTAAAAGAGTGTTTCATGGTATTAGAACTGGCATAATTAAGTTATGATAACTGTCACACTGTTCAGATAAAAGGAATCGATTGTATCTGTTTTTTTTTTTTTTGAGTAACAATATGTAATTTTAAATGTTGTCCTATCTGTGGCTTCTATCTAGATTTGAACATAGATTGTTGGAAATTAAGTTTTAATAGAAAGAACCCCCCTTTTTTTAACTTATTCACATTTCTATTTCAGTCATTACCAATTTGAGACATTTTCTTTCTTCTTATAGTCTGGGACTGTGTAAAGATAGGGAGTTGATGGACATATGAATGAATAATTATAATACATTAAGTACTATAGTATAGTACATATCCTAGCATACCTATGTCTCATGGAAGGATCTAAGAAAACGTAATAGAATTACCTGAGACATGAAGGACCCAGAGAGGTGCTTTAGCTAGGGGAAAGTCCCTGAAAAGTAACAGAGAGGAGATTGAGGTTGACATCTAAATATATCAAATGCTTAGTATATAGCCTTTAGAGTTTTTTTTAGATGGCTATATTTTTGTTATTAAATTTCCATAATACCTCTATAAAGTGTTTTTGCGAGTCTACCACAAATAACACTTATTTTTTAGTTTTAAAAAATTTTTAAATTATTTATTTTCCCCTTTGTTGCCCTTGATGTTTTATTATTGTTGTAGTTATTATTGTTGTTGATATCATTGTTGGATAGGGCAGAGAGAGAAATGGAGAAAGGAGGAGAAGACCAAGAAAGGGAGAGAAAGCAGAGACCTGCTTCACTGCCTGTGAAGCGACTCCCTTGCAGGTGGGAAGCCAGGGCTTGAAGCTGGATCCTCACACTAGTCCTTGCACTTTGTGCCACCTGCGCTTAACCTGCTGTGTTATCTCCTGACCCCCAGCACTTATCTTCTAAATATAACAAAAGATAATTGGAAATTATTCCTTCAGGCCTTCTGGATTCTATGCATGTAGTATTAATTTCTGTTACTTGTATATATAGACAAGAATTTAAAGGGCACCTAGGGATTTATTGCAAACTGATTTAATTTCTGCTTTTACCTTATCTAATTATTGCAGGAAATGTACCAAGTAGATACATTGTTCCATTAAATGAGTGAATGCATCAAGACTTTTAAATGATGTTTGCAAGGGTTCAAATTCAAGTGACAGGAACAATTTCTGCAAAGCTTAGCAGATTCTTTGTTATCTTTATTTTTTTGCTTATTTTTTTTTTTATTTGTCATTACTTCTCTGGGCTAACTTTTTCAGAAGAGAGAGAGAAAGGCATACCACAGCACCAAAGCTTTTCCTTCTTGGGGTGGGATCTGGGTTAGAATCTGCTTCATATACATGACAAAGCAAGCACTCTCCAGGTGCACTGTCATCTGATCTGTTATTCCTTCCTATCTTTCTTTCTCCTTTCCTTTCTCTTTCTCTCCTTTCCCATATTCTCTCTCTCTCTCTCTCTCTCTCTCTCTCTCTCTCTCTCTCTCTCTTCATCTCTCTCTCTCTCTCTTTATTGATTTAATAATGATCGACAAGACCGTAGGATAAGAGGGGTACAATTCCACACAATTCCCACCTCTAGAGTTCCACATCCCAACCCCTCTATTGGAAGCTGGTTCCTATTCTTTATCCTTCTGGGAGCATGAAAAACAGCAAAAAATAACTGGAAAATATTTATATGAGTACTTCAAACCTCTAGGATTCTATGCATATAGTATTAGTTTTTGCTATTTCTACATAAATTACTGTGTTTTGAACCTCTGTTGAAGCTTTGTTACACATTTTTATCAAGGCTATTAAACATTCTATTCCCAATTTAGGGCAATTGCTGGAGCTTTTTTTTTTTTTCAAATGCATGATATTCTGAAAACTGAAATTTCATTCCATAGATTGATATTCCTTACTTGATGTAATATTTATGACTTGGGTTGTTCATCACACCATAGATTATTATTACTTTTTATCATTGCCAGGGCTTCACCACTGTGAGACTACTTAAAAATTTTTTTTTTCATATAGATAGATAGATAGGTAGGATGTGCCTAAAACAAACATCACAGCACTGAAGATTATTCCAGTGCAGTGGGGATGAGGCTGGAACTGAGATATGGGCATCACAAAAACAGGCATATTATCTAGGTGAATTGTTTTCCGACCACACACACATCCTATTTCCTTGTCCCACTGTTGAAGTCATTGCCAAATTTTATAGTTCTGAAAAATTATTTTCACCTCCCTCATGAGCATTCTATTTAGTGGTCTTTTCATGTCCATATTGTCTTTTCACAAATAGAGATGAGGTTTTGGAAGATATCTTTTTGTATTAATGATTTGATATATAAGAAGGATATAATTAAACTTTTTTCTTTTATTACTTTACTAGCATTACTATTTGCATAAAGGGAAAAAAAAAGTCCTGAAATATTATTATAGTTGAGTATTGTTTTTTAATCTTATGAACCTTTGAATTCATTCTTCAGCAAGCTTAAACATTGCTAAGTGGCCTGAAATTTCAAGGTAATTCTAGAATTGTCATGTGTGCAATACTAAAATGCTGAACTGTACTTATATGCATATTCATATTTCCAACATATACATATATATATATATATAATATGTATTAGTTTTTCTGACGGAATATTTAGGAAAGTTTTCTTTTTTTGAGTAACTGAACCATCAAATATAATAGCATACATTTTTCAAACTTCTGAGTGGGAAAAAGATCAAACAGGTGATCATTTAACTTTGTATTTTT
Organism: Erinaceus europaeus; assembly: GCF_950295315.1. Classification (NCBI taxonomy): domain Eukaryota; kingdom Metazoa; phylum Chordata; class Mammalia; order Eulipotyphla; family Erinaceidae; genus Erinaceus; species Erinaceus europaeus. Next base: position 59,648,632 of record NC_080179.1, on the reverse strand, counting down.
ATCAGCTCCAAATAATACATGTGATGAAAATACTTTCATGTGCCACAATAAAGTATGTATTCCTAAACAATTTGTTTGTGACCATGACGACGACTGTGGAGATGGGTCTGATGAGTCAGTGAAGTGTGGTAAGTATAGCTCCACTTTTCTTGAATGAGGTTAACCTTTCCTTCTAATCTGCCTGCCTTATTCTGTACATATCTATGCATACCTGTACATAGGGTTTTGCATACATATACGTACTTTGAAATATAAAGTGAATGCTTTGGAGAGTAAGCTCTAATTATAAAATCATTTCCATAAAACAAAGAAATAGTCAGGACCAAGCAGAATGAAATTCATCAAAGGATTCAATAAAGAATATATATATTCCACCATTGTAATAATATAACTGAAATTAGAGCATGTTACCAATAGGGAAATAAATCAGAGAAAGGCAAAAAACAATGGTTTCACTCACATACGAGACATAAAAAACAAACATATTAAATAAGTAAAAAACAATCCCTAAGACGGAAAGATTAAATTAGTATTTACCAGAAAAGAAGGGGGCCAGGGGTGAATAAATAAAGTAAAAATATTAATTTGATGGTGAAGGATGGAACTGAACTGGTACACTGAATGTAGCATATATAGTTGTTTATTTATAATGATGTACATTTGGAACTTAAATAATGTTATAATGAAATGTGCTTCAATACCAATTATATTGAAATAAAATTATTCATGAAATATATAAATAAATAGCAGCACATATGCACTAATGCCAATAATGATAGACAAAATTAGTAACACGCAAGCATACCACACAAAACTTCTTTAAACTGTGCATAATTATGCACTTGTTTAAAAAATCATGCTTATTTGTTGTACCATATTATTAGAAGTAATTATACAGGAAAATGTTTATAAATGTCTTTGGGTTTAAGTATTCAGCACTGCTTTATACAGAAAAGATAAGATGTATTTGGTTAGTTTATTCTTACAGTCAAATAAAGCATTTGAGTGAGAAAATTAATGCAATTCACAGACTTCAGAAAATCTGGATACTTGGCATTTTTCTTTTACCTTAATTTTATATTCATTCTCTCATTTTTTAAAGTTTGAATATTATGAAATTTATCTGGTCTCTGCATATACATAGCTTTTTGCAGTTATTATGTAAACATATGTAACTTTACAGTAATAATCAGTACATTAAATTCTTAGTTGAAATTTTATTTATTTTTACAAAGTACTTAAATCTATCAATAAGTATATAATAGAAATCTGTATTTGCTCACGAACCACATACATTTAGTGCTTTTCTTTGCTTATTTCTCTTATTTTGATGTGATGATGATTTGAGACAAAGATCACACTAGAATTTACAAGCAGTAAGATTTCATTTCACCATTGCCATGGATTCAGTTTGATATTTTAAAAGCTACCTCATACTTAGGATGCAAATCTCAAATAGAATTATGTCTCCAGGAGGAAAGCAAAGGCATAACTATATTCAGTGTGACAAGATAACTACTTAGGAGATTACTGCAATAGTTCTGATGATCAGTGATGTTTTTCTGGGCTAGGACAGAAAGAGTGGAATGGGAAGTAATGAGACTAGATCAAAGTTCATTTATACTTAGATATGGAATATAAAGAAGAATTTCTAGACTAGATTACAGGGTAGGTGCTATTGCCATTGATGAACTGTGAAACAACACAGGAAGCCAAGACCCAGTTTTGCTCATGCAGTAGAAGAGAGATATAATAAATAATTAATTTCTACAGTTTTAAAAGGGAGTTTGAGTATGAATCTACATAGTGAGTACTTATAAATTTAGTTCTAGAAATACAAGCCAGAGAAGCATTGATTTGCTGGCCATCAGTATAAAGTTGATAGCCAGAGTGACAAAAAAATAAGACTCAACAATGTAGAAAGGAGAGGAAGATAAAGTGGACTAAAGATAGAAATTAGGTCTTCATATTAATATTTTAGTTTGAATAGGATAGAACTTCACTTAAAAAGAAGGAAAATACAAGGGAACAGTTAAAGCCAAGTTAGAAACCTGGGAGAGTGGATTATGAATATTAAATTATGAAACTATTCAGTATTTCTCAGGGAGCTTCATCAACACCACCAAATACTGCATTTGAGACATTTGTGAATTTGAGATATCACTTGACATACATTATTTGTAAAGGGAATTTCAGAAGGTAGAGTTTGCAAAAAAGATGCTAATTAATCAAAGATAATCTGAAGGAAAATAAGACTGGATATTATAGGGGAGAAGAAAACTGTGTTAAATTTAAAGAAGGACTTCTTTTGTTATTGGATTAGAAGAACCTGATTGCAGGCATTGACTGAGGAAGAAAACCTAGTAAAGATGGAGTCAGGAAGGGCCAGGCGGTGGTGCACCCTGTTAAGTGCACACACTACAGTGTGCAAGCCCTCGGTTCAAGCCCCTTATCCCTACCTGCAGGGTGAAAGCTTCACATGTGATGAAGCAGAGCTGCAGGTGTCTCTCTGTCTCTTTCCCTCTCTATCTCCCTCCCCTCTCAATTTCTCTTTGTCTCTATCCAATAATAAATAAATAAAATTTTTCAAAAGATGGAGTCAGGTAGAAACATATTAAGGAAATTGGTGTTGTTTTAGGACTACCATGTTGGTTATTTGATATGTCTCAATATATTGATTTTTCTATTACATTTTACATTTACTTATATAACATTAAAACCTCCTCTTCAAAATATAATCATTTCTTAGATTTATCAGAAAGTTTCTAGTAGAAGTGATGGCTTTTATTGATAAAGGATTAAAAATAAAATCTAAAGAATATATTCAAATTCAAGTGAGTTTTACTAAAACATACCTAGATATGAACACTAGTAATTAATTGTGTGATTTTAATAAAGCTTTTAACCCTTCTAAGAATCATTATACATGATAGTTTCAATAGTTATGCTTATTGCTTTATAAATAAAATTTTAATTTCCCTATTTTTTTTTATATTCTATAGGCTGTTGCCAAACAAAACTATGCTATTACAGCTTCTGATAATTGTTGAAATAACTCTGATTTAATTCACCCATGTGTTCTGGTATTATAATGCAATCAAAATTAGCTCTGAAAAAAATTCAAATGAATTTCACTTTTATATTTAGTTCTAAGGGAAATCTTTAGATTATAAATAATAGATGAACAGAGATGGTATACATGAGTATTGCATTCTTATCCCCTCATGTAGACTAAATGAGTACCTTTTTTTTTACTTTCTTTTTTGTTATTAGTTTTTTTATAAAATAAAAAATATTGACAAGACTATAGGATAAAAGGGGTACAATACCACACAACTTCCACCACCAGAGTTCCACATCCCATCCCTTCCCTTGAAAGCTTTCCTATTATTTAACACTCTGGGAGCATGAAATGAGGGTCATTATAGGGTGCAGAAGGTGGAAGGTGTAGTTTCTGTATTTGCTTCTCTGCATTGGCAGGTTGATCCATACTCCCAGCCTGTCTCTCTCTTCCCCAAGTGGGGCAGGGCTCTGGAAAGTTGGGGGTCCAGCGTGCATTAGTGAGGTCCTCTGTCTGGGGAAGTCTGGTTGGCTGCAACTTGATGGCTGAAAAAGCATTAAGGTTCTTGCCTTTAGGTTCCTGACTATTAAACAGTTTAGTCTGCTTTATATCTTAATACCTTTTCTTAGTTTTGTAATAACCTGGACTTTAATTTTACTTCCCAGCCATGGGTAACTCTTTGAAGAAATACTGTTGTCTCAAAAAAAGTGATGTGAATAATTTTTCAGAGAAGATATGGGTAATCCATATAGTTAAGTATTGTGAAGATTAAGGGATACATTTTTAGAGGACATTTATTACATGAGTTAAATTTATATCTCTGTTTCTAGAATACCGCCAATGTAAATCGGAAGAATTTAGTTGTGCTGATGGACGGTGTCTTTTAAACTCTCAGTGGCAGTGTGATGGAGATTTTGATTGCCCTGACCATTCTGATGAAGCACCTTTAAACCCAAAGTGCAAAAGTGCAGGTACAGAAAATAATTATCACCAGGTTTACTCCATTTTGTGGGATTTTAATTACAAAACTTTGCTCTATCTAAGTCTTCTATGGATTTTGATGAAAGGAATTGGTAATATTTAAGTGTAGTGTTTTTAGTGATAGCCTATAAGACTCAATCAATGTACTTTGAAAACTTAAGTATGTGCCAAAATATGAAGGACTGAGGTAATGAAGTTGATTAATTCATCATTTTTGTCCTTTAAAAATTTTGGTTCAGGGCCCAAGGAAAGCCTATCTGGGAGGGTCTATGCTTTAACATGTGTTTATAACTCAGGTTGGAGCCTCAGGTGTATTATGCTATATAGATATACTGTGGCACTGAGGAAAGCTATGGTGATGTGATATCTCTGCGTATCTATTTCAAAAAGTCAGCCTGGAGCAGTGACTAGCGATAATAAAAAGATACTTTTATTAATATGTTATGTTATGTTATGTTAAGTGAGGGCAACATACCTGTGTTTGAAATGCAAACATAAAGATTGACAATTACTGAGAAAAATCATCTGGTTTCTTCATACTTAGACAAAGTGAAATAAAATTGCATTGTTTCTGAACAGAGATATATATATTGCCTTACTTATTCTATTTTCCACTTCACTCTTCTAAAGACTGAATTATGTAGTTATATATTTCCAAATAAACCCACTTGCTGTTAACAGAAGTTTTAAAAATCACGTGTGACAATGAGAGTAATGTTTAAGTCATTAGGCTATACGTAACTGCAAAACCTGAACTACTTCCCATAGCTATATTTGGAACAACTATTATTCACCACAAATGTCTATTTTATGCCTTGACTTTATAATGTCAATGTTATATTTCCAGGAAGAAAAGAATTTTGAAATATCTACCTATTCCAGATTCTTAATTTTTAGTGACATAAATTTCTCAAAGATTTGTAACTTGAGGGAAATGTAAAACTATCATTACACTTCTGAACATATTCTTTGCAATACAGATGAATGTGGAAAATATTCCACTAATGTCATTACAGATGCTGGTCTTGATCATTAATTTTTTTGGCAAATCTAGATTTGCATTAAGTGTTGACCAGCTGTGACTTGATTTATCAATTACTATAATGCTTATCACATAGTATGGAAACTGTGGTGTGTTTTAAATATGGATGTTAATGGTATTTATTTGGGGCAGAAATTGTCATACTTGCATTTTCAGCAGTTGAAGAATTAAAACAATGGCATGCCCATTATGTTCCACTTGTTTTATTTTCTGTTTTTTTCCAGAACAGTCATGCAACAGTTCATTTTTTATGTGCAAAAATGGCAGGTGTATTCCCAATGGAAGTCTTTGTGACATTAAGGATGACTGTGGCGATGGCTCAGATGAAAGAAACTGCCATCTAAATGAATGTCTGAGTAAGAAAGTCAGTGGATGTTCTCAAGACTGTCAGGACCTCCCAGTAAGTTATAAGGTATGTACTCATCAGAGTTACCAAATCATATACTTCATTAAAAATTGAGATGATGAAAACTTTTCAGTCCAATGTAACTTTAAAACCTATATGGAAGTATAATATTGTCTGGTGCAACTATTTAAATGATGAATGCCTATCTACACATTAAGACATTAAGAGTACGATTTAAAAATTTCGAGATCGATGCAAAAAAAAAAAGTAATATGTTAGCCATAATATACAGAGAATATGGAAAAAAATGAAGGGAAGATAAGTACTTAGGGAGATGCAATATTGTTAATAATAGTAAATATACATAAATATTCATTTTCTCATTCTCTTTAGCATGCATTTGCAAAGGACAATTTTCTAGTCATTTACATAACCATAGAACTGGAGGATATGATATTTTTCATATAAACATTAAGAAAAAGGCCCAGAACATGAATTACTAGGACTGAGTATAGGGAGACTGACAATACACAATGCCTGATATTGTAATTGCTTATTATTAGTACTTCGTGCTGTTTCCCTAGAGAAGATGATTTACTGACAGTATAGACTGACAAAAAAAAAAAGAAGAAAAGGAAGAAGTATTTCTTATCAACTCCATTTCCATATGTTGAATAAAGGGTATAATTGAACAGAATATCATAATTAAATTTATAACTAAATCAATCATCTAGTTGTGGGTAAATCGCACTATGAGCCATTCATCTGAAAATCAGTGTTTTAAATTGAATATGAACCCTATGCAGACTTGCAATAGACCTTGGCTTCTGTAAAGCACAGAGGCAGTCAAAGACCAGTTAGGAGTAAAGCAGAGGTGAGTTTGTTTCCTGCTGAGCTCTGCACTGGGAAAAACATATTTCAAGTGGTATGTGCATTGATGGACATGGCACTTGCAGAGGAACTAAAAATTTGACAATTTGTAGTTCATCCAAATACTTTGACTTTCTGTGACAAGTCAGTCTATCAAGTAGTAAATTTAGCCCAACAACCATTTTGCCATTTTAGTCAATATGATTAACTTAACTATATTTATCATATAGAGATATTATCTGAAATCTAAAATATTTAACCCTATATAAAAATAGTGAAACGAATACATATTAAATTAATAAATATGATATGTATATCAGTATTTTATTAAGATGCACCAGGTAAAATGATAGCTTTAAATACATATGCTCTTGCTCACAAACAATTACAGATAAAAAAGGAAGTAAAGGCAACCCTTTATGAGATGAGTGGCATCAAGTAATTAATTTTGGTAGGAAACGTTTTAAAACCAAATGAAGCAGAAAAAATATTATTGGTTACTTATGTGTAATTAAGAGATGTTTCCTGAAAAATCAGGGAATGTGTCATAGAACTGTTCGACTTGTATAGTTAAATTTTTACGTCATAGGCTATAAATAATCCTTGAGTTATGTCACAGAGTACATATACGCTATGTATGTTATACATTATACTGGAGGTATGCTTATCATAGTTTTAGGCATCTGTAGAATATATATACCACGGTTAAGCACAGGTGGCGCAAAGCACAAGGACCAGCGTAAGGATCCTGGTTTGAGCTCCTGGCTCTCCACTTTCAGGGGAGTTGCTTCACAGGCGGTAAAGCCAGTCTGAAAGTATCTATGTTTCTCTTCCCTTCTCTGTCTTCCCCTCCTCTCTCCATTTTTCTCTGTCCTATCCAACAACGACGACAACAATAATACCTACAACAACAGGGGCAACAAAAGGGAATACATAAATAAAATAAATATTAAAAAAGTATAAAGAATATATATATATATGTATACCACATAAAATGTATATCTGAATTTATGTATGTGTTATGTAAAGCTTGGGTTTCATAGTAGAGCTCTTTGTTTTTATGCTGTATATATTTTTTTGTTTTTATTTATAAAATGGGAACACTGACAAGACCATAGGATAAGAGGACTACAATTCCACACAGTTCCCACCACCAGAACTCCATATCCCATCCCCTCTCCTAATAGCTTTCCTATTCTTTATCCCTCTGGGAGTATGGACCCAGGGTCATTATGGGGTGCAGAAGGTGGAATGTCTGGCTTCTGTAATTGCTTCCCCACTGAATATGGGCGTTGATGGGTCGATCCATACTCCTAGCATGTCTCCCTAGTGGGACAGGGATCTGGGGAAGTGTGTAGATATTGGTGTCTGTAAACCCCATCGATTTGATGTGATCTGGGGGCCATAATTAGCTTCTTTGCCTATGTTACCTCTGCATCCCTGTAGATCTGAACTCACATTCTTTTTTTTTTAATTTTTAAAAAATATTTTATTTTATTTATTTATTCCCTTTTGTTGCCCTTGTTGTTTTATTGTTGTAGTTATTATTGTTGTTGTCGTCGTTGTTGGATAGGACAGAGAGAAACGGAGAGAGGAGGGGAAGACAGAGGGGGAGAGAAAGATAGACACCTGCAGACCTGCTTCACCGCCTGTGAAGTGACTCCCCTGCAGGTGGGGAGCCGGGGTTCGAACCGGGATCCTTATGCCGGTCCTTGTGCTTTGCGCCACCTGCGCTTAACCCGCTGCGCTACAGCCCGACTCCCATGAACTCACATTCTGTGGTCTTGAGTAGGAAGGTTCCAAGCTGCCTCAGTTTAGGGACCCATCTTCCTCAGGTAGAACATAGAGTATGTTGTCCAGCCTCCCTTTGGAGGATGGAACATTCTCTGCCATTGTTGATCCACATTAAGGGCAAGGTCCTATGGAGGCCCACAAAGTGGTCTATTGTATTGTTACTGATAGAGATGACAGGTAACAAATATCTAGGCATTTTCTGGTTCCAGGTAAATGTTTATAATTTTTGTTTTATTCTCTTAAGCTTGTTGGAGCATTGATGGGTATAATTTTAAATTTGTATATGGCTCTGGGGAGAATACTCACTTTGATTATATAATTTCTTCCAATCCATGAGCATGGGATGTCTTTCTATTTCTTGGTATTATTTTCTATTTCTTTGAATAGTGACTCATAGTTTTCAGTATACAAATATTTTGCTTCTTTGGTCAGGTTTAATCCTAGGTATTTTATTGATTTTGCTGCAACAGTGAATGGGACTGATTTCTGGATGTCCTCTTCTCTGAATTTAGTATTTGCATAGAGAAATGCCACTGATTTTTGTACATTGAGTTTGTATCCTGACACCTTGCTATATTGCTTAATAACTTCCAGTAGCTTTCTGCTGGATTCTTTAGTCTATTCTATGTATACTATCATATCATCTGCAAAAACTGAGAGCTTGACTTCTTCCTTTCCAACCTGTATTCCTTTGATTCCTTTCTCTTGCCTGATTGCTATGGCAAGAACTTCCAAGACTATTTTGAAGAGTAATGGTGATAATGGACAGTCCTGTCTAGTCCCTGATCTGAGGGGGAATGTTTTCAGATTCTGTCCATTGAGTATGATGTTGTCTGTAGGGTTGCTATATATGAACTGTACTATCTTAAAGAATTTCTCATCTATTCCCATTTTTGTAGTGTTTTGAATATGAATGGGTATTGGATTTTGTCAAAGGCTTTCTCTGCATCTATTGAGATAATCATGTGGTTTTTGGTTTTGCTTTTATTGATGTAGTGAATGACATTGATTTACTTACATATAATGAACCAGCCTTGCATTCCTGGGATAAATTCCATTTGGTCATGATGAACAATCTTTTTGATATACTGCTGTATCTGGTTGGCCAAGATCTTGTTTAATATTTTGGCATCTATGTTCATCAGAGATATTGCTCTGTATTTTTTCTTTTTTGTTGTGTCCTTATCTACATTTGGTATCAGGGTGATGTTGGCTTCCTAGAAGGTGGAAGGGAATGTTTCTGTTTCTTTGATCTTGTGGAAGAGCTTTAGAAGTATAGGTATTAACAGTTTCTGGAAGATTTTGAAGCCATCTAGTCCAGGACTTTCGTGGTTGGGAAGATTATTATTATTATTTTAATATTTATTTATTCTCTTTTGTTGTCCTTGTTGTTTTATTGTTGTAGTTATTGTCATTATTGATGTTGTTGTTGGATAGGACAGAGAGAAATGGAGAGAGGAGGGAAAGACAGAGAGGGGGAGAGAAAGACAACAGACACCTGCAGACCAGCTTCACCATCTGTGAAGCGACTCCCCTGCAGGTGGGGAGCCAGGGACTGCAACCAGGATCCTATGCAGGTCCTTGTGTTTTGCGCCAAGTGCGCTTAACCCGCTGTGCTACCACCCAACTCCCGAGAAGATTCTTAATAACTGTTTCAATTTCTTTGTCTGTGATTGGTGTGTTTAGATTTTGTAGTTCTTCTTGGTTCAGTTTTGGAAGGGTATATGTTTTTAGGAATTCTTCCATTTCTTCCAGATTTTCTAGCTTGGTGTCGTATAGTTCTTCGTAAAAGTTTTGTATGATTTTTCTGGATTTCTTTGGTGTCAGTTGTGATATTCCCTGTATCATTTTCAATTCTATTTATTTGTTTCTTCTCCCCCACTTTTTTTTTCTTAGTGAGTCTGGCTAGGGGTTTGCCAGTCTTGTTTAATTTTTCAAAGAACCAATATTTGGCTTCATTGATCTTTTGTATGGGTTTCTTATTTTCGATGTTGTTTATTTCTGCTCTAATTTTAGTGATTTCTGTCCTTCTGGTTGCTTTTGGGTTCCTTTATTCCTCTTCCTCTAAGTCTTTAAGGCATGCAGTAGGTCATTTATTGGAGTTTTTTTTTATTCGCTAGTGTTGGCTATAATTTTCCCTCTCAGTACTGTTTTAGCTGTGTCCCAAATATTTGATAGCTTATGTCTTCATTTTTATTTGTTTCCAAGAACATTTGAATTTCTTGCTGGAGTGTCTCTTTGACCCAGTGGTTATTAAGCAGCATGTTGTTGCGTTTCCAAATTTTGTGACTTTTAGTAATTGTCTATTGTTGAATGTTAGCTTTACTGTGGTCTGAGAAGATACTTGGGATGATTTCAATACTTTTGAATTTGTTGATACTGTATTTGTGACCTATCATGTGGTCTATCCTTGAGAATGTCTGTATGGATTGGAAAAGAATGTGTCTTCCAGTTTTTTGTGGTGAAGAACTCTGAAAATGTCCATTTGTTCGATTAATTCTCTTTTTTCTTTGTTGATTCTCTGTTTAGTTGATCTGTCTCAGTGTGAGAGTGGAGTGTTGAAGTCTCCTACTACTACTGTACTAGTATTGATGTATTTTTGTTGCTCTTTCAGGAATGTTTGATAAACTAGATGGGCCTTCATTGGGTGCATAGATGTTAATAATTCCTTAATATTCTTGATTGGTTGATCCTCTGATCATTATGTAATGACCTTCCCTATATTTTATTATTTTATTTAATTTAAGTTCTGTTGCATCAGAAATGCGAATAGCTGTTCTTGCCTTTTTGTTGTGGTCCATTAGCCTGTATGATAGTTTTCCATCCTCTCACACTAAGTCTGTGTTTTACTTGTGGGTCAGGTGGGATTCTTGCACACAGCATATGGTAGGGTTGTGGTTTCTGATTCATCATCCCACTCTGTGCCCTTTAATGGGTAAATTTAAGCCATTGACATTTATTGATATTTTGTATTTAATGTATTGCAATGCCACTGTTCAACAATTTTTTATTTGCTTTGACATATAGTAAGTGTTTTGGTGATGTTATCATTTACAGGAGGTCTCTTAAAACGTTTTTCAGGGAAGGCTTGGTGATAGTTGCCTCCTTCAACTGTTGCTTGCCTGAGAAGGTTTTTATTCCTGCATCTAGTCTGAATGAAAGGCTAGCAGGATATAATATTCTTCGTTGAAGCCCTTTTTCATTGACAGGTTGATAGATATGTTGCCAGTCTCTTCTGGATTTTAGAGTTTGAGTGAAGAAGTCTGCTGATAGTCTTATGGGTTTTCCCCTGTATGTGACTTTTTGTTTTTCTCTTGCCGCCTTTAGGATCCTTTCCTTATCCTTACTTCTTTTAATTGTAACTATGAGGTGTCTTTGTGTCTTCAGTTCTGGATTGATCCTGTTTGGGATTCTCTGGGCCTCTTGAATCTTAATGTTATTTCTGTTGTTTAGGGCTGGGAAGTTTTTTTTTTGTTTTTTTTTTTTCTATTATTTCCTCTAAGATGCTTTCCTCCCCTCCTTCTCTTTCTTCCTCTGGTAGGCCAATTATGTGAATGTCACTTCTTTTGAGGTCATCCTATATGTCTCTGTTGTTGATTTCAGTGTCTCTCAATCTCTTTTTTATCTCTTTTACCACCTTCTTAGTGTTCTCTAACTCATCTTCTGTCTGGCTATTTCTGGTTTCTGCTTCTATTTATCTGCTTTCCCTTTCCTTCCCTTCTTCAGTTCAGTTAATTTTTTTTTTTAGCTTCTTCTGCTAGTTGCCCTTTTTGCTCAGATATTTCAGCTTTCAGTTCTTTAATTACCGTGAGATAGCTGTTATTTTCCTTGAGAGTCTCATCTGTTGTTTCCCTGATTCTGGTAACCTTTTCCTCAATGGTTGTCCGCATTTCTGTGATTAATTGTTGTTTGGATATCTTCCTTTCTTATAGTTGCTTCTGGCTTAGTTGGAGTTTTTTCTGGGCTTCTGTCCTGATTCACTCCTGTAGATGATTTTGTTGCTTTCGATTTGGCCATAATTTTTTATTGGTGTGTTTTGTATTTATGCTATTTATGCTCAATTATGTGCTGAGAGGCCCAGTAAACCAAGGGCCTCTCACAACTGAGGTCACCAACCTCAGCAAATATAATAACAAAAGCGATGAGCGATGCAGTTCACCAAAGACTGTTATCTATAGGAGCTCTCCCCACCAAAAAACAGAGAAAACCAATGGCAAGAACAAAACAGCAATAATAGCTGAAAAAAATATAAAGCAAGAACAGACAATTGCAAAAATCCAACATCGAGTATATATTTAAGAGATTATGGGAAGTGAGAGAAATAAAGGAGAGTAGAGATAGTTAAAGAAGAACTTTTCTATGTCACACTTCTTACACAATGTAGATTAAAAATAAACACAAGTGTATACAGCAGATACAGGAGCAAGAGATACATTTTTTCCAAACAGAAAGAAGGAAAGAAAAAGAGAGCAGGAAGGAGAAAAAGACAAAACAAAATAAAGAAAAAGGAAAACATACAAACAAAACAAAGCAAAAAACAAAAACAAAACAAAAAAAATCAAACAAAAAGCCCACCACTGCCACAAAAGAGAGAACAATCAATCACCACTAGATTCAATGCACTATCAATAAAGGCTAATTTGGTCAGTTTTAAGAAGGAGAAACAAACTAACAGCAATGCCAAAGCAAACAAACTAGCAAAAGAAAAAAAAATTAAAGTTAAAATTAAAAAAAAAAAAGGAAAAAAGTATTTAAAAACCAGTCTGCAGTTTATGCTATTCCAGCACTGTCCCCCTTCCTAAACATTGCAAAAAGCAACAAAGACAGAAAAGTTAGAAGGAGGGGGAAACAAGAAAGCTAGATGGTAACCTTCCACTGCCCCAGGGGAGGCAGATGATTGGTCAAGGAAGTTGACCAATAAGAGAGAGTTCCAACACTCCTGAGGAGAGAAATAGAAAAAAAAAAAAAAAAGAGGCACCTCCTTCTGTTGATTCCCTACTGAGCTGGGAATCTTGAGAATGGGGTCCTCTCCCCAGGAGGTCCTTTCTTTTTTTTAAAAAAATTTTTTTTATTTATGAAAAGGAAAAATTGACAAAACCATAGGATAAAAGGGGTACAACTTCACACAGTTCCCACCACCAGACTTCCATATACCATCCCCTCTACTGATAGCTTTCCTATTCTTTATCCCTCTGGGAGTGTGGACCCAATATCATTGTGAGGTGCAGAAAGTTGAATGTCTGGCTTCTGTAATTGCTTCCCCTCTGAACATGGGCATTGACAGGTCAATCCATACTCCCAGCCTGTCTCTCTCTCTCCCTAGTGGGGAAGAGGTCCCTTCTATCTGTAACTTGTTCCCTTACTCCTCTGGAGTGAAGGGGGTGGAGGAGGAGTGGGTATAAACGGAGAATTGGAATTCACATATCCTGTATGTATTTAGAAATAGTTGCAATCTTGATAAAATCCTAAAAATTACATAATATTTAATGGTCAAATTTTCATATAATATCAAAAATAATTTTAATACTGTTTAAGTCTTTGCATTTAAGAAAAACCTAGAAATACCACTACATGTGGAAATTAACCTTTGCACTAGAGTACATCACTCAGAACACCATATTCAATCATCTTATTTTATAATATTCTACACACAAAAATAACTTGTTTATAATTCCTTGAAATGTCAGTATTTTTTTAAATTTTATTTATTTATTTACTTTCCCTTTTGTTGTCCTTGTTGCTTTTATTGTTGTAATTATTATTGTTGTCATTGTTAGATAGGACTGAGAAATGGAGAGAGGAGGGGAAGACAGAGGGGGGAGAGAAAGACAGACACCTGCAGACCTGCTTCACCACCTGTGAAGGGACTTCCCTGCAGGTGAGGAGCCGGGGGATTGAACCGGGATTCTTAAGCCGGTCCTTGCGCTTTGCGCCACCTGCGCTTAACCCGCTGCGCTACTGCCTGACTCCCAAAATATCAGTATTTTGACTTGTCCAGAGGATTAATAAAGTGAGAATTCTACTTTTTCTTTCTTTTTCCAATGGGGTTTAATAGATAATACAAAAGCACTTAATCGTTCCAAAGTTTCATACACTTATGCATATATATGTGTATGTAGCACATATGGTACTTAATAAGTTGCTTCGCATAGTGCTGAACATGTACACACATCAAAAATAATGAATAAAATAAATATTGGGGAAGAAAAGAACAGTGTGAAAGTTCAGATTGCTCAGAATAAAATCATAACTAAGAAAATTTAAGCAAGGATGCAAAACAAATATCTTACATGTTGACATATCTGTATATATAACATTAATATACATCTATGTTATTTTAAAAAAATTATTGAAGGAAACTTATATAAGAAAAACTACGGACATGGCTAAGGAAATGACTCAATGTATAAAGCTTATGGCTTGCATGCCAGAGACCCTCAGTTCAACTCTAGGTCCCCATATACATCAGTTGTGTTCACTGGCATCTCTCACAAAGTACATGGAATTTTTTTTTTTTTTAACAACAAAATGTTATCTGCTTTGGAACAAATGAGTCAGCTGAGGATTTATCTTTTCCAGTAAATGGGGAAAGTGTTTCCCCAATATTTCTCATCATAATATCAGCACAACATGACACCTTTTGTTCTCTAAATTCTCTCACATAGTAAAAATTGCTGATAAAATCAAAAGTTAAATCTTATGAACTATGAACATCTTGGGTAGTTTGCTATACAACAGACAAAATACATCTAACTACTCAAAAGTGAGTAATAACATTTAGCTAAAGCAAGAGTCTTAATTTGCTGGGAAGGATAATTTGGCATGTAAACGTAGATGTAATTCTGGGAGATAAATCACTTTAATCTCCATATTATGCATAAAATAATCACTGTCAGACTTTATTTCAAAATCTTTAAATTTTTCCTGAAACTTATAAGAAAAACTTGGATAGCTATATATTTCTGGTAGTTATATTCTCTCATAAAATTAATGTAAATCATGGAGTTTTGAAATAATCCAGGACATGGGGAATATTAAGACGATATTAAATATATATCAACATCACTCATGAAAATAGTTTTCTGTTAAGAGGTGAAAAATAAATTACTTTCTATTAAATACATGCAATTGATTATCATTTCTCTTTTTTATAAATGATTTTTTATTATATTTATTTACTTATTTATTGGATAGACACAGCCAGAAATGGAGAGGGAAAGGGGAGGGAGAGAGGGAGAGAGATAGAGAGACCCCTGTAGTGCTGCTTAACCACTTGCAAAGCTTTGCCTCTGAAGATGGGTACCAAGGTCTCAAACCCCGTTTCTTGTGCTTGTAAAACGTTTGCTCAACCAGGTGTGCAACCACTTGGCCCTGATTATCATTTTTCTTTATTAACTTGTGAAAGCCTAGTAGAAACTTTTACAGATGCTTTTTAGTTACTTTGTAGAATACATACTATATTTAATCAAAGTTAACTGACAGAGAAAATTTATCTTAAAAATATTTTCGGTAAATACATTTAAAACATTTAATGTCAACGTTAAATATCCTAATTGTATTTATTGATATAAAAATATAATATTTGATCTTTCCAACTTTATCTTTAATAAGTTAATTTTCCTTGAATGCCATCTGTATTTGATATCATAGTTATACAAGAGTAACATTGGCTATTCTTTTTTTATTTTCCCTTTTATTGCCCTTGTTTTTTATTGTTCTTGTAGTTATGATTGTTGTATTGATGTTGTCATTGTTAGATAGGACAGAGAGAAATGGAGAGAGGAGTTAAAGACAGAGGGGGAGAGAGAGACAGACAGACACCTGCAGACCTGCTTCACCGCCTGTGAAGTAACTCCTCTGTAGGTGGGGATCCTTACACTGGTCCTTGTGATTTGCGCCGCCTGTGCTTAACCCGCTGTGCTACTGCATTAGCTCCTGACTCCTGACATTAGCTATTCTAAGTGATTTTCAGAATATTCAGAAATTGGACAGTACCTTTAATAATATTTTCTGGGAGAAATACAATACTTTCTGTATAATTTTCTTTGACTTGTCCTGAAGGGCCCCATGAATTCACCACCACATGCTGGATCTGCCCATGGACCTTCTCACTTACCAATTACAGGAGTATATGATCTAATTTCTAGTTTCTACAGTGGCATCTTCTTGCATACTGTCAGTTTTTCATTTTCTTTATAAAAATAACTTGTAAAGTTACAGTAAAATATACTTGAGAGAATTTACCACCCTAACCATTTTGAACTGTGCACTTAATTGAATTTAAATATCTCATTTTCTTTTGTCACAGTGCAAGCACCGATTTTCTAAACTTTCTAAATATATAGGTGAACTATTCTGAAGGAAAGCAATATGTATTGTCACAGACTAATATGTGGTGAGATTCTGGGAAATGAATTAAACTATGACTTTTACTTTGATTTTCTTGCTTCCTAGTGGTCTCTCGAGATTTAAAATACACCTTGTAATTGATAAGTTTTATCAAATAAATATTGGTATTAATTGTTAAAAATGAAAGTGTTAAGAGCTGAAAAGAAGGAGTCAGGCGGTAGCGCAGTGGGTTATAAGCGCAAGTGGTGCGAAGCACAAGGACCCAGCTGGAGGATCCAGGTTCCAGCCCTTGGCACCCCACCTACAGGGGAGTCACTTCACAGGCGGTGAAGCAGGTCTGTAGGTGTCTTTCTCTCCCCCTGCTGTCTTTCCCTCCTCTCTCCATTTCTCTCTGTCCTATCCAACAACAACGACACCAATAACAACAATAATAACTACAACAATAAAACAAGGGCAACAAAAGGAAATAAATAAAATATTTTTTTAAAAAAGCTGAAAAGAATTCATTCCTCGTAAACCATCCTAGGAAAAGGTATTTTTCTTTTGATCAGTTTCAGATAAAGTTGATGCTGCATCATTTTCAAGAAAAAAAAACAACTTAATTTTTTTCCTATTTATTTATTTATTTATTTATTTATTTATTTTTCTATTCCTTTTTTTTGTCCTTGATGTTTTGTTATTGTTGTAGTTATTGATGTCATTGTTGGATAGGACAGAGAAAAGTGTAGAGAGGAGGGGAAGACAGAGAGGGGGAGAGAAAGATAGACACCTACACTGTGAAGCGACTCCCTTACAGGTGGGGAGCCGGGGGCTCAAACCCAGCTCCTTACGCTGGTCCTTGCACTTTGCACCACGTGGTGCTTAACGCACTGTGCTACGGTCCAACTCCCAAAACAACCTTTTTATACTTAAAATATTCTACCATTTTAATTACTGTTCAATCGATGTAGAATAATATTCACGTCTCTTTAACGTTTTTCCCAGATAAAATAGTCAAACTATTTACTATGAAAAATTCATTTGGGGGCTAGGCAGTAGCACTCTGGCTTAAATGTACATAGTACAAAACGCAAGGAGCTCCGCAAGGATTCCAGTTCCCCCTCGTCTCCCCACCTGCAGGGCGTTAGCTTTCGAAGCAGTGAAGCAGGTCTGCAGGTGCCTTTCTCTCCCTCTTTCTAGCTCCTCCTCCTCTCTCAATTGTTCTCTGTCCTATCCAACAACAACAAAAATGGAAAAATAAATGGCCACCAGGACAAGTGGATTCTTAGTGCAAGCTCCGAATCCAAGCGATAACCCTGGAGGAAAAAAAAGAGAGAGAAGAAGGAAGGAAAGAAGGAAGGAAAAAAGAAAGAAAGAAAGACTCACAAGTATTAGTTACCCTTAACAACTAAATTCCCTTGTAAAGTTCTCCCTTGAAATACTCTCTGGGGAGACTATTCATTTTGATGACATTTATTCTTCTGATCCATGAGCATGGGATGTCTTTCCATTTCTTGGTATCAGTTTCTATTTCCTTGAAGAGTGACTCATAGTTTTCAGTATACAAGTCTTTCACTTCTTTGGTCAGCTTTACTCCTAGGTATTTTATTAATTTTGTTGCAACAGCGAATGGGAGTGATTTCTGGATGTCTTCTTCTTCAATTTTAGTGTTTGCATAGAGAAATGCCACTGATTTTTGTACATTGATTTTGTAGCCTGATACCTTGCTATATTGCTTAATAACTTCCAGTAGTTTTCTACTGGATTCGTTATGTATACTATCGTGTCATCTGCTAATAGTGAGAGTTTGACTTCTTCCCTTCCAATCTGTATTCCTTTGATTTCTTTCTCTTGCCTGATTGCTATGCCAAGAACTTCCAATACTATGTTGCAGAGTATTGGTGACAGTGGACAGCCCTGTCTAGTCCCCGATCTGAGGGGAAATGCTTTCAATTTCTGTCCACTGAGTATGATGTTGGCTGTTGGTTTGCTATATATGGATTCCACTATCTTGAGGAATTTCCCGTCTATTTCCATTTTTTTGTAGAGTTTTGAGCATGAATGGGTGTTGGATTTTGTCAAAGGCTTTCTCTGCAGCTATTGAGATAATCATGTGGTTTTTGGCTTTGCTTTATTGATGTGGTGAATGACATTGATAGACTTACGTATGTTGAACCAGCTTTGCATTCCTGGGATGAATCCCACTTGGTCATCATGAACAATCTTTTTGATATGCTGCTGTATCTGGTTGGCTAAGATCTTGTTTAATATTTTGGCATCTATGTTCATCAGAGATATTGCTCTGTAGTTTTCCTTTTTTGTTGTGTCTCAATCTGCTTTTGGTATCAGAGTAATATTGGCATCATAGAAGGTGGAAGGGAGTGTCCCTGTTTCTTCAATTGTATGGAAAAGCTTTAGGAGTATGGGTATTAACTGTTTCCTGAAGGTTTTGTAGAATTTGTATGTGAAGCTATCTGGTCCAGGGCTTTTGTTGTTGGGGAGATTCTTAATAACAGTTTCGATTTCTTTGTCTGTGATTGGTGCATTTATGTTTTGTAGTTCTTCTTCGTTCAGTTTTGGAAGGGCGTATACTTCTAGGAATTGTTCCATTTCTTCCAGATTTTCTAGCTGGGTGGCGTATAGTTCTTCATAGAAGTCTCACATGATTTTCTGGATCTCTGTGGTGTCAGTTGTGATATCTCCTTTGTAGTTTACAATTCTATGAATTTGAGTCTTCTCCCTTTTTTGTTTAGTGAGGGGTTTGTCAATCTCGTTTAATTTTTCAAAGAACCAACATTTGGCTTCATTGATCTTTTGTATGGTTCTCTTATTTTCGATGTTGTTTATTTCTGCTCTAATTTTAGTGATTTCTGTCCTTCTGGTTGCTTTAGGGTTCCTTTGTTGCTCTTCCTCTAAGTCCTTAAGGTGTGCAGTAAGGTTGTTTATTTGGGTTTTTTCTTGTTGTTTAATATGTGATCGTATGGCTATGAGTTTCCCTCTCAGTACTGCTTTAGCTGTGTCCCAAATATTTTGATAGGTTGTGTCTTCATTTTCATTTGTTTCCAGGAACATTTGTATTTCCTGTTTGAGTGCCTTTCTTAGTTTTCTCTAGCTCATCCTCTGTTTGGCTAATTCTGTTTTCTGCTTCTGCTAGTCTGCCTTTCCTCCCCTTGGTTGCTTTCTTCATTACAGCTATTTCAGCTTTCATTTCTCTAATTGCCTCAAGGTAGTGAGTATTTTCCTTGAGGGTCTCATCTATTGTTTCCCTAATACTGCCATTCCTTTCCTCCAAAGTTGTTTTCATTTCTGTGATTAATAAATTTATTATTGCTTGCATACTTTTCTTATCTATGGTTACTTCTGGCTGATTTGTAGTTTCTTCTAGGCTCTTGTCTTCATTCATTGTATTAGCAGCTTTATTTGCTCTTGATCTACATATTTTTAATGTGTTTTTTATTTTTATGTTCTGTTTTTCCTCAGTTGTTTTGTTTTATGTACAAGCCACACTATACTGAATACCTTTATGACAAATGCAATCACCACCCTCAGAAATTACAGAAGTAACTAAAGCAATGAATGAAGCAGTTTAACCAATACCAGTTAGTCCCACAATGTCTCCAGTTCAAGAAAAAATAGCAACCAAATCTAAATGAAAAGAAAGAGAAAGGAAAAAAGGGATAGCAGGAATAGACAATTATGCAAATCTACTGTCCACTGTAGATTCTAGGGGTAGCAAGAGGGGAAGGGGAAGTAAAGCAGGGACACACAAAAAGAGAATCCACTCGGAGTCAGACTTCTTCCCTGAATTAGTTCACAAATAAGTATCAGTGAATTCAGAAGGCAGAGGGAGGAGGAAGGGAGAAAGGAAGATGGGAAAAAAGAGAGAAAAGAAAAAATAAAAGAAGGAAACAGGAAAAAAAAAAGCAGTGAAAGGAGAGTTGTATTTTTTTTTAATTGGCTTGTAGGTGGGAGAAGGGCGATAGTGTATAGAGGAGATATGAAAAGTGAGACAAGTTTCTCTCACAGTGGGTGATAATTCTTGTCGCCTAGCAATGGAAAGTATACTAAGAGTTAATTTTGGTCTACCTGATCGCGGGGGGGGGGATATATTCGTGTATATATAATAGTATTTGTAAAATAGAACAGAGTAAAAAGTATAATAGTATTTGTAAAATAGAACAGAGTAAAAAGCCCAAGCAGTGGGTCTGCAGCAAAACAAAGGAGAAAAAAAAAAAAACTTTCAAGCAGTGTTTCCCAGGCTGGGTGAGGCTTGCTTGATTAGCTAATTGTCACTCTGAATAGGTCTAAGTCCCTTACTCAGAGGAACAACAAAAATAGCCTAGAAATTTTAATTTTAATTTCCCAGCCTGGGAAAGACTGCTTGAAAGTTTTTTTTTTCTTTTTTCTCCTTTGTGGCATCCCAGTGGGCCAGGAATCTTGGTAAGAAAGGAGCTCCAAGGGGAACCTGCTAGTAGCAGCTCCCTACCCCTGGGGTCTGGTTATGGGGGAAAGGGGGGCTGAGAGAAATAATCAAGAAATTTCCTTTCTTTTTGCTCTAATTTTTAACCAAAATTGAATTATAGTCACCTCCTTGGTCCACGTTTAGGACGCCTCCTTGCTTGTCCCACTGAAGGCCAGGATTTCAAGGCTTTCTAGCAATTGTTGTCAGAGCCCAGGGTGATGCTACTTTCCAGTCACCATCTTGGCTCTGCCTCTCGAAATACTCTCTTGGTGGTCAGGTGGTAGCACAGCCTATTAAGCGCACAGGAATCAAAGCTCAAGGACTGGCTAAGGATCCAGGTTTGAGCCCCGGCTCCCCATCTTCAGGGGAGGTCGCTTCACAAGCAGTGAAGCAGGTCTGCAGATGTCTTTCTTACCCACCATGTCTACCCCACCTTTCTCCATTTCTCTCTGCCCTATCCAAAAACGACATCAACAATAACAATAATAATAATCACAACAGCGATAAAAAAACGACCAGGGCATCAAAAGGGAAAAAACAGTCTCCAGGAACAGTGGATTCGTGGTGCAGGCACCAAGCCCCAGCAATAACCCTGGAGGCAAAATAAATAAATAAATTAATAAATAAACTCTCTTGTTCTATATAAGTTTCTTTGTTCTATATAAGTTTCTTAGTGTATTTATTAAATAGTCTTGCTCATGGTTAATGTGACATAATGTTCTGTCTGATTATGCCTTGTTTTGTGTTATCATAGTTCACATAAACTATTTGAATGGAAATAAATATAATATTGAAAGACAGTGGCTGATAGAGAAGTGTACTAGATGTGTTGTCTGCACTAAAACAAAAGGCAAGAGGCATTAATGCTGTGGACTGTTATGGCAGGACAGTTGAAAGGAAGAAGAAATGCTTGAGCTGAGTGTTAGGGATGCCATAGGAGCTGACCCAGGCATCAGTTTTGAAAAATGACTTCTAGGGAGAGAAATAGCATCTGTCAAGCAGGAAACTCAAGCTAGTATGGTGCTCAGTTAGTAAGCTGCAAGTCTTTTTATTTGCCTCAAACCCTTACCAGGCTTTGGGGTCCTGGTACATGACGGTAGAAAGGAACCTAAGTTGAAAGTGAGAGGATTTAGCACACCCCTATCTCAGGGAGATGAGAAAATGTACCCATATGTCAACAACGATGCCATAAACATTTAAACCACAACTAAAATAATGGGGAGGGGGGAGAACAAAAGAAAAAAAATACAGTGACCAATCCTAGTATGTTATTTTTCAGGATACAAAGGCATATATGAATCATATTCAAAAGGATCGTGTCAGTTAGTAAATAGCACATCTCAAAATATAGAAGATGATGAAGATACTGATGAAAAGATACGATAATACAAATTGCTTGACTATGGAGGAGTTATTTTTTATTAGTATTTCTCTAGACACTATCATTCATTATGTCTGATTATGGAACCAGATCAGGTCAAAAAATATTAAAAATTAGAAAATGCTTACTTCTTCTGGCTTTATTCACTCTTTCTCCTAATTTACCCCGAGAAGGATTGAAAAGCCTCCTCCGCGATAGCCGCTTCTCCTGACCACCAGGAGTGTAGTTTTTCTCCTGAGTCACCAGGCCAGCTCTCTGCTCCCCAGTGTCTGTATAGTACTTCCTTGCTGCTGTTCCAGCCCCTGTAGGGCAACAGCAGTGGAGCCCCACAGTTGTAAATTGGTGCGGCTTAAATTCTCCTCCCTTCAGCAGTCTTTTTGATACAACTTCTTCTTCTAGCGTTTGCCCTTCTTCCGTAGCCAGTCAACAGCGTCAGGTTGAGCCTGATGTAAAGTTTCGAGACCTCCTTTGAATCTAGAGAGGTGGCAGTCGTTGACTATGTGGGTCATAGTCTGTCTGGAGCCGCAGGGGCAGTTCGGGTCATCTCTGGCTCCCCAGCGATGGAACATAGTGGCGCACCGGCCATGGCCTGTTCGATAGCGATTGAGGAGGGCCCGATCATAACGTGCTAGGTCAAGGCCGGGTTGACGCTTGCAGGGGTCTGTGATGAGGTGTTTGTTCTTTACCTCAGCTGACTGCCAACTCTGTTTCCAAGAGACTGGAACAGAGAAGTTCAGTGTAGGCGTAGGGGACCAGAATGGGTGACGAGACGTCAAGCGTTGGACAGGGTGGGCGAAGATTGGCAGGTCCGGTGGAGCGTAGACGTGGGAAATGAACTTAGATGATGCCGCATCCCGACGAATATCTGGCGGGGCGATGTTGCTAAGAACTGGCAGCCATGGAACCGGGGTGGAACGGATGGTTCCAGAAATTATCCTCATGGAGGAATATAATTTGGAATCGACCAAATGGACATGGGGGCTACGGAACCATCCTGGGGCACAGTATTCTGCAGTGGAATAGCATAATGCCAGAGATGATGATCGCAGTGTGGAAGCGCTCGCGCCCCATGAGGAGCTGGCCAGTCTTGCAATGATGTGATTCCTCGCGCCCACCTTTGCTGCAGTTTTTATGAGATGTTCGTGAAATGACAGAGTGCGATCGAGAGTAACGCCAAGATAGACTGGCTGGGCTTCATGCCGGATTCTCGTAGCGTCAAGCTGCACATTAAGCTCACATGAGGCCGTTGACACAACTAAGACTGGAGTAATGAAGCTGAAGGGTTGCCCAGAGACCAACCCTACTAGGGAAAGAGAGAGGCAGACTGGGAGTATGGATCAACCAGTCAATGCCCATGTTCAGCGGGGAAGTGATTACAGAATCCAGACCTCCCACCTTCTGCAACCCACAATGACCCTGGGTCCATGCTCCCAGAGGGATAGAGAATGGGAAAGCTATTGGGGAGGGATGGGATATGGAGATCCGGTGGCGGGAATTGTGTGGAGTTGTACCCCTCCTATCCTACGGTTTTGTTAATGTCTCCTTTCTTAAATAAAAATAAAATAAAATAAAATAAAATATAAAAATAAAAATAAAATAAAAAACTAAGACTGGAGGTGGTATTTCGATTGGCAGACTGCCAGACTGGTACTAGCCACTCCTGACTAGGTACAGATTTTTAGCCCCAGGAATCCTTTCGTAAGTCCCTCTGTCCATGAGCCACATGTGTTTGCACTCACCTGTGACTTGGTGGGTTCGTGGCATGATCATAGTCCTACCTTCTTGCATTCTCCGGTGATCCACTGTGCTATTCCTAGTTGAGTCAGGAGAGCAAAAGCAAGGATTGGTGTAAGTTTCTTATCAGTTAAGGGTAATGGTTCTATGTCATAGATTTATGTAATATTTTAATGACATAACCTATGGCATTGATAATCTCCAAATCCATATATAAATATAAATATTTAAACTGTTAAAGGCTTTCAGTGAGATAATATAATGCAATAGAACAAGACAAATTTGATAGTTTACTTCTGCTTTCTCTTTTTTTTTGTTTTTTGTTTTTGCCATTCTCTGGTCACATGGTTTTAATGATGTCAGTTAACATTTTCAATCTTGCAAACCTCAGAAGATCAGTGAAAATACTTTTTCTTTAACTTTTCACGGTATATGTAATTTTTTTTTTTTTGTTAAATTTTTCGGTGACAGAAACACTTGGCATTATCCTTAAATGTTTTTCTTCAAATAATTCATGCTGAAAGGATATCTGATAGGAAAAGATAGTGATGGAAGTATGGATTGATGATGTTCATTTTTCATTCTTCAGTGCAAATGCTGGCCTGGATTCCAACTGAAGGATGATGGTAAAACATGTGTAGACATTGATGAATGCTCTTTGGGTTTTCCATGTAGTCAACGATGTATCAATACATATGGAACCTATAAGTGCCTCTGCACAGACGGTTATGAAATACATCCTGATAACCCAAAGGGCTGCAGATCACTCTCAGGTATCGACTTAAAGCTTATCCATCTATATAACTTCAGTTAAACGTGTGGATTCTGAATTCTGTAGCTATACATAACAAATGTACTTTTCTTTGTTTAATGTGAAATCAAAATTCTTCCCTACTTAACGTTGATATGGGAATCTGTGCTGGTATCTGATGCTGCATGCTGTCCATACTTTCCTCTCTCTGTGATAATATTGCTTCTTGGGTTTATGAATTATTAGGTGTCTTCTGTATTTTAAGAGTGCTCACAAGTAAAAACAAAAACATCTCTAGTACTGGTTTCGGCTAAATCATATGCTCTTCCAAGAAGATTTATTCAAATTGTTAAAGAACTTTCTGTATCAATGTGCAGATGTTTTTTCATCTCTTCACCATACAAGCTCATACATACACTCAAAGCATAATAGGTCAATGATGATGAAATGGTGCATGACAATAAATCAACTATATAAAAGACAATTTGAGTTACTTTAGTCATTCCTGTGTATTATTAAACTTCTGTTTATTCTAAACAGTGGGTTCTGTTTATTCCAAGTAGTGTTTTTGACTTTACAAATAAAAAGTTCAGTAAAACATAGCCTAATTCAAATATTGCATTTAATTAGGGAAGACAATCATATGTATTGGTATGATGTGAAGCAATATAAAGTAATTACTGTTAAATTTACTGTGTTGTCGAGTATTAGAAGAAGTAATTAAATAGTTATCACTGTCTCATATAGTTTTACATAGATGAAACACATTTAAAGCATTGAAGACATTCTCATCTATTTCCATGAAAGAAGTACCATGATAGGTCAGTAAAATGAACTTTCTTAGTTTTTTTAGATAGAGACAGGGGGTTTGGGAGATAGAGAGAGACAGAGAGACAGAGAGATACCACAGCTTACTTCAGTGCAGTGAGGACCAGGTTCAAACCTGGCAAGGCAACTCAAACTGGAAAAACATATTTGTTGAGAAGTTTTTCTGGTTTTATTGTTTGGTTTTTGGTCATCACTGGAGATTTACTGCTTCAGGTTACACACACAAACAAATATATATATATATATATATATATATATATATATATATATATATATATATATATTTATGGAGAGAGAGAGGAATGGACACTATAGCACTAAAACTTCCCTCAGTGTAGTGGGGGCCTGGCTCTAACCTGCAATGTTCCCATGACAAAGGAAGGACACTATCCAAGTGAGCCATCTTGCAAGCTTGACTTAGTAAGTGTCTTTTGAGTTTTAACATAGTCTCATTAATCATGGAATGATAGATTGGGGATGAGTGCTGCCCTAAGATGGAAGGAAATATTTACCCTGTGTGATACAGGAAGGTTATGCTAAAACATCATATACTTTTGTATTAAATAATTTCTGTGAAACTAAAGGAGAGAAGTAATACTTTCAAATATAGTTAAAATTATTTTTATTTACTTTATTTTAATGAGAGATAGAGGTATACACAGAGAGAGAGAGAGAGATGGAGAAAGACCAGATCACTGTTCAGCTCTGATTTATGGTGGTACTGAGGATTGAAACTGGGAGCCTTAAGAATGAAAGTTTTGTCTTTTGCAAAACCATTATCTTGTCTCCTAGCCCTAAATTTAATTTAAACATGTAAACCAATGTATTTATAAAATTAGTGTTTTGCATTAAAATCTTCATTAAATTATATAAGATAACTTTAAATACTTCTCCTAATTTAGGCTAACATTGGATTTTCTTGACAACTAACTATATGACTGCATCTTAGAAGCAAATATGTTTGAATTGACTTGGAATTATAATAAAATATATTTTAATAGGCTCTAAATCATTCAGGTACATATTCAGATAAGTGTGCTCTGAAAACCTTTCCAAATATCTTTTCTCAAAAAATTTATTTTGCTTTCTATTAAATCCAGATAAGAAAAGCAACATTTATATAGAACATGGTCAAATTCTTAACAATCCTTCTTCGATTCCAGAGTAAATGAGATGCCAGAATTAGAAATGAATTGATTAGAAAAAAATGTAATAAAGACTAACAGGATTATAAATTAAGACTCATTATAAGAGGTAAAATTAACAAACAATTAGTTACAGAAACTGAAGATAAGGTTTTATTAAAGTGAAGTTCTCGGGGAGATGAAAAAAATTACATATAGATAGTGGCTTCAGTCTTCACCAAATTCATTCAGTGTGTTGGTTACCTCATGGTCATGAAATAATTTTCCAGATTTTAATGACTATTTAACTGTACTTTACATTATTAAATATAGATTATCTTGTTTCATGATCATGTTACAGTAGCAACTATCTTTTATGAACTACAAATAAATCATATAATTTTATGTTCAATAAAATGAAGGAAAAGAATAAATGTCTTTAAAGCCATCTACATTTTCTGTCTGACCTATATGTTCGTTCTGTTTTGATTACATCATCAACTAAGATGCTCAGTGTGTATCATTTCCTTTTTTATCATTAGTCTACTCACAGGCAATGAATTTAGGTTGTTGGAAAAACTCAACTGAAACTAAGTGGAGTTGAAAACCATAAATATTAAAAGCCTAACATGTTTGTTATCTTGATATTTAGATGAAGAACCTTTTCTAATTCTTGCTGATCATCATGAAATAAGGAAAATTAGCACTGATGGTTCCAACTACACACTGATAAAACAGGTATGAAATTCCCATTGTGACAGCCTGGCATTTAATGTGAATGCTGCAGCTGTCTGTTAGAACTGTAGACATCTCTCACAATTAGAGTTTATGTAACATTTTTTTCATGGATACATGCACATATGTACATGAGTTTTCTATACATTTTGTTCTGTTTGATTTTTTTTTCTTGCAGTAATCCCAACTTGCCACCTCGCATTATATCAGTGAAAATGAAAGGTGCATATTATAATTATTGCGAGAGAAAATTATCTTAGTTATTCACAAAAACATAAATTCCCTTTTTCCACTGTACCGCCTCCCAGACCACAGAACATAAATTCTCTTTTAAGATATTTTATAGGAGTCGGGCAGTAGTGCAGCGGGTTAAGCGCAGGTGGCGCTGAGCGCAAGGACCTGCATAAGGATCTTGGTTCAAACCCTGGGGCCCCCACCTGCAGGGGCGTCTCTTCACAAGCAGTGAAGCATGTCTGCAGGTGTCTGTCTTTCTCTCCCCCTCTCTGTCTTCCCTTCCTCTCTCCATTTCTCTCTGTCCTATCCAACAACAACAACAACAATAACAACTACAGCAATAAAAAGGGCAACAAAAGGAAAGAAAGAAAGAAAAAAGAGAAAAAAAAGATATTTTATTTATTATGTAAATTGATTTTTTGCCTTTGAGACTTAAAAAATAACAGTCATCTACTGAACTTCAAATTTCTGCTTATAGAACAGGGCAATAATAATTAAACAAAAAGGATTCATGATATCTTTTCTTAAACATTTAGACTTAGTAAGATAGCAAACATTGGATTGTAATTCATTCATGGTTAAACAAAGAGAGACCCCAGATCCCAGGCTTCATTACTTAGCCTCATCCACTTCAAGAGAATTATGGGTTGACTTGCTTTGGTGTTTCAATCTCATTCTGAGTTGATTTATATATGCTATCTAAAGAAAATGGTAAGATTTATGTTTTCTGATAGGCAGGGCAATTGTGAGTTTCCTTCCCAATCCTCAGTGGAAATAGCATAAAGTCATATCACTAAAATTAATTACTAAACAAATCAGAGAGGTTACTACTGTTAGCTCTCAGGGAAAGAAAACATTTTGGAAAGAATTAGTTTGCATCTCTCTTGCTACAAATTTATCTTGTCCCACACTGTGTGAGAATGACACAAATATGTGAAAGTATTGTGCAGGTCTAGTGTGCCTATTTAAATTTAGTTACTTTCTTTGTAGTATGTCTCTACCGCCATAGACACATATGAAGATCATCTATGGGGTACTTTTCCACATCATAAAGAATACCTATCTAACTAACATTAACTATTGTTATTCATTTCCACTGCTACTGCAAACCTTTCATTGATTAAAAAAATTCACTATCATTTAAGTATGCATATCCATTAGACATTACTATATTAACTTACTGACTGTTGAATTTCCTGATTTTCCTCTATGTAATAGTTGGGAAATGAACATGTCACATAAAATTTAAATTTCTAGCCACATAAAAAAAAAATAGAATGGTGTGGCAGTACTAGGCTCACACCCCTGAATAGTCACTATCCTGAACTGTCATTCAACATAGACCCCAAGTTGTCAAAGGCTTCAGAATCCCTAAAATCTCCTCCTTCTCCTCCTCCTTCTACTTTTTTTTATGTTTGCCTTTTAACATACCATAGAATGAAATTGGATGACCTACCACATAGAGATCTGTAATATGAGAAAGATACAAGTTTCTGTACACAGGGAGCCAGGTGGTGGCTCACCTGGTTGAGCGCACGTGATAAAACGCACAAGGACCTAGACCACTCTCCTCACCTGCAGGGGAAACAGTATTGCAGGGCTGTTGGTGTCTCTCTGTCTCTCTCTCCCTCTCTCCTTCCCCCTCTCCTCTTGATGTCTGGCTGTCTCTATCCAATGACTAAATAAAGATAAAATTAAAAAAAAATCTGCAGCTGGTAATGTGGTTTTCTTCCCCCTTTATGACAGTAAAAGAAACACCCAGTATTGAGAACATCAGAGAAAAGTTTGTTTTCTGACATTTAAGAAGAGGGATATGAGAGAGGGAAGAAATTTAGGAAGGCAAGTGTTCTAACTTTTTATACATTGTTTAAATGAGGTTAAGAAGAGCAAAGGGCAGAGAACTCTTGCCTCTCTTTTTTGCTTAGTTTTTTTTTTTTTTTTTAAAGCGCTTACCTTTCAGACTTTCAGGTAGAAATTTGGCATATGGTAACATTAACTTAGATCCAGTAGGATAAGGTATTTAGAAGTTACTGAATTTTCCTTTTGTCTTAATTTATGCCCCTTATTCTTATCACATATATATTTGACATATTCACTCATATTTGCTAGGTCTAGACTTAATTTTTTAGTGTGACAACAGTATCAATTCTATCTTGCTGCTTTCCAAATTCTGGCTTCTTTCTTTTTAAATTTTACTCCAAATCGAGAGAGGATGGGAAGACAGAGGGGGAGAGAAAGATAAACACTTGAAGACCTGCTTCACCACTTGTGACGTGACCCCCCTGCAGGTGTGGAGCCAGGAGTTCAAACCAGAATTCTTGAAGCCAATCCTTGTGCTTTTTGCCATGTGTGCTTAACCTGCTGCGCTACCACCCATCTCCCCTAATTTAACTTATTTTTCCCTTTCTGCATGGTCTACTTTTAGGCTTTCATCAATCATAAAATAATGGAGGTTATATAATTTAAAAATTATTTTAATGACAGAGATAGAGAAAGTAATGAGAGAGATACAGATAGATACAGAGAGACAGACTAGAGCACTGCCCAACTCTGGTTTATGGTGGTGTTGGGGACTGAATCTGAGACTTTGGATCCTCAAGCATTAAAAGTCTTGGGCAGAGGTAGACAGCAGTGTAATGGTTATCCAAAGAGACTGTCATGCCTGAGGCTCCAAAATCTTTTTGCATAACCATTATACTCTCTTCCCAAACCCTAAACTGTAAATGTATTTTAGAATGTCTCCATAGCTGAATGAGCATATCTTCAAAGATATTTGTTTCCTTTATGGTCTCTGGAAAATAGATGTTTATTCTCCTCCTCCTCCTCCTCCTCCTCCTCCTCCTCCTCCTCCTCCTCCTTCTTCTTCTTCTTCTCTTACTTTTCCTCCATCTCCTTTTCTCCTTCTTCTTTTTCTTCTCCTAGTTCTTCTTCTGCCTCTTTTTTAAAACTACTGTTAGGGGTTTTATGTTTTGTTTCATTTTTAGCATTTCTACTTTTAAACAGTGTTATCTAAAAGGCAGACAGTTCTCTTTTGTTAGAATGTTCTATTTGTAAGCTCAACTGAACTAGAAATTTAACTAATACAGCAACAATATTTATTGTCTTTTTGAAAGAACTGTGACAGAACTTTAATGATAGTTCCCTGCTTGATTTTCCAACTCTGTGGCTCAGAACATTTTGTCTGGTATCTCTTTTGTTGTCATTCATGACTAATATATTATCAGAATTGTTCTTAGTGGAGCAAATTTATTTTCCCTTTATGCATCATTTAGGTCTATTTCATGTAACTAAATAATTTTATTGAGTACTTGCAGATAGCACTTTTTTTTTTTCCCTGGTGGTATCATCTAAATTATTTTCAGTCTTTAAATAGGGATGCATTATACAGTTTTTCCCCTTAAGGTAGTAATTATGGAAACAACTAGTTAGTGAGGATGATAAGAAACCTTTTGAGAATTGTGAACACTTATGTCTTTGGTCAGTATTTATTAATGATAACCAGTCAATAAGGGAATGGAGACCCAAAGACTAAAAGTAAGCCTTACATCCACTTTTGCCTGTGGTATGCCTGGGATATGTAATTTATGTAGAGAACATACTTTTATTCACAATCTCATCATTGTATTATAGAAATTTTCAAAGAGCTCTAGGAAATAAAACACATTATTTTGAAGGGGGGGGAGAAATTTTATCCACAAAAATAATTATTTTCACATTTTATCTCAGTCAAAATAAATAAATAATAATATCCTTGCCTTAACTATTTGGAAATTTTGTGTGTAGGTGATTAGGAAGTATGACCTAGTCAAATAGTTTGAATTTCACTCCTTCTGTTGTAGCCAGTAAAAATCTCATGAAGCTTTCTTTTATGAAATTGTGACAACTATTAGAGAATTTGTGAACCTACGTATTCTATAACTTAATTACAGCTAGATCAGCTCTATTCATGCACTACATTTGGAAAATGTACTCTAATGACATGGACTAAAAATGAAAAATAACCAAGTGACTTTTCAATGTTATCCAATTCAGATCTAACAGTGAATTTCATTCTGGTAAAATTGGAGAGAGAGAGAGAGAGAGAGAGAGAGAGAGAGAGAAAGAAAACGAGAAAACAGTTTCCTAAATTAATCATCTTAAACCAAAGGGTGCAAATCTTCAACCACAAAAATGAAAGAAGCAAATAGGGTTTTGATAAATCCAATTTTAGCTTTGAAACCACTGGGATGACTCTAGATTCCAGCTATTATTTTGACCATGCCCTTGGCTATTTTAATGTTCTTTGCATATGATTCTGAAAAGAGAGTATTGTACTGTTTTCTGTGGGGATTACAGCAAAGCTATAGGAAAATGACCAGCTTATATAGATAGATATGTCAGAATTCAGCACCTCAATTCCTCTGCCTCTACAACAGTAATGTATTACCGTTAACTGGCTAAACTTGGAATTGGATTTTCTTTATCTAAATTGATTACTGTAAAGAAAGAAATAGGGTAATTCTTTCATGACTGGGTAGTGTGGGTAAATCTTTGCTAAAATTAAGATAAGCATCTCTCAAACTTTTACCTGTATAATTTTAATTTACCATCCATGTGAATTGTTAGGCAACACAGAACTTTGAGCCATAGCTTTATCTAATTGGTGGGGGGAAAAAAACAACCTTTGAATGAAAAGGATATTATACACTGCTGCTGAAATGAATTTGTTAAACTCTGTACAGAACTGGGGATATAACAGTTTAAATAATAGTACCTTGACATGTTTTCAAAACATAGGCAACTTTATAGATGGTTACAGCTGAGTACTTAAGTCCTCCAGAGAATAAGTATTTGATTAATATTTTGAAGCTGTAGCTGAATGTTAGTTACTGTTTCTAGCATTTATTGTCATGATTCTTGACAATTATCATCACCAGTGAGAAGTATACTGGTACTTATTAATCTGAGGATTGTGATTGGTTTGTACTGACTAATGTTTACTTGTTATGTCTCTGTGACCAATGGCTTGCAGTTTGTGAAGTTGGACTTTTGATATTAACTGTAGAATGCTAAATTAAAGAGAAAGGCATTTATGATTTTAAAGCAAATTAAAACAAAATAATTAAGCTTATGTCTTTTAACTCCATCACCACTAGAATTTAGCCCTCAAGAGAAATGAAAAATAATCAGGTAAAACTTTGGTTAAATTGCTTCTCTGTATAAACTATCTTTAGACCTGCATATCCATGGGAATAAATAAAATCTATACAGCAATAATTTAACTTTGGCCCAAGTCTTATACAACACCTATCAAAAATCCATGGTGATGTTAATATTAAATGAATTCTGAATTTTGCGCATGGATGTGGAAACAGTACTCAGACCTGGGAATGACCTTCCTTTTGTACTTCTCCAAAAAAAAAAAGCATAAAAATTCATTAATCCTTTTCTATAGGATTGCAACTATTAATAAATGCCCCCCCCCAAACAATCTGAAATTTACATTGCTATATATTTGGGATAAATACCAATGTAAGCAAGGTTTAGCATGTATAAAGGCACAGAAAAAAAAATTTCCTAGGAACTTTTCCAGTAGTCTACAGTATTAAGTTTCTTTGAGGCTGTAAGAATGCATTTATTGTGCCCTGATAGTTGCACATCCTCTAGTGTACATATGTTCTAATATGTGAAGACCCAAGTGCAAGCTCTTGGTCCCATCTTGTGGTGTAGAAACTTCATGAGTGATGGAGCAGTGCTGCAGGAATCTCTCCTATTTGTTCTGTCTTCCTGTTAAGTTCTTCCTCTTTACTTCTGTAGCTATTAAAAGAGAGAAACAGGGACAACAGGGGTATTGGAGTCATCATGAAGGTACCAAGCCTCAATGAGGGTACCGATGCAGCAAAGGAGAAGTGAAATGCGTATGTTAATAAACTATTCAAACATGACACTAAGTTAACATAATTGGATTTCTGATCTACACTTTGTTAGTTGACTGAGTAGTAAATCTTGAGCCCTCACAATAAGTCCAAATTGCACTAGTCATTAAACACACATTTGAACAACTTCAAGAGTTAGACCCTGATTGTAAGTCTCAAATCAAATCAGATAGTGGAACTGACAAACCAGAGAGTCGTAGCATATAGAATTGATACGTTTAATTTATGTTTTGTTCTGTTACCTGTTAAACAATGTATAACCATGAGTATTAGGCTTTTTTCATAATTTTGTAATGTGAAATTATATATATGTATATACACATATGTATATACACATATACACTTATAATCTAGTTCTTTCTTGGTTAAATACTTTACTAAAGTTATAATTTAAATTCTAGCGGGGGGGGGTCAGACAGCGGCGCAGCAGGTTAAGCGCACATAGTACAAAGCGCAAGGACATGCTCAAGGATCCTGGTTAGAACCCCCTGCTCCCCACCTTCTGGGTTGCTTCACAAGTAGTGAAGTAGGTCTGCAGATGTCTGTCTTTCTCTGTCCCTCTCTATCTCTCCTCCTCTCTCAATTTCTGTCCTATCCAAATAAAATAAAATAAAATAAAAAATAAAAGTAAATTCTAGCATGGAAATCAGTTGTCTAAGGAAACCCTTGAAGCCTTAAAAACAAACACAAATTTATTTAAAAAATTTACCTTCAAAAGCTTTTGAGATAATAAAAATTTGAAAAAGTTTTTTTCCTCCATTAATTAGATGAATATTTGGAGATCATCTTAAATATTCATGTAGTGTCTGTCTATTCAATTTAAATATATTCAGTTTTCTTGTTCCTCCATGGAACACAAAAATTATAAAATTTCAACTTATATTAATGGCAGAAGACTTAGTTGGGGTTATATTGTTAAGTGGAAAACTGGAAAATATGCATATACAAACTATTGTACTTTCTGTCGACTCTTAAAACATTAATCCTACAATAAAGAAAAAGGTTCACTTTATTTAAAAATAGTTTTCCCTTCTATAATGCTACTTGTTTAAGAAGTCATTACCTATAAATATTTTGAAATTTTTGTAGCCCACTTGGAAAATATGTTCTATTAAATCATTAAATGTATTAAATGTATTAAACATTTTAAATGTATGATGCAAGGAATATGTAAACGTATGACACTTTGAAAAACATTGATTTCAAAAGCCACTTATGGTAATGACAAGAACTATTGCAGTTCAACTGGAGATACGTATACACTTGTAAAACATGTAAAATATTTTAAAACTATAATTTAATCATCTTATTTTAATTATTTTAGGGATTGAACAATGTTATTTCTATAGACTTTGATTACAGAGAAGAATTCATCTACTGGATTGATTCTAGTCGACCAAATGGCAGTCGTATAAACAGAATGTGTTTCAATGGAAGTGATGTTAAAGTAAGTTGATAACAGAATGCTGAGATTATTAAATATTTTATTGGTATGGCTGAATTGCATACAAAATGGGTTCTTGATGGCCATATAGTTTATAGAATATTAGCTTTATATGAGTTTTACATTTATACCATACATATATCAATACATATCTTAAATATGACAGGAACTTTTACTATGTTTTATTATAACACTACTGATTACAGTAAGATAAGTCATATTTAGTAAACTAAAATTGGAATCTTATTCACAACTCTAGAATAAGTGCTTCAAAATGAGTTCTTAGTTCCTAAGAGTCAATTATATTGATTTATATAAAAGTAACAGTTGAGGCTGACAGCATGTTATCAAAAATTGATTTATTTATAGATTGAAATGATAGAATGATTTAAATTAACACTACACATATAAATAATTGGATATGTTTATATAAATTAATCATTCTGATTAAATAATATAGTTAAATACATGTTTCATTAAAGAGATGATATGTAACAATTTTTATGTTATTTTGAGTTTTAGAAGAAAATGACTTGTTCCATATTTATATCATCACATGCTTCGTACAGAAGTATTCAGTTTAAATAGATACAACCTATAAATTATTTTTTTAAGTTTTGAGCATCTGAAATGTTAACATACAATCCCCCCCCACAAAAATGAATACATTGGGTTCAGGTGCCTAAGAATTTAATGATAATTCACACAATGAAATATCAGAAGGTCACATAGAACAAATACACCAATTAGTTTATTTTATGATTTACTAACTTTACTATTTAAAAACTAGGGGCCATCTAGTAGCACACCAGGCATAGCACACACCTTACCATACTCAGCAATCTAGCTTCATTCCCTAGCATTCCCTAGCTTCCAAACCTGCAGGACACACACACACACACACACACACACACACACACACACACACACACACACACACACAACACATGCACACACACCTGTTAAGCAACACTATTTCAACTCAATTACTCCTTTATTACAAAGCATTTGAAAATTTTGGTTGCTTTTATATTTTTTTAAATACTTCTTACTATACCAAAGCAAAGGACTCTGGAGAAGAAGGGAGAGAAATGGTAGTGGAGAGAGCTTTGGGGTCCTGATGTGGAGCATGATAGTTGGAAGGGACCTAAGTTGGGGATGAGAGTGTTTTACAGACACATATCACACAGAAATATGAAATTGTATCTATCGGACACAACTGTGTTGTAAATAATTAACCCCCAATAAAAAGGAAGTGACAACCAATTAAAAGGGCATTTTAATTTTCTACTACCTTGATATTACTATCCTGATATTACTTTAAATCATTCCATAATCATTCCAAAAACTCATAAGAGACATCTTTTTTTCCATTGGGATTATAAGTTCACTGACTTTCATATAAATGGTCTATCATGTCAGTTTTCCAAATTTAGATAGATTGTGGCCTATATATGACCTCAAGGGTCAGTTATTTATGTCATATAGTCTTTAAAGCTCTAAGAATTCAAAAACAGTAGTTGTAAAGATTTAAAAAAATTCTTTGGTTGTCTGATATACCTCATATTTGTAAACACAAAGATATAGTTTATTATATTAGATAATGACATGGTCAGAATTGAACAAATCACTTATATGAATATATATGCAGCGGTGTATATTTACATGCATAAGTATACATGTTCGTGTACATACATATATGTAGTTCCTCCTGTTTCTTTCAAAATACTTCATGTTCTCAGGTATGTGTATGTTTCTTCATTGTAGGTAACTAGGGCAAGAGCAACTGGTAGAAGTGGGGGATGCTTCTCCAGATCCTGTTCATGATAAATTAAAAATAAATAAAAACAGATAAATAGTTTGCATGTCTGTATTAGAATTTTGGCCCTAGTTTTAAGATGTCAGATAAACTTTATCACAAATGTGATCAACAACTGTATAATCATCTAAAACCTTTTTATTTTGATTTTTTCTATATAACTTCTAGTTGTCTAATTTTATGAGTAATTTACTAACAAGAGGTAATTATATTGAAGTA
Organism: Erinaceus europaeus; assembly: GCF_950295315.1. Classification (NCBI taxonomy): domain Eukaryota; kingdom Metazoa; phylum Chordata; class Mammalia; order Eulipotyphla; family Erinaceidae; genus Erinaceus; species Erinaceus europaeus. The sequence goes on along the minus strand of NC_080179.1, from coordinate 59,611,564 downwards.
AATGTTTCTCTGATTGTTGATTATCAAATGCCACACTACTGTTTAAGTATAATTTTATATTTCTACAAAACTCAGGAAATAGTGGCTTAGCATTTATTCTATGCACTTACACACTATTAACTTTTTAAAATTCTTGTCTTATTAGGTAGTGCATAACACAGCTGTCCCCAATACACTTGCTGTTGATTGGATTGGAAAAAACCTCTATTGGTCGGACACAGAAAAAAGGATTATTGAAGTATCCAAACTCAGTGGATTATACCCTACCATACTTGTCAGCAAAAGGCTGAAGTTTCCCAGGGACCTGACATTACATCCCCAAGCTGGGTTTGTAATAAATATTGCATATATGGAATTATAAGTTAAAATTGTGAATTATGCTCAGAGTGATAAGGTCTATTCTATAGGTTGTTAATATTGGAAATTTAATGTAAAAAGAAATTACGTAGAAGGTCTTAAGGAAGAAACAAGGGAAAGAAGGAAGAAAGGAAAGAAGGAAAGCAGGCAGGCTGCAGGCAGGCAGGCTGGCTGGCTAGGAAGACTCACCTGAGAAGGAAAAAAAAAGATTAAAATTAAAGAAAATAATTTTTACTTTAGTTTTATTTAATTTTTGTTTTATTTAATATTTGTTTTTAATAGGAAGTTACAAGACTGTAAGATTACAATGTATAATTCCACACCACACCTGCCACCAAAGCTCTGTATTCACCCTCCTACCTTCCAGAGAAACAACATAGTTCTCATAAGACATAGAAACAGTTTTCTTCTTTTTTTTTTTTTCAAGTTCATGTAAATCAGGTCTCTAGATTCCACATATGATTGAAACCATCTGGTATTTCATCTCTTACTTTGCTAAGCTAAATAACCTCCAGTTTTATCCATTTTGTCCCAAAACACAATAACATTTTTTTTTGATTGTGGAGTAGTATTCCATGAAATATATATCTCCTAACTTCTTTAGCTAGCCAACTTTAGAAGGGCATTTAGGCTGCTTCCACTCATTGGCTATTGTGAATAATGCATGTGCCTCCTCTTTTTTTTAAATCTCTTTTTTTTATTTATCCTTATTTATTTATTGGATAGAGACAGCCAGAAATTGAGAGGGAAGAGGGAGATAGGGATAGAGACAAAGAGACACCTGCTTTACCACTCATGAAGCTTTCCTCCTGCATGTATGGACCAGGGGTTTGAACCTTGGTTCTTGGACACTGTAGCATGTGTGCTCAACCAGGTACGCCACCAACTGGCCCCCACCTCTTCTAATTAGTATCTGAGTGTCCATTGGATAAATCCTTGAGTGGTATTGCTGGATCATCGGGTAATTCCATTTTTATTTCTTTATGGACTTTTCCATGAAGTTTTCTGAAAGGGCTACACAAGTTTGCATTCCAACCAGTAGCCTAGTAGAGCTCCTTTTTCTCCACAATCTCTCTCTAACACCTGTCATTTTCTGGTTTGTTGATGTAAGTCATTGTCTCAAGTGCAAGATGGTACCTTGAAGTTTTAATATGCATTTCTTCAATCATAAATGAAGTAGAACATTTCTTCATGTGTCTATGGGCCATGTGTATCTCTTCTTTAGAACTGTTTAGTTTTTCGACCCACTTTTTTTTATTTGGCTACTTTTGCTTCTTTTGTAGAGCTGTACCAATTCTGCATAGCCATTTGATATCAGTCATTTGTCAGATGGATGTGTGATGTGCAAATGTCTTCTCCCATTTACTGGGTTTGCCCAGTTGTCCTTGTGTAGTTTGCTGTTGATGTGTGGAAACTCTTTAGTTCCATGTAATTTCATTTATTTACTCTTGTTTTCATTTCCCATGCCCATGGAGTTGAGTCTTCAAATATGTATTTGGTGTGAAGGTCCTGCAAAGTTTCACCAACAATTTCTTCTATAAAGTTTAGTTTCTGGTATATTATATCTAGCTTAATGCATTTAAATTTGACTTTAGTGTATGGTGTTAGGTAGTGGTCTAGTAGCAGCTTTCCCAGCACCATTTGTTGAAGAGACCTTCTTTACCCTATTGAATAGTTTTGGCCCCTTTGTCATATATTAGGTGGTTTTATGTGTGTGGACTCATTTCTGGATTTTCAGTGCTGTTCCACTGATCCAAGTGTCCATTTTTATTTCAGTACCATGCTGTTTTGATTACTATAGCTTTGTAGTATAAAGTGAAAGCATGATACCTCCATATGTTTCCTTTTTTTCTCAGAATTGCTTTGACAGTTTGTGGCCTTTGGCAGTTCCACACAAAGTTTTGGACAGGTGTTTGATTTGCTTGAAAAATGTCATTGAAATCTTCATAGGGATTACATTGAAATTGTACATTGCTTTTGCTAGAATGGCCATTTTAGTAATGTTTATTCTCCCCAGTCCAGGAAGAAGGAATGTTCTTCCACTTCTGTGTCTCCTTTTCTATTTCTTTAACAATGTCATACAGTTTTTTTTTTTTTTCCATATCAAGTGTTGTAACTTGAGACTTAAAAGGGGCTTAGGGCTGCAGCTGCAGCGCATAAAGGATACACAGTGGGGAGCTGAGAGCTGATTTAAACAATAGAGGCTTTATTTGGGTGAACCTGGTAAAAGACAAATATTTATCTAGGTGCTACAAAATAAGCAGCTCTATTTAAGGTTAAGCAAAAGAGAGGTTTATTCAATAAAATCACTGAGAATGTGAGGGGGGACGTTTAGCTAAGAAAGTAGGCAAAAGTCCAAAGTCTGCAACCTAGTTACCCAAAATCACCACGTGAAAACACCAGGATCAATCCAGGGCCAGGGCACACTGAGGGTCCATGGTGAAGGTTGTCTAATCAAGAGAGAGAGCTGCTCCAAGTCCATGCTTTTAGACATTTCCATGTGTGTCCCCACCTCAGGCTGATGTCATTTGTTTGCTAATTGTCCCAAACTCTTGTTGGGGCCACAAAAATATAGTTTTCATTGTACAAATTCTTTATCTCCTTCATGAGATTCACCCCATGGTGTTTTATATTTTGGGGTTCAATTGTAAATGGGATTGAGTCTTTTATTTCCCATTTCCTAGACTCCTTGTTTGTATTCAGAAATGCCACAGACTTAATGTGTATTGATTTTCTATCCTGCTACTTTATTGACTTTATTACATCCAATAGTTTTTTGGTGGAGTCTTTGGGGTTCTCTAGGTATATTCTCTTGTCACCGGAAAATAGTGATAGTTTGATTTCTTCCTTTCAAATCTCTCTGCCTTTGATTTCACTTTCTTGTCTGATTGCAGTGGCAAGGAGGACTGTATTAGATAATAGTGGATATAGTGGATATCCTTATCTGGTTCCCTATTTTAGGGGAAAGTGTTTAGCTTTTTTCTTTTTTAAAAAATATTTTTAATATTCATTTATTTATTCCCTTTTGTTGCTTTTGTTGTTTTATTGTTGTAGTTATTGTTGTTGATGATGCCGTCATTGTTGGATAGGACAGAGAAAAGTGGAGAGAAGACAGAGGGGAAGACAGAGAGGGGGAAAAAGACACCTGCAGACCTGCTTCACTGCCTGCCTGTGAAGCTACTCCCCTGCAGGTGGGGAGCTAGGGATCTTTGCACTGGTCCTTGAGCTTTGTGCCACCTGCTGCATTACCTACCACCGGACTCCCGTTTAGCTTTTTTCTATTGAGGATGATATTAACTGTGGGTTTATCATAAAAGCTCTTTATTATACTGAGCAATTGTCCTTCTATTCCTGATTTTTAGAGGGTCTTTATCTTTCTTAGTGGATATTGGATCTTGTCAATGCCATTTCAGTCTCTATTGATAAGAGCATGTGATTTTTCTTTGTTTCTGTTGGCATGATGAATTACATTTACTGACTTGCAGGTGTTGAACCATCCCTGTTTCCTGGGGATGAATCCCACTTGGTCTTGGTGAAGTATTCTCTTGATATGTTGTTGTATTTGATTTGTAAAAATCTTGTTTAGGATTTTTTGCATCAGTGTTCATCAGGGATATAGGTTTATAGTTTTCATTTCTGGTAGAGTCCCTTCCTGCTTTGGGGATCAAAGTGATGCTCACTTCATAAGAGTGTTTTTGCCCTTCTTTAATTTTTCTGGGATAGTTTGAGAGAAACTGGTGTTATTCCTTCTTTCAATGTCCTATAGAATTCATTAGTATAGTCATCTGGGTCTGGGCTTTTATTCTTGGGACGGTTTTTGATTACTGATTCAATTTCTAAACTAATGACTGACTTGTTTAAGCTATCTACTTTCTTTTGGGTTAGGCTTGGCTGGTGGTATGAATCTAGAAATACATCCATCTCTTCTAGGTTGTCTAATTTATTTCCATAGAGATGGTCATAATAACAATGTATGATTCTTCTTATATCCTCATCTCCAGTTGTTATTTCATATTTCACTCCTGATTGTTTCCCGTAGCTTTATCTCTTTTTCTTTTTAATTTTTCTAGCCAGTGTTTTACCTATTTTATTTATCTTTTCGAAGTACCAACTCTTGGTTTCATCAGGTTTTTATTTTTATATTGTTGTCTGTTTCATTAATTTCTGTATTGATTTTGATTATTTCATTTTTCCTGCTGGCTTTCAGGTCTCTCTGTTGCTCTTATTCTGGTTGATTCAGTTGTGATGTTAGGTAGTTCGCTTAAGATCTGTGCTGTTTGTTAAGATGAGCCTTTATTGCTATAAACTTCCTGCTTAGAACAGCTTTTGCTGCATCCCGCAGGATCTTGTAGTTGGTCTTTTCATTTTTCTTGTTCTCCAAATAATTTTTAAGTTCTCTTTTGGTTTCTTCAGTAGCCCACATGTTATTCAGAATTTAGGATTTAGTCTTTGTAGTTTGGGTGTGTTTCTGTTTCTGTTTGTGGCTGACTTTTCAACCTTACTGCCTCATGGTCAGAAAAAGCAATTTTATGATTTCAATATTTTTAAAGGCTGTCTTGATTTACTACCATTGGATTGTGTCTCTCAGTGTATTTTGCTCTCCCCTTTCCTGTGTCTGTTTGTTGTGTTCCTGATTCTATTTTTTAATACTGATCATCTTATGAAAATATATATATATTGCTTCTTTTTGTTGGGACTCCTCTCAGTAATTCTTGCAAGGCAGGATTGGTAGTGGTGAATTCCTTGAGTGTCTGAATGATTGAAAAGGTTTTTACTTCTTCATTTTTCATGTAAAGTGATCAAATCACTGCTTTTATTATACTATATAAGGAAATTCTTTTATTGCTAGAACAGGAGATTTGCATGGAATTGCATGCATAATGTTACCATTCTGGGTCCCTTTTTTTTTTCTTTTTCATCCAGATTGAGAAACAGAGAGAAATCAACTCAACTCTAATGCCTGCTCTCTTGTCATAGCACTTTCCATGTGGTGTTGGGGCTCAGAACTGGGTAGTGCCTTTGTTAACACAGAGCCTTATCCAATAAGTAGTCTCTCTAATCCCCATATGATGCAATTCTTCTTCTTGCTAATAAATTGTATCTTTTTTGCCCTTTATATTGATAATTAACAGTGTGATAACATAGTATATGCTATAGTTTAATTTTAAACTTTAAATTGGGGCAAATCAGTAGTGGAAAACATTATAGATACTAAGGTAATTTTCTATTTTAATTATTATTATTAATTATTATTAGTATTATTGGATAGAGACAGACAGAAATTGAGAGGGGGGAATGAGAGGAAGATAGAAAGAAACACACCTGCAACACAAGATTTCCTTCTGCAGGTGGGGAGCAGGGGCCTGAACATGAGTCCTTGCACACTATAATGTGTGCACCTAACCAGGTGCTGCCACTGCCTGCCGTCTCAAATTTAACTTGTAGATATATAAATATATCATCATTTTATTACTTGTTAAATTATTTTCCTTGCCACACCAACCAGAAATGGGAAAATGTATCATTTCTATTTCAACCAATCATAAGAAAGTCTGTTTATTTGTTTTAAGAACAAAATGTGGAGGAGATAACGTAATTTTTATGCAAAGAACTTTCATGCCCATGGTCCCAAAGCCCCAGCTTCAGTCTCTCATACCACCATGAGCCAGAGCTGAGCCATGTTCTGGGGAAAAAAAAAAATTAACAATGAGGGACTAGACTGTGGCATCCAATTGAAAGTTCATGTCAGAATGCACAAGTACCCTGTTTGAAACCTGCAGCGGGTGAGCGTCATAAGTGGTGAAGCAGTGCAACAGGTTTCTCTCTCTCTCTCTTTGTGTCTTTGTGTGTAGTATAGCTGGCCTAACTTCTTATTCTATACTTTTCAAGGAGCTTTTATAAATGAAGAGAAGGTACTCATTGATTTTGACAGTTTTTTAAAATGTCTTACTTATGGAACAAAACCTATATCCTAGCTAGAAAGCTTATATGAATATAACTTTAAATTTTATATCTCCCTGGTTGCAGTTATTGCCCATTAAACTGAAAACTGCTTTAAGTTATCATCAACATAAACCCATGCAGCGAAAGTGTCAATTAAGACAGAGAAGAACTAAATTATTACAGATGTTGTGGAAGACTCCCTTGATTTCATTTTTAGATAATATTTGGATTATGATATGGATATGTCATTTTATAACCAAAGAAACATAAAAATTGGATTGTTTTATGGAACAATTAAAAACTACCTTTTCTTACAGATAAAATTTAATGACACCTTTTTGTTCATGCTGTTTTCCTAGTTCCCCAGAGTGAGATAATAGGGCAACCTGAATTTTTGTTTTTATAGAATGAGCATCAGGGAGAAAATATCATAACTGTCTATATGTCTGCATAAAAATATACATATATTTTTAAGGCAGAACAAAATATCATTAATGTCAAGATTGTGCTGAATATAACCTTACATTTTTATATGATTAAAATATTGCTTCAGGTCATCATTATAACAAGAGACCATTATGACTAACATAGAAACACATTTATGATTAGCCAAATTTACCAAAACTGAATTAGTCAATTCTTTTAGCCAATTCTTTTATTTCATAGTAAGTATATGCCTAGCATGATTCTATATGGGGGCATAACAGTTAAAGATATTCACAAGTGTTTCAGTGTAGTGGTCAAAGAGGAAAGTAAAGTATGATATATTGCTGCATGGCAACAATATGTGAAGACAACAGAAAATGTTACCTCATTATGATCAGAGAGAGTGTCCTGCACAAGAATAGTGCAAGAAAAAAAAATAAGTACACCTAAGAATAAGGAATTTTTAGGTAAAAAGAGAAGATACAATGAAAAAGCAACTGTCAGAAGATCATAATACATCTAAAAATTTACAAAGAACTCTATGACTGGAATATATATATACATATACGTATCTGTGTATATCTATGTAACAATTGAATTCTTTTTTTAATTTATTTTTTATTTAAGAAAGGATAAATTAACAAAACCATAGGGTAGAAGGGGTACAACTCCACACAATTTCCACCACCCAATCTCCATATCCCATCCCCTCCCCTGATAGCTTTCCCATTCTCTATCCCTCTGGGAGCATGGACCTAGGGCCGTTGTGGGTTGCAGAAGGTGGAAGGTCTAGCTTCTGTGATTACTTTCCCGCTGAACATGGATGTTGACTGGTCGGTCCATACTCCCAGTCTGCCTCTCTCTTTCCCTAATAGGGTGGGTCTCTGGGGAAGCGAGCTCCAGGACACATTGGTGGGGTCTTCAGTCCAGGGAAGCCTGGCCGGCATCCTGATGGCATCTGGAACCTGGTGGCTGAAAAGAGAGTTAACATACAAAGCCAAACAAATTGTTGAGCAATCATGGACCCAAAGGTTGGAATAGTGGAGATGAAGTGTTGGGGGTACACACTGCAAATTCTAGTGTACTACTGCTTTCAGGTATATATTTTGCACTTGTTTATGGATACGTGTGAACATATGCTCTCTCTCACAGAAACTGGTGTATATCTAGGTTTGGGGATTTTGTTAGAAAGTGATTCACCTGGGATGGAATTAGAGAATGCTATGAAAGGAAAGGTCTCACCAGAGTAATGAAGTTGAAGGGTTGTCATTCCACACCTGAAGTCTCTGGACACAGTCTGAGCTGAAGCATGTTGAGGTGGCACTCGTTGCGTTGATTAGGTTGCGACTGGCTGATGCAATATTATTTGATATGGATTGGGAGAGGCATGCGGGAAAGTGGGCCCTATCCTAAGGTTCCAGGACTGGGAGAAATATAGGCTCTATTGTGGAGATGTGAGGTTCCTGCTGTCTTAGGGTTCAAAAAGACAATGGATAGTTAAGGTTATCATCACATTATTTGGTAATTGGGTTAACTTTGAAAAGTCCTTATGTTAGGGTTTGCTGTATAGTACCCAGTATCTTGTAAATAGCTGTGCCACTGGTTGCCTCTGATCTACTTGGTCCAGGCTTTTGAGAGAGTCCGCATATCAAATACACAACCTATATATTAAGAAGACTCAGTCTGTGTTTTAAAAACTTCGAGACATACAATTAATTTTTCCCCTCTCATATTAATTAACTAGTGATTTATATGATTACACTTTACTAGGAGTGTACATAAACACCATTCCCACCACCAAAAGACTGTGTCCCATCCCACCCACCCAACCCCACCCCCCACCGGCCCAGGAAGCCACATGTCTACCCTTCACCACAGGGTTTTTACTTTGGTGCCCTACTTTCAATTTAGTCAGATCCAGCTTTTAGTTTCCCTTTCAGATCTACTTTCTCAACTTCTGTTGATGAATGGGATCATTCCATACTCATCTTTATCTTTCTGACTTAGCTCACTTAACATAATTCCTTCTAGCTCTGTCCAAGATGAGTCAGAGTAGGTGGGTTCATTGTTCTTGATAGTTGTATAGTATTCAACAATTGAATTCTATCTTACTCAAAAGTACATATTATTTTTACATTTTGATGACCATTTAAATTTACTGAATATAGTATAGCTAAAAGTAAAAATAAAATAAACATAAAAACAGTTAGAAGATTTTAACTTGGATAAAAGATAAATAGAATAATAGTAATTCTAGATTTTAGTAAAGACTAGGAAAAATATCATGTGAAAAAGGAGCTTATAAAATTTCTAAACATATTAGGGTTAAAAGTCCCCATACAGGGGCCGAGTGGTGGCGCACGTCATTGAGTACACATGTTGCAATGCTCAAGGACCCAGGATCGATTCCCCAGTCCCCACCTGCAGGGGGAAAGCTTCAGTTGTGGTGAAGCAGAGTTGCAGGCATCTCTCTGTCTCTCTTCCTCTCTATCCCACCATTCCCTCCTGATTACTGGGTGTCTCTGTCCAATACATAAATCAAGATAATAAAAAAAAAGAAGTCCCCATATAATAATGCTAACAAAGATAACAATAATAAGGATAATTAAGAATAACAAACACTTCTATAAAATTTTATGATTTTAAAATTACCTGAATTTTAAAAAATATTTATTTTCTCTTTTGTTGCCCTTTTTTTTATTGTTGTAGTTATTGTTGTTGTTATTGATGTCATCGTTGTTGGATAGGCCAGAGAGAAATGGAGAGAGGAGGGGAAGACAGAGAGAGGGAGAGAAAGACACCTGCAGACCTGCTTCACTGCCTGTGATGCAACTCCCCTGCAGGTGGGGAGCCGGGGGCTCAAACCAGTATTCTTACTCCGGTCCTTGCGCTTTGCTCCATGTGTGCTTAATCAAAATTACCTGAATGTTATCAATTTATTTGATTGTACATAGTCTCTAAGAAGATTTTGATTATTTTACTACTAGTCTTATAGTACAGCTTCCAACTGATAAGTGAATTTCTTAGAATATTTTAGAAAATAAAGTATTAAATTGGGGAGTTAATCAGTTGTTCAAACTTTGGATCTATATTTTCCCTCTTAAAGCTTATTAGAGTTTCCAGTGACAAAATGATTTTGAATTATCTACTTACTCTTCAGAGAGTGTTTTATCAAGAGATGGAGACATTTATATACTTTTTCTACCTTTAGCAATTATTCTTGCTACCAAGTTTTAAATTATGAGATATGTGTTTTTAATGTAAAAAGAAAAAAAATCTTCCTAAACAATTCTAGCTTGTCCAATTTTTTTTGTTTTAAATCGTTTTATTGGGGAGAGGTAATTATTTATAGTATGGGTACTTTTTCTCATCTTCCTGTGACAGGAGTTCGCAAAATACTCAGAGCTCCCACTTGGGTCTCTTTCCACCTTCATGCACCTGGATAGTGTGGTGCGAAAGCATGAGAAGTTCCCAGGTTTGAGACTCATCCCTCTCTGCCTCTCTGTATCTAAAAAAAAAAAAAAAAAAAAAAAAAAGTAAATAGCAAAGAAAGTTTAATTATAACAAAAAACTGAGCAAATAAACCTATTATAATATTTCTAAAAATATATTGTAGTCTGCCGTGAAAAAAATATCTCTGGAATCATTTATTCTAGTTATTGTAGTTAGAAGTTGACTTTCTATGATATGTTTACATTGGATTATGATTCACAGTGCAGATATTATTTGGGCTAGATTTTTCATATGTGATTTTAGGTAAATACTGCATGTTATTTGGGTGAAACTCAGAGTTCTGACATTTCCCCTAATGTTTTCAGGTTTATTTCCAACAAATCTTGTGCCTATTTTTAAAGGATTTTGTTCTAGATATTAAATTTCATGCTGTACCTGCTATAGCAAAGTTTGAGAAACTTGATAAAACAGAGTAGTATAATTTAAATATAAATATAGAAAGAGAAATAAAATTTAACTAAGAGAAACTAGCCACCCTTAAGGAGAAGCACAGTAAGTTATGTGCTTAGAAAGGCCCAATTAAAATTAAATTATGCTTTTTAATTTTCTGCCAGAGTTAGCCTGGGCGGGCTCAGTGTTGGCACTAGGAATCTACTGGTCTTGGCAGCCATTTTATTTTTTTCCATTTTTATTTGACAACACAGAGAGAAACTGAAAGAGAAGAGGAGGCAGGGAGAGAAAGACACCTGCAGGTCTGCTTCACCACTTGTGAAACATACCCCTGCAGGCAGGCCATACCAGGATTTTTAAGCTGGTCCTTGCACTTCATACATACTATGTGTTCTTAACTCAATGCGCCACAGACCAGCCCCCAAACAATGTATTTTTTACGTGGAGTGGAATCTATTTATAATATCTTTCTGATGGGTAAGCAACAAAATAGGTAAGTCATATAATAGTAAAGGTAAAAATCAGGAGTTACATAATGATTTATGTACAGTCCAGATATAGTAAGTACATATATAAATTCATATCTATTTTAGATAATATAACTCATAGTAAATATTTAATAGCTAAAAATTAACAGTAGCTATTATCTTCTGAACATGTACCATTTACCGATCAGCATTCTGGATTAGTTCCCGGTATCCTTTCATTTAATTCTCACAGTGACTGTGTGAGGAGTAACTGTTGTTATCTTTTTTCAACATATGAATAAATCCAGACTCAAGAAGCTAATTGACATGTTCTAATCCACATTGCTAGTAATGTATGGGCCTAAATTTAAACCTAAATAATTAGTTTCAATGATTCATCTTCTTAATTCAATATATATATGGCTACTTAGAGAACTTGTCTATAAATCTAGGGACCCCCAACCCTTGTTTCATCTGTCACTACCATAATAATATAGACAAATTGTATTCTTTCATGGTCTCAGTTTATCAATAAAATGAACACCTTACATTATATGATATTTAAGACCCACTATAACATTGCTTTTTACTTTATTATTTAGTACTGATTTACAAAAAAATTACATGTCAACTGATTTACAAAAAATTACATGTCAACTGATTTACAAAAAAATTACATGTCAACATGTCCACACTGTTACCACTACCAGAGTCCTGAATCCAGTCCCTACACTGCAAGCCACTGCAGTTCTACCAAGGTTTCAGACATGGGTTAACTATCATCTCTGCATCTATCTGTCTACATATGTACATAATTGCCCCCTTTTTTTTCTTCCAGGTCCAGTCCTCTCTCCCCCTCCAAGCCACTCATGACACTACATTCAAATGTCCTTTCCCTTTCCCTCTTCTCTCTTCGGATCCTTATGGAGCCGGAGTTCAGAGCCCTCTTTATCCTCTTCCTCTTATCACTTTTCCCCCACTGGGAGTATGGATCAAAATTGTTTTGGGGGTGCAGAAAGTAGGAGTTCTGACTTCTGTAATTGCTTCTTCGTTGGACATGGGCATTGGTAGGTCAATCCATACCCTGTTAATATATTTCCCTAGTGGGGTAGAGCTCTGGAAAGGCGAGGTGTCAGGATACATTGGTGATGTCCTCTGCCCAGAGAAGTCAGGGTGGAATCTTGGTAGGATCTGCAACGTGGTGGTGTCAGGTTTGAAGACTTGTGATGTTGACATTTCAGGCTCAGTATCTCTGGCTGCAGTCCACAGTGAGAATGCAGTAGTGGTATAATCCCACTGTAGGATTGTTATCAGGGAATTTAGAAAGTAGCCAGGATGATAAGGTTTATGTTCAAAGAATCTCATTGGCATTACCTTTGTGCCTTGATAGCAGAATAACTATCATAGTATGCTTCATTTCCTTCATTCATTTCACATATACCTCTGTTTATTTATTATAAGCCCTTTGAAGGTCAAAAAATCATATTTGTTCACTCCTGTGTTCCCAATACTAAGTGATCTCTGGTACATAGGATGTCTATAAGGAATCATTGTTTAATAATAGTTTCCAGTCCACTTCTGAATGGTTGGGGGTTTATCAGAGCATATTCCATCAACTGACTTACAGAGTTTCTTTCTCTGGCTATGAGGTCTGACGGCTGATATTATTGCAGTTGTGTAGATTGCTCTGTGCATTATGTGTGTGTTGCCACTTACAGGTGCAATAAAGAAAATACATTTTGTAGGCCAGAAAATACTAAAACCTAATTTTTTTTTGAAGTGCTCGAGAAAAATAAATGCTGTTGGTTGGAACTGTGTAAAACTAATAAATAAGTAAATAACTTGCTACAACTTTCACAAAATCACTGCGTTATGTACCATACTAAAGGTCTGAGAAATTCTGGTGTAAAAAAATATGATGTTTTTTTTTTAGTTATTATTATTATTTTTTTTTAACCAGAGCACTGTACAGATCTGGCTTATGATGGTGTGGGGGATTGAACCTGGGAGCTCTGGAGCCTTAGGCTAGAGAGTCCCCTTGCATAACCATTATGCTATCTACCCTCCACCCATTTTATCTACTCTTAAATGATGTCTTAAATATGTTTCATCTTGTAATCTGACTCAAAAGTATGAACTAGGGGGATTGAACAAGGGGCTTTGGAGCTTCAGGCATGAGAGTCTCTTTACATAACCATTGTGCTGTCTACCCCTGCCCTTGAAGATGCATTTTACTGGCATATATTTGATTGAAAAAATAAAAATAATTCAAGATTTAAAGAAATATGAGAACATGGCACCTATTATTACTTGTTGAGTTTTTTTTTTTTTTTTTTTTTTAACCAGAGCACTGTTCAGCTCTGGCTTATGGTGGTGTGGGGGATTGAACCTGGGACTTTGGAGCCTCAGGCCTGAGAGTCTGTTTGCATAACCATTATGCTGTCTACCCTCCAGGAGTTGAGCTTTTAAAAACTAAGTTCAGAATTAACATAGATGTATGTAAACATGACATAGAAAAAACAGTATTGCCCAAGGTGAGGAAACTATGGTATTTCCAGTTAAACTTGGTTTCTTTTTGGGTTTTGGAGTACTCTTTTTTTTTTTTTTCCTTTTGTTGCCCTAGTTGTTTTCTCATTGTTGTGGTTATTATAATTGTTGGATAGGACAGAGAGAAATGGAGAGAGGAGGGGAAAACAGAGAGTGGGAGAGAAAGACACCTGCAGGCCTGCTCACCACTTGTGAAGCGGCCCCCCCTGCAGGTGGAGAGCCTGAGCTTGAACCAGTATCATTATGCTGGTCCTTGCGCTTTGTGCTATGTGCACTTAACTCGCTGTGCTACTGCCCAACCACTCTGGAGTACTCTTTGAATCTTTGCTCAAAATGTCATACTTCCTATTTAGTTCTTGTCAGAGATGTATATGTGTATGTAAATGTCACACTTAGTAGGACTTCTAGTGGTATAATGACTAACAGAAATCTTCGAAGAATTATTCCAATCATCTATTATTCTCTTTCCTAATTATGCAAACCCAAAATACGATTGTCAATACAAAATCGCAAATTTATCTCCTACATGGATTATTTATATTAGCCCTGTAATTAATAAGTGGATTTTCCTTAATATTTTTTTTTCCTAGTATGTGGTTAAAATGTCTGGGCAGGATTAACTCTGCCAGAATTTATGAAAAAAAATTATCTAAGTGACATTTAACATTTAAGCCACAGAGCATAGTTATAATATCAACATTCTTTTAATTTCACATGTTCTGACTTTGAAGAATCAGTTGCCAAGGTCTGCACACTTTCTGAGATCTGGGAAAACTGGGTTAATAGTTTTTAAGTTTTAGAGTTCAGCTGGGAAAAGGATATTAAACATCCTCTAATTTAAAAGAAGACATCCAAAACGACAAGGTGACTTTTTCTAATATGATGCAAAATTAAGTAGTATAATTAAACAGAGATTTTTTTTTTCATTTTATTGGATAGGACAGAGAGAAATTGAGAGTAGGAGGGGGCAGAGAAGAAGAGAGACAGAGAGAGACTCTCTGAGCTCCTTCACTGCTTGTAAAGTGATCCTCCTACAGGGCCTGAACCGGGATCCTTGAGCTTTATACTATATGCACTTAACCCACTATGCCACCACCCAGCCCTAAATAGAGATTTCTTTCTTTTTTTTTTTTTTTGATTCTCCTTTCTTCAATCTTGCTCTGGGGGAAAACTTAGAGATTTCTAAGAAAAATTGTTTCTATGTAATTTGCATTTTGGAGAGTATTTAAGTTCAGTAATTAGTTTTAGTGCCAATATTGCTTTTTGTTTATTGTTTTTCCAACTTCTTAAAATATGTTAGAACTTCTAATAACTAGGGAGTCGGGCGGTAGTGCAGTGGGTTAAGCGCATGCGGCGCAAAGCGCAAGGACCGGCTCCCCACCTGCTGGGGAGTGGCTTCACAGGCTGTGAAGCAGGTCTGCAGGTGTCTGTCTTTCTCTCCCCCTCTCTATCTTCCCCTCCTCTCTCCATTTCTCTCTGTCCTGTCCAACAGCGACGCCATCAACAGCAATAATAACCACAACAACAATAAAAATAACAAGGGCAACAAAAAGGAAATAAATAAATAAATATAAAAAAAGAACTTATAAAAATATATTTTAAAAATATAAAATATATTATAAAATATAAAAAAGAACTTATAATAACTATTTTATTTGTCATTGTGGTAGGTTAAAAAATTGTAGGATTATAGGGCATAATTTCACACCACTCCTATCACCAAAGTTCCATATC
This sequence comes from Erinaceus europaeus, assembly GCF_950295315.1. Lineage (NCBI taxonomy): Eukaryota > Metazoa > Chordata > Mammalia > Eulipotyphla > Erinaceidae > Erinaceus > Erinaceus europaeus. Next base: position 59,596,187 of record NC_080179.1, on the reverse strand, counting down.
ATATTCCCATTCTCAAACAACCCAAAGATGATTTTCCTAAATCTCAGTAACAATTTGCTTGCTTTTTTTTTTTTTTGCAAGACTCCACATTAGTCAATCAGCAGTTTTCTCACTAAGCATAATAACTTCAAGTTGCAGCCATTTTGCCCCCGAAAGTCACACACCGTTTTTTTTTGTTTGTTTGTTTTGTTTGTTTTTTTTGATTGCCTAATAATATTCATTGAGATATATATCCCATAGCTCCTTTAGCCAGTCATCTGTTGATGGGCCCTTAGCCTGCTTACACTCTTTGGGCAACAATGCTACTATGAATGTGGGTATACATATGTCCCATTGGATAAGTGTTTATGTGTCCTTTGTGTAGATGCTTAAGAGTGGTAGTATCAGGTCATATGGTAGCTTCATTTTTATTTGTTTAAAAGGCTGCACCAGTCTGCATTTTCCCCAGCAGTATAGAAAAGTGCCTTTTTCTCCACAACCTCACTGACACCTGTTGATTCCAGTTTTGTTAAGCTAGAAAATTCTCACAGGTGTGAGGTGAACTCTCACTGTAGTTTTAGTTTGCATTTTTCTGATGAATAGTGATGTGGAGCATTTCTTCATATGTCTGTGGGCCATGTTTGTCTGTTCTTTGAAAAACTACCTGTTGAGTTCTTTGGCCCACTTTTTTTTTCTTCTTGTTAAACTGGACTTGTTCTTTATAAATGTTTAATATTATTTGCTTTTCTGAGGTGTAAATATCTTTTCCCAATTACTGACTTGCCTGGCTATCCTTGGGTAGTTTGCTTTCTGTGTATGAGACATTATAATTTGGTATGATCCCACTTATTTAGTTAGGTTTTCACATGACCGTGGATGTGTTTCCAAGATCTGACTTTGGTGTTAAGATCTTGTAGTGTATAAAAATAATAATTTAAAGGGGCCAGATGGTGGCGCACCTGGTTCAGTACGCATGTTACAGTGCGCAAGGACCCAGGTTCGAGTCCTTGGCCCCCACCTGCAGAGGGAAAAGCTTCACAAGTGGTAAAGCAGGGCTGCAGGTGTCTCTCTGTCTCTCTCCCTCTCTACCACCCCCTTTCCTCTCAATTTCTGACTGTCTCTATCCAGCAAATAAATAAAGATAAAAAAATTAAAAATATGCAACAATGACAACAATAATAACTATGACAATAAAACAACAAGGGCAACAAAAGTGTATAAATAAATTAATTAAAAAATTAAAAATAAATAACAATTTAAATCACAGTTATCTAATAGAGTCTTCGGTGATGATAGCCATGCTTTGTGTCTGCATTGTTAAATATGGTAGCCATCAGATACATCATTATTAAACATTTTAAGTCTGGCTAATGTGACTGGAGAACTATATAGTCTAGATGACATATATGATTTAATTAATTGTTTTTAAAATGTCAAATTTGCTGGTGAGTGTCATATTGAACATTGAAAATTCAAGCAAGCACTATCAATTTTGAATTTTTATTATATTTATTTTTAAATGTTTTCTTATCTTTATTAGGTAGACAAATGGAGAGGACAGGGGAGATAAAGAGGGAGAGAGACAAAGACACCTGCAGTCCTGCTTCATCACTCGCAAAGCTTTCCCCTGCAGGTGGAGACCAGGGGCTTGAACCTGGGTCTCTGCACTGTAACATATGTGCTCAACCTGGTGCACCACCATCCAGCCCCCCAATTTTGATTTTTTTAATGTGTAGCAAAACAAAATAAAACGTTGACAGTTTTCTTCTTCCAGTGTTATTGGCGATACATTTTGAAGATTTGCATCACTTTGCTTTGAAATGTATAATTTTTAGCACTTGTAGCAATATTACATAGTATAAATGTATATAATGAGGGAAACATGTTTAAATTATATGAATATTTCAATACATATGTATTTTAACAAAATCTTGAAAAATATATTTGGAGTATATTTTTTAGATATTACAATTTAGACAGATATCAAAGAAGTCATTTCAAACTAGCTGAGTAAATAAATGCCATATTCTGCAATGATGTTTACTCTCTAAATATCTGTTAGTAAAACAGCTACTGGCTTTCTCCATAGGTATCTGTACTGGATTGACTGCTGTGAGTATCCTCACATTGGACGTGTTGGAATGGATGGAACCAATCAGAGTGTTGTTGTAGAATCCAAGATTTCCAGACCGATGGCACTCACAATAGATTATGTCAACCATCGACTCTATTGGGCTGATGAAAATCACATTGAGTTTAGCAATATGGATGGATCTCATAGACACAAAGGTTAGTCTTGTCCCCAAAAATAATCCAGTATTTTACCAGTATATAAAATATTCATTAATAAAAATATTCATGTATCAAATATATTAAAATTATATTAGTTTACTTCTTTGTGAAAATACCAGTAAAGAGGGATTCTAGAACTATGTGTGTGTGTTTACTTTGTGGACCTGCGGCCTTATGTATGTGTGAGTCCACCACCCCAGGTTGCTTTTTTCATTCAGTAAGAGAGACAGAGAGACAAACACCGAAGTACTGGAGCCGCTTCTTGATGTTGTGTTATCCATGTGCTGATGGGTCTTGAACCTTAATGATGTATAGGAAGAAAAATATCCTGTCTGGTGAGCTAGCCCTTTAGTCCAAGAATTAGATATATTTATTCTAAAATCAGATTGCATATTATTCAGTACTCATGCATGAAAATCATTTTGACAATCTGTATTTTCTCTGATGTGTTTTCTAATTAGCTCTAATAATAAACATGTGACTTTTTTGTTAGGTCAAAAGCACATATGTCTCCATTCAGTTGAAATGGAAGAATATATAATTGTAAACATAAGGCTGTTTTCAAATCTGGTAGTTAGGGACCCATGATAGGCAAGGTCTGCAGGCACATTTTGGGGAGATGTAAAATTTCGTCCCTATGCAACAGTCTTTTAAAACAAAAAATTCTCGTTAAAAATATATTAACAATTAAAAATAGATTCGTAGGATCCAGGAGGTGGTATACCTTGTAAGAGTGTACACATTTCCTTGCTCAGGGACCCAGGTTCAAGTTCTGATCACCACCAGTTGCAGAAGGGGAGCTTTACAAGTGGTGAAGCAATGTTGCAGTTGTCTATGTTTCTCCCCCTTCCCTCTCAATATGTCTTTGTTTCTATCAGTAGTTGGATATGTTAACTAATTAATGAAAACCAAACTTAATGTGATTACTACCTTCCTCTCCCTCTCCCCCCTTCACCCCTCTTTCACATTGTTCTCTCTCTCTGCATCTCTTACTTTATTTTTACTTTACTTTTTTTTTTTTTTTACTTTTCCTTCTTTCTCTCTTTTTCTTTCTCTCTTTTTTCTTCTTCCTTCTGTGTGATTTTGTGAGAGACATGCAATAAGTCCATAGCACCATTCAGCTAGGGCATATATGATACCATGCACCAAACATAGGACTTCATAAATGGGAAAAGTACTGTTGTTTACCACCAAACTGTCTCCCCTAGGTCCTGAAGATTTATTGATTTATTTAGTTTTATTATTGTGAAACAACTTTTGAATTATTGTACTATTCTTTGAATATTTTTAAAATAAAGGAATCAAATTCTATTGATAAACTACTTTATGACTTTTAAAGCTTTAGCAAGATTATAAATCTAAATATAAAATAGATGAATAGAGCTATTGTATTCAAGAGGCATTAGAGCATTAGAGATGACGGGGAAGTCTTATGGAAGAATAGTTTAATATGAGGGAGTTAAGATTGGCCAAGGAGAACATAAAATGAACGATGGATTACAGAGGAAGATGACATGGATATAAAACAAAACCATTAATGATTCATTGAGATGACATACCATTAATGATTCAAATAAACATTCAAGATATTTCAGATGTAGTATTTTAATGGATTAACATTCCCCTCAAATGTGGTAGGTAGACTAATAAGTTTTTATTGATCTTTAGTGACCCAATATCACTTATGTTGTTGTTTTCATCTTCAAATGTCTCATGAAAGTCAAGTTTGGTAGAACGATCTTAAATAAAGCTCCCCTCCTTTAGTTAATGTTAGAGCAAATTCCATGTGAAAAGCAGAGCAGTGATAGTATAAAGGTTATTAATAATTTAACCCTCAGGTGAGAACCCACAGAGGTATGAACCCCTCTAAAAGGTGGGACCAGTGGCTAAGAGACAAATGGGTAAAAAAAAAAAAATCACAGAAGTCACACCACTTTGTGATAGTGCTTAAGTTGATCTCATTTTTATAGTTTAACTTAAAATGCTGACAAGAAATTTTCAGAGGCACTTTTTTTTTTTTAAAGGGAAACAACACTGAGGTGTGACAACTGTGATCGGATGTCTTACTTATTTAGGTGTTGGCATTCTAATTACAGAGATAAAGAAACTCATCAGAATGCAATCTGAGTGAGGAATTATTTAAAGATCACTTTAGGATTTCAATTACAGCAAAAGTAATGTTGACAGATCAAAATCACACTTAGCATTCAGCAGTTACATCTCCTCTGAAGAATCAATAATGATATGTTCTGCAACATTCTTAGATGATATAATTGAAAGTTTTATGGTAGCAATCAGTGTTTCCCCAGTGTAACGATGAGACATCCATTTTTACCATATACATACATGCTAAATTCCTGTAAGTGTATTAGTCTGTGCTAGATGTTCCCTATTTGATAACATTGAGACAATTTTAATTACATAGATAAATATTTAAAAATGTGTTACAGTATCATATGCACATTTACATGAGATACTTTAATTTGCATAACAAAATGCAGCTACAGTGCCTATTAGAAACTGTTAATTCAGAAAAAAAGAAGTTATTATTAAAAATGCATTAACAATTTGAGCCCAGTGTTGAGATTTAATCACTTTACTAATTGAAAACCTGAAGTGCTTAGACTGAAGGAAAGTATACTCACAACTGGTCTATACATTCAAAAGGTCAGTACATTTCCATCTATTTTCCCCTCTCAGATTGGTTAAATAGTGATTTATAAGAGTATATGTTAATAGGATTATATATTATCACCATTCCTGCCATTCCAGGGTCTGTGTCCCTACCACCACCACCCCCTATAGTGGAGCTAAAAATCTACCACTCCCTGAGTTTTGGTTTGTTTTTTTTTTTATCTTTATGGGAGGAAGTTAATGGTTTACAGTCAGAAGTAAAATATAGTAGTTTGTACATGTGTAACATTTCTCAGTTTTCCACATAACAAACAACTCAACCCCCTCTAGGTCCTCTGCCATCAGGTTTTAGGACCTGCACCCTCCCTCCCAGCTCCAGAGTCTTTTACTTTGGTGCAATACAGCAAACCCAGTCCAAGTTCTGCTTTCTGTTTTTCAGCTTCTCTTTTTTATTATTAGTTATTTGATACTGATAGACAAGATTATGGGACAAAAGGGGCACCACCAGCAGCATGCCATATTCGATCCCTTCTACTGGAAGCTTCCCTATCTTCTATGTCTCTGGGAGTGTGGACCAAGATACTCTGTGGGACGCAGAAGGTCGGGGAGGTCTGGCTTCCGTAATTGCTTCTGTGGACATGGATGTTAACAGACCAATTCATACCTCCCAGCCTGTGTCTACCTTTTAATTTTTTAGTGTGTGAAAACAGGTCCTTCCTTGCACATGACAGAGAGAGAGAGAGAGAGAGAGAGAAAAGAAGGGCTAATTCTGAAACTAGGAGATCATGCACCTAGTAGAGTCCACATTTTCCCTTATGCAAAGACTCAGGTTTCAGCCTCTCACCAAGTGAGAACTCAAGCATTTACATGGAGAAACTCAAGCTCACACATAGCACAAGCATCACCAGTAATGCTGTGGTGTCTTTTCTCTCTCTTCCTTTCCCTCCTCTCAGTTTCTTTCTTCTCTTCTCTATATTTATCTAAAATTAAAATGAAAACAAACAACTCTGCCTGGGAACAGTGGAAATGTGCAGACTCTGTGCCTTGGCACACATAGGCGAAAATAGAAAAAGGAAGCTGTTGATCCATCTCCTGCTCATTATTTCAAAGCCATGCCATTTATATAGGTGGCTAGTGCTTTGTAAGAGAATACAAAATTAAATGTTTATAAATGAAGTATCTTTCACTTCTGGTGCTGTTGATGATTTTAGAGAGAGGGATAGATAGCATGGAGAACAGTACTATGTTAATTAAAAAGTGAAATATTTGGCTAAAAGATGTTCAGGGTTGATTTTAATAGCATTTTCACATTAGAATTTTAAAATGTGTTGGGTCTCAAGATGGAAGGAAAGTATTACCTTCAGAAATATTTTCACTAGAAAGCTTTTTCAGAAAGACTAATGAAAATTTCATTAAGTGTCTTCTCAGGTATCTGCCAATAACAGAAAACAAGCCAATAAATATCTGGTAGTTACTAATGAGTTACTCATTGAGGCAGTTTTAGTTTTACAAAATCCACAGTCAGTGATGAAAGAGCTATTCATTTTCTATGTTTGTAAAGAAAGAGTAGTAGGATTTTTCTAATTTAACTGACCCCACTAGATATTACTGTATTTTCTGTGTGGTATTTTTTTTTTTTTTCCCTCCAGGGTTATTGCTGGGCTCGGTGCCTGCACCATGAATCCACCGCTCCTGGAGGCCATTTTTCCCCTTTTTTGTTGCCCTAGTTGTTGCAGCCTCGTTGCGGTTATTATTGCCATTGTTGACGTTGCTTTGTTGTTGGATAGGACAGAGAGAAATGGAGAGAGGAGGGGAAGACAGAGAGAGAGGGGAGAGAAAGATAGACACCTGCAGACCTGCTTCACCGCCCGTGAAGCGACTCCCCTGCAGGTGGGGAGCCGGGGGCTTGAACCGGGATCCTTACGCCGGTCCCTGCGCTTTGCGCCACGTGCGCTTAACCCAATGCGCCACCGCCCGACTCCCCTGTGTGGTATTTTTAAGGGCAAAAATTATATATATTATGGTAAATCCCAGTACTTTGGTTACTGATGTGTCTTTTCCCTAACCAGACAGTACTGTTCTTACTTATTCTTTCATTAGAACTGAAGCATAAGCTCATCCATAGATTTACCAGTCATTTGCGACTATGAAAAATATAGTAGAAATTTCAGAATTTGGCTCCTTTACATGTGCTAAATTTTAAAAATAGCAAAAATTCAAATAATACTTTGCAGTTTAGAAAGTTTTGTCCCAAAGCGGCTTATTTAAATAATATAGTAATTCTATAAATAAATTATTCTTATTTGCCAAGTTCAAGAACTTCTAATAGTTTTGAATTCTGTGCTCTAAGTATAAGATTACCTCCAAACTGAATGGGATTTGCTTGTGAATTTCCAGTTCATTCATCTTTCTCTGCTATTTACATTTAAATATTATTCCATTAGTTTTTACTACTCATGTGCTGTATAGTAAGATGATAACAATATTGATTTAAGTAATAATATACTAAATACTATGCATAGTACTCTGGTTAAATTGGTTTATTTTTAATCAATATAATTGGCTGATTTTTAAATTTCTTCTTTTAAAATTTGTTCATTTATCTCTTCAACAGCCACTCTCTCTATCACAATTTATGCTTGACTATGGAGTTACAGAGTGACTAAAGTACTTAGATATATTAATGGGAAAATATAATGTACAGGTAAATTAGGGTAACTTTAGAAATATATAAAAATTATTATGAACATTCAGAGTAGGAATGCTTTTGCTGAAGTGGGGGCATTTTTGAGAAGATCTAGTATATATTTTAATATGAGTAAATTTAGACTAGACTGTGCACAGAGAAAGAATAACATGTCTAGTGACATAATAGAATCTTGAAATGACATTGAGTTTACGTAACTCATCTATAATTGGGAATCTCAAGAATGGAAGATACTGGTACTTGATAAATAAGGACAAATTGGAACCAGACGGTGACAGAATATATAGACTGTGTAATGTGAATTTTTTCACTTGGGTCATAGGGAACCATTGATGGGTTTTAGATGATATAATGTTATAATTAGATTTGACAACAGTATGGGGAATTAAGGAACCTGTGAGGGCAACCAATTTAAAGGCTGCTAAAATATTTTAGGAGAAAAATGTTTGAAATAATTAGAGCTGTGAATATAGAGATAAGTTGTGGCATGCAGGAGTTATTAAGAAAAATGAATGGAACAGATTTGTAAGCTTTATGTAGAAATATTGGTAGGTGAGTTACAAATATTAAACAAATTATAGTATTTTCATTTAGTTGAAAGAGCACATAGTTTTGATGACCAGAGCATCATGTATATTTTAATCATATTTAAAATATTATATAATTTAAGAGTTGGAGATTCTTCTTGAAAAGAATTGCTTGAATGAGAAATACATTTATTTTAACAATAGAGGAAGTTTAAAAGGAATTCTAAAAATGTTACTAAATACCCCCATTAAATCTTTTGACAAAAAGTCTTGTAGAAAGCCTCATTATTTTCTTAAAAGGAAGATTAAAAATGAATGAATCTCTTCATTCTTCTAGAGAGATAAAATAAACCCATGTGAGAGACTTGAAAATTTTTTTTGTCTTTATTGAGGGGAGGTTAATGGTTTACAGTCAATAGTGTAATATAATAGTAGTGATTTACAAAATTACGAGATAGTGGGTATAATTCTGTGCATTCCCAACATGAGAGTCCCCTCTCCCTCCATTAGAAACTGTAGTAGTCGGGGGAGTCGGGCTGTAGCGCAGCGGGTTAAGCGCAGGTGGTGCAAAGCACAAGGACCAGCATAAGGATCCCGGTTCAAACCCCGGCTCCCCACCTGCAGGGGAGTCGCTTCACAGGCGGTGAAGCAGGTCTGCAGGTGTCTATCTTTCTCTCCCCCTCTCTGTCTTCCCCTCCTCTCCCCATTTCTCTCTGTCCTATCCAACAATGACAACAACAATAATAACTACAACAATAAAACAACAAGGGCAACAAAAGGGAATAAATAAATAAAATAAACATTAAAAAAAAGAAACTGTAGTAGTTCTCCACAGTCATTTCTGTAACTATATATTTGTATTTATGTATATACCTGCTCAATTTTTTCTATGCTCTTGCCTTCTCCTCTTGCTTTCTAAGTCACACCTGCACCCATTACTATGTCCAAATAGCCTTCCTTTTTTCCTCTTCTCTCTCCCTGTCCTGATGGAATTGGAATTCAGAACCCTCAGGTCATTTTTCCCCCCACAACATTTCTCCTTCTCTAGATTTATGGGCCAAAATTCTTTATGGGATGTGAAAGGTGGGAATTTTTTTTGCCATTGCTCTTCTACTGATCATGGACATTGAATGCAGGTCAGTTCATCCCCCAGCCTGTTTCTATCTTTCCCTAGTGGGGTAGGGCTCTGGAGAGGTGAGATTCTGGGACACATCGGTGAGGTCGTCTACCCAGGGAAGTCAGGATGGGATTATAGTAGCGTCTGCAACTTGGTGGCTGAAATGTGATAAGATATAAAGCAGGACAAAATTATTAATAAACAGGAACCAAAAAGTAGGAACAGAGCAGATGAGAACAGGTGCTTTAGGGCCCACTTTAGGTATGTTTCTGTGGGCCTATGAATTTAGTAAATTTTTAAATATATTCTTATAGATTTTTTTATTTATAAAAAGGAAACATTGACAGAACCATAGGATAAGATGAGTACAACTCCACACAATTCCCTCCACCAGAATTCCGTATCCCATCCTCTCCCCTGATAGCTTTCCTATTCTTTAACTCTTTGGGAGTATGAACCTAAGGTCATTGTGGGATGCAGAATGTGGAAGGTCTGGCTTCTATAATTGCTGCCCACTGAACATGGGCATTGACAGGTCGATCCATACTCCCAGCCTGTCTCTCTCTTTCCCTAGTGGGGCAGGGATATGGGGAAGCGAAGCTCTAGGACACAATAGTGGAGGTTGTCAGTCCAGGAAAGTCTAGTTGTCATCATGATAGCATCTGGAACCTGGTGGCTGAAAAGAGAGTTAGCATACAAAGCCAAACAAATTGTTGAGCAATCATGAACCTAAAGGCTGGAATAGTACAGATGAAGAGTTGGGGGGTACTCCATTTTGTAGATAGCTAGTAGGCGTATTTTAATTATATTCTAAAAGGCCTGTGGCTATACTAGTTTTTTGTTTTTTTTCCCTGAGCCTGAAATATCTGATATGCAGGGGGATCCAAGTTATTGTCTGGGGAGATGATGTTGTGGCTGGAAAAAGAACAGAAAGCTGGATCAGGGAAGAGAGTAGCTCCCTAATATGGGAAAGGGGAATATATATATATATTCCCCTTTAATAATATATATATATTATTGATTGTAAACCCCATTGATTTGATTTGTTCAGCAAAGGGGCCTATGTGTCCTCTGCATCCCTGTAGATCTGAGCTCACATTCTGTGGTCATGAGTAGCAACATTCCAAGCTGCCCAATATCAATCCATCTTCCTCAGGTAGATCCATCCTTCAGAGGATAAAACATTCTCTACCGTTGTTGATCCAAGTTGAGGCAAGGTCTTATGGGGGGGCCCACAAAGGGGCCTATTTTGTTGTTCCTGATTGAGATGACTGGTAACACTGGAGAGAGGAATTTATTTGAGGTCTCGGCCCATCATGTTTATTTAGGAATCTTAGGACTCCCTGAATAGGGCCCCAGCTGATGAGGTGCCCTGATAGTGACTCAAGAGTCATCATTAACGTATGCCAGTCTCTTGTTCTTATTCAACTTTTGCAGTCCTTGCTTTGATAAGGTTAGCTTTAGAGTGAGTGAGAGTACTGTAATTGGAAGTAGGTGAGGAGGGTATCTAAGTCTAAGTAGACACTATTTCATTAGGAACTTTATACTGACTCACTGCAGAACCCATAAACATGGAAAATTTTCCACTTCTTTTTGCCTTTTTCTATTTCCTTGAATAGTGACTCATAATTTTCAGTATACTGGCCTTTAACTTCTTTTGCTAGGTTTATTCCTAGATGTTTTATTGTTTTAAGCTTCACTTAACAATGCTTATTGATTTGATAGTGCTTTACAAAAGTACTGTTATAGGAGTATAGTTCTAAACCTTACCCTACAAAAAAGTTATCTCATAACTACCATTGTTCTCACAAAGTTCTAAACCTTCACTTTTTACCTTTTGTTCACTGATTTTTTTTCTGATTTTATTTTCTTACCTAACTTTTCTTGTATCTCCTGAACTAAACTCTCTGTAATACTTCATCGTATCACTGATAAGCCTTTCTGCTTTTTTTTTTACTGTATGATTTTTCAATAGCAATTTTGAACTCTATATGACATCCATGTCTCTGAGGTTAGATTCTTTAATTTTGTCTACTTATGTCATATTTCCTTGGTGTATAAAGGTGTGTGTGTTCACTCCTTTTGATACTGTAAGTGTTCTTTTTTTAACCATAAGTTAAATGCACATATTTATATATACATAGTCTCCCAATGTAAATATTGTATTAGGAGAGACACATAATTAGTATTGAAACATTTGATCACTGTCAGTATTTGAGAAACATCCTCTTATAGTAGTATAATAGGCCAATAGCTTGAATTGTATATGTACTTTGACATATAATAAATAGAATAACTTTATTATTTAATTGAATTCAAGGTCTCATTGATGGAAAAATTTTGAGAGAGCATGATATTTTTATTGGAACAATATATATTTTGAGCATTCTGTCATGTATTTGGAAATACTAGTTTTCCTCCGTGTTACTGCCATCTTTTAATTTGAACAGTAAATAAATATATTTTTCTGAAATTTTATTTGAAGTACTGCTACAACTAATCAGGTTTGTATTAAAAAGTAGACAAGAAAAGTAGTCATAGTGGGAAGTGTTTTTAATTGGACATATATTCTGATTGTAGATGGTTCTGAGAAATAAGTATAGGTAACTTCTTTTCTTGAAAGTTTGTTGGACCTCTTCACTTTTATTAAATACTTGCATTAGTATGTATTCCATTTACTAATCGATTCTAATGAGGATTTTTTTTTAAAGATAAGGGGTTAAAGTAATAAAATTCAGTATGTGTTTTACAACAAGCCATTCCACAGGCAATAGGAAACTTAGCAACAGTGGCACTGCCAAGCTTCCTCCCCCAGTGTCACTTTATGCAGACTGTGTATTTATTCTGGTAGTCCTGGTTTTACTGTGTGTTCATGCTATTTTAGGATTTATATGGTATTTAGTATGATTCACTAGGCTATTTTGTGAATTTGGGAATGTTGATTTTTTTTCATACAAATTAATGGTAATTATACCTTTATTCTACACCAACTGTGTTCAGGAACATTTTCCCAAGATTACTTTGCTTCTAGGTAGCAGGAAAACCCTTTCTTTAAGAAAACAAAGGTAAGGCTAGAGAAATAGTCCTATTGGCAAATCATGGGACTTGCATGCCTGAGACTCCCAGTTCAGTATTCTTAATTCTTTCTCATGTAAGGTCCTCTCTTTATCCCACATGAAATAAATAAAATATATTGAAAATAAATAAATAAAAGGCTTTGCAAAGGATAACAGGAGAATGTAAAATTACTGGCAAAGAACTGTATCTTTAACGCTAATTAATATAAAAGTATAATTTGTACAGTATGTTTATAGCTGAAAGCTACAGCCTTAAGCAGTCATTCCACCTAAATTAGTATACTGAGGCCATTTCTCTACCCACTCTTCTATTACTCTGAATAAACTAGAAACAGTCATCTACCTACTCATTCCACTATAGTGTATCTTACACCATTTTTAGTTATGCTCAGCCCATCTTGTCCATCATCTGATTTCATTCACCAGATGTTTGCCAGCTTATACATGCTTTTTTGACCTTTGGTTAATCACACCTAGTTTTTTCAAAGTCATTTTATTTTTTCTGCTTCCTTCTGTCATTTCTATCTTTATATTTTGCTCTTTTAATCTGTGTACTTGGTTAATTGTACTACCAGAAAAAATATCAAGGACAACTTTAGTAGTAAGATCTTTCCAAAAGGAAGATTACTGAGCACTGTGATTCCTCTAAAGGCAGACAGTCTTACACAGGCTATTTTGCAGTTTCTTGCCAAGAAGGTAAGTGTTATTGGTAGTTCTTGGGCAGGAAAGTGATAGATGAAAGAGGCCCATATTGGAAATACTAACTTACAACAAAATGTACTAGTCATACAAATTTAATGAAAATATCATATACATATATCCTGTGAGTAGATTAATTTGAAATATAAAATTAGAAAATTATTGAGGAATATACTTGTTGAGCAAGATAAGTATATCAAAAAAACGGTTAGAGTTTTGTAGTAGAGTGTCTCTAGTTCTAAGATACTATTTAAGTCAAATACATATTCTGAATTGTCTGCCATCTTTTAAAATTTTATTTATCATTACTCTCAGGAACCTTATAAGGATAGTATCCAACTTGAGAGAAAAAATTCTATAAAAGGGCATTTCTTTTTTATTTTTGCCTATATTAACTCTGGTAAATGAAATCTATGAAATTAAAAATAAGAGTATAGTGTTTGAGTGGAATATTAGAAATAGTATAGTAAATATTGTTGCTATACAAAATAAAAGTTTTAAGTATAGGAAGCATCTTTAAAAATAGGTTTTAAGTAAGATAAGCGAGAAAGAGAAGGGTGAATATAGGATGAATATGGCAGAAGTTGAGAAATAAAAATAGAAGGGGAAACACAAAGCAGAACATGGGCTGGGTTTGGTGTATTGCACCAAAGTGAAGAACTTTGGTGGTGGTAGTGGTGAGGGGTGAGGGCTTCTGATCCTGGTGCAAGATGACAGAGGAGGACCTAGGTGTAAGTTTAAAGTGTTTTGTAGAAAACTGAGAAATTTTACGCATGTTCCAACAACTGTATTTACTATTGACTGTAAACTATTAATCCCCCAATAAAAATTTAAAAATAGGTTCTAAGTATATAATAATAAGATGTGTAACTGCAGCCCACACATAAATTGTTCTGTTTTTGTGTGTATTTCTATATATCTAAGTGAAAGATATCTTAAATTTTTATTTCATATTTCTCTTTTTTTTAAATATTTATTTTATTTATTTATTCCCTTTTGTTGCCCTTGTTGTTTTATTGTTGTAGTTATTATTGTTGTTGTTGTTGTTGGATAGGACAGAGAGAAATGGAGAGAGGAGGGGAAGACAGATAGGAGGAGAGAAAGATAGACACCTGCAGACCTGCTTCACCGCCTGTGAAGCGACTCCCCTGCAGGTGGGGAGCCGGGGTTCGAACCAGGATCCTTATGCCGGTCCTTGTGCTTTGCGCCACCTGCGCTTAACCCACTGCACTACAGCTCGACTCCCCATATTTCTCTTTTAATTAAGCAAATGGTATCTTATAGTTGACAGTTGGTTATGTCATTGTATGAAAACTAATATTTTTCTCTTATAATAAACAATAATTTTGAGAAAAAAATGAGTATATTTTCCATAATTTTTAAGTTAATAAGAATTTATTAAATATTACCATTCTATTTCATGTTTCTATTTTGTCAGTTCTAACTGACAAGTTTTATTGCAAGATATCTTTGTTGTTATTCTGTTTGTATATATCCAGACACACATACTGCAAACATATCTGTAAGTTGGAGTAAGTAAATATATAGACAACATAAAACAAATAAGCTTGTTTTCATTCTGAATCATAAAAGTTGCTTATACCAAATATCTATGATGTGTTGACATAGATCATCTCATCTTTTTCTCACTGTGGCTTGAACTCTTCCTGGTTTTGTGTAAAAACAAAAAAAAGGATACTTATTCAGCAGCTAACATATGTCTTTTTTTAATACAAGCCTAAAGTTTTGATAAGTGTTACAGAGAGATTTAAGTCTTCTAGAGAAAATGATGCCTCCTGCCCAGATTTGAGCTAAACTTTAAAAATCATTTTGTTTGTTTTGATTGATTTCCATTGAGTTTGGTTGTCATATTAAGGAAACAGCTCCTTTTGGAGAAAACTGATTTGGGATTGATGGAATGTTAGCGATGGTGACTTTGTATTGGGTTGTCAAAAAAAGATGTTTTCCTTTTTTTAGAAAACTTTTTTTTTTTAGTGGTTTCTCAAAATATTTTAATGAGAGAAAAACAGAAAAAAAATACAGAAAGAGGGAGAGAGAGAGAGAGAGAGAGAGAGCCTACGAGCAGAGTACTGCTCTGGCTGATGGTGGTGTTGGGGATTTGATCTGGGACCTCACAGCCTCAGGCAAGAAAGTCATTTGCAGAACCATCAAACGGTGTCCCCAGCCCCCCCCCCCAACTTACTTTTAAAGTATGCATTTTTTAAAAATTATTAAACTCAAAGGAGTCTCAGAAATGTCAATTACCCCATTGAGTTCTAACCTTAACTGTTTATTTAAAACTGCCTGGGTTTAAAAATTATCTTTATTTATTGGATAGAGACAGCCAGAAATCAAGAGAATGGGAGGAGATAGGGAGAGAAACAGAGAGACACGTACTGCACTGCTTCACCACTTGCAAAGCTTCCCCCTGCAGATGGGGACAGGGGGCCTAGAACCTGGGTCCTTGCTCATTGTAACACTCAACCAGGTGCACCACTACCTAGCTCCATGATGCGCTTTTCTTGTGTGTTTTTTTTTTAATTTATGTATTTATTTAAGAAAGGAGACATTAACAAAATCATAGGATGGGGGATACAACTCCACACAATTCCCACCACCCAATCTCCATACCCCGTCCCCTCCCCAATAACTTTCCCATTCTCTATCCCTCTGGGAGCATGGACCCAGGGCCGTTGTGGGTTGCAGAAGGTGGAAGGTTTGGCTTCTGTAATTGCTTCCCTGCTGAACATGGACGTTGACTGCTTGGTCCATACTCCCAGTCTGCCTCTCTCTTTCCCTAGTAGGGTGGGTCTCTGGGGTAGCTGAACTCCAGGACACATTGGGGGGGTCTTCAGTCCAGGGAAGCCTGGCCGGCATCCTGATGGCATCTGGAACCTGGTGGCTGAAAAGAAAGTTAATATACAAAGCCAAACAAATTGTTGAAGAATCATGTACCCAAAGGTTGGAATAGTGGAGAGGAAGTGTTGGGGGGTACTCACTGCAAACTCTAGTGTACTACTGCTTTCAGGTATATATTTGCCTTAGTTTATGGATACCTGTGAACATATGCTCTATCTCCTGGAACCTGGTCTATATCTAGGTTTTGGGACTTTGTTAGGAAGTGAACCACCTGGGATGGAATTAGAGAATGCTATGAAAGGAAAGGTCTCACCCGAGTGATGAAGCTGAAGGGTTGTCATTCCACACGTGAAGTCTCTGGACACAGTCTGAAGTGAAGCATGCTGGGGTGGCACTCGTTGCGTTGATTAGGTTGTGATTAGCGGATGCAATATTATTTGATAATAATTGGGAGAAGCATGCGGGAAAGTGGGCCCTACCCTAGGGTCCCAGGACTGGGGAAAGTTTAGGCTCCGTAGTGGAAATGTGAGGTTCCTGCTGTCTTAGGGTTCGAGAAGACAATGGGTAGTTACTGTTATCATCACATTATTTGGTAATTGGGTTAGCTTTGAAAAGTCCCTTTGTTAGACATACAATCAATTTTTCTCTCTCTCATATTAATTAAATAGTGATTTATATGACTACAATTTAATAGGTATGTACATAAACACCATTCCCATCACCAAAAGATTGTGTCCCATCCCACCCCCCCCACCCCCCGCCGGCCCAGGAAGCCGCATGTCCACCCTCCCGCTCACCACAGGGTTTTTACTTTGATGCCCTACTTTCAATTTAGTCAGATTCTGCCTTTAGTTACTCACATGATGCGCTTTTATATGCAAATACATCATGTGCCATGGCCTTTATGACAATCTAGTAGCTTATATATCTTCCTGGGAAAGCCTTACACAATTTTGAAAAGTTAGGCATGTATAGTTTTGAAACACATAGTCAACATATTTCAACATAATCACATTTACAGAAACTGGCTGAGAAACATTACCAGGGGCATAGTTTTACTTGACAGTGAGGAGGATGAATGCTATCATAGAAGTCTTCATTGAGCAGCCCTTCAGGCCAGATCTGTACAGCCAGGCCTTTAAGATCCTTGTTAATGCATAGAAATTTTTAAGGCTTGGTTTTGGTCTTATCAAAACCAAAAGACTGTAACAGCAGTTGCTTTTAGGTAGGTGTTGTCACATTTTAAAAATTACATGTCCAGGCCAGTGTGTCTTTAAAAAAAACAACAAAACTCCATAACGTTATCTAGAGCTAGGGTATATATACGCCCCTCCCATTGGCAATTTTTTGCATTTTCTTTTCATTTAACTTGGCAGGACAGAGAGAAATTGAGAATAAAAAGTGAAGGAGAGAGAGAAAGAGAGACAACTAGAGCCCTGATTCAGTGCTCCTGAAGCTTTCTCCCATGCAAGTGGGGACCTTGAGCTTGAATGTGGGTCCTTGCACATGGTAACATATGTTCTGAATCCAGTATGCTGCTATCTGTCCCTTCCAGTATGTCTTTTTCTTTTTTCTCCTTCTTTAATTATAGAGTCTATCTCAGTTATGACAAAAATTCAAGTGAACAAAGTTTCACACAATTTTGTTTATTAAACCTTAAATTGGTTTGCTGAGGGAGACTGGATTACAGACAGGGAAAAATGTCATTTATTCACTCACAGTTAATGGTGCTTCAAGTCCAAAAATCACAAAGTTGGTAGGCTTACTTTCTCAGGCCTCTGAGGAGCTAAAAAGAAAAAAAAATCCAATCATCTTATACATTTGTACAAGACAAATAATTAGGCAAACGAATCTGATTGATGAGATTATGTAAGGGCATATTTATTAATGTCAGTGTATACCTCTTGTATACATGGGAGAAACCCAGCAAAGCTGAGGAATTCACCTTAAGACAAAGATTAGATTAGAAAGGACAAGATTAGGAGTCCGGTGGTAGTGCAGCAGGTTAAGTGCATGTTAAGTGGCAGAAAGCCTAAGGACCTGCTTTAGGATCCTGGTTCAACCCCCCCCCCCAGCTCGCCACCTGCAGGGGAGTCCCTTCAAAGGCGGTTAAGTAAGTCTGCAGGTGTCTTTCTCTCTTTCTGTCTTCCTCTCTCCATTTCTCTCTGTTCTAACAATGGCAACATCAATAGCAATGACAATAAAAAAAAGGGCAACAAAAAGGAAAATAAATAAATAAATATCAAAAAAACTAGAGGGAGTCGGGCGGTGGCGCAGTGGGTTAAGCGCACGTGGCGCAAAGCGCAAGGACCAGCGTTAAGGATCCCGGTTCGAGACACCAGCTCCCCACCTGCAGGGGAGTCGCTTCACAGGTGGTGAAGCAGGTCTGCAGGTGTCTGTCTGTCTCTCCCCCTCTCTGTCTTCTCCTCCTCTCTCCATTTCTCTCTGTCCTGTCCAACGACAACATCAATAATAACAACAATAATAACCACAACAACAATGAAAAAGAACAAGGGTAACAAAAGGGGAAATAAATAAATTTTTTTAAAAAACCTAGAAAAAAAGGGGGTAAGATCTCAACTTCTGTTTATGAGTGGGATCATCCCATACTTGTTTCTCTTTATGACTTACTTCACTTAACATAATTTCTTCTAACTCCATCCCAGATGGGTTGGAGAAGGTGGGTTCAATATTCTTAATAACTGAGAACTATTCCATTGTGTATATATACCACAATGTTCTCATAAACAGAAGTTGAGAAAGAACAGAAAGGAAAACTCAAAGTAGAAACTGACTGAGTTTGGGAGTTTGGAGTACTACATCAAAGTAAAAAAAAAAACAAAACTCTGGGTGGAGGGTGAGGATAGAGCTTCACTATAGGAGTGTAGGGATAGGGACACACACCTTTGGTGGTGGAAATGGTGTTAATATATGTTAATCATATCTCCAAATGTATCTCCAAATATTGACTGTTAGAATTTTGAGGACAATTCAGTCTATAATAGGATTCCATTCTACTAGGGAGCCTCAGACATCAAAGTCTTTTTGCATTACCATTAATAGTATCTTTCTGGTCAAGGCGTTATAACTTTCTGAAACACAGTGCTAGTGATTAAGTGGCAAAGAACTCAAACTCTATCAGATATTCCAATTTAGATTTTAGTATTATTGTCAATACCTCCTTCTCCTCCCCCTCCCCCTCCCCCTCCTCCTCCTCCTCCTCCTCCTCCTTCTTCTTCTGTATAAGTACTGCACGCTAACCGATTGCGCCACTGGAGCTCTCTCCTTCTTCTTCTTCTCCTTCCCCCCCCTTCTTTGGTCAAGTTATTTAGTATTATTCCGATCTTAGTTTTTTTTTTTTTTCTTAGACCTTAGTTTTCTTATGTTAAATGAGAAGTGCTAATGACCAATAGAATTTCTGTGAGTGTTGTTAACAAAGGTTCAATTTTGATGATGGGTGCAGTGTGGAACTCTGCCCCTGTAATTTTATAACCTTTCCTTATTAGAGTCATTAAAAAATAAATAAATAGGTGAAAGCTGAATTGAATAAAGTTGGAAAACTCTGGCTTTCTTAATCAATACCTTAAATTTTTTCGAACTAGAAGGGTGCTCTGGGAACAGCTCTAAAAGGGAGGCCTTTATTGTTAAGAGTGTGGAGCACCCCACCAATGTGTCCTGGAGCTCAGCTTCCCTAGAGACACACCCTACTAGGGAAAGAGAGAGGCAGACTGGGAGTATGGACCGACCAGTCAACGCCCATGTTCAGCAGGGAAGCAATTACAGAAGCCAGACCTTCCACCTTCTGCAACCCACAACAGCCCTGCGTCCATGCTCCCAGAGGGATAGAGAATGGGAAAGCTATCAGGGGAGGGGGTGGGATATGGGTGGTGGGAATTGTGTGGAGTTGTACCCCTCCTACCCTATGGTTTTGTTAATTAATCCTTTCTTAAGTAAAAAAAAAATAAAGAGTGTGGAGCAATGTAATGTAAAAGAAAAGATTGTTTCAGGCGAGCTCCTTTCTTTTCCTTTAAGGAAATACACATTATTTATGCAAATTACTTCTTGTGCTGACCAGGAAATTCCAGATTGGTTGGTTCAAAATTAAACTTTTTATTTTATTATAATTTAAAAAAAATATTATTGAATAGAGACAGAGAGATATTGAGAGGGGAGGGGGAAACAGAGATGGAAAGAGGCAGAGAGACAGCTGCAGCCCTGTTTCACCACTCAGGAAGCTCTCCCCCTCCAGGTAGGGACCAGGGGCTTGAGCCTGGGTCCTAGCACACTGTGATGTGAGCACTTAACCAGGGGTACCACCTGGCCCCTTTAAAACTAAACTTTTGAGAGACATTTAAACTACTTTGTTACATGTTAAATCTCATCTTAATGAAGTTAGCTTGCCACAAAACTCAATTTTCATTTGTTGTTTGTCTTTCTTTAGGGATTACCTAATGAATTCCATTAAATAAAGTGGTTATCCCATGTCTGGGGTAGACAGCTTAAAGGTTATACACTTGCTTTCATGGGGGTTGTGTGGTGGTGCAGTAGGTTAAGCGCACACGGCACGAAGCACAAGGACCAACCTGCGCAAGAACCCCGGTTCGAGTCCCCGGCTCCACACTTGCAGGAAGGTCACTTCATAAGCAGTGAAGCAGGTCTGCAGGTGTTTATCTTTCTCTCCCGCTCTCTGTCTTCCCCTCCTCTCTCCATTTCTATCTGTTCTATCTAACAATAACAAGGGCAACAAAAAGAGGAACAATTGACCTCCAGGAGCAGTGGATTCATAGTACAGGCACTGAGCGCCAGCAGTAACCCTGGAGGCAAAAAATAAAAGTGATTATCCTGCTGAAGAGTTTGTCTACCTCAGAACTATTGATAACTAGGTTTGGTAATTATTTTATAATCTGAATGACACCAGCTACACCCACACCTTGCTCACTACCTCCACTTTCACTGAGAAAAACATACTTCTTTTCTTTCATTAAGTATTTAATAATGTCAACATCTGTTGAGTATTTTAAAAACTGCTGCTTTTGAGATGCTAATTGCCCCAAAGCGCTAATTTTTGTGTAGCAGTTAACTGATTGTGGTAAATTGATATTTTTAAAAAGTAATGATTTAACTTCTTGAATGCATATTTAATTATATAGTCAGTGAGACTCACTGGACTGTTAATGTTTTGCCATGTCTGTTTAATCTTAGTAAACTGAATTTAAATGTCTATATGTGAAAATGGGTAAGGGTTATAGAAATAACTTAAGAGTAGTCATTCAGTTAAAATGTGTTTTTTCCCCCATCTTTCTATCCAGTTCCACTTAACACTTTATCAGTGGTTTTCGCATCTCTAGAAATACACAAACAATTCAGTTGTGATACTTAAATCAAAAGTGTGCCCATCTTCTACTTTTCTGGATATTTGCACCCTTCAGATGCATTGCATCTGTTTTGGAATGAATTTATAGTTAGGAGATACATTATCTTCACCTATTGGAAGAATCTTTGTTTTGAAGTGTTTGTTTGTTTGTTTTACTTTATTAAAGAGACACCCATGCAGAAGGAGAGAACTATAGAGAGGGACACAGAGAAAGAGGACACCAGAGCATCACTCTGGCACATGTGATAACAGCATTAGGACTCTGGACCTCCTATTAAGTTCAGAATTCTGCCCCATGCCACTTGCTAGGCCACATGAAGGAATTTTACTTTTATTTCTATTTTTTCTTAGTCATAGTGACTTCTCTAATCAAAGTTGACCAAAATGACTCGAAATAACAAATATGTCTATAATGTAATAAGATCTGTGTTTACATCCTATTACACATGCCCGTCATTTCTTTAAAATTAAGTCTGTAGGGCAGGGGTAGATAGCATAATGGTTATGCAAACAGACTCCCATGGAGCCTCAGGCCCCCAAAGTCCCAGGTTCAGTCCCCTGTACCACCATAAACCAGAGCTGAGTAGTACTCTGGTAAAAAAAAAAATAATAAGTTTGTGAACCTCCTTTGAAAGAGCATTTGTTATTTTGACAACTTTTTCAGTTACTAATGAATGTGAAATATTCCAAACACTAATTCCATCACTAAAATCCAATTAATAAATAAGTACATTACTGGATTTATAGCTGTTTTAAAATTACTGAATATTTTTCCAACTTATGAATATATCAGAATATTTGGGCAAAATGGGAATTTTGGTTTTTGTCCACTTGATTTAATTTTTTAATGTTATTATCTTTACTTATTGTCTAAAAATATTAAAAATGAGAGAAGTGGGTGAGAGAGAGAGTGAGAGAGAGACAGAGAGACACTGCCACCACTGCTTCACCACACATGAAGCTTTCTTCCTGCAGGTGGGAACCTGTCTCCTTGAGCATTGTGACACGTGTGCTCAACCAGATACGCCACCTGGCCCCAATTTAATTTTTTTAAATAAAACTTTACTATGAGAGTGTTGAGCAGTGGTGCACCCAGTTGCATGCACACATTACCATGCTTAAGGACCCAGGCTGAAGCCGCCAGTACTTACTTGCAGGGGGGAAGCTTCATAAGTGTTGAAGCAGTACTGCAGGTACTTACTTCTCTTTCTCCCTGCTTTCCTTACCCTTCCATCTGGACTTTTCTGTGACTCTATTCAATAAATAAAATAAAATGGCTTAAAATTATTTAACCTGAAATCACTAAAATATTTATTAATGTATTGCCTATTATCTACCTGTTCGGAGAACCTTGAATAAAAAATTTACATTTGTGAGGCAAAATCTACTGTTTGGATTTAAGCTTATCTCTATAATGAAAGTATAATTATAACATAATTTAATATGCATCTAAATAGTTTTTGACAATGAAATCTGCATAGTACATAATATTAATACCACATTAATTGGATATATACTTTAATTAGTCTTAAAGTGAGAGGAAAGTAGATTAAAACTTGCAAATATAATGACTTAAGTCAGAAGCAAAGAATATATGTATATATGTATATGGATGTGTGTATGTCCCTACACAGATATGCATATGTATGTATATACTCTCAATTTAAATATTAGATATTTTTCTGAGAAACAATCATTATTCATGAACAGGACCACTTTTCTTCCCAGTGCTTGGGCCAAGCTAAATCTGAGTCAAGCAACTCATCTCATGTGCCCGATTCTGCATTCTCTTAGCTGATAATAAAAAAAAAAACCTTGCCAGCCTGACAAGTTGTCACAGCAATTATTCACATGAAGTTCTGTAGCAGTTGCATCTGTCAGCCCTTGTGGTATTGAATATTTTAACTGGCAGTCTTCCAAGACTGAACATTAATCTTACCATCTCCTATTACAGTCCCTAATCAAGATATTCCAGGGGTGATTGCACTAACATTGTTTGAAGACTACATCTACTGGACTGATGGGAAAACCAAGTCACTCAGCCGTGCTCATAAAACCTCGGGAGCAGACAGACTCTCACTGATTAACTCATGGCACGCCATCACAGATATCCAGGTGTATCATCCGTATAGACAGCCCAATGGTAATTGTTCTTTCCATAATTTCCAGAAATGCATCAAACATCTTTTAGTAACATTCCATTTTTTCTTTTCTCTAAAGGTAATGGCAGATTTGTTTCTGAGAAAGTTGTGGATTTAACTACTTACCATAATTATATTTAGTAAATTCTCAGTTGATTTTGAGCATTGCCATTAAGTGATCTGATTAGATGTTCAACTATGGTATGCAATTTTATGATTTATTGTTGGAAACATTCTAAACTGAAGTAACAATGATACATGTAGTTGAAGTGGCAACTTTATTATTAAAGTAACTCATTTCTAGTAGTTATAGAATCTACTATCTAGAATGCTAGCAGGAAGGAATTATATATTTAAGTAGTTCTAGCACTCTTAAAATGAGAAAATGCCAGTTTGTTTAAGTACATCTTTGGTAGGATTTTTCTCAAGCCTATGGAATAAATGTTTCACTATTTTGCTTAAAACACATATTTGGTCTAGGAGCCAAATTCGCTACACTGTAAGTGTAGATCATTGCTTCATTTGAATTATTGTTATATACATATATATATATATATTTAAACGAAAATGCTTGTAGTCTATTTTTTTTTTTACTAAAATGACCACTTTTGTGGACCTAGATTTTTAAATTCATATAGGCAATGAATCATTTTAAGAATCATTTGGGCAATGAGTAAGGAGTATGAATGTAAATTTCATTTATAATCTTGATGAGTTTATTATAAAATCAGCTCATTGAAACTGAAATATATAAAGCTTCAGTGTCTTATTTCTAGTTCCCTGTTAATTATTTATCTTGATTTTTCCTAATTTTTGTTGTTCTGTCTCTCATACGTACAGTCTCCAAACATCTCTGTATGATAAATAATGGAGGTTGCAGCCATCTGTGCCTTTTAGCCCCTGGAAAAACTCACGCGTGTGCTTGCCCCACCAACTTCTATCTTGCAGCCGACAACAGGACTTGCTTATCCAACTGCACAGCCAGCCAGGTGAGTGGAGGTGTACAAGTTGTTTCATATGCTCTACTGGAAAACTGTTATAAATAACTGTAATAAAGTATGAATTTTTGCTGAATTTTATATCATTTGAATGTATGTACCATTGAATGATTACCCTATGCATTATATAGAAGGTAAAGAAGGTAAAGGGAAAACAATTTTGTGTGTGTATACATATACATGTATACATATACTACACACATATTCAAATATATGTGTGTATCTATATATGGATATGTATATGTCATATAGAGGTAATATCATACATGAAGTAAAATAAAAATAAAAATGAAAATTATTTATATACAGAATCACACAGAATAATAAGTAAGTATAGCAGAATCTCTTTTTTCCTCCAGGGTTATTGCTAGGGATCAGTGCTGGCACTAGGAATTCACTGCTCCTGGCGGCATTTTTTTTTTTCCCATAGGAGAGAGAGAAATTGAGAGGGAAGGGGGAGATAGGTAGGGTAAGAGAAAGACACCTGTGGACCTGCTTGCTTTGAAGCATCCCCCCTGCAGGTGGGGAGCAGGGGCTCCAACCCTGATCCCTGTGTGGGTGGAGTCCTTGCACTTTGTACTGTGTGCCTAACCGGGTGTGCTGCCGCCCCACCCCCAGCATAGCAGAATCTTTAGAGGAAATTTGACTTATTTTGAGAAGAAAAGGTGATTGCATAGGGTTATAACTAATGCATATGGCAATTACGTAGCAAACACTGAGATAATTTGCTATCATTATCTCCACCCATCTACCATTAGTCTGAGTCAGTGATAAGAAAAAGCTAAATTGGGTGTGAAGTAATTTTCTGTATTCCCTGATTTAAAAATATATGATGCAGATAACTACATTAGAAGCACCCTTCTCGGGAGTTGGGCGGTGGCACAGTGGGTTAAGCGCACATGGCACAAAACGCAAGGACCCGCATAAAGCTCCCGGTTCGAGCCCCATGCTCCCCACCTGGAGGGAGTCCCTTAACAGGCCTTCACAGGCGTTCACAGGCGGTGAAGCAGGTCTGCAGGTGTCTATCTGTCTCTCCCCCTGTTTTCCCCTCCTCACTCCATTTCTCTCTGTCCTATCCAACGACAACAATAACTACAACACTAACACAACAAGGGCAACAAAAGGGAAAATAAATATTAAAAGAATAATTTTTTTAAAAAAGAAGCACTCTTCTCTTCAAAATGTTCAGTAAAAACAGCTGAGAAGTTAAAGTTTCTACTGAGTGATAGTTGCATACATTTTTAATTTTATTATTATTATTTTATTTATTTTTTTTATAGATTTGATTTATTACTTTCAGTGTGTGTGTTCCAGGAGTTGAAAACCAAGGCCTCATATATGTGAAATACTTGCTCTGCCACCGAGATAATTTCATTTTTGACAGTAGTCATGCATCATAAATTGGATTAAGTTACATTTGACTCACTATTTTGTTTGATTTAAAATAAAAACATTGAAAGGAGTATTGTCTTTATTATTTTTTCTTTTAAAGATATTTTATTTTTATTTTATTAGAGACCCAGCAAAATTGAGAGGGAAAGGAGAGAGAAAAAGAAAAATTCAGAGAAAGACACGTGCAAGCGCTACTTCACCATTCATGAAAATTTCCCCCTAAAGATGCCTGTATGATGAATTCATCGCTTCCACTGACCATTTGCTAATTATTTTTTGTTTATATTTTGATTGAGGTTGAGACAGAGAGAGGTAGAGAGCAAAGAACAAAAAAGCAGAGACACCTACAGCTTTATACTACATTTTTATAAAACTTCTTCCCTGCAGGTGGGAATTGGAGACTTGAATCCTTGTCCTTTTATGTGCGTGCTAGCATGTGCACTCTTAAAGACACTTAAAACACCACCACCTAGCATTAAATAAATTTATTTTTAAGAATTCTACACTTTGGTTTTGTTGCTTTTCCAATCCCAGCAGTGACTGGATGGAAAGAAGCTGCAGTTTTCTAAGTGTGCTTATTTTCAGAAAGAATAAATTAGTAAGGGGCAGGGCAGTAGCACACTGGTTTAAGCACACATAGTAAGAAGTGCAAGGACCAGCGCAAGGATCCAGGTAGCGCAGCAGCAGGTTAAGCACATGGCAGGAAGCCCAGGGACTGTTGTAAGGATCCTGGTCTGCACCCGGGCTCCCCACCTGCAGGGGGGGTCGCGTCAAAAGTGCCAAAGCAGCTATGCAGGTGTCCATCTTTCTCCCTTTCCACCTTCCCTTCCTCTCGCAATTTCTCTCGATCCTATCCAATAATAATAATAATAATAATAAAAAGACCTCCAGGAGTAGTGGGTTTATAGTGTTGACACTAGAGATAACCCTGGAGGCTAAAATAAATAACTAAAAAGTAATAATATTCAATAATAAAATAATAAATAATAAACTAATAAAACTCAAAATATTTCTCAAGTTAGGACTAGGAGTATCATATAGTAGTACAGAGCTTTAAAAATGTAAAATATTGAGCCTCTTCCATAGAAACAGACTGTATCGTGAGTAGTTGGCAGACTCACTGTGATTGTAATCCTGACTGCTTTAAATTGGCTGGCTTATTTTAGTGACTCAGTTGGCTGTACTCACAAAAACAATAAAATGGTTCAAAGTTTATATGAGGAAAACAGTAATTGTCATTGTCAAATGACAGAAAGTTTTTTTTTCAGGATATTAAGTGAATGTCTATATTAATATAGAGTGTATCATTAGCTATGTAACTAAATTATTACCTAATTTGAAATCACTGAGGAAAAATGAAAAAATAACTTTTTAAATACTCAAATACTATTTGTGTATAGTTTCAAAAAATTCAACAGTAGCAGGCTAGAACAAAAAGAACACAATTTGAAACCACTTGTCTTTGCTTTGTAACAATATGTTATGGAAAAAAATAGTTGACTTTTCATCTTCTTAATTAAGAAAAAATAAAAGGGAAAACAAACAAGAAAAGCTGTCTGCAAAGCAGCTAACATAATCACTGGCTATTTCTGTAAATCTTTTTTTATGTCGCTGTAAACATCTAAACTTCCCCCCTCATGTAATGGAATAGAAACATCATCTTCAATGTTTCCTGGAG
Organism: Erinaceus europaeus; assembly: GCF_950295315.1. NCBI lineage: Eukaryota > Metazoa > Chordata > Mammalia > Eulipotyphla > Erinaceidae > Erinaceus > Erinaceus europaeus. The sequence goes on along the minus strand of NC_080179.1, from coordinate 59,568,713 downwards.
AAAAATCATTTCATAAAAAGATGCTTTTTTAGTGAGGCAGACATATCTAATGTGATGCTCACGTCCTAATATGCAGTCTCCTACTTGTGAAGAAGTTTCACTTACAACTGAAGTCAGTCACAATAGGACTTAACCCTCCACCCCACTTAACATCATATAAATATACAACTGGTTTGGCAGTAAAAGGGAGAACAATTAACAACCACTGTGATAGAAATAAAATTATGTGGTGTCAGTGGCCTGCCACTTTATTGAGAGCCAGCTTGTTTGGGAGGGGTGGGCTGTTTCTTCCAACAGATCCTGCCTGGCAGGTCCCGAAATCTGGAAAAGGCTTTGGAAACTTCATAATCCTATAGATCAGTATGTGTTAAATTGACTTTTGTAAACTTTTTTTAATTTTACAGCTGGTAGTGTATCATCAGAAGTAGCGATTAATTTGAGGGAACTTGAACTAAGAGCACACTTAGACATTTTATTTATGCTTGACTTAACAGTTGTTTATCATTGCTTTTTAAAATAAATGTTCCCTTTTAAATTATCACTCTGTTTAATTATAATGATTTTGATCAGCCAGCATTATATCAATTCCTATAGCACTGAAATGATATAATTTGTATATTCAGAATTGTACCATGAAGTACTCAGCTAAAATTGTGAGTTAACAAAATTTATCCTGTTAAAATATTTTTGATTTGTTATCTTACAATGATTACAATTAATGATAGTCTCTCAAAAGAGTACTGACAGAATAAAATAAACAAAACATCCCAATAAGAATCCTACTAAGATTAAAAGTGAATGTATGGACCTAAATAAAAAAAAAAAAAGTGAATGTATGAAAAGCTGGTGAAAATCAAGATTAACTTTTGCCTCCTTTTAACACTAGTCACTTTAAATGTTGAGTTTAAATAACTTTAAGAAAAATAATATGCATATATTAAAATGGTTTTAATTATTTTTTAATTGAAACTCTCTATATGTAGGATTTATATTTAAAAGTTATGTTCTTAGTAGTTACTTAGTATGTTCTTAGAAGTTACTTTATGTTTCTTCATGTGGGCAATAATCGCTTTCTGCAGTTTATCTTTTGAAGATATTAGTGTTGTAAAAGTTTACCATGAGGAATGTTCTATATTTATGCTTACCATTATTCATTTGAAAATGACTTCACTTATGTATGAAAAAATGAAGATGAGGCATAAATTAAAGATATCTTTTCTGAGAGTAATAAATAATTTTTGATTAACATAAAATATATTATAGTATAGTAAATATATTTTACCTTGATGTTCTCTTACTTAAAACAATTTATGCTCATATTAAAAGTGGAATTATTCCACCTGCAGGGGGGAAGCTTTATGAGCAGTGAAGCAGGTTTGCAAGTCTCTATCTTTCTCTCTTTCTGTCTCCCCTTCCTTCTCAATTTCTTTATGTCCTGTCAAATAAAAATAGGATGAAAGAAAATAAAACAAAGCAAAAAAAAAAAAAAAAAAGATGACGATGAAGAAAATGGCCTCTGAGAGTGGTAGATTCATAGTGCAGGCAGCAATCCCCAGTGATAAACATGGTGGGGGGAAAAAAGTGGAATTACGAGGGTGGCACGCAGTGACACACCCAGTTAAGTGTACATATTACCAAGTGTAAGAACATAGGTTCAAGTGCTCAGTCCTCACCTGCAGGGTATCTGCTTCATGAACAATGAAACAGGTCTTGCAGGTGTCTGTTTTTCTCTCCTTCTCTTTATCTCTTCCTCCCCTCTCAATTTCTCTCTGTCCTATCTAGTAAGGAGGAAAGAAAGGGAGAAAGAATGGAAGGAAGGAAGGAAGGGAGGAAGGAAAGAAGGAAGGGGGAGAGAGAGAGATGGAGAAGAGAGAGGGGGGGGGGGAGAAAGAAAGGAAAGAAAAAATGGCCACAGAGTATGGTGGATTTGTAGTGCCTACACAGAGCCTGGTAGCAAAACAAACCTAAAAACAGAAAAACATACAATTACAGACAAAACTGTCATGTCACATATAATGCCAACAGCTGGAATTTATTTAAATTAGGTATTTTATGAATTTGAAAAAATATATTTTACAAATCTTGATTGGGAATCCACTCTGATTTCCAGTAATGACAGAATATGTTTACTATTCAGGGCATTTACTTTCAGAGTTAGTTGTATGTCCCCAGGCAGTCACTATCTGTAAAGTCAACATTATTCCTTGGTATGTTGATGAAAACTACATCAAAGATGCAGCTAAGCTAATTCAGAAAATCAGTTCAACAGTCAGACAGTTAGGCAGTTGAACTCAGTGTTTTATTTCCTCTCATGTTGCCTCTGAAAGAAAAGAAACAAACAAAAACTTAGTTTAAAATATAATATGGTGGTGGCCAGGTGGTGGCACACTGGGCTAAGTGCACACAGTGAAAAGTGCAAGGAGCGGCTCAAGGATCCCAGCTTGAGCCCCCGGATACCCACCTGCAGGGGTGTCGCTTCACAGGCGGTGAAGCAGGTCTGCAGGTGTCTGTCTTTCTCTCCCTCTCTCTGTCTTCCCCTCCTCTCTCCATTTCTCTCTGTCCTATCCAACAACAACAGCAGCAACAGCAACAATAATGGGAAAAAAATGGCCTACAGGAGCAGTGGATTCATGGTGCCAGCACTGAGCCCCAGCAATAACCCTGGAGCCAAATTAATTAATTAATTAATTAAATTAAAAATTATATATATTATATACAATTAATAGTTACATGAAGGGAAATAAAGAGGTCAGGGGTTTTGAACAGAGGCATGTAATTGAGGACAAAGAGTATACATGTTAAATTTTCATGATGTACATCTGAAAGCTACATACTTTTCTTGTTTCTATTTTTTAAAATATATAATTGTAAAAATATTATTTTAATCTTGTTTTAACTTTCATTTATCAGTTTATCATAATATACGTTAAATATGGGAGTCTGGCAGTAGCACAGCAGGTTAAGTGCAGGTGGCACAAAGCGCAAGGACCAGCATAAGGATCCGGGTTCGAGCCCCTGGCTCCCCACCTGCAGGGGAGTCACTTTACAAATGGTGTCAAATCTTTCTCTCCCCTTCTCTATCCTTCGCTCCTTTCTCCATTTCTCTCTATCCTATCTGACAATGATGACGTCAACAACAATAACTACAACAGTAAAACAAGGGCAACAAAAGGGAATAAATAAATAAATAAATATTTAAACAAATTCACAAAAAATATATGTTAAATATTTAATATAACTATCTGAAAGTCATTTTAAATTTAAAATTTAATTTTTTAAACCTTATTTAACTTGATAGGACAGAGAGAAAATGAGAGGGAGGATATAGAAAAGGAGAGAGAGATAGAGACTCCCGCACCAGGGCTTCAGTAGTACTGAAGCTTTCCCCCCGCAGGGAGTTAACCCAGGTTTGAACTCAGGCCCTTATGCGTGGTAACATGTGCACTTAACCAGATGTGCCACCTCCCAAAGCCTCTCAGAGTCTTTAAGGTAGTATGTTTCCTGTCATGGGAAATTACATGGAGTTATAAAATGACCGAACTAGAAAGGCTCCTCCAGATTTTCTTTAGTTCCCGTATCTGCTAACTAAATATAAAAGGAAGGATGCTAGTGCAATTGTTCAAGATCCCGAAAAATAAATAAATAAATGCATTTACATTAAATTAAGTAAAAGTTACTCACACAATATATTTTCTTGATATTCCTAATGGCTACCTCTACTCAGTTTGATTGTCTGAGCCTCATAGTTTGCATGCAACCACTTAACTCTCTTGTGTTATAAAGCAGTCATAGACAATATGTAAATTAATGACATGTTCTGTGCTCAGTAAATGTCAGCAGATGTTCCCAAACTATGTGCATGTTGCAGGTCAATCTTCTGCTCGCCATTGCCTCCATTGCCTATTGTGGAAAGTTCTGAAACACCTTAGTTCATGTTTTCAGTTCAGTAGTAGGTTAGGTTACTAGGTTCAGATAGCTTTTAAAATATCTTTATATATAGTTAAGTAGGTTTACTCAACTGTTTTTGTGTTTTTTTCTTTTACCATTTAAGTTTCGTTGCAAAACTGATAAATGTATTCCATTCTGGTGGAAATGCGACACTGTAGATGACTGCGGTGATGGATCTGATGAACCTGATGACTGCCGTAAGTACACTGGTGATGGCAAAGTTAGAAGTTAAAGCATCCTGAGCCTCAGACCTGGAACCCAGAAGCTAGACTTAGCAATATTGCCTTCTGAGACTTTCCTTGAATTGAGAAAGAAAGAAAATTTATATGCCAATTTTTAAATGCAAAAAGGTTGCTGCAATGTCTTGACTACATATGTCTGATAATTACTACATTTAAAATGACACCAAAGCGCAAGAACCTGTGTAAGGATCTGGGTTTGAGCCTCCAGCTCCCCAGCTGCAGGGGAGTTGCTTCACAGGTGGTGAAGCAGGTCTGCAAGTGTCTATCTTTCTCTTCCCCCCTCTGTCTTCCCTTCCTCTCTCCATTTCTCTCTGTCCTATCTAACAAAAATAACATCAGTAACAACAATAATAATAACTACAACAACAATAAAAACTACAACAATAAAACAAGAGCAACAAAAGGGTATAAATAAATAAATAAATAAATTTTAAAAAGTGACACCATCTACAGTTGGTGTTTATTCTTAGATTTTTCTCACTTGCAGAATGTCTACTTTGTTTCATGTACTTATTTGTAGAGTTAAAGTCATACTGATTTTGACCTAATATATCATTAAGTTGGACATACAATGAGAAAAATTTTAGATCCCTATTCAACATCTACATCTGAACTCTTACTTATAAATGTTACAATCTTCCAACACTTTTCTGCCAGTACTAAAATCCTGAAAAATCCTTTCAATTAGATTTTTCAATATAAGTCATTCATTTTTTGTTAAGATAATTTAGTATGCTCTTAGTAGTTACCTTGAAGTAACTATCAATCATGTGCTGTCATCTAACTGTGGCTACTTTGTGTTTTATTTCTTTTTATATCTTTGGCAAGTTGGGTTTTAATGGGCAATCAGTAGCTTTTCCCCTAGTTCTCATTTTTAGTTCACTCCATGGGTCACTCCAATACTGATCTGTCAAGTTGAAGATGCTTGTAGTCAATCATGATAATTCCCTTAACACCCAAGTGCATGGTTCCCATGATATAGCCTCGACAGTTGACTTCAAGATTCTTAGATTTCACTAAAGAAAGACAGTCATCTGTCTTAGTGAAGGCTAGTTACTTTCTTTGGTAGAATTTACCACCATGCAATTATGAAGCGGTTTCAAACTTAGAGTCTCTGGGTAGCCCTAGATGAACTGTATCTGTTTTTCTAGTCACTGAGAAGAGTATAAAACATTTTAAATTATTTTACACAGTTCTTTCTATATTTGAAAATAGTACTATACTCAATTATTCATTTTCAATGGCCCACTGACCTTTGACTTTTTAAAAACAGGTTTTGTTTTCAATTGTGAGATATCATATGTAAAGGACATTATATGCAATAGATATCAAATTATGCCTGCATTTTTATTTGATTATTGAATTTAAATAAATAAAAGGAACAAGAAATAGTATGGGGGATCAGTTGACAGCTACTCATAAAAAGAAAGTTATTAATTTCAACTGAAATAAAATTAATTTTTGCTTGATATAGTAATTAAGTAAATGAAGTTTGATTTTTAAGTAATAGGAGTAAGCAAAAAGTAAAATACTTACCTATTTCTCATATTAAGATGACCTTCCTCGCCCAGATTCAGAGAAGTGTTTTCTGAGGAAATAGCACTAAAATGACTTGTTAGAAAAAGTCTCTACCACCCAGACCTTTCCCTTTAATATGTAAAATATTTGTATTTTCTGTATTGAAATTTTTAATGTTGACTAAGATCTCATGCTGTAACGATAGTGACATGAAAAAATAGCTACAGGGGTCAACAAGTGAGGGCGCACCTACCTGGTTGAGTGCACAGGTTACAACGCATAAGAACCTGGGCTCAAGCCCCTGGTCCCCACCTTCAGGGGAAAGCTTCCCAGGTAGTGAAGCTGGTCTGCAGATGTGTTTTTCTTTCCCTCTCTGTCTCCTCTTCCCCTCTCGATTTCTCTCTTGTCTCTCTCCAATAACAAATAAATTAAAATAGTTAAAAAAAAAAAAATAGATAGCTACAGAGTTCCAAATTTATCTCAGAATATATGATTATCAGTGTCTTTTGAGGGAATCCAGAAACATAATTTAATTCTATTTGATAAGTTGGAGAGAAATGGAGAGTGGTGGGAAACAGACACCTGCAACACTGCTTCACCACTAATGAAGATTCCCCTCTCTCTGCAGGCTGGGAATGGGGGCATTACTCATTGTGATGTTTGTGCTTAACCAGTTTGGCAGTCTCCAGGCACCTCATAATTAGTTTCTAAGAACCTCTGATCAAAATTATCCTGGTTAGATGTCTATATTACCTGGTTTTAATGGTGACATTACCTCTAGGAGCCTTTGGTAAACAATCTTTTACTGGGAGCCAATGTGTTAACAACACTGAATACCTGTAGACAAGACACTTGATTTTGAAAGTCATGATAAAATATATGGGATATTTAGAATCCATTTTTGAGTAGCTCCATCATCAAAATTTGCACACACTAAGATCCACTGATATTACTAAGAATTTCTCCAGAAAATGCAAGAAAATTTGCTTTTGAATTCATATACTAGGAAATTTATATAGTATCAATACTTAAATGTTATACATCAAGACTTTTCTGCTAACTTAAGCCTGTAATTACATTTCTATAATTCTCTAATTCAACAGAGAACATTTTAGAGACACATTTGAAGTTTCAAATTGATTTTCCAAGGCCTTGATTGTGTTCAAGGACTTGAAATTTCTTTAGTCTGTAACACCTTTATGAGAAGCTGTTATTGTGACAAGAACAAAAAACAAACAAAACTATTAAAGGATTGTGTGTGAAGCAATAGAAAATGTATATTTAAAGCATGAGATAATTACTTCATAGTTTATGCACTTAATAAATGCTACATATTGGATGTAGCTGGACTGTAATGTATAGAACTCATCTCTATAGAATGCAAACACTTAATAAGAGAGCTTTATAAATATATGCTTATTTAGTTCATGATAGTGAGCAAGGCCAAAGACTGCTACCACATATGAATGCTGTCAGTGAAAATTGCCTGTGGGCTAGTAAGTCATAGTGCAGGCACCAAACCTCAGCAATAACCCTGGTGGCAGAGAAAAGAAAAGAAAGGAAATTTAAATTTAAATTGGTCCTCATCTATGGAAGTGTTATACTATCCCTCTAAATCACCTCTCAGGCTGCATGAAATTTTTTTTAATGTCACGGAAATTTCTGCTTCATGTTTTAATTACAAAAGTATAGTTTATTTTCCAAAGAAATTTAAAGATGGCATTTATTAATTTTGATTGAAGTAATAGACAATATATTATTAATCTCAAGATGAATGATAAGGTGGTGCTAGGGATTGAACTTGGGAGTGCAGAGCCTCAGACATGAAAGTTGGTTTGCGTAAGTATGATGCTGTCTCCCAGCCTATTTTTTTTTAATTTTTATAAACAATATAGTGTGATAGAAAAACTTTAGAGCTGAACTAGATTGGAATTCTAAGCCTGACACTTGTAAAGATGCAACGGCAACTTTGTGTGCATTATTAATATCCATGAGTTTAGTTTCCTTATTTATGAGACAGTCATGGTGATGCTGAATTGAGAAGGTTATCATGAGGTTCAACTAATAACTACATGTGAACAACTCCAAAAAAATACCAGTACCAGATAAAGAGTAGATGTTCAGTAGATTTTAATTTGTCATCATTATTCATGTGAAAATTCTAAAACTAGCGAAAAATGATTGCCATATGGAAATTATTTATTTTATTACTATATTCATTACACAAACTTCTTTATGAGGTACGAGATATTGACCTTATTTGTTAATAAGATTATGGGGATGAATATTAATAACTGTGATTTAAACTGTGATATTATAGGAAACATTTGATGTATTTCACATTGGAGAATATCTGGAATATCTGGCTTGGGCAGATGTTCCTTATACAACACAGGCAGCAAAATGATGAAGAGAGGTGATTTTTAATGATATTGAAATAACCAGTTTTTAAAAATTCAGTGACTTTTATTTTACTAATTAATCCTCCGATATAATTATTTGAAATTTGTCATTTCTATGTCTATTTATATTTGTTTTAAATTCTCATATTCTTAATTTATGAAATATAAATCAATGGCTAATAGCTTAGCTGTCCATCTGAATCTAATTGTTATTAAATTTGGGCATTCACATTGCATTTAAAAAATGTTTTATTAGTGATTTAATAATGATTGACAAGATTGTTGTATAAGAAGGCTACAGTTCCTACCACCAGATTTCTGTATACCCTCCATTCCAATGGAGGTTTGCTTATTTTTTTACCCCTCTGGGAGTATGGACCAAAGATCTTTATAGGTTGCTGGAGGTGGAAGGTCTGGCTTCTGTAATTGTTCTGAGGAACATGCCCATTTACAGGGTAATTCATACCCTCAGTCTGTTTCTGTCTTTCCCCGTGGGGCAGGCTATGGAGAGGTGGGCTCCCAGGACTCATTGGAGAGCTTGTCTGCCCAGGAAAATCAGGTTGGCATCATGGTAGCATCTCCAACTGGGTGGCTGGAAAAGCATTAAGATATAAAGCAGAAACAATTTGTTTAATAATCAGGACCCTAAAAGTAAAATTATAGCAGAGAAATTTGGGGTCTTCGTGTTGGATGAAGAAGCTAGGAAGTCTATTTTAGGTATATTCCAAGGGGCCCATGACTACTAATTTTTGACTGGACCCAACAGCTAACATGCAGGTGGGCTAGGAGTATTATCTGGGAAGATGGTGTCAGAGTTGAGGTTAGAACTAGGAAGCTAGATAAGGGTGGAGAGAAGCTCCCAAATATGGGAAAATTATATAAATACCATTAACTGTAAACCCTATCCATCTGATGTAGGGCCCATGTCTAATTCATATTTAGCACAGGAGCCTCTGCGTCCCTGTCAGTCTGAGCTCGCATTCCTTGGTCACGGCTAGGATCATTCTAAGCTGCAATCATTTCAGGACCTGTCTTCCTCAAGTGGGAGAGTGTATTGACCCAGCCTCCATGCAGGGAGGGGTGAGGGGGGGCGGGGGTTTCTCCCACTGTTGTTCTACATTGAGGGCAAGGTCCTGTAAAGGCCCATAGAAGGTTTGTGATGTTGTTCCTAATGGAGATGACCAGTGACAGTGGAGAGAGAGATCTATTAGAGGTCTAGGCCCATCATATGTATATGGGAATCCCAGGATTCCCTGACTAGGACCTCAGAAGATGGGGTGGCCTGGTAGTGACCAAAGGGGCCATCATTAAAATGTGCAGGTCTCTTGCCATTATCCAGTTTTTGTATTCCTTACTTTATGTGACACAGCTGGACTTAGAGTGATTGAGGGAAGTGAAATAGGAAGTAGGTGAGGAGGAGGTTATCAAGGTCCAAGTAGAAAATATTTAAGTACTTTATGTTGTCTTTGTTTAGGTCTTTTGGCTTGCCTTCTGCACTTATTGAGTCACTGTAGACTATTGCACACTTTTAATTTAAGGTCATATTGTGTTTTAAGATTTGTTTAATATAAAATAAATATTTAAAATGTCAAAAGAGCTCAGGTTAAGAATTCATGAGTTAAGACTATCACTTCATAAAACCTATATATTTTTTTTCCCTAGCTGAATTTAAATGTCAGCCAGGCCGATTTCAGTGTGGAACTGGGCTCTGTGCTCTACCTGCCTTCATCTGTGATGGAGAAAATGATTGTGGAGACAATTCTGATGAACTCAACTGTGGTAGGTGATTAAATTCTTAATATACAACATAAGTACATTGTTTTTTATTTATTTAACTTATTTGATTTTGAGATAATCTTGGTTTATGTATTCCTCAGAAGTACAATTTCACAGCTCTTCAGAATATGTCACCACAACACACCCACTACAAACAAACTATATTTCTCCACCAAAGTCTACTGGGACTTGTATACTATTGTGCCCACATATCCTCTTTTGTTTTGATTCCAAGGCTAAAGATTTATCATTTGACTTTGGTTGGTGCCTTGCTTTTTTTTTTTTGAGTTAAATTATTTAATATTTTTAAAATTCCCTTATGATTTCTTGAAGGATTAGTTATGAATTCCTTAAGTGTTGTTTGAGGATTTCTTTGTCATTGCTTTACACCTAAATATTAGTTCTCCTGAATTGAGGGTTTTTTTTATTTGTTTGTTTTTTAAGGTCATTTCCATTCAAAACATGAGTATGCCAGCCCTTTTAAAAAGATCAAAATCTTTTTTTATTTTATTGAAGGGGAATTATTGCTTTATGGTTCATGTGTCAATAGTCATTGACACATGAGAATGCCAGTGTTCATTGCAACACAATTTATAATGCCAGCCTTGTTTAGACGTAAGAGTTTCTGTTGGGAAATCTGCTGTCTTATGATGAAAGGGATTCCTTATTTATCGTTATTTGCCTTTCCTTGTTGCTTTTTAAAGATTCTTTCTTTATCTGTGATCTTTGCCATTTTAGCTGATCATTCTTGTTACCACTTTTTCATAGCCTTGTGGAATTTGGGGTGTTCCTCCAGTTGTTGTGTTGCATAACTTGAGTGTTGCATGCCTTCAGTGTATCTCCTCACTGCCACCTTAGAAGACCAGAATTGGGGACTGGGTGGTTGAGCACACATGTTACAGTACAGAAGGACCAAGTTCAAGCCTCTGGTCCCCACCTGCAGGAGGAAAGCTTTTTGAGTGGTGAAGCAAGGCTACTTGTGTCTCTCTGTCTCTCTTCCCTTCCATCTCCCCCTTCCCTCTTGATTTCTGAATGTTTCTATCCAATAAATAAATGAAGCTAATAAAAAACATTCTAAATAAATTAGAATGAAAGAAACTGAGGATATAAGAACCAGAAATTTTCAGTTAACAACACTTCAGCAGAGCAGGCTTTAAGTCAGAAGGAGTTTGGGATCTCAGCTAAGCAGTTGACAGCATACACACTCTGGGGCTGGTGGGAGCAATGGCTGGCAAGCAGTGACAGGCAGGGGAGTAGGACAGGCAAGCAGGAATAGCAAAAGCTCACTAGTTGTGCTTTTGGAGTTCTGCAGTGCATTTTCAGTATGCTGATAATCAATGTGAACTAAGAAGTACCATGTCTATTTGCCAGGAATTAGCACTCTTGAGAAATATCTCTTCAGTTTGTAGTTAAATGGACTTCTAGCTAGGTGAGGTCAGCTCCTCCATGAATATGCCCCAGGGTCTATTATTATGGCTTACGAATCCAGCATGGCATTCATCAGCCATGTTCTCAGTAAGGTTGTAGAAACTGTCACGAAGGTTGTTTCCTTGTCTTCTCACTGGGCCATTGCTTTATTTTTTTTTTATGTATTTATATATTAATAAGAGAGGAGAGAAAGAATCAAAGTGTCATTCTGGTGCATGTGACGCCAGGGATTAGACTCAGGACGTAATGCTTGAGAATCCAGCATACTGTCTACTTCATCATCTCCTGGGTCACTATATTTAGCAATGCCTTACATTGTTAAAATGTTCTGAGTATAAGATTTCATTAAGATTGGAGAACCTCGAGTTGAACCTTGATTCACCGTGCTCCTCAGCACCTGCTCTCCAAATGAATGTTCTGTACCGTAGGGAAGGTATGTCTCTCTGTCCTGTCTCCTACATGCTGACTGTTTGTCCCTGATAAAAAGAAAAGGTTGTTTGGGTTTTTCCAGGAATTGTTGAAACTTTACCGTAACTAAATGGATAGGAAAATACAAGTCTTTCCTTTTTGGTCATCTTGATGGCCACTTCACTGATTTTAATTCAGACAATGGTTTCAGGATGGATTTTGTTTTGTTCTTTTTATTTTTTAGATACACATGTCTGCCTCTCAGGCCAATTCAAGTGTACCAAGAACCAGAAATGTATCCCAATAAACCTCAGATGCAATGGACAAGATGATTGTGGAGATGAGGAAGATGAAAGGGACTGTCGTAAGTTGCACCAAATGTTCTCTTTTGTCTTCTCACTCTAGCTGAAATTGTTCTGAAATTATTGTTTCATACCGTTATAGTGTGTGAAAAAAGATAACACAATTTTGGGCAAGTAATCCCAGGTAGCAGCCTACTGCTTTTGATTATTTAAGAAGTTTTGCATAGGGAGCCAGTCAGAGTGCACCTGGTTAAACGCATATATTACAGTGCACAAGGACCCAGGTTCAAGCCCCTGATCCCCACCTGTAGGGGGAAAGCTTCATGAGTGGTGAAGCAGGGCTACAGGTGTCTCTGTGTCTCTCTCTCTGTCTATCTCTTCCCCTTTTAATTTCTATCTGTTTCTATCCAATAATAAATAAATAAAATATATTTTAAAGAATAAATTTTACATAAGAAAATCAGAGAAATTTAAATCACAAGTCATAATTACCTAAAACAAGATATCTAGAAATTATGTGAAACTTGAAACATCTATTCAGCTTGTAACAAGCAGCAACACCACTATGGGTGATTATAACTTTTTAAAAACTGATTTTTTTTTTTTGCCCATGTTAAGTCGCTGTAGCTGATTTTTTTTTCTCTATTGATTAGTTACTTACAACAAATTCCATTTTAATAAGGTTGTTTTTTCTAAGTGATTAATATTGGATATATAATAATAAATATAAAATGCATGGTAGAATTAAATTGCTAACAGAATAGTTATGTATTTTTATTTAATGCTAATTTAGTTATTATTTAGCATAAACTAAATTAGATTCAGTGTTTTTTTGATGTATCTAGTCAAGATAATTCAAAGGATGATATTCTGCTTTGTTCAGCTCTTATTTCCATCTCACACCATAGGAGACAAGACAGTTTACATCCTATAGATTATATGCATGCACACACACACACACAGACATACACACGCACACACACACACACACACACACACACACACACACACACAGAGACACTCATGATCTAAATGATTGAATACCTATCAAGTTTCAGGGTTTCAACAGAGTTGCTGTCAGAATTTCTAGAGTCTTGGTGATGTTCTATTTCCCTAAAATTTTATCAGTAAATGATGTGTAGTCATCCAGCAATCTGACTTAGGTGGTAAATACTAAATCAAGTCTTCACTGGCTGTTTATGTTTAGCAATTCTAGAAGCTGACCATTAAACTAAGAAGGATTTGTGATGATGTAGTTTACAAGCTAGGTCAGATGTTGACCTTCCTTAAGAACTTAACACAAACTAGAGATTTTGATGAATTTCATATATTTTTTTTTTGGTTCAATAATGTTTTCTGATTTTAGTCTTTCCTCAAGCATAAAAATGCACATATGCATGTCCTTAAATTACAATTTTCTGGAAGATTATTTTGAATGACCTTGAATTTTCATTTTTATAGTTAGTTTCACAATCTGCATTTTATCAATTCTAGCATTGCTGGACTATGTACACTGTAAAGTTTATTAGGGCGACATGAGTTTACAGATAAAAGTTTATATGCTTCACCTTCAGAGCCTTAGTAATGATGATGTATTTTTAATTGATTATCTGAAACATCTGTCTAATTTTCTTTAAAAATGTCTTTCCTTACTCAAAGCTACATTTTAATGTTTCCTTCTCAAGCTGAAAACAGTTGTTCACCAGACTATTTCCAATGTAAAACAACCAAACATTGCATTTCTAAACTGTGGGTTTGTGATGAGGATCCAGATTGTGCAGACGCATCAGATGAAGCCAACTGCGGTAAGTAACTTGCGGCCATACATACCATACAGTATTTGTGTCATGATCTGAGAGGGAATATGATGAAATGTATTTGCATTCCATACTGACGTCTCACATGGAAAGTTTTGTCTCCATGTACAAAGTCAGATCAATCTGAGGTTAGTTATTTTGAGGACTTTATTTCTTTATTTTTCCCATTTGTTGCCCTTGTTGTTTTTCATTGTTGTTGTAGTTATTGTTGTTGTTATTGATGTCATTGTTGTTGGATAGGACAGAGAGAAATGGAGAGAGGAGGGGAAGACAGAGAGGGGGATAGAAAGGTAGACACCTGTAGACCTGTGTTACTGCCTGTGAAGCGACTCCCCTGCAGGTGGGGAGCCGGGGGCTTGAACAGGTTCCATATATGCTCATTTAAAATGAACTATTTCATTTACATTAATCCTTACTTAATGTTGCAGACATGGAGAAGCTCTCAGTTTTATTTAATGCATTAATTCTATCCTGGAAATATCAGCAATGAGATAGAAATAGTGATTGTAATGTGACATCCATCTTAACATTTATTACATATTAACTGATGCTATTTTATAGGTAAATATACCAAACTGGGTAATCAGGAAATAAGAAGGTATTTGATATAGTATGTTATTAGAAAAGACAAATTTTGTTCAAAGTAAAGATGGTAAAGTTTAACAGACAAAATTATGTTAAATATATTTGCTATACTCCAAACTGTTCTTAATTAACATATTAAAAGCATGAAGATATTGAAAAACATGAAAATAATGAGTCTTTTGCTTGCTTGAAATTATATTTATATGAAACAACACTCATAAGAAGTGAATAATTTCTGACAACAGAATGTCTTTTTATTTTTTTAGAATGAAGCAAAATCATTTATAGGAATATAATATTTACCTCTAAATATATTCCCAAATCCTATCTTCTGCACAACTGTATCTTTGCATCATACTATTAATATGACTTACTGTTAATATGACATACTGTTAATATGACTTTATGTTACTTTATGTTATTAAAAATCACAAAACAGCTAATTAGAAAAAAAAAGGCTTTGTTTTTTTTTTTTAAATAAAAACCACAAATTTGGGAGCAAGTCTGACTAGGACCTCCCAAATTATGTAATTTATCTAAAGAAGCACAGCTAGCAAGAGGTAGAAATGACATTTAAATTCAGGGTAATTTGACTGAACAGAATTTCCCTTGAAGCTCAGTAGACACCACATGAATCTTTCATAGTCTTTCTATATATTGAGGGTACATTGTATAGACAACATGTAAGCGTTGTCTGTTATAGTGTTAAATAGAATGCATACCCTCAGTCATAAGTATCGCTGTATACCCAGGCTAGTAAATGTCCATATATATATATATATATATATATATATATATATATATATATATATATATATATATATAAATATATGGAAAGTGGAAAAATAAGAGCAAGGGTCACATTTGATTTACCATAAAGCCATTATAAACTTTTGTTCTGAAAATCTGGACTTCACCGCTTAGAGCTCACCATATTACCTTGTGCAGAGAGCAGGGTTCAAGTCCCTGGCCCCTACTTCATGAGCAGTAAAGCAGTTCTGAAGTTCTGTCTCTCTCTCTCTCTCTCCTTTTCTACTTCCCACTAACATTCTCTCTATACCTACAAAAAAGATTTTAAAATATGAAGGAGAGAGAAAGGGGAGTGAGGAGTAAAGGGGTCAGGTGGTGGTGTGCCTGGTTGAGTGCACATGTTACAATGCATAAGAAGCTAAGTTCGAGCCCCTGGTCTTCACCTGCAGGGGGAAAGCTTTGAAAGTGATGAAGCATTGTTGTAGGTGTCTCTCTGTCTTGCTCCCTGTCAATGACCCCTTCCCTCTAGATTTCTGGCTATCTCTATCCAATAAATAAATAAAGATAGCAAAAAATGTTTTTATAAAAAAAAAAGAGTTAAAAAGCAGATGGCTGTTGTGAGTTATGGAATTGCCATGCAGGTAATTAACCTAGGTATCAACTAAAAAAAAAAAAAACTTTCATTCTGGAAAAGAGATAATATAATCTGGAAAAGAGATAATATAATTTGAAAAATCCTTTTGCATCATAGTGTAATATTTCTCAATCCTCATTTTCAGACTGTTTAAGAAGCTCTTCCTTTCCCCATTCTTCAGTTTTCAATAAATACAGAAATTTCATTATGTTAGTACTCCAGTGAGATAGTTTTCCTTTTGCTGCTTTGGCTTCATGTGTGGGAAAGAAATTAACACTATTATGCCACAGAATTGTTGTTTGAGTTATGTGCTTCTACATAGATGCAAAATAACTTGGCTTAGAATGAAGTTACATTATTTTCTATGTCCCATTATTTTCAGGACCAGCAGAGATTGAAATAGATTTGTACTCAGTGCTGCTGAATGACCACCATATTCTCTATTACAAGATTTTGATTTGTAATTGATTTTTATTCTACTTACCGTCTGTCTTGTTTTTTGGCCTTTTGTTCCCTTTTATTGGGCAGAGACAGAGAGACATTGAGAGAGGAGGGGGAGGTAGAGAGGGTCTTAAAAATATTTATTTGTGGGGGGCCGGGAAATAGCACAGCGGGTTAAGCGCAGGTGGTGCAAAGCACAAAGACAGGTGGAAGTATCCAGGTTCCCCCCGGCTCTCCACCTGCAGGGGTGTTGCTTCAAAGGCGGTGAAGCAGGTCTGCAGGTGTCTTTCTCTCCCCCTCTCTGTCTTCCCCTCCCCTCTCAATTTCTCTCTGTCCTATCCAACAACAATGAAAACAATAATGGTAGCAACAATACCGATAAAAAACGGGGCAACAAAAGGGAAAAAAATGGCCTCCAGGAGCAGTGGATTCGTGGTGCAACCAAGTCCCAGCGATAACCCTGGAGGCAAACAAACAAACAATATATATGTAAAAATAAATGAATAAAAATATTTGTTTGTAAGGGACTGGGTGGTGGTGCACCTGCTGATCACACGTTACAATACTCAAGGGCCTGGGTTCAAGCCCCCAGTCCACACCTGAAGGGGGAAAGCTTTGCAAGTGGTGAAGCAGTGTTCCATGCGTCTCTCTGTCTCTGTCCCTCTCTGTCACCCACTTCCCTCTGGATTTCTGGCTGTCTCTATCCAATAAATAAATAAAGACAAAAATATTTGTTATTATCTTTTAATGAAAGACAAAGAAAAAAAGAGAGAGAGAACAAGAACAGCACTACTCAACTCTGGTTTATGGTGTTGCTGGGAATTCATCCTGGGACCTCATAGCCTGAGGCATGAAAGTCTTTTGCATAACCTGTAAATTAAACCCTGTCTGAACATTCTTAATCCAGAGAGCAGTTGAAAGGAAGGGGGGGAATAGAGATAGAGACATTTGTAGCACTGTTTCACCACTCAGGAAGCTTCTTCCTGCTTAAACCCAGGTTCAAGCAATCCATGGGTGATTCTATTTTGGTCTTGGAGTTTACAAAACCCTTATTAACTCACTAAATAAAAGTGTAATGATCTTACCCTAACTGTGAGAGTAACATAGCTTTGCATCTTTCCTATACAGATAAAGAATTATTTTTAATATGTTAAATATTTATTATTTTTCATACCACCAATGTTTATGTTCATCCATGGCTCTATATTGAATTAACTTCTGTTAATCTTCATGTATTAGTTTATAGTTTGTTGTATCTTCAAACATATCAAATTAAACAGCTGCTTCAAATTATGTAAATAAAACTTAATGGGATAGAGACAGTATAAACTTAAATTAGAACAGTTATATAACACAAAGTAATACACCAAAATATAAGCAGTGAAATTCTAGTCATATGTATTTTTTAATATGTCAAATTTTATATTTAATTGAAGTTTCATAGGGATCTTTAAATTCCAAATATATGTAAAATCTTAATTCTTTTTCTTTCTTTTTTTAAAGTTTTATTTATTTATTTATTTAGTTGTAGTTATTATCGTTGTTATTATTGATGTCGTCATTGTTGGATAGGGCAGAGAGAAATGGAGAGAGGAGGGGAAGACAGAGAGGGGAAGAGAAAGACACCTGCAGACCTGCTTCACTGCTTGTGAAGCGACTCCCCTGCAGGTGGGGAGCCAGGAGTTCAAACCAGGATCCTTATGCCGATCCTTGCACTTAACCCACTGCGCTACCACCCGAATCCCAAAATCTTAATTCTAATGTGGAGTTGAAACCATTATCTATTCAGATAGATCTAGGTAGGTTAAATATAATTGAATTCATATCAATTAATCTTTCTTTAAAATATTTTATTAAAATTTTGATTTAA
This sequence comes from Erinaceus europaeus, assembly GCF_950295315.1. Classification (NCBI taxonomy): domain Eukaryota; kingdom Metazoa; phylum Chordata; class Mammalia; order Eulipotyphla; family Erinaceidae; genus Erinaceus; species Erinaceus europaeus. The sequence continues at coordinate 59,550,592 of NC_080179.1, read as the reverse complement.
TAAGATAAAGAAGATGAGACACACCCACACCATTACCCAGAGCATTACTTAGCTCTGGCCTATTGCCATACTGGGTTTGAACCTGGGACCTCTGTAACTCCATCATGTCGGTCCTATCCTTTCTGATTGGGCTAATTTTCTGACCCTGATCCTCCAATATTATAATCTTCTTGAGACTGAATATAAATTTAAAAAAATAAATGATTTCCAGTTCTTCCACCTAATTTTTGAGATGACTATATTTATAAATCTGTAAAAATCTACATTTACATAGAAATTCATAAATATTTAGTATTTTAAAAAAAATAAATGTTAGGTTTTATTATCTCTATAAGGAAATATTTAAACCGTTAACGTCACAGCCATGGTAAGACAATTATCTACACTTTTGTGAACTAATGATTATAATTTGCAGATATTTACTCTTCATTTTGTGCTAAATACTTTTTTAAATGTTGATGTGTGCACTTTTATTAGGTAGTTCATGTTAAATATTATTGGAAAGCTGGTTTACTACTTATTAAAATATCAATCAGTAGTATGGAAAGATAAAACAAACTAGGGGTATAGATTGACCACCCAATGCTATGTCCAGTAGAGAAGCAACTACAAAAGCCAGGCCTTCCATCTTCTGCACCCCAAGAAGAATTTTGGTCCATACTCCTACAGGGGTAAATGTTAGAGAAAGAGGATGAGAGGGTTCTGAACTCCAATTCCATCAGGAACTGGAGAAAGAAGAGGAAAAAATAAAAAAGGAAGGAAGGACACTCGGAACTAGTAGATATTACTTAGGAAGAGAAGGCAGAATCATAGGAAACAAGGGAAAATATATTTAAATATAGATAGTTATATAAATAATAGTCAAACCATATCTGTGATCTTGGGAGAACTGAGGCAGTTTCTAGTGAATGGAATGGGAACACAGGACTCATAGTAGGAAAGGTGTGGAATTATACCTTTGTTATCTCAAAATTTTGTAACTAAATATTAAATTACTTATATCAAACACCACATCAGCATGCCTCACTCAAATCAGTAAAATACCCCGATTGTAACATCACCAGGATTCCAAATGTTCTTCAGTTTCTACCTGCCACTTTATATTTTAGGGGAAAAAAGCGGGGGGGGGGGGGGGGGGAGGGGGTTGGGGATTGGATAGGTCCATGCTACATTCATACCTCTTTATAAAGAGAAACTTAAAAAAAAATAATAACCCATAAAATGTTGTCACCTCCTCTGTTGTTCCTTTTGTTCTCACTTGCGGGTTTATAGTTTAGGTGTGTAGTCTCTTAGATATCTGTGAAATATAAAGTCTTATAAGTTCTTCCTGGATTCTGCTATCTGACGCTTAGACCACACTGTGCTCTGTGCTCCATATCACTTCTCCTGTAGGTATCATGGATGCTTTTCTCATTTTTCTTTGCTTGCGGCTTGTTGGGATTTTTTTGAGGAGGCTTCTGTCCCGGTTCATTTCTGCTATGTTTTTTTTTTTTTTTTTTAATTTTTATTGTTTAGTTTTGCTTTTTGTTTGGTTAGTTTCACCATTATATTTAGAGACTTTTGAAATTTGTGTCTTGGGGGCTGCTGTCCAGATGTTGTGTGAGGTAATCTCTGGCTTTTGGTTCCTGGACCCCTGAAGTCAGTCACATTTGATATGTCCCAGGAATCGATGGAGTTGTTATTCTCATGGTGACACCACTGCATTTGGAATGAGAGGTTGAGACTCTTATGTTCAGATTGAGGAGAGAAATAAGCGATTGGAACTGCAAAATTGTACCCATGTACACTGCGATGATTTTTTGAGATTTGAAGGGTCTGTCAACTGTGTCAATCCACTGATCACACATGCTCATGCGACCCCTTGTCTTGGAGCCAGCCGTCAACAAGTATGGCTTTTTGAGTTAGGAGAATTTCTTTCTTTCTTTCTTTCTTTCTTTTTTAAATTTTAGTGGTTTTTTTTTCTTTTTAAAATTTTTTTATCTTTATTTTTTTTACTGGATAGAGACAGCCAGAAATCGAGAGGGAAGGGGGTGATAGAGAGGGAGAGACACCTGTTAACACTGCTTCATCACTTGCAAAGCATTCCCCCTGCACGTGGGGACTGGGGACTCGAACCTGGGTACTTGTGAACTATAACATCTATACTCAACCAGGTGCACCACCACCCGGCCCCAGTTAGGAGAATTTCTTTTTCACCCCTTTCCACCCACTTATCACAGGTGTCACTATTCACCAGTGGTTTAGTGAATTTCTCAAGAAATCCTGGTTGTATCATATTGAGTTTTCAGGTGATTTTTCCTTTTTTGTTTTGTTTTGTTTGTCTTTTTTTTCCCCAAGGTTTATCAGGAGAACAATCTGAAATGGTCATACTCCATAGCCACACATCCAGAAGTCTCCTACTGCCTTTTTCTTTCCAAACATATTAAAACGCTTTTACTTCAAAAGGAAGAATCTATAAAGATGCACCATTTTGAATCACACTATGTAAACATTTATTGCTCCTAGGACAACCTTTACTTTTTCACTCTTTTTAGTAAAAAAAATATATATATATATTCTATATCCACAGCACTGGTCCCTGTTTGTGGAACTTTCCCTGTGTTTGGCGATGCCAGGTCTGTTCAAGTTTTATGAAAAGAAACCTCCAGTTTTTTTTTTTTCATTTATCATGAGGACAGAAGAATATGGATTTTATTTCATATAAAATGACAATATATTTCAAACATATACACATTCACAGAAGTTCACCTGTGAGCAATAGGTACTATATTCAATAGATTTTAATATTGACTTAAAATAAAACATACTGATATCTATAATCACAACCCCAAACCTGCTCTGTCCATATTTCTTCCATTCCACTGTATATCTTAAAGTCAATATTTATTACTAAAATGCAATTTTAGTATAATCATGTAAGTACATATTTGTTAAAGTATACCTATTCATAGCATTTTTATCAGTTAATATAAATGGTATTATGTTTTCTATATTATATTCTATACTTGCAACAGTTTTTTCAAGTATTCCAGTTTATTAATGTAACACATTTTTTCTACTGAAGGTTATTTTTATAACCTGTTCATCAGTACACATTAATTGGCAAGTAAGTCAGAAAGCACTTTATACAAACTGTACTATAGACACTGCAAAGTTTCTACTCCCCGCTCAGGTTTTGTGAGTGTCACGTTGCATGAAAGTTCATTCAAAACAGATGTGACAACAGACAGGCAGACTTTTTTTTTTGTAAACCTAAAGTAAGCATCAGGCTAAGTTATACTTAGTATGAAGTCTTACTTGTAAACTAAAGAGAAAATAAACTGGGTTATGGATGACTTAGACTACACTGAAATAATTTCATGATACTCAAATTTAGTTATGTTGGTATATTGTATCAGGTTAACATTTAGAAAAGCATTTAGCAAATGGTGTTTCCTGGTTTCAATATAATACATGGCAAATAAAAAGTCTGTGATCATATATATTCATGAGAGGATGATGCACTAAATTCTGCATTTGAGAAAACAATACACACATGTGTTTATTTAAGCATCTGTCTAGTGTTTTGATCAGTGCTTTCTGAATTTAAAAAATAAATTATACATTCATTATATGATATATTGTTTAATAAGCAAGTAATATGAATATCCTTAAGTATCTCTACCCTCCTGTATGGTAGGTGTTTGTGTGTGGGTGAGGTGAGGCGGGCGGGAGTCAGGGGTTTGTTCTTGACAGAGGCTTCTGGGAAAGGGATTTTAGTTTTTTAGTAAATAACATCAAATTATCTCTTAGATATTCAGAGGGGAGAGAGCTATTTGCTTCCACATTAGCAGGTAAGGAGAAAGGGACTCTTAGGCACACATTCCTGAGACTTTGTTGGTTTCAGCTGAGTGAGTGTGACTTAACCTGTTCTATGTCTAGCTGTTCTTTTTTTTTTAATATTTATTTATTCCCTTTTGTGGCCCTTGTTGTTGTCGTCATTGTTGGATAGGACAGAGAGAAATGGAGAGAGGAGGGGAAAGACAGAGGGGGAGAGAAAGATAGACACCGGCAGACCTGTTTCACTGCTTGTGAGGCGACTCCCCTGCAGGTGAGGAGCCAGGGCTCGAACCTAGATTTTACTCCAGTCCTTGCATTTTGTGCAACCTGCGCTTAACCCACTGCGCTACAGCCCGACTCCCTATGTCTAGCTATTCTATGTAAAACTGTCATCTCATCTTCTCATCTCGCTGCTTGAGTTCAGACTGCTGCTTATCTCCGTCCTTACATTCATGGTCAGCTGAAAGCTGGTCTTAAGATTCTGCAGGTATCTGGATCTCAGAGATCTTCTACAAAAAGCTACAAAATTCACGATGAAAACTGAGTGGAGACACATGAAGTGAGGGCTGCTCTGGAGGGAGTTCAAACTACACAAGAGGCCTAGTAAACAGAATAATTCAGCTAAGCTAGGATTAGAAGGTAAAAAAACAAACAAACAAAAAAGAAAAACTTCTATGCTCTCTGAGTGCAAGGCTATTGAAAGGAAGGATTGATGAAAAATGAAGCAATTCTTGGTGAAGTAGCAGACTCCAACAGAAAGAAACAAAAGAAAACATAAGAGTTACTGGAATGCCTGAAGTTAAAGAGAAAAAGAGAGGAGCAGAGATCATATTCAAAGATATCATAGTGGAAAAATTTCCACAGCTGGTAAATGCTGAAAATATAAGCATAGAAAAAAGGTGAAAGAAGGGGCCCAGGCAGTGCCACACTGGTTCAGCTCACATACTACTAAGCATGAGGACCTGCACAGGGATCCTGGTTTGAACCCCCAGCTCCCCACCTGCAGGGGTGTTGCTTCACAAGTGTTGAAGCAGGTCTGCACGTGTCTATCGTCCTGTCTCCCTCTCTCTCTTTCCCTCCTTTCTCAATTTCTTTCTGTCCTAGCCAATAAAATGGAAAAAATGGCCTCCAGGAGCAGTGGATTCATAGTGCAGGCTGCAAGCCCCAGCAATAACCCTGGAGACAAAAAGAAAGAAAGAAAGAAAGAAAGAAAGAAAGAAAGAAAGAAAGAAAGAAAGAAAGAAAGAGAGAGAAAGAAAGAAAGAAAATAAAAGATGACTTTTAACTGAAAACAGCCCACATCATGACACATCATAGTAAAACTATACAAAAGCAAAGTCAATACAAAGCTAATACAGGCTGCTAAGGGGAAAAAAAGAATTTTTTTACGTAGAAAAACAGAACTATCAGGCTATCTTCATATTTCTCACTACAAATACTAGAGGTAAGAAGAGAATGGAATAACATACCCACTGTGCTGAAAGATAAGGGTTACCAGCCCACTGACCTGGGAATTGGCAGGTCAATCCATACTCCCAGCCTGTCTTTCTCTTTCCCTGGTGGGGCAGGGTTCTGGAGAGGCAGCTCCAAGACACATGGTGGGGTCATTTCCTCAGGGAAGTCAGGTTGGCATCATGGTAGCATATGGAACCTGGTGGCTGAAAAAGAGCTAATATATAAAGCAGAACAAATTGTTGACTAATCATACACCTAACGGCAAGACTATTGCAGATGAAGATTTGGGCTCTCCATTTTGGAAAAAGCTAGTAGGTCTATGTTAGGCATACTCCAAGGACCCATGACTTCTGCCTGAGCCAGATAACATGCAGGTGGACCCAAGGTATTGTCTGGGGATATGGTGCCATAGTTGCAAAAAGGACTAGAAAGCTCCATCAGGGAAAAGAGTAGCTCCCAAATATGGTATAAATACATAAATATTTGTTAACTGTAGACCCTATCAATTTGATCTGGGGTCCATATTCAGCACAGGAGCCTATGTAACCTCTGCATCCCTGTAGGTTTGAACTTGTATTCTGTGGTCATGGCTAGGAACATTCTAGGCTACACTCATTTTAAGACCCATCTTCCTTGAGTGGTAGAGTATGTTGCCCAACCTCCCTTCAGAGAATAGAATAGAATAGTTCCTACCATTGTTGATCCACTTTGAGGGCAAGGTCCTATAGGGGCCCACAAAGGGGCCCCTTCTGTTGTGTTGTTCGTGATGGAGATGACCAGTGATAGTGGTGAGAAGGATCTGTTAGAGGTCTAGGCCCATCATGTCTGTGTGGGAATTCCAGAACTCCCTGATTAGGGCCTCAGAAGATGGGGTTGCCTGGTAGTGACTAAAGAGTTGTCATTAAAGTATGCCAGTCTCTTCCCCTTAACCAGCTTTTGTAGTCCTTACTTTGTCTGACAAGGTTAGCTTTGGAGTGATTCAGGGAAATGTAATAGGAAGTAGGTGAGGAGGGTATCTAGGTCTAAAAGTAGAAACTATTTCATTAGGCACTTTATGGTGTCATTTTTAGTTCTTTCTACTTGCTTGATGATTTTATTGACTCATTGCAAACTACTGTGCACTTTTGCTTTAAGGTACAGATTTCCCCTAACTTATGCATGCATGTGTACATACGTCCTATTAAAAGTAATTCTAGAATCTATATCTAAAGCTATTTTTAAATATTTAAATAGCTCTGTATTGCTACTTTAAAAAGCATGATATATGCACTGGCCATCATATATTTTAAAACAGTAATTTAAATTATGGTATATTTCCTAACTTTTGAAACTGTGATGAACCCACTTTTTTAAGAAAATCTTGGTAATGTAAGAATTTTTCCATGAGTATTTCCTATGAGCAAGGTAGCATCTATTAGTTAAGTAACATGTATTTCCTACATATATTATATTATAATACATTTATGGTAAGAGTTTCAATTAATTATATGTTCATGGTTTCAGTAGGAAACTTTAGAGTTTTTCCTTTCTTCTGTAAAGACATTTGCATGTATGACTGTATCTATGTGTGTTAATCTATGACAGTGAATCTTTTATTTTGTTTGAAATGTTTTTTTTTTAATTTTTATTTGTAAAAAGGAAACACTGACAAAACCATAGGATAAGAGGGGTACAGCTCCATACAGTTCCCACCACCAGAACTCCGTATCCCATCCCCTCGCTTGATAGCTTTCCTGTTCTTTAACCCTCTGGGAGTATGGACCCATGGGGTGCAGAAGGCTGAAGGTCTTGCTTCTGTAATTGCTTCCCTGCTGAACATGGGCGTTAACAGGTTGATCCATACTCCCAGACTGCCTCTCTCTTTCCTTAGTGGGTCGGGGCTGTGGGGAAGCAGGGGTTTCTAGGACACATTGGTGGGGTTGTCTGCCCAGGGAGGTCCGTTTGGCATCATGGTAGCAGAGAGTCTTTTTTGTAATGACACATCTTAGTTCCAAAAGAGCCCTTGATGAAGAGTTCATCTGCTTGGATGAGACCAAGAAATTGACTTTTGCTTTTATACTAAGAAACAAATAACCTGCAAGTGAATCATTAAATTGTCTAAGTGGAAAACATTTAGTCTTTTATGCCTTACCTTCAGTAACTTGAATGCACTGATTGTCTCCCTACCAAAAAAAAAAAAAAGCAATTACTTGATGTTATTTTAATTTTTTCAGTAATACGAGGAAATCATGAATTTTAAATGTGGTTGCACAATGCACAGTGTTAAAAAGGAACACACACAGTGAACCAGGAGATATGCCAAATATTCTAGATTGTAGATTGATATGCATTTCAAAAAAAAGAAAACTTTTTATCCATGATCTCTTTAAAAAAAAAAAAAAGTAAAATTAATTATTTTCCAGTGAGGTTTTCAATTAAATTTAAAAAGGAAAGAAACTGATCATTTGTTTCAGTAAGAACTGGGCTGGTATAATTTAATATTTTAATTGAATAAACAATTTTTGATATTTTCGTTAGAAAATAAATTATTTTTTGCACTGTTTCATTTTTTTAGTGATTATATTTGATTTTCTAAAAATACAAAATAAGATAATATACATACAAAGTCCACTTGGAGATTTATGGTGCTATGAGAACAATAAAAATTCAACACAATGTATAAAAGTGGGTAATAAAGCCAGCTAGTTAGCTCACTTGGATAGTGTGCCCTTTACCTGGCTTGCAACCCAAGTTCAAACCCAGCCGCTGCTGCACTGAAGGAAACTTTATGCTGTTTTTTTTTTTTTTTTTTAATTTTTTATTTAAGAAAGGATTAGTGAACAAAAGCATAAGGTAGGAGGGGTACAACTCCACACAATTCCCACCACCCAATCCCCATAACCCACCCCCTCCCATGATAGCCTTCCCATTCTCTAGCCCTCTGGGAGCATGGACCCAGGGTCGTTGAGGGTTGCAGAAGGTAGAGGGTCTGGCTTCTGTAATTGCTTCCCCGCTGAACATGGGCGTTGACTGGTCGGTCCATACTCCCAGTCTGCCTCTCCTTTATGCTGTTTTTTATGTCTCTTTCTTTCTCTCTGTCTCTATGTCTAAAAAAGTAGCTAATAATATGGAATTATTAAAAAAATTACCTTCTGTGGCCTACCTCTGGAACGTACATTCTTTTTTTTTTTTTTTTTTTTTATTGTTGTAGTTATTATTGTTGTTGTCGTAGTTGTTGGATAGGACAGAGAGAAATGGAGAGAGGAGGGGAAGACAGAGAGGAGGAAAGAAAGATAGACACCTGCAGACCTGCTTCACCGCCTGTGAAGCGACTCCCCTGCAGGTGGGGAGCCGGGTTCGAACCGGGATCCTTATGCCGGTCCTTGTGCTTTGCGCCACCTGCGCTTAACCCGCTGCGCTACAGCCCGACTCCCTGGAACGTACATTCTTGTGTTTATTTTTTAAGAGATTGTATTTAAGTATCATTTGGATTAGTGCTTTCTTTAGAGAATATCTTACAGTTTCTGGCATTATACTGTTATGCATAGCATATGTTTATGTGAATTTGTTGCATGTTAGTGAATGAAAATAAGTGTAGTTGTAGATAGCAAAACCTTTTTCTCAGCATTAGCATCTGGTAATGTGTGTGTGAATCGAAAATATCATTGCTTATATATTTTGGTTTTCAAAAGTCTATCCATTTTCATCCAGTAACATCTTTGCACATACTATAATATTGAAAACAATAAACTTTTTGTAGAGTTGTGACTATGTAATTGTATATCTAAACATATATAAATGACAATTTGGTACCTATACTATATCAATTACACCGGAAGACAGAATTGAACACAGAGCTCTGAGGAAAACAACATCTAATATATCAGTCAGTTTTACATTTAATTACAAAGCTATAATGCTTCTAATACAGATTTCCCTGGTCGTTTGTCCCCTATCCAATTTGTGGTTCCTTGTTCAGCAGTCCTGTGAATTAAGTATAAGACTTCAAGAAGTGTTAATAGTATTTAATTTGCCATAAAAAACTATGTTACTTCTTACTTGGCAATGGCTGTCAGAAGTCTTTAGTTACATAGATTTATTTTCCTTTCAAATCTTATTCTTCTAGTATTTTCATTTGTCTAAAACTCTTCTGATCATAAAAGTTAACTCAACTGACTTAAAACAGATATTACTTGAAAAATTTTTTAAAGAATAGATTATAAGTAGATCTAGTCTGCGATCCAAAATTCCTTATATCATGTGAGAATTCATGCTATTCATATTATTACAAAAATAGAGATTCCTATAATATAAATCGTTTTTCTTTTGTGCGTATCCAAAAATTCAACACAGAATCACATACATTTGCATTCCTAATTATTGAGCTACCCCCAGACAAAACTATCTTTATTACTACAATGAGAGAGAGAGAACAGTGCACCAAAGAGTTATACAACAATCCTTAAAATACCATTCACTTACCTTTGTTGCTCTCATGTGCTTCTGGGGATCAGACCCAGAGAGTCTTACTCATGAGAAGTCATCAGTTTACACCTGGGGCACCTGTCAAGCCAAATGTTTTCATTTGCCAAGGTAGAGTTAGATTTTAACTGATAGTTAAGAGAAAGCTGAAGAAATATAAATAATACTATCTCTTAATACTAAAGCAAATTTAATATTTTCAGAGCTGCATTTTTTATTAATAGTTTTGGATTGTGTGAATTATATCTCGCTCAAGTACTAACATAAACTAGAATGAAGTTAGAGTATGTGGGGGTCTGGCGGTAGCGTGGTGGGTTAAGCGCACATGGCACAAAGCACAAGGATTAGCATAACAATCCTGGTTCGAGCCCCCAGCTCCCCACCAGCAGACAGAGATCACTTCACAAGAGGTGAAGCAGATCTGCAGGTGTCTGTCTTTCTCCCCCACTCTCTGTCTTCCCCTCCTCTCTCCATTTCTCTCTGTCCTATCCAGCAATGACAATGTTAATAACAATAATAATAATAACCACAATACAAAAAAGTTATGTATACATTTGCTACTGTAGTGGCCATTCTTTTGTACATTTAGTGTTAGATTTAAACAAATGTATACTAACTTGCTTAAGCTTATTAAAATCAGTTACTGAGAAAATGAATGTATTAACAGTTGGCATTGTGGCTCAGGGGGTGTTCAATAGATAAACTTCTGAACTCTCAAGTGTGAAATTTAGAGACTGATGCCCAGTTTCACATATGCCAGAGTAATGTTATCTTTCCTTCCCTCACTAATAAGTAAACAAAGTTAAAAAGAAAATGACATTGATTAGTGAGTGTTAGACTCAATTAAAATTCCTTTTGGGGGTGGGGTGGATAGCATAATGGTTATGCAAAGAGATTCTCCTGCCTGGGGCTCAGATGTCCCAAGTTCAGTCCCCCACACCACAGTAAGCCAGAGCTGTGCAGTGCTCTGGTGTTTCTCTCTTTGTCTTTCCCTCTCTGAATCTCTCTCAAAAATAAAATAAATATAAAACTTAAAAAAAAAACTTAAAAAATTCCTTTTGGAACCTTCAAACTGAGTTGTACTTACGACAAAGCAGGAAATTTTCCAAATGAGATATCTTGCTGGCCCTTTGTATTACTTTATGAATATCTGTTTTACTGATACAAGATATCTGTATTAATTTGTAGTTCTTGGAATTAACATATCCAGTTCAATGAAACTTGCTTTAAGAAAAGAATTTTTTAAGAAATGATCTGATCAGTCTGGTCCTTATAATGTTCAGGACCACAAGAATATTACTATATGTATATATGTGATGAATATTTGCCAACAGGATTATCTCTGGAGCTTTGTACCTGCAAGATAAATCCACTGCTCCTGGCTGCAATTTTATTTCTTTTTAAGAGGACAGAGCTAAATTGAATCATTAGAGATTTCCTGGTTAAAGAAGGGACCCATCTGCCATCCCAAATATAAATAATAAATAAAAAACTTCCTTTACAATTAGATAAAATCATCATACTGGGCTGGGCAGTAGCATACCTGGTTGAGCGCACATGTTACAGTACGCAAAATCCGAGTTCAAGCCCCTCAGTCCCCATCTGCAGGGGGAAAGCTTCACAAGTGGTGAAGCAGTGCTGCAGGTGTCTCTCTGTTCCTCTCACTTTCTGTCTCCCCCTTCCCTCTCAATTTCTGGCTGTCTCTACCGAATAAATAAAAATAATAAGAAAAAATTAAAAATCATCATACTAGAAGTAATCCAAAGTTACAGTTTTTGATCCATACAGTAAGAAATTTGAAGAGCTAACATTAACCTTTGTCTAAAAGTTCTTTAAGGGCTCGCAAAGTAAATTTCTTTTCCTTTCTTTCTGCTTAATATATATATATATATATATATTATACAGTACAGTAGGTGGGAGGTCTGGCTTCTGTAATTGCTTCCCCACTGAACATGGGCATTGACAGGTCGATCCATACTCCCAGCCTGTCTCTCTCTTTCCCTAGTGGGGCAAGGCTCTTAGGAATCGGAGCTCCAGGACACATTGGTGGGGTCATCTGTGGAGGGAAGTATGGTTGGCATCATGTTAGCATCTGGAACCTGGTGGCTGAAAAAAAGTTAACATGTAAAACCATACAAATTGTTGATTAATCATGAACCTAAAGGCTAGAATATTGCATATGAAGATTTGGGGTCATATCCTTCTTCAAAATGCAAAGTCCTGATCACTCTACATGGGTTCTGCTTTTCATTTCATTAGTCTACTTATGTCTCTTCCCTGAAACCTTCCCAAATTGTGCTTTGTTTTTGATCTCTAGAACAGTGGACAACCCTTTAAGTCAGATAGTCACCTGTTCTCCATTGCCATGTATATATCCCTTTTATATTCTAATCATTGCATTTTATTAAAAGCAAGTAGAACCACAACTTAGAATGATGAACTATATTAAACTTCTTTGACTCCCCAATGTTAGAGATTTCACATGCATTCTATTTTCATTGTTATATCTTTAAGAAATGCTTTCATGGTGCTCCTTTGTTAAGGATCTAGTTAAGTTTGTTGCTGTCTTCTTGCCACAATATGGTTTTGGTTTTTTGCCTCCAGGCTTATCACTGGGGTTCAGTGCCTGCATTATGAATCCAGTGCTACTGAAGGCCATTTTTTTCCATTTTTGTTTCCCTTGTTGTTATTATTATTGTTATTGCTGCTGTTTTTGTTGGGTAGGACAAAGAGAAATCGAGAGAGGAGGGGAAGACATAGAGGAAGAGAGAAAGATAGACACCTACAGACCTGCTTCACCACTTGTGAAGCGACCCACCTATAGGTGGGGAGCCAGGGACTCGAACCGGGATCCTTATGAAGGTCCTTGTGCTTTGCTCTATGTATGCTTAATCTGCTGCACTACCACCCAGCCCCCACCACAATATGTTTTAAGAGGTATAATCCTATATATTTCCTATACCCTAATGTATATCCAGTACAAAATCTGCAACAAGTAATATTTGAGGAATTAGTGGAGGAAGGGAATGTAGTTAATGTTATTTTGGCTAAGCTACATCTAAATATTTCCTTCTCTAAATATGGACTTTAGATCTTTAGTGTCATGGGCTTGGGCAATGCTACGCTCAGGTAAGCAAACTTTGTATCATACACAAGGACCCAGGTTTGAGCCCTGGCTCAAACATCGAGGATGACACTTCACGAGCCATGAAGCAGGTCTCCAAGTGTCTTTCTCTGCCCCTCTCTATCTTCCCATCCTTTCAATTTCTTTCTGTCATATTAGAAAGGAAGCAGGAAGAGAGAGAGAGAGAGAAAAGGGAAAATGACCATGAGGAGCTATAGATTCATAGTGCCACCACGGAGCCGCAGTGATAATCCTGATGATAAATTATTTTTTTAATATTTATTTATTTTCCCATTTGTTGCCCTTGTTTTTTATTGTTGTTGTAGTTTTTTTTCAGTCTTTTTTTTTTATTTAAGAAAGGAGACATTAACAAAACCATAGGATAAGAGGGGTACAGCACCACACAATTCCCACAACCGGATCTCCATATCCCATCCCCTCCCCTGATAGCTTTCCGGTTCTCTATCTCTCTGGGAGTATGGACCCAGGGTCATTGTGGGTTGCAGAAGGTGGAAGGTCTGGCTTCTGTAATTGCTTCCCCGCCGAACATGTGCATTGACTGGTCAATCCATACTCCCAGTCTGCCTCTCTCCCTAGTAGGGTGGGTCTCTGCAGAAGCGGAGCTCCAGGACACATTGGTGGGGTCCTCAGTCCAGGGAAGTCTGGTTGGCATCATGCTGGCATCTGGAACCTGGTGACTGAAAACAGAGTTAACATACAAAGTCAAACAAATTGTTGAGCAATCATGGACCTAAAGGCTGGAATAGTGCAGATGAAGTGTTGGGGTAGGGTACCTGCAGACTCTTGTGTACTTCTGCTTTCAGGAATATATTTTCCCCTGGTTTATGGGCACGTGTGAACATATGCTCTATCTCAGGGGACCTGGTCTATATCTAGGTTTGGGGACTTTATTGGGGGGTGAACCACCTGGGATGGAATTAGAGAATACTATGAAAGGAAAGGTCTCACCCGAGTGATGAAACTGAAGGGTTGTCATTCCACACCTGAAGTCTCTGGTCACAGTCTGAAGTGAAGCATGTTGGGTTGGCACTCGTTGCGTTGATTAGGTTGTGATCCGCAGATGCAATATTATTTGATTTGAATTGAGAGAAGTATGCAGGAAAGTGGGACCTATCCCAAGGTTCCAGGACTGGGGGAAATATAGTCTCTATAGTGGAAATGTGAGGTTCCTGCTGTCTTAGGGTTCAAGAAGACAGTGGTTAGTTACTGTTATCATCTCATTATCTGGTAATTGGGTTAACTTTGAAAAGTCCCTTTGTTAGGGTTTGCTGTATAATACCCAGCATCTTGTATATAGCTGTGAAAGATAGACACCTGCAGACCTGCTTCACCACCCATGAAGCGACTCCCCTGCAGGTGGGGAGCTGGGGGCTCGAACCAGGGTCCTTACTCTGGTCCTTGTGCTTGACTCCACGTGTGCTTAACCCACTGTGCTACCGCCCGACTCCCAAAATAAATTAATTTTAAAAAAGAACTCTAGCTTCTTTTCTTTGAATTTATAGTATTTTATTTTATTTGCATGGTGGTACTTCTTTCCTTCCTTCTGCTCAACTCAAAAGTTTGGACAATTCAAAATTGACATAAATATAAGGGAGTTTCTACATAGAGTTCTGTTCTGTTCAAATTAATTAATTTGTTTGTTTGATTGATTTTTACCAGTGCACTTCTCAGCTCTGGTTTATAATGGTGCAGGGGGATTGAACCTGGGACTTCAAAGCCTCAGGCATGAGAGTCTCTTTATACCCATTTGCTATCTCCCCTGCCCTTTTTTTTTAGACTATATTTTTATTTATTCATTATTGGGTAGAGACAGAGAGAAATTGAGAGAAAAAGTAGAGAGGGAAAGAAACAGAGAGACACCAGCAGCCCTGCTTCACCACTCCTGAAACTTTGCCCCTGCAGGTAGGGACCAGAGTCTTGAACCTGGATATTGCACATTGTAATGTGTGCCCTCAACCAGGTGTGCCACTTCCTGGATCCTTCTGTTAAATTTGTGGAATGAAATACATGTCAGTTTGAAAGAAGAAAAGTGTACTGTAGTAGAACTTTGGACAACTTTTTGAAAAGAGCTTTGCAAATCAAGTTACTAGGTTCAAAGTTCCATTCTGGATTGAAGATTAACTAACTGGATAGAGATGTCCAGTAATCAGTCATTTCCCCATTTTTAACTGAGCATATAATTTTTGTTGGAAAGTTTCTGAAAGGATAAAAAAGCATAAAAGGATAGTAACAACCCAGTACTTTGTGTACGTAAGCTTTCCAAAATTTGTTGTTTCTCCTCTCAACACTTTTTGTTGACATTTAACTTTCACATGGGATGAGATAATTACATATCCTATAGTGAAGAAAGAAGGAAATCCTATTAAATAAATCCTATTAAAGAGTATTAATAATATCTTCTTAGTAATTAGTGATTGGTAGACAATTCTTTTTTGTTATGTAAAATGTACCTTGATGTAGAATAAAATTTATTGAGATAACTTTAGCTGCTTAAAATTTGATCTGTTTGGATAAATATTCTGTTTTTAAGAGAAAATGAATTCTCCCCTTTTTGAGTGACATACTCTACTATCTGTTTTTGCTTTGTGAAAATTATATTGAAATTTGCTGTGTTATTTACTCTATTCTGTTTTTTTACTTACTAGTGATTTAATAATGATCAACAAGATTGTGGGATAAAAAGGGTACAATTCTACACAATTCTCACCACCAGAGTTCCACATCCCATCCCCTCCATTGGAACCTTTCTTATACATTATACCTCTGGGAATATGAACCAAAGATATTTATGGGGTACAGAAGGTGGGCGGTCTGGCTTCGGTAATTGCTTCTCTGCTGGACATGGTTGTTGACAAGTCAATCTATACCCCCAGCTTGTTTATGTTTTTCCCTAGTGGGGTATGTCTCTGG
This sequence comes from Erinaceus europaeus, assembly GCF_950295315.1. Lineage (NCBI taxonomy): Eukaryota > Metazoa > Chordata > Mammalia > Eulipotyphla > Erinaceidae > Erinaceus > Erinaceus europaeus. The sequence goes on along the minus strand of NC_080179.1, from coordinate 59,534,802 downwards.
AGAGGTGGGGTCCTAGGACTCATTGGAGAGGTTGTCTGCCCAGGGAAGTCAGATTGGCATCATGGCAGCATCTGCAATTTGGTGGCTGTAAAGCACTAAAATATAAAGCATAACCAATTGTTTAGTAAGCAGGAATCTAAAGGTAAGAATATGACAGATGAGATTTGAGGTCTTCATGTTGGAAGAAGCTAGGAAGTCCATTTTAGGTGTATTCCAAAAGTCCCATGACTTTATTAATATTTGCCTGAGCCCGATAGCTAACTTGCAGGTGGGCTGAAAATGATTGTCTGGGAAGATGGTCTCAGAGTTGGAAATAGGATTAGAATCCTGGGTCAGGTCAGAGCAGAGAGAAGCTCCCCAAAATGGGAAAAGTATATAAATACCGTTAACTGTAGTCTCCATCGATCTGGCCTAGGGCCCATGCCTATCTATACTTAGCACAGGAGCCTGTGCAGCCTCTGCATCCCCACTGGTCTGAACTTGCCTTCATTCCATGGTCATAGCTAGGAACTTTCTATGCTGCACTCATTTAAGGACCAGTCTTCCTCTAGTTTCTACCACTATTGTTCCACATTAAGGGCAAGGTCCTGTAGAGGCCCACAAGAGGGTTTATGATGTTGTTTCTGATGGAGATGACCAGTGATGGTGGAGAGAGGGGTCTGTTAGAGGTCTAGGCTCATCATATCTATGTGGGAATCCCAGGATCCCTGACTAGGGTCCTAGAACATGGGGTGGCCTGGAAGTGACCAAAAGAGCCATCGTTAAAATGTGCCAGTATTTTGCCCTTACACAACTTTTTAAAATATTTATTTTCCCTTTTGTTGCCCTTGTTGTTTTATTTTATTGTTGTAGTTATTGTTATTGTTATTGATGTCGTTGTTAGATAGGACAGAGAGAAATGGAGAGAGGAGGGGAAGACAGAGAGGGGAGAGAAAGTTGGACACCTTGCAGACCTGCTTCACTGCCTGTGAAGCGACTCCCCTGCAGTGGGGAGCCGAGGGCTTGAACAGGGATCCTTACTCTGGTCCTCGCACTTGGTACCACGTGTGTTTAACCCGCTGCGCTACCACCTGACTCCCCCTTATACGGCTTTTATAGTCCTTACTTTATCTGAGAGGGCTAGAGTGATTGAGGGAAGTGAAATAGGAGGTAGGTGAGGAGGGTATCTAGATCTAAATAGAAAATATTTGATTAAGTACTTTATGGTATCTTTGTTTAGGTCTTTCTACTTGCTTACAGTACTTATTGAGTCACTGCACACTATTGCACACATTTGCTATAAGGTATGTATTTCCCCCTAACTTATGCACACATGTGCATATGTGCCCTGGTCTATGTCTAGGTTCTAAAACTGTGCCAGAAAGTATGCCACCCAAAATGTAACTTAGGAATCCAATGAGCTAGGAAAGGTCTCACCAGAATATTGGAACTGGAGGGTAGCTATCCTGGGCCTGGTGTGTCTGAACACAGTTCGAAGTGAAACATGTCAAGGTAGCCCTGGTTGCCTTGATTTGGTAGAATCAGCAAATGCAGTATCAAGCAGTGTTGATTAAATGAAGCATGAAAGAAAATGAGCAAAGCCCCAGAGGTTCCATGCAAGTTCTTACCATGATGTATGTCATTTAATGCTATTTATAAATAACTGTATCTTATATACTGACAAGATCAGTTGCTTCTGGTCTCCCTAGTATAGGTGATCTAATATTGGGGGGGGGGGAGAAAGGAAGGAAGAAAGTAAGAAAAAAATATTATTAAAAATGAATTAGCAATTTGAGCCCTGTGTTGAAATTCAGTTTACTAAATTGAAACAACCTTAAGTGCTTAGATTAAAGGCACATATACTCAGAAGTCTAAACTGAAGTTAAAAAGCTCGAGCCATTCAATCTATTTTTCCCTCTCATACTGATTAAATAATGGTTTATAAGACTATAAGTTAGTAAGATTATATATTAACACCAACCCCACCATGCAGGGTCTGTGTCCCTACCCCCACCCCCCCGGTACAGTGGAACTCCCCCACCCCTGATTTTTTTACTTTGATGCAATACATCAAACTCGGTCAACTTCTGTTTTACATTTCACTGTCTGTTCTACTTCCTCAACTTCTGTTTATGAGTGGGATTATCCCATACTCATCTTCTTTTTCTGTCTTATCTCATTTAACATAATTCCTTTTAGCTGCATCCAATGGGTCAAAGAAGATGGATTCATTATTCTTAATAGCTGTGTAGTATTCCATTATGTTATATACCAGAACTTTCTCAGCCACTCATCTGTTGTTTGGCACCTGGGTTGTTTCCAGGTTTTGCCTATTATTGTTGTTTGGCTTTTATTGTTTCCAGGTTTTGGCTTTTATAGTTGTGCTGCTATGATCATAGATATACACAGGTCTTTTTTGGATTGGGTGTTTTGACTCCTTAGGATATAACCCTAGAAGAGAAATTACTGGGTCATAAGGAAGGTCTATTTCTAGCCTGAGGGTTCTCCAAACTGCTCAATCAAAATTCTCAATCAAATTCTGCTTTGTGTTTCCATTTCTATTCTGCTTCTTTAACTTATATTTATGAGTGGGGTCACCCCATACTCATCTTTCTCTTTCTGAATTATCTCACTCAACATAATTCCTTCTAGTTTCATCCAAGATGAGTTGAAGAAAATGGATTCATTATTTATAATAACTGAGTAATATTCCATTATATAGATATACCACAACTTTCTAAGCCATTCTATCTCTTGTTGGGCACCTGGGTTGCTTCCAGGTTTTGGCTATTATGAATTGTGCTGCTATGAACATAGGTGTACACTAATCTTTTTGGATCTTTAGGCTATATACTACAAGAAGAATTACCAGGTCATAAGGAAGGGCCATTTCTAGCCTTGTGAGAGTTCTCTAGACTGTTCTACACAGGGGTTAGACCAATTTACATTCCACCACAGTGCAGGAGGGATCCATTGTCTCCACTATCTCTCTAATATTTGTTTGCTGCCGTTCCTGATATCTGTTCTATTTTTAATTACCTGTTTTGCTTCATGGAGCAGAGTCAGAGGATATAGATGGGATCTTAACTAATTTTTGAGTGCCAGGCCAGGCCAGGCTTTAAGAATGAATGCAGGGGTGCTGGGCGGTAGCGTATCAGGTTAAGCACACATGGCGCAAAACACAAAAACTGGCGTAATGATCCTGGTTCTAGTCCCTGGCTCCCCACCTTCAGAGGTGTGGGGGTCGCTTAGTATGCGGTGAAACAGGTCTACGGGTGTCTACCTTTGTCTTTTTCTCTCTCTCTCTCCCCATCCTCTCTCAGTTTCTCTCTGTCCTATCCAACAACAACAGCTATAACAATAACAACCACAAGGGCAACAAAATGAGAAAAATGGCCTCCAGGAGCAGTGGATTTGTAGTACTGGTACTGAGCCCCAGTGATAACCCAACAGGCAAAATACAAAAAACAAACAAACAAAAAACCAAGAATGAATGCAGAAGAATTATATAAGTGAGAAGTGTCATTATCATCCTGTTGTTCACTACGTGAATTCATCTCATTTTCACATGGTCATTGCCTTCTACCCTTTTATTAGATATGCTACTGCTGTATACAGTTGATTTCCCTAAAAATGTTGACTGTTTACATTATTTAAACTGACTATATATATCAGAACAATAAGGATAGTCTTCTTTTACACTGGTGTGAGGACCTAAGCCAGGAATTTGTGGATAACAAAAAGTAATTTGAAAACTAGTCAGTATGATTTAATTTCCTTTAGGTATAAAAGCAAAGCATTCCATCCTTGAATAGAGAATTGATGTGTGCATTCACAGTTAGAAGTGAAGTTGATATTGCAGAGTACTTTAGGGAAAATCTTAGCTGTTGTTTTTTTAAGGGATTTAAATAACTCACTAGACTTTAAATCCCATTAAAAAGAGGTTCTCTTTATATTATAAAACAGATGATATTACTGTAAGCTTTCTAAAAAGGATCAACTTAATTACCCACCAAGATCTTCTGCTGAGGCGGAAATACTTTGCTCAATATGGAGTAAATAGTGCTGCACGTGACACCATTAACAGACATAGCCCCTGTTGCCTGAATGTCTGCCAAAGACTACAAATAGTTTCAAGAAATGTTATTTTTTTTCAAGAGTATCTCTTTTTTTAATATTTATTTATTTATTTTCCTTTTTGTTGCCCTTGTTTTTCATTGTTGTTGTAGTTATTGATGTTATTCATTGTTGGATAGGACAGAGAGAAATGGAGAGAGGAGGGGAAGACAGAGAGGGAGAGAGAAAGATAAACACCTGCAGACCTGCTCCACCACCTGTGAAGTGACCCCTTGCAGGTGGGGGCTCAATCCGGGATCCTTACACCGGTCCTTCCACTTTGTACCACCTGCGCTTAACCCACTGTGCTACCGCCCAACTCTCAAGTATCTCTTAATGTTGTATGAAATTTCATTCCAACATGGTGAATACCTCCTTTATAGATGCTTTAGTATAGTGTAAAAATCAGTACCTTTGGCTGTCTAGTCATTTGTCAAAGAGTAGTAAAAGTGTTCAATGAATGCCTTACTAGTTGAATGTTGCATTTCAGGAGGCAACAACAATGGCTCACAGTGACACATTTCACATTGGAAACCTCAGTTCAGATATGCCTCCTAGGGAAAATTCTAAAACCTTGGTAGAGAAGGGAAATCCAGTGTTATTGAGTGTAGAGTATTTAAGAAAGGTAAGACTGAAGATACAAGGTTAAGTTGATTTTACATTTTTTTCCCCTTAGACTTGCATTTATAATCTTCAGATTATCAGCAAGAAATTTCAATTCCAATGTGGTAGAACTGTATGTGAGTGGAAATATATTATTTATCTTGTTTTAGGTAATGCAATAATTTTATCATTATACTTTATTCCAAAAACACTTTCATAATCCATTTCATTACTGTATTTTTTACAGTAAATTTGTCAATTTACAGTGTATATTTAAAGAAAGCCACACTGTTTCTCACCTAGAAGTACAGACAGAATATATTGTTTTCACTTGGTATATATTTAGATTAAATTTTTAGATACTTCTACATTTAGATACATCTTTTCATGCTGTATTATGTTTGTTTAAACATGCGTTTCTGTTTCTACATGTTAACTTTTTAATATTTTCTTTATTTATACATTTAGTGGATAGAGACAAAAAGAAACTTAGATGGAAGGGGGAGGGAGAGAGGGAGAGATAAAGAGAGACACCTACAGCACTGCTTTATCACTTGTGAAGCTTGCCCCCTGCAGTGGGGACCAACATCTTGAACTTGTGGAAATTGTCCTCACATGACTGCACCACCACCTGACCCGCATGTTTCTCCATCTTTAAAGTCGAGCAAAAGCTCATCTGGGAAATTCAATGGGAGGGTTCTAAATAAAACCACTTTAATTCTAGAACACTGGAAACTAAGTAAAAAGAGTTGTTTATAACCAGTGCAATTAAATTCCTAATGTGATATCTCATTGTTGTCTTTATTTGCGTTTCTTTGACAATCAGAGACTTGGAGCATTTTTTCATGTGTTTCTCGGCCTTTTGGATCTCTTCTGTGGTGAATATTCTGTCCAAGTCCTCTCCCCATTTTTGGATGGGGTTATTTGTTGTCTTGTTGTTGAGTCTGGAAAGCTCTTTATATATGTTGGTTATTAAACTCTTATCTAATGTATGACATGTAAAAATCTACTCCCATTCTGTGAGGGGTCTCTTGGTTTGGGCAGTGGTTTCTTTTGCTATGAAGAAGCTTTTTAATTTGATGTAGTCCCATAGGTTTATACTTGCCTTAGTCTTCTTTGTAATTGGATTCGTTTCATTGAAAATGTCTTTAAAATTTATGCAGAAAAGAGTTCTGCCAATATTTTCCTCTAAGTATTTGATAGTTTGTGGTCTAACATCCAAGTCCTTGATCCACTTGGAATTTACTTTTGTATTTGGTGAAATACAGTGATTCAGTTTCATTCTTCTGCATGTTTCAACCCATTGTTTCCAATACCATTTGTTGAAGAGACTCTGCTTTCCCCATGTAATAGTCTGAGCCCCTTTGTCAAAGATTAGATGTCCATAGGTGTGGGGCCTCATTTCTGGGCTCTCAGTTCTATTCCACTGGTCAGTGTGTCTATTCATGTTCCAGTACCAAGCAGTTTTGATGACAATGGCCCTATAATACAGTTTTAGATCTGGGAGTGTGATGCCTCCAGTTCTGTTCTTTTTTCTCAAGATTTTTTTGGCAATTCTAGGTCTTTTCTGGTTCCAGATAAACATTTGTAGCATTTGTTCTATTCTCCTAAAGAATGTGCTTGGGATCTTGATGGGGATAGCATTAAATTTGTAGATACCTCTGGGTAATATATTCATTTTGATAATTTGATTGATTGATTTTGGATGGAGACAGAGATAAATTGAGGAGAAGGGGGCAATAGGGAAAGAGATAGAGAGCCACCTGCAGGTCTGCTTCATCACTCATGAAGCTTGCCTGCCACAGGTGAGGACCAGTGGCTTGAACTAGAGTCCTTGCACTCTGCAGTGTATGCAGTCAATCAGGTGTGCCACCGCCTGAGCCCTTATTATAACATGTATATGAACAGTTGTATTAAATTCTGCTTAAGCATTTGTTTTTCACATTTCTTCCATAGTCTGCTACCACTCTGTTAAATAGAGCCTTCAGCCAATGCAGTATTAAAGAGGGCAATTAGGGTTATTAAAAGGTGAATAACTACATCTAACAGGGAAGCAAACTATTAAGATTTTAAAAGGCATTTGGAAGTAGGCCAAGCAAATAATCATGTACTGTAAGCAGTATCTTAAAAAAAAAAAATCAATGCTTTGCTGACTAGGCCACCAATGAGGAAATGATAAAAATAAAAGCTAATGTGGTCATTTATTGATAAAGCACACCTAGTTGAACAGTAAACCAAGTAAGGAACATGTTCTGTGCTGAACAGGGAAAGAGAGACGGAGAGAGAGAAACCATTATAATTTTTTAATGAATTATCTGATTTCCCTCAAAGTATAAAATGTACTACATTCTGGAAAAATTTCTAGTTCAGGATTATTAAATATCATTGAATACTTTTTTTTTCTTTTGCTGCCTGTGTTTATATCTAAGGATAAATTATATTTGCTACATAAATATTTGTTTTCTTCTCATGCAGACCTCTTAGAGTTTTAGAATTTTATGGTGAAGGTGGTCATGTTTTATCTTGAATTGGATTTGGTATAAATGTTGACATATATTTAAGTTTAATCTTCTCTTAGAGTCCATAGAAGCAAGATCTTCGTATAAAATGCCAGAAAGAATCAACAGAGAAATTTCTTCTGTGGAATTGTTTAACTTTTAGTTTCAGAGTGGTTTATAGTGCAGATATTGGAGTCACATAATAAGGATTCAAGTCCTGGTTTCACAGTTTAATAGTTGTGACTTTGAGACAATTTATTTGCTATACTGTGTGTTTTAGTATTCTCAACTATTTAATATACTTATATTTAGTTGCTAAGAAGATTATATGAGTTAGGTCTCACTTTGAAGCTAGAACAAAGAAAATAGTAAGTATTAGGTGTTACTAGTACTTTCAAATTAAAAAAATTACACTGGAATATGAATATTCTATTATCAGTTCTTAAAGATTGTCTATAAGAGTAATCACTAATGAATCTCATGTATATCCATATTTTATTGTATAAACCACATTGAATCGTGTAAGTATATGTTGTAGAAAATAAAATGCAATTTAATACCTGTTTTTACTTCTAGTTAAGTATCATACGGTGCATTTTATTGTATAGAACAGTAATAATACTCTTTCAATGCTGAGTTGAACTTATAACTATTATTACTTAATCAAGTAACTACAAACTTTGCAAGTATAAACACCAAAGCTGAGAAAGTGATGTTCAGAATATACAGGTCAAAGAATTATTGCTGGAGTCCCAAAACCTTGGTTTCTGTATTGCTGTTGTTGTTTAGAAGTGGTTCAGTTTTGTTATTTAATAACAAAACTTTATTACTTAATAACCTAAATAAATATGGTAAGTCATTGAGTAGTATTTTATTTTATATTACTTCTTTACAATATTGATTAAATAAACTGATTTCTGGCTTAGGCCACATAGTATGTGGAATTTTTCAAATTTTCCCCATATATCTGTAGGTTTTTTTTTTCCTTACATTTTAAAGGTATAAATGTAAGATTCACTGGAACATTTAGATTGTTCTGCTTTCAATGAACATGGTTGTCTATAAATGTGTCCTGTGACAGAAGGTCATCCTGTCCAGGGTTGATTTCCTTTTGCTCCTGGACTTTCTAGGTTTAAGCCAGTCAACACCCTGAATGGGAATTACGAGTTTAGAATGATTGACTGCGGAATACAGATTATGGTCCAATATTAGGACGTTTGAGGCTCATCATTTTAAGCTTTCATGCTATTATTGTGACCAGAAATATGCTTCAGAAACTTAAATCCTGTTTGTATCAATTAGCCTGTAGTATAAATTGGTTTCAATATATTTTGTTTGACTTAAAGTTTCATTTTAAAAGGCATATTGAGAACTTAAAGTGGAAATTTTTCTTCTTTGAAACTCATTTATCAAAGAAAAATAATGTATTCATGCTTCCAGAGAGGGGAAGCAGTAAGGGAAGTTCTGCAAAAACAATGCCTTGAGTGATGTGAGTGGCCTTTAACAGTGGGTGATTTTCCTGACATCTTTCATCACACTTGCTCCTTTCATCTCCTTCCTCAACTTCAGTAACTCTTGTCTCTCTGCTTATCCTTGAAAACTATAAAACCTGTTTATTTACCCCAACTTCCTGATTCTTCAGGGGTGCTGGTTCTCTCAGATAATGGCATGACTTAATCCTCTGTCTGACTGTAAATTTTCATTCCTATATAACATTATCACACTATCTTATTTGAAATACCCCTCCCATATATGAGTCCTAAGCCTTTTTCTTCTTTATGTCCCATGATATCTTTCCTGACAATCCACTAAATTTAAACATGTGTTTGCTTGCCTCACCAATCAGTTTCCATGAACATATCAGTTCAATGAAGGCAGAATTTTTGTTTGTTTTGTATACTGGTAAAAATACTGTATGTTCAGAATACTGACTTATGAATGATTGTAATTAATCTATGACTCCTGAATGAATGTTTGCATTAATCCTTTCTTAAGTAGGATTTCCCAGAATTAGAACCTACTATACATGAGTACAATTTGCTCATTGAGAAGATGATTCCAGTAATTAATAGTAAAGGGATAGGGAAGTTAACTGAGATAGTAAGCATTAGAGAGCACAATATTAAGTAGGTAATTGGAGGAATATAATTCATTCTATCAGGAAATTCTGGGAAACAGTGTGGACTATTGAGAGTTACTCCAAATTGGGGAGAGAGTTGGAATCTGTGGACTCACCCATCAGCTACTGGTTTATGGCTGATTCTGGGAAGCACTTCTAATTTTAAGCAAAATATTTCATATTTTATTCTAGTTAGAAACCTTTGGCTTAGCATCAGTAGGCCTGGTGTTATCAAGAAGCATTGACAAGACACTAAGAGAATGTACTTTGATTCATATTCTAGAACAAGACCATCATTTGGTTCAAGAAACTTTGAATATTCCTATATTTTAAGGACCCCAAATTGTTCAACTACTGATTCTCTTTGACACTCACCAAAGACTCACAACAAAACTTTTGTATTTAGTAGTCAGATTTGAAGAGGCATTAAATTTATTTCAAGGAAAAAAGAATCGACAAAAAATGTATAGACTAAGTGTGTTAATTGGGATAAAGACATCCTGTCATGTATCCATACAATTAGATGCTCATTATCTAATACTAATGGCTTCCCTTGCTTTTTAAAAAAATTTTATTTATAAAAAGGAACACTGACAAAAACCACAGGATAAGAGTGGTACAACTCCACACAATTCCTAGAACCAGAACTCCGTATCCCATCCCCTCTCCTGATAGCTTTCCTATTCTTTATCCCTCTGGGAGTATAGACGCAGGGGTCATTATGGGATGCAGAAGACGGAAGGTCTGGCTTCTGTATTTGCTTCTACACTGAACATGGGCGTTGACAGGTCAATCCATACTCCCAGACTGTCTCTCTCTTTCCCTAGTGGGGTGGGTCTGGGGAAGTGGGGCTACAGGACACATTGGTGGGATCATCTGCCTAGGGAAGTCCAGTTGGCATCATGTTAGCATCTGGAACCTGGTGGCTGAAAGAAGAATTAACATATAAAGCCATACAAACTGTTGACTAATCATTAACCTAAAGGCTAGAATATTGCAGATTTTTTTGGGGGGAGGTCTCTGTTTTGTAGATAGTTAATAAGCCTATTTTAGTTAGATTCCAAAGGGCTCATGACTATACTAGTTTTTTTTTTTCTTTTTCTGATCCTGACATCTGATATGCAGGTGGATTCAGTTTATTGTCTGGGAAGATGATGTCATGGCTGGAGAAAGAACCAGAAAGCTGGGTCAGGGAAAAGAGTAGCTCCCAAATATGGGAAAGGTGTATAAATATTGTTCCCTTGCTTTTTTTTAGTCACTTCCAGTGATTTCTTTAAATCCTGTCTCTTGAATCTTTAAAAATAGAATGCATGCTATTATCATTGCATTCAGTATTCTGCTCTATTATAATTATTTTTCATATGAAACCAAGAGACAGCCACATACATTTCAAAATAATATTTATTTCTATCCATTTCTGAAAAATGAGAGGGGGAAGAGACACACATACAGAGACATAGAAGTCTAGAGTTCTGCCCAGCTCTTATATAGGGGATTCCTAGAGACTGAACCTTTGATCTCTGGGGCCCCAGACATATTAGGTAGTGCTTTAATAGGCTGAGGTATTTCCCTGAGTCTGAGATGATTTTAAAATAGAGACTTGAACCCCTCTGATCCCACAATCCTGTTGGTCATTATTAAATCACTAATATTAAAATATATTAATCAATTAAGTAACAAAAAATAGAGACTTTTAGTAGATTAACAAAAATATGACTGCCTACCATGATCTTTTGTTGCTAAAATTACCATTTTCTTCATATATTCTGTTCAGCAGGCAGTAAATAATGTTTTTCATAAATACTGCAAAACATGAACTGGCTTCTCTGAGATATTTGGGGCACAGAGAAAAAAACAAAAAAAAAGATTCTATTCTAGATGAATGCACATATTCTTATCTGTGATTGACAGGCAAGTGGGGAATTAATTGGTTTATATGTTTATGATTAAATTTAGGAGGATTTAACATAAATATGTAAGAGAAAATCTGTACCACCAGTACTAGAAGTAGTAAAATACTAGAAATGGGAATTTAAATATTTCTTTTTAGTATGATTTCCCATGAATTTATACATAGTTTTAAATGTATTTTAATAGGAAAATTGTGGGGGGAGGCAGCATTACAAATCCACCTGTCCTAGTGGCCATTTTTTTTTCTTTATTTGACAGGACAGAGAGAAATTGAGGCCGGGGGTAGAGACAGGGAGGGAGAAAGAAAGATAAACACCTGCAAATTGCTTTATATACAACTTTCAGGTAGGAATTGAGGTCTCGAACCCAGGTCCTTGTTGCATGGTAATACATGCGCTTAATTGGGTATGCCACCGCCCAACCCCAGATTCCAGTCTTTACTCTGATTGTATTAACTAAATTCATTATAATATCCCAAGCATGTTCAATAGAGAAGTTATTTAAAATGGTTGCTCAAAACCAGAAATGTTCTTTAGACAATCTAACTCTGTTTCTGATATCCTTGCATATATATAAGTATATATATTTGCATATATAATATATATGTATATATCCTTGCATATATATAGACAGAGGGGAGGAGAGAGAGACTCATGTTAATGTATTCTTTCTCATACTCTTACTTTTAGTAAAGTAAGTACACTTTTGTGTTGTGTTGTGCTTTTTTATTTTGGTTCCAAAGATTATTAGTAGAATCCTTTTCATGGCTATGCATTACTGGATGTTTGATTGTGTGTGTCCCTTTTTTTTTTTTCTCGGTTTAATGTCTCCAGACTTAGTGATGCAATCTAATTATGTATGTGCATGTAACGGATATTTAGAAAAGTTTTCTTTGGATTACCCTCATTTCTGCATCACACCTGTACTTTAAAATTCCAAAGAGAAGTTTGGTAACTGCTCTATATTTAAAAGTAATTTGGGGGCTGGGTGGTGGTGCACCTGGTTGAGTGCACGTATTACAATGTGCAAGGACCCGGGTTCATGTCCCCAGTCCCCATCTGCAGTGGGAAAGCTTTGCGAGTGGTGAAGCAGTGCTGCAGGTGTCTCTCTGTATCTCTCCCTCTCTGTCACTCTCTTTCCTCTTGATTTCAGGCTGACTATCCAATAAAGATTTACATTTTTTTTAAAAAATTGGTCTTCACTTTTCATAATTACAGATTAATACACATTTTTTAAAAATCTATACATCTAAATGATAAACTTATAGTTACAGGTATATGAGAGAAAAAATTTCCAAGGATATAAAGCTGAAAAAGAATTTCACTTTGCTCAATAATTGTGTAACTTAGATTTCATAATATTTAAGAACATTAATGCCTATGAAAGTTGATTTATAATGTATGCTAAGAAAAATATAAAGCTATAAAGATAATCAGATATAAAAATCTAGTGATGCAACTAAAAAAGACTCTTTTGAAACAGACATTCAAATCCATAGATATAGAAGAAATAATTTATTGCATATAGTAGTATATGTTATTGTTATTCAAATTGGAAAAAAATAAATTGTAAATGCCAGTGCATATCCACAAGTAAATGATATCTAACCAGAAAAATAGCACTTGCCTGATATATGGCATGTAAAGATTTTCTCCCTTTCTGTAAGCCATATCTTTGGGTAGTGGTTTCTTTTGCTATGCAGAAGCTTTGCAATTGATGTAGCCCTCCTAGCAATTGGACTTGAACTTGTATCAGTGAATATGTCTATAAAACTTAGATAGAAAAGAGTTCTGTCAATAGTTTCCTCTAAGTATTTGATAGTTTTTGCTCTAAAATCCAAGCCCTTGATCCATTTGTTTACTTTTTTGTATGGTGAAATGCAGTGGTTCTGTGTCATTCTTCTGCACGTTTCAACCTAATTTTCCCAACACCATCTGTTTAAGAGACTCTCCACTCTCCATTTTGTAGTTTGGGTTCCCTTGTCAAAAACAGATGTCCAAAAAACAGATGTGGGGGTTCATTTCTGGACTCTTGATTTATACCACTCATCACTGTGCTTCTTTCTTTTTTTTTTTTCCAGTAACAGGCTTCTTTTGGGGGTCGGGTAGGCAATTTTGATTACAATAGTCCTATAATATAATCTGGTAGTGTGATGATTCCTATTCTATGATTCTGTTCAGTTTTTTCAAAATTGCTTTGGTTATTCAAGGTATTTTCTGGTTCCAGATAAACTTTTGCAGTTTTTGTTCTATTCTATTACAAAAAAGAAAAAATTGTTGGAATCTTGATGGGGATTGAATCAAGTTTATATATGGCTCTGGGCTAGCTGGATTTGAGAGTGTTTTGCAGAAAATTGAGAAATTTTACACATGTATTAAAACTCTATTTACTATAATTCATTAATCCATCCAATAAGAATAATTTTTTTACTTTATAATTTCATTTTATTTTTTAATTTTTTAAAATTATTTATTTATTAGATATAGAGAGATAAATCAATAGAGAAGTGAAGATGCAGAGGGAGAGAGAAACAGAGACAAAGAGACACCGGCATCTCTGCTTCACCATTTCTGAAGCTTCCCCTTTGCATTGGGGTCCAGAGGCTGTCACCTGGATCCTTCAACACTATAACATGTGTGCTCAACCAGGTGCATCACTGCCCAGCCCCTTATGACTTCTCTTTAAAAGACCATTTAAAACAGTAAAACTAGATACAGAATGGAAGAAATATTTAAAAATATATATATATTAAAATATGTAGCTAGAATTTATAAAGAACTCTTTTTTTTAATTTAAGAAAGTATTAATTAACAAAACCATAGGGTAGGAGGGATACAACTCCACACAATTCCCACCACCCATTCTCCATATCCCACCCCCTCCCCTGATAGCTCTCCCATTCTCTATCCCTCTGGGAGCATGGGCCCAGGGTCATTGTGGGTTGCAGAAGGTAGAAGGTCTGTAATAGCTTCCCCGCTGAACATGGGCGTTGACTGGTCGGTCCATACTCCCAGTCTGCCTCTCTCTTTCCCTAGTAGGGTGGGTCTCTGGGGAGGAAGAGCTCCAGGACACATTGGTGGGGTCTTCAGTCCAGGGAAGCCTGGCCGGAATCCTGATGACATCTGGAACCTGGTGACTGAAAAGAGAGTTAATATACAAAGTCAAACAAGTTGTTGAGCAATCATGGACCCAAAGCTTGGAATAGTGGAGAGGAAGTGTTAGGGGGATACTCACTGCAAACTCTAGTGTACTTCTGCTTTCAGGTATATATTTTGCAGTAGTTTACGGATACGTGTGAACATATGCTCTCTCTCACAGAAACTGGTGTATATCTAGGTTTTGGGACTTTGTTAGAAAGTGAACCACCTGAGATGGAATTAGAGTATACTATGAAAGGAAAGGTCTTACCCGAGTAATGAAGCTCAAGGGTTGTCATTCCACACGTGTAGTCTCTGGACACAGTCTGAAGTGAAGCATGTTGAGGTGGCAATCGTTGTGTTGATTAGGTTGTGATCGGCAGATGCAATATTATTTGATATGGATTGGGAGAGGCATACGGGAAAGTGGGCCCTATCCAAGGGTTCCAGGACTGGGGGAAGTAGGGGCTCTATAGTGGAGATGTGAGGTTCCTGCTGTCTTAGGGTTCAAAAAGACAATGGATAGTTAATGTTATCATCACATTATTTGTTAATTGGATTAACTTTGAAAAGTCCTTTTGTTAGGGTTTGCTGTACAGTACCCAGTATCTTGTATATAGCTGTGCTATTGGTTGCTTCTGATCTACTTGGTCTAGGCTTTTGAGAGTGTCTGCATATCAATTACACTGCATATATTGAGAAAAGATTCAGTTTGTGTTTTGAAAAACTTCGAGACATACAATTAATTTTCCCCCTCTCGTATTAATTAACTAGTGATTTATATGTCTACATTTGGCTAGGAGTGTACATAAACACCATTCCCACCACCAAAAGACTGTGACCCATCCCTCCCACCCACTCCCACCCCCCACTATTCCAGGAAGCTGCATGTCTACCCCTCACCTCAGGGTTATTACTTTGGTGCCCTACTTAAAATTTGGTCAGGTCCTGCTTTTAGTTTACCTTTTAGATCTTCTTCCTCAACTTCTGTTGATGAGTGGGATCATCCCATACTCATCTTTATCTTTCTGACTTAGCTCACTTAACATAATTCCTTCTAGCTCCATCCAAGATGGGTCAGAGAAGGTGGGTTCATTGTTCTTGATAGCTGCATAGTATTCCATTGTGTATATATACCACAGCTTTCTCAGCCACTCATCTGTTGTAGGGCACCTGGGTTGCTTCCAGGTTTTAGCTATTATGAATTGTGCTGCTATGAACATAGGCGTACACACCTCTTTTTGGTTGGGTGTTATGGAGTCTTTGGGGTATAACCCCAGGAGAGGAATTACTGGATCATATGGAAGGTCCATGTGTAGCCTTCTGAGAGTTTTCCAGACTGCTCTCCACAGAGGCTGTACCAATTTACATTCCCACCAGCAATGTAAAAGGGTTCCTCTGTCCCCAAAACCTCTCCAGATTTTGTTGCTGCTGTCCTTTTTGATGTATGCCATTCTTACACATTCTTACAGGAGTGAGGTGATATCTTAGTGTTGTCTTAATTTGCATTTCTCTGACAATCAGTGACCTAGAGCAGTTTTTCATATGTTTGTTAGCCTTTTGGATCTCCTCTGTTGTGAATGTTTTGTTCATATCCTCTGCCCATTTTTGGATGGGGGCATTTGCTTTTTTGGTGCTAAATTTGCTAAGCTCTTTATATATTTTGGTGATTAGTTTCTTGTCTGATGTCTGGCATGTGAAGATCTTCTCCCATTCTGTGAGGGGTCTGTTTGTTTGTGTGATAGTTTCATTGGATGTTCAGAAGCTTTTCAATTTGATGTAGTCCTATTGGTTTGTTTCTGCTTTAGTCTTCCTTGCAATTGGGTTTGATTCATCAAAGATGTCCTTGAGGTGTAGGTGGGATACTGTTTTACCAATGTTTTCCTCTAAGTATTTGATTGTTTCTGGTCTGACATCTAGGTCTTTGATCCATTTGGAGTTGATTTTTGTTTCTGGTGAGATAAAGTGGTTCAATTTCATTCTTCTGCATGTTACAACCCAGTCTTCCCAGCACCATTTATTGAAGAGAGCCTCCTTTTTCCATTTAATCCTTTGAGCCCCCTTATCAAAGAATAGATGTCTGTAGGTGTTGGGATTTATTTCTGGGCTTTCAATTCTGTTCTACTGGTCTGTGTGCCTATTTTTGTCCCAGTACCATGCTGTTTTGATGACGATGGCTTTATAATATAGTTTAAGGTCTGGGAGTGTGATGCCTCCATTTCTGTTTCTTTTCCTTAAGATGGTTTTGGCCATTCTAGGTGTTTTCAGGTTCCAGATAAATTATTTTAGTGTTTGTTCCATTCTCTTAAAGAAACTTGGTGGAACTTTGATGGGTATTGCATTAAATTTGCATATGGCTCTGGGGAGAATATTCATTTTGATGATATTTATTCTTCCAATCCATGAGCATGGGATATCTTTCCATTTCTTGGTATCAGTTTCTATTTCCTTGAGTAGCGACTCATAGTTTTCAGTATACAAGTCTTACACTTCTTTGGTCAACTTTATTCCTAGGTATTTGATTGATTTTGCTGAAACAGTAAAGGGGAGTGATTTCTGGATGTCTTCTTCTTCAGATTTAGTGTTTGCATAAAGAAATGCCACTGATTTTTGTACATTGATTTTGTAGTCTAATACCTTGCTATATTGCCTAATAACTTCCAGTAGTTTTCTGCTGGATTCTTTAGGTCTTTCTATGTATACTATCATATCATCTGCAAATAGTGAGAGCTTGACTTATTCCCTTCCAATCTGTATTCCTTTGATTTCTTTCTCTTGCCTGATTGCTATGGCAAGAACTTCCAATACTATGTTGAAGAGTAATGGTGACAGTGGACAGCCCTGTCTAGTCCCCGATCTGAGGGGGAATGCTTTCAGCTTCTGTCCATTGAGTATGATGTTGGCTGTGGGTTTGCTATATATAGACTCCACTATCTTGAGGAATTTCCCATCTATTCCCATTTTTTGTAGAGTTTTGAGCATGAATGGGTGTTGGATTTTGTCAAAGGCTTTCTCTGCATCTATTGAAATAATCATGTGGTTTTTGGCTTTGCTTTTATTGATGTGGTGAATGACATTGATTGACTTACGGATGTTGAACCAGCCTTGCATTCCTGGGGTGAATCCCACTTGGTCATGATGAACAATCTTTTTGATATGTTGCTGTATCCAGTTGGCCAAGATCTTGTTTAATATTTTGGCATCTATGTTCATCAGAGATATTGGTCTGTAGTTTTCCTTTTTTGTTCTGTCCCTGTCAGCTTTTGGTATCAGGGTGATGTTGGCTTCATAGAAGTTGGAAGGGAGTATTCCTGTTTCTTCAATCTTATGGAATAGCTTAAGAAGTATGGGTATTAACTGTTTCCTGAAAGTTTTGTAGAATTCGTTTGTGAAGCCATCTGGTCCAGGACTTTTGTTTTTGGGGAGGTTCTTAATAACGGTTTCAATTTCTTTGTCTGTGATTGGTGCATTTAGATTTTGTAGTTCTTCTTGGTTCAGTTTTGGAAGGGCATATGCTTCTATGAATTGTTCCATTTCTTACAGATTCTCTAGCTTGGTGGCATATAGATCTTTATAGAAGTTTCGCAGGATTCTCTGGATTTCTGTGGTGTAAGTTGTGATATCTCCTCCATCTTTTACAATTCTATTAATTTGAGTCTTCTCTCTTTTTTGTTTGGTGAGTCTGGCTAGGGTTTGTCAATTTTGCTTAATCTTTCAAAGAACCAACATTTGGCTTCATTGATCTTTTGCATGGTTCTTTTATTTTCGATGTTGTTTATTTCTGCTCTAACTTTAGTGATTTCTGTCCTTCTGGTTGCTTTAGGGTTCCTTTGTTCCTCTTCCTCTAAGTCCTTGAGGTGTGTAGTATGGTCGTTCATTTGAGCTTCTTCTTGTTGTTTAACATGTGATTGTATGGCTATAAGTTTCCCTCTCAGTACTGCTTTCGCTGTGTCCCAAATATTTTGATAGGTTGTGTCTTCATTTTCATTTGTTTCCAGGAACATTTGAATTTCCTGCATGAGTGAATCTCTGACCCAGTGGTTCTTAAGGAGTATGTTGTTTAGTTTCCAAATTCTGTGACTTTTAATAATTGTCTGTCTGTTGTTAAATGTTAGTTTTACTCCACTGTGGTCTGAGAAGATACTAGGGATGATTTCAATGCTCTTGAATTTATTGATGCTGTCTTTGTGGCCTAACATGTGGTCTATCCTTGAGTATGTGTTATGTGGATTTGAAAAGAAGGTGTATTCCAGTTTTTTGGGGTGAAGGACTCTGAAAATGTCCAATAGGTCTAGTCTGTCAATCTCTTCATTCAATTCTCTTGTATCTTTGTTGGTTCTCTGCTTTGTTGATCTGTCTAAGTGTGAGAGTGGGGTATTGAAATCTCCCACTATTATTGTATTACTATTGATGTATTTTTGAAATTCTTTCAGTAAGTGCTTGACGTATTTAGATGGTCCCTCATTGGGTGCATAGATGTTAATGATTGTTAAGTCTTCTTGGCTGATTGATCCTCTAATCATTATGTAATGTCCTAGCCTATCTTTTATTACTTTATTTAATTTAAAATCTATAGTGTCTGAGATGAGAATGGCTGTTCCTGCCCTTTTTTGTGGTCCGTTAGCCTGTATGATAGTTTTCCATCCTTTCACTTTAAGTCTGTGTTTATCTTGTTGTGACAGATGGGATTCTTGCAAGCAGCATATGGTTGCATTATGTTTTCTGATCCATCCCCCCACCCTGTGCCTTTTGATGGGTGAGTTTAAGCCATTGACATTTATTGATATTATGGATTTAATGTATTGTAGTGACATTGTTAAAAAAAATTTTTTTGTTTGTTTGCTCTGATACATTACCAGTATTGTAGTGATGTTCTCGTTTATAAGAGGTCTTTTAGAACCTCTTTCAGGGCTGGTTTGGTAATGGTTGCCTCCTTTAACTGTTGTTTGTCTAAGAAGGTTTTGATCCCTCCATCTAGTTTGAATGAAAGTCTAGCAGGATATATTATCCTTGGTTGAAACCCTTTTTCATTCAGGGCTTGATAGATATCTTGCCATTCTCTTCTGGCTTTTAGAGTTTGAGTGGAGAAGTCTGCAGATAATCTTATGGGTTTTCACTTTTATGTCACTTTTTGTTTCTCTCTTGCAGCCTTTAGGATCCTTTCTTTATCATTACTTTTTCTCATTGTGACTATGATGTGTCTTGGTGTCTTCAGGTCTAGGTTGATTCTGTTTGGAACTCTCTGGGCCTCTTGAATCTTGATGTCCTTTCTGCTATTCAGGTCTAAGAATAATTTTTTTTTAAATAGCACTTGTGTCTGCATAACACTCTCCAGCATCATGCACCAGGACCCCATGACCCCTCCACTTCCTACTTCCCTCTTTGTTCCCAGAGTCCTTTGGTGCAAATATAATACCAAATTCAATCTGTACTTTGTGTTTTCACTTTCTGTTTCTTAAATTCCACCTATGGGAGAGACATGTTGCATGGGTAGATGAGAAATTGTACCCATGTTTCAATAACTCCCTTATAAACTATTACCCTGGGTGTTGGCGCACCTAGTTAAGTGCACACATTAGACTGTGCAAGGACCCAGGTTCAAGCCCCTGGTCCCTACCTGCAGGAGGAAAATTTCTTGAGTGGTAAAACAGGGCTGCAGGTGTCTCTATCCCTCTCTATCTGTCCTGCCCTCTCAATTTCTGTCTCTATCAAATAATAAATAAATTAAAATAAATTAAAAAATAAAATACTGGGAGTTGAGCAGTAGCACAGCGGGTTAAGTGCATGTGGTACAAAGCACAAGGACCGGCATAAGGATCCTTGTTGGAGCCCCCAGCTCCCCACCTGCAGGGGAGTCGCTTCACAGGCGGTGAAGCAGGTCTCAGGTGTCTGTCTTTCTCTCCCCCTCTCCTTTCTCTTCCCCTCCTCTCTCCATTTCTGTCTGTCCTATCTAACAAGGATGACATCAATAACAACAATAACTACGACAACAATATAAACAGCAAGGGCAACAAAAGGGAAAATAAATGAATATAAAAGAAAATTTTTTAAAAATCTTATTTTAAAAAAGTGATTACCCTTTCCTGGCAATAAAAAAGTGCACACATAAAAAACTTCAATCATCTTGAGCAAATTTTCAGCAAAATAATCTGGTGAACAGAATTTAATTAGCTAAGTTTCCTAGTCAGAAAATAGAATCGTTACCAAAAGAATCTGTAGTCAGAGCTCAGACTTGATTGAAGAGAGATATCCTTTCCACTTGTGCCTCTGTATTATGAAAATTTCGAATTTTTCTTCATCTCTGCTTTACAAATCGAAATTTCTTTGTATAATATTATCATACAATCTGTCAGGACTAGAGGCAATTGGAGGATGATGAATGGACTATTAGGAGCTTGGCAGATGATATACAGGATGTATTAGTAAAGGATGAGATAATAACTACTTTCCACCACTTCCCAGCTTATAGCATTGAAAGACAAATTTCTAAATAAGAAAAAAAAATATGATCAAGCGTTATAGATGACATTATAGTATGTAATATGACACTTTTTAAACTGCATAATGTGAATTCAAAAATTTTCCCCACTGGAACGTACATTGCACTGATAGGTAATTTTAAAAACTGTCATTATTGGAGCTTCTAGAGAACTAGCTTATTATAGATTCAGGTCTTTATAAAGAAAATATGCCATTGGTAATATGTTTTACTTTATAAGCCTTTCTACTCTTTATGGAGAATAATATAAAAGTTAAAAAAAAAAGTAGCAAAACAGAAATAGAAGAATCCCACTGGGAAAATCTGCAGCTGCCATTGTTTTTCTTAACTGCTGATGCGTTCGCATCATCTTTCCACTTTCCCTATAAGAACAGGTTGTGCATGTAAGTGCTCATTGAGTAATATGACCGTGATTGATGAGAAATAACATGGAATTAATTTTCAGATCTACCAAACGCTTTACAACATAGTCATACTGTAGTTTTATTGTCACTAAAGGCTGAATGGTAGCAAATATACTAAAATGGGGGTGGGGGTGCAGGAGGTGGTTCTTGAATCATCTCTCATCTTCATAGAAGCCTGGATTTGCAAATCACTTTTAAATAGAGACTGTTTAAGTCTTTGAATAACATGCCTATCACAAACCAGCTGTAAGTAAGAAACCCACTAAATGAGGTGACCCTGATGGGCCAGGCAGTAAAGTACAGACATGACCATGCTTAAGGATGCAGGTTCGAGCCCTTGTTCCCCACCTGAGGGAGTATGGAGTAGTAGTGAATCTGGTTTTCAAGTTTCTATTTTTTTTCCTTCTCTTTCTTTCTTTCTTTCTTTCTTTCTTTCTTTCTTTCTTTCTTTCTTTCTTCCTTCCTTCCTCCCTCCCTCCCTCCCTC
The DNA here is from genome assembly GCF_950295315.1 of Erinaceus europaeus. Taxonomy (NCBI): domain Eukaryota; kingdom Metazoa; phylum Chordata; class Mammalia; order Eulipotyphla; family Erinaceidae; genus Erinaceus; species Erinaceus europaeus. The sequence goes on along the minus strand of NC_080179.1, from coordinate 59,513,050 downwards.
TCCCTTCCTTCCTTCCTTCCTTCCTTTTTTTCTTTCTTTCTTTCTTTCTTTCTTTCTTTCTCTCTCTCTCTCTTTCTTCTTTACATCATTTCCCTTCTCGATTTCTCTCTTCTCCTATCAAATAAAATAGAAAGAAAAAAAAAAGAGGAAAAATTAGCCACTGGGAACAATGGACTCATGTTGCCAACACAAAGCCCCAGCAACAACTCTAGTGTCAATGCTAAAAATACAAATAAAACAACATTTCCCTACCTACAGGGGACAATATTCACTAATGGTGAAGCAGTGCTGTAGGTAATCTACTTTGTCTCTATATCCCCATTCCCACTCATTTTTTTTTTTTTTTTTGCTTCTTGAAGAAGGAGGAGGAAAGGAATAAAGAAGTAAAGAGAGAGAAGAAAAAAGGAAAACAGTGTCTGCCAGATTGTTAGGAATAGTTGATTCTTCATGCAGGCACTGAGCTCCAGTGAAAACCCTGGTAACAATAAAATAAAAGAAGTAGCAAGAGAGAGGTCACCCTGGGTCATAGGAAGCAGAGATCTATGAGTGCTTCACCAGCTTGAGAAATGTAGACCTGAAGACAAATAATTAATCAAATGGAAGTTTAATAATGTCCAATATCTGCTACCATGTTTCTGTTATCTAAAAAGAATTTTCAATAAATCCCACACGAAAAAATGGAGAGTAGGGCCCGGCGGTAGTGCACTGTATGAAGCCGACATAGTGCAAAGTAAGGACAAGCGCAAGGATCCAGGATCAGCCTAGTCTCCCCACCTGCAAGGGCAGGGAGTTGCTTTGCAAGTGGTGAAGCAGGTCTGCAGGTATCTATCTTTCTCTCTCCCTCTCTGTCTTGCCCTCCTCTGTCAATTACTCTCTGTTCTATCCAACACCAACAACAGCACCAGCAACAACAATACTAATAGCACCACCACCACCAGCAATGGAAAAAAGATGGCCTCCAGGAGCAGTGGATTCATAGTATAGTGCCAGCACCAAGCAAAGTTTCTTCTTCTAGCGTTTGCCCTTCTTCCGTAGCCAGTCAACAGCGTCAGGTTGAGCCTGATGTAAAGTTTCGAGACCTCCTTTGAATCTGGAGAGGTGGCAGTCGTTGACTATGTGGGTCGTAGTCTGTCTGTAGCCGCAGGGGCAGTTCGGGTCGTCTCTGGCTCCCCAGCGATGGAACATAGCGGCGCACCGGCCATGGCCTGTTCGATAGCGACTGAGGAGGGTCCAATCATAACGTGCTAGGTCAAAGCCGGGTTGACGCTTGCAGGGGTCTGTGATGAGGTGTTTGTTCTTTACCTCAGCTGACTGCCAACTCTGTTTCCAAGATTCTGGAACAGAGAAGTTCAGTGTAAGCATAGGGGACCAGATTGGGTGACGAGACGTCAAGCGTTGGACACGGTGGGCGAAGATATCCGCGTATATTGGCAGGTCCGGTCGAGCGTAGACGTGGGAAATGAACTTAGATGATGCCGCATCCCGACGAATATCTGGCGGGGTGAATAGCCCTAGAGGCCCCCCCCCAAAAAATGAAGAGAATATGTTCACTTACAGAATCATTGCTGGGAAACCTATAACCAGTCTAGGAGCTCTACAACATTTACAAAGCAGTCTATATCAGTATTCATGCCGTAAAATTCTAGCATGTTCTTTCAGGAGAATTTTGACTGGGGTATCAACTTTATGTTTGATTTTTTTTTTTCAAAAGGAAGTAATGACTTTTACATATCGCGGCAATGCTTTGATAGTTGGAGGCTAGGCTGTCTCAAGGAAAAGACAATACTGATAGAGGCTGAATTTATTCTATATGTTGATTTAGGAAAAAAATAAACAACTTTGAATTTTGTAATATCTTTGCATGATCTATCGCAGTATTTTTATTGGCATTCTGCAATTTATCTCTGCAATGTTTTTTGTTGTTATTGTTTGTTTGTTTTGTTTCAGGGAAGTTAAAGTTTTTATTCACACAAACACATAGAATAGCCATTATTATAAACTTACACATATACAGACACAGGTAAGACCAGACACAGAACACACATAGAACACTGGGACCTCAGGAAACCTGAGGGGTCCCTCCCCAAGCCAGAATGCCAGAAGTGGCCCCATTGCTTGAGAGAGAGACTCAGATGCTGGGAGCTCATCTCCTTGTAAAGGGAATGGGAGTGGGGGGCTTCAAGGGGGTCAACTGAGTACATTCCTAGAATAAACACTCTTTTCCTTTTAATTTAATTTTTATTTATAAAAAGGAAACATTGACTAAACCATAGGATAAGAGGGGTACAACTCCACACAATTCCCACCACCAGAACTCTGTAGCCATCCCCTCCCCTGATAGCTTTCCTATTCTTTAACCCTCTGGGAGTATGGACCCAAGGTCATTATGGGATGAAGAAGGTGGAAGGTCTGGCTTCTGTAATTGCTTCCATGCTGAACATGGGTGTTGACAGGTCGATCCATACTCCCAACCTGTGTTTCTCTTTTCCTAGTGAGGAAGGGCTCTGGAGAATCTGACCTCCAGGACACATTGGTGGGGTTGTCTGTCCAGTGAGTGAAAGAAGTGTAATAGGAAGTAGGTGAGGAGGGTATCTAAGTAGATACTATTTCGTTAGTAACTTTATACTGGATCATTACAGACTATTGTGTATTTTTGCTTTCAGGTATATATATATTTGCCCAAATTTATGGATATGTGAACATATGCTCTATCTTACAGGACCTGGTCTATATCTAGGTTTGGGGATTTTGTTAAGAAGTAGACCTTCTGGAATGGAATTTGAGAATAGTATGAAAGGAAAGATCTCACCAGAGTAATGAGGGTGAAGGGTTGACATGCCATGCCTGACTTCTCTGGACACAGTCTGAAGTGAAGCTTGCTGAGTTGGTACTCCTTACGTTGATTAGGTTGGGATCAGCAGAAGGAATATCATTTAGTATGAATTGAGAGAAGCATGCAGGAAAGTGAGCCCCATCCTAGAGGTTCCAGGACTGGGGGAAATATAGGCTCTAAGGAGGAAAGAGGAGGATCTTGCTGTCTTAGGATTTAAGAAGACAATAGATAGTTATTACTATAATCACATTATTTGGCAATTGGGTTAACTTTGAAATATCCCTTCATTAGGATTTGCTGTATCATACACAGCATCACCATAATTTATGTCCTTTGACATTATTTGGATATAGCTGTGCCACCAGTTGCTTCTGTTCTCCCTGGACTAAGCTTTTAAGAGAGTCATCATATCAAAGACTCAACCTATGTATTAAAAAGACTCAGTCTGTGATTTAAAAAGTTTGAGACATTCAATCAATTCCCCCCGTATTAATTAAATAGTGATTTATGTGACTACAAATTTAAAGGGGTGTACATAGACACCATTCCCACCACTAAAAGACTGCCCCCTCCCCTCCACCTCACCTCCCCTTGAAACTGAACACCCACCCTCACCCTCAACCCAGGGTTTTTATTTTGGTGCTCTACTCCAAATTTAGTCAAATCCTGCTTCGAGTTTCCCTTTCTGTTATTCTTTCTCAACTTTGGTTTATGAATGGGATCATCCCATACTTACCTTTATCTTTCTGACTTAGGTCACTTAACATAATTCCTTCTAGCTCCATCCAAGATGGGTCAGAGAAAAGTGGGTTCATTGTTCTTAATAGCTGCATAGTATTCCATTGTGTATATATACCACAGCTTTCTCAGCCACTCATCTGTTGTTAGGCAACTAGGTTGCTTC